>NC_058368.1:231212842-231830967 GCF_018350175.1 Felis catus | reverse complement strand
TGTCATTACAATGATCTCGGAAGTTAAAAAGTGCTGCCTTTGTTAACAACCTGCAAGGCCAGGTTTGTGTTTGATGCTAGACTCGGGGAGGAAGGGCAAGCTAGATGAATGGCAGGACCCATTGCAAATGAAACTGTGGGGCCCCATGTTCAAAAATGATTCAAAATTCCCAGATGTCGAGAGCAGGGCATTATGGCAAGTGCGGAGACAGTCTGAGTGTGCGACTGTGTGAATGGGGGTGGCACAGCCCATTCCAGGGGGGCTCGGGGCTCGTGTGGTGCACCTGCCCCTGGCACCACAGTCCCGCCCACACGTGGGGCAGAAGGGGAAGAAACTGAGGAGGTAAGGCTTGGAAGCTTCCAGCAAATACCAGCAAACATCAAATATGGAGTCAGATTTTTCATTCTAGTCTCTCGCCTCCTTCAAGCCCGATGGTTCCCTTTTAAAATCTTCACCCCCTCTCCCCACACATCAAGTCAGCCAACTGTGCTCCACCTGGCCCCCCGCCCCCCCTCCCAGGACACCTATCTCCTTATAACAAACTATATGTTTTACTTTTATTAGTAAAATAATGCTTTCACTAGAAAGTAAGCTCCCTAAGGACACGTGTGTTTATGTGTTTTGTCCTAAAAACAGTGCCTAGCTCCTATTCAGTGCTCAGTAATTTTTGGTTGTGGATGGATGGATAAAGCAGAATGTAACAGATCAGTCTTGATATGAGGGCTCCCTGGAAAAAAAATCCCCAACTGCAGAATATCTCATCTCCTCTTAGCGTGAGCCTTAAATCCACACGGGGAACGCGGCTCTCTCTGCGGTCCCCTTTAAAATGCAAACATTGCAAGGGCTGAACAGTATTTAACACTAAGGTTATGTCAGCATTTTACTGCTTTTGGCCCCAGACGGTAGAAAGATTCACAGAGCAAGCACTGGTGAAAACGTCGCCTTGACAGTCGACAGTGGAAAAACAGCACACGTTAGGGGGTGGCTGAGCTGAAGAAAAGGCTGCATCGTAAGGTCGGTTTCACCGAGGAGGTCAATCAGACTCCAGGGCCGAGTGTGAGCTCTGGATGCTCAGGGAGTTCTCACTCTGACGGCTCGAGGGCGGGGGGAGGGTGGTCTCTAGGAAGGTCTGCTTCTCCAGGGACGCTGAGGTTCATGGGCTGTCCGGAGGGACCAGGATGCTTGCAAAGTGATGAGGGCTGGGGGCAGGTGGTGGTGGGAAAGAAGATGGCCGTTTAAGGGGGAAATGCCCGGGACCAGAAAGGAGGACACAGTGAAAGAGGACTTCAGCTGCCTCCACTTGGACCTTGAACTTCCTAGTTGGGCTCTCCTTTCCAGCTGGTCTCCAGGCTCAGGCACAAGACCCTGAGGGCAAGGCATCCCCTGCTGGGAACCGAAACCACTGGAGCCAGCAAGGAGGCAGCAAGGCCCTGCCAGTGATGGACTCCAACACAATGAAGGGTTTGACCTTCACTGCCCGCCTGCAGGTACCCACCCACCTTCGCCCCACATGTTCCTTATACAAACCTGCAAGTGTCTTTAGCACTTGGGAGACGGTCTTTGAGACCCTAGTCCCTGTCTTCCCGGTGTTGGTGTCAGCCTCTCGGAAATAAATTCCTTTCATGTTCCACCACCTCCCGTGTCTCTGCCCTTGGATTTCATCAGCAACAAGTGGCCGAAGCGGGTCTGTTTGCGAGCCCCGGAGTCGGGTGCCCTCGCACCCCGGTGCCCTGCCTACAACAGAGAAGCTCGAAACAGGTCTTTTCATTTCCGCTGAGTCATCTGAGCCTAATTAGGAGGCATGGACTTTGCAACTCACTTCAAGTTTATGGATAAAATCAGCCTTGCGTCAATGCATCTTCTGTGTTTATTAAGCGTCAGAAACAGGGGGAAAGCCAGATGAAGAGCTCCTTCCCCGATACCCACGTTCTGTGGTTATCTCTGACCTTATGATCCACCAGAGTTGAGTTCTACCTACAGCTTTCATGGAACGGGGAACTCTTTGTGTTTCTTTATGGTTTGAATTCTAAGCCAAGATTATGTCTGACTTAGGGGTCTTCTCATAGCTGCCTGCCGGGGGAAGATAAAAGAGTGAATAATTGGAAAAGGGAAAAGAGAAAATAATATAAGTTAATCTACACTGTCCAGCACTCCAAGTTAAGAGTCGGTCTCTGTGTTTGACAGTCCTGATTCTGGAACCTGGAATTGCCTCAACTGGGATAAAAGCCTCAGTCTTTCACCCCCTGCTCTGGATTCCGTTGGTGCCTGTCAGCCTTCTCCATGGTTTAGGGACATGGCTGTTCCTCAGTCTGGATACGAAATGGAAAGAGAGGGACTCCAGGGAGTTATTTCTACTTCTGAGCCTGAAACATATTAAGACAAAAAGCAAAAATCATTCATCATTGCCTGGAAATGATCGCAAAATTTCCCCTTAGACATTCAAGATTACATAATTGGACAATTGTGCCATGCAGAATATGTCAGTCTTCTGTATCATCATAACATTAGCAGGAGGAGAGAATCTTCGGCAGACCATACCCAGCCACAACTGGGGAAACATTCCAAGGTCAGACTAAGGAGTTCTAAAAGATAACTGTAGCACTTGCTAAGAACCCGTCTGCATTTCGACAGCACTGGAGAGAGAAATAAAGTTCCAACACTGTGTAAATATTCACAACTCTTGTAAAGTATTAAAGAAATGCAGTGGCCCACCTCAGGGTGGGAAGAGGGCAAATTTTGCCCAGCGGTCCTGAACAGGACTTCACCTTTAGAAATGCGAATAGTTCCTGTAGCATCTTTCCTCCAGGATAACTCACTGTTTGTTGTTGTTGTTGTTGTTGTAGTTCATAGGTAACCAGATCAAGGAGAGTCGGATACAGATCTGATGGAGAGACTACATGAAATCCTGGAGTCAGAGTGAACGGGACTTGGGGGGTAATTTCCTCTGCAAGAGGATGATGCGTATTTTGTGCAGAGGCGGGTAAATGAATATATGTGACCAAGAGAGTGCACTGATAGCTGGTATTTTTGTTGCCAGCTATTGGCTCCTTTGTACTGTGGGAGTCCTCTGCCAGCTGCCTGTGTGAGCTGTAGGATGTAGGCTACATCTTAGCAGAAGCTTTAAGAGCCATTGGATGTCTGCCTCACCTCCCTTGTTATTTCCTTTGGCCATGACCATGGCATGTCCCAAGGGAGGCTACTCCTCCAGCTTTGGTCCTAGAATGAAGATACACGAAGCTGACCCAGCAATGGCATCGAACGTGAGCGAGAGATAAACCAGAGATTTGGGGGTCGTTTCCGCAACCATCTATAGTGAAAATTGATGGATAGATTCTGTAATTATCCAACTCTTTGCATAGCTGATTATTCACATAAGGAGAGAACAGCCTGTGAAGCATCGGGTCAATACGGTCAAAGCTTTACATCAATTCAAGTTTTTAAAAAATCTGAAAGATGAAAGTTCGGCAGCATGTAAACAAAACATTTGGATTACAGACTGAAATTTGGGCTGAGTTGATGATGTTGTCTTGCCCCTCCTTAAGATTGTTTGACTGTAATCATCATGTTAGGAGAATTCTTAATGGTTTCGAATTTAGGAGTATGTGAGTAATTAGAACTTGCTTTCACTCTGCCTAACTCTCATGTATGTTGCATGTGATTTTCTCAGAGAGTAATCAACACTGACTTCTTCGAAGGTGAAGCAAACTTCAGAAGGGTTGTTAACTGAACATCTGCACCCTGGGAGTGGGCTGTCCAACCAAACCTGATTCAAATGCTATTTGATTTCTTTCCTGTTTAGTACAAGGTAGTTTTAGAAAGGAAAGATTGGTGTTCTTTTTTCTATTCTTTTTTTCCCCAAATACAAGTATGAACACTTCAACAAGCTCCTCTTTTTTTAAAAAAAATCAGCGTTAAAACTAACATATTCAAAGTCATTTGTATAAATTGCGGGGAAGGTTGCTGACTTCATGTGATCAGTGGGCTCTCAACAGAAGTTTGATAAAGGCTCTCAATGCGCCTGTAACAGCATCAATAACCTTGGCCTTTGGGAAGGAAGGCTGGATGAGGACGGATTGGTGGTGGCTCCGGCCAGTCAGGCTCCCCCACTGCCAGTCTCGGAGGCTGATGTGTCTGCCCGAGGCAACACCGCCCCCGTGCAATTAACAGAGGCCACAGCGAGAACAACTGTTCCTCGCCTCATTCAACACCATCATTCTGACCTTGCTGCTAACTCTTAATCACTTCAGTAACGCCACATGCTGCCGTCTGGACTTTTTTTGGAGACATGCTGGAATGACAACATTTTCCAAATTATTATTCAAGATGCGATAAAAGCCATAGTTTCCTTTTGCAAGTTTCAACATTTTTAATTGCAGGTGTTTGGAAAGTCAACATATACGAACGGAGTCCTGATAGTAAACAGGCATGTTTGAATCCCCTAAAGTCGATAGGAAAAATGTCAGCACACAGATACCTTACGGTCCCTTGAATATAGACATTGTATATTCTCTTAAGTATAAAACAGAAACCCACCATGTATTTCCTGAAGTGGGTTTTGATCTGTGTATGTATATTATCAATCTATTTGTCTGTTTTATTAGGGCGCTGCTAGCTGCTGTAACAAAGAAACCCAACATTTTGGTCGTTTAATATGATGGGATTTCTTTCTTGTTCATGTAATAATCTGATGAAAAATTCCTGGTCAGTAGGTAGTTTTTTTCTAGCTTGTGATTCAAAGACCTTAATACTTTCCATCTCGTGGGGCCACGAACCCTGGGAGCTCTGATAGTTCAAAGTATTGTTTCCAACCAGCAAAAGGGCAAGAAGACAGTTCAGAGGGCTCATGTGCCTCTAAGTACCCAGCTAAGAAGTGACACACATCACTTCCCTTCATATCTCAATCGGGAGAACTGGTTCATGGCCAGACCTGGGTATGAAGTTGATCTGGAAAACATTCTAAGTTGGGCAACCACCTACAAAAAAAATCTCCAAATTAAATTGTGGAAGAAGGAGCACCATTTGGGGTTCATAGCTAGTTTTTGCTTCCACAGTCACCTTGTGGGAGAATATGTTTTTAAAGTTTCTTTCTCGTATATTTAAGAACATTGGTCTTTTTATGTCAATGTTATGTCTATTCTGTTTCAAAATTCAAGGGGCAACTTCTGCCTGCAGCATTGAATTATTAATAATCTGACTCCATCTTCCTATACACAAAATTTGTATTTTGTATTGTTGTATACAGAAGCATTGTTGTATAACACTTGCTAATTAAAATTCATCTACTATCACTGGGCCCACTTGGAAAGTTTCGGGCTACACTCATGATTTGGGGTTGAAGGTAACAGGAAAATCACAAACTCCTTCTTTCAGATACCATAAAAATATTAAATCTGATGACTTCAGAAACTTATTCCCCCAGAAAGAATCTAGATAATTTCCAACGATCCCATTCACTCAGAAACATTTATCGTTCTACTACTAGACGCCAGGCATGAAGACTCATTTTGTATTTCTGCTAGTGTAAAATATTTAATTCAGTTACCTGCAACTTTCGATGTAAATTTGTTAAGAATTTTCCAAAAGGAACTAAACTGCATTAACTGATTCTGTATCCCTCCCTCCAACATACCGACCTGGTTTTCCTTTTCCTCCAAACACCCTGGGCTTGTTGGTCAACCAGGGAGCTATTCTCCTGGAAGTGCTCTACTTAATAAAGTGTAAACATTAAGCTGATTTTCCTGGTGTGGGGCAGAGACTCATAGGCTCAGAGAGCACGCTCCTTACCCCCCTCCTCCCAACTCCTTGTGACTTCCACTCGCCCAAAAGACCTGGTTCTTCAGCCATTGAGGGAAGGAAAAGCCACGTTACTGAACAAAGGCCTCCTGTCATCATTCCTTGATCTTCCCATGGTGCCTGTCTCAGAGAGGGACACTTTGAGAAATGGAGTAAGACGTCCATACTAATGACTTGGTAATAAGTCAAATTGATTTCCACCTTTTTTGTTGTTGTTGTTTTCAGCCAAATTGCAGAAGAACTTAATTAAGTTGTCAGCTGATAAAACATTAAAAGTAATTTTTGATGATAGATTATAGTATGATTTCTGGAGGGTAGCTTTGAAGAATTCAAAGAATGGAGTGACATCGTTACAACAGTTTTCTTCCATTTCCGTCTATTTGTGTGGATGAATTCTCTAAGCATTTGGACTTATAAAACAGAAAAATAGGAACAGAATTGAGACTGAATCTTTTTTTTTTTTTGAGCCATAAATGATTTTTTTCCTCCAGAGACATATAAACAAAAAGAAAAAATGGATGAAAAAGAAAAAGAAAAAGAAGAAAAAATTACCCATCTCACTAAAGATCCATTTTTCCATAAAATGTTATGTTCTTTCTTATAATCATCAAAATTTGTGAGACATTTTCATTTTTGTTCCTTTATGCAATGGTAATTATTGTAATGATAACTAAATCCAGAAGTAATTATTCAAACTGTAGAGTAGGGTATTTAAAATATCACATGATATTTTAGAAAATTAAGTTTAAATACATGCCCATATTTATATTGTAGAGAAGTATAATGGAAATGCAAATTTAATGAGCAAAAGAAATGATATGAAACTTCTGTAAGAGAAGAGTTTGTTCATGTCGTTTAAAAATAGCTGATGGTGGATATTAAATCATCTTGGAATTTGGATTGCACTGGAGAAAGAGAAAATATTAAGGTTTTGCTTTTAGTTTCCAATATTTACAGGACATTTGAAACTATAGCCTTGATGGGGCACCTGGGTGGCTCAGTCGGTTGAGCATCTGGCTTCGGCTCAGGTCACGATCTCGCAGTTCGTGGGTTTGAGCCCTGCGTCAGGCTCTGTGCTGACAGCTCGGAGCCTGGAGCTGCTTCAGATTCTGTGTCTCCCTCTCTCTCTGCCCCTCCCCCATTCATGCTCTGTCTCTCTCTGTCTCAAAAATAAATAAAAACATTTAAAAAACATTAAAAAAAACTATAGCCTTGTAATTACTTAAATTTATATTAAGACATTTGGATATTAACATAAACAAGTGTCAAAGGAAACATTCACGCGTTCATCATTCTTTCAGGAGAAACAGTTGAAGGTACCGGCCATGGTGCTGGTGTATTTCCACGTGCACATGGGACTAAAAGCACCCAGTGGGGTGACATACGGATCCTCTAACTCTTACTCAAAACTTCTGGGGCTGGAGATACAGCTTATGTTACAAAGGGAAGATGGTACCTATTCCGTGGAATATGTAATATCCTGTGATGGGTTAACAACGGCCAAGACCCTTTGCCACTTCTCCCATTGAGAGATAGAGCCGGTTTCCCTCGTCCTCCAATCTGGGCTGGTATGCGACTGGTTTGGGCCACTAGAAGACATTGTGAGTGGCGCTGTAGACTCTGAGCCTGTTCCCTAGGAAAGCTTCAGCTTTCCTTCAATCTTCTGGAGTTCAGCCTCTCAAAATCCCACTATCATGTTGAAGGAGCCCGAAGGAGTCACATGGAGAAGGTTGTGGTGGAGACCTGATTCATCTCCGTGAGAGGCCCAGCTCAGGCTTGGCTGCCAGCCATGTGAGTGAGCCATCTCAGAAGTCCCAGCCCAGGGGAGCCTCCAGATGGCCACAACTCACCAGGTGCACCAGGCAGGGCAAAAGAACCACCCACGTGAATCCATCAACCCTTTGTCTCATGGTGAGAGAGAGATCGTGAATGGTGGTTGTTGCCATCAGTTTAGGGGGCTCTCATTGCATAGCAAGAACTAACTGGTCTATGCCACGGGGTCTAGGGCAGCACCCCGTGACCAAACACATTAATATTTCTGAAGAAAAATCTAGAAATAGTCACAATGTGGGATAATAGAGATTGTAAGTAGCCTTACATCAGTTCATGTCAAGTGTTCGCTAAAAAGTTCATTAGGTCATTTTGGTGTTGTTGTTGTTAGCCACATGAGTTACGAACAGAGTGGGTTTTGGAGAATCTTGGATTCTAGGATTGTAGATGTATTCAACTCACATTGTGAATTTAAATCTGTTACTTTAAAACCCAGCCTAGAATGCTCTGTTCTCCAGAAAGCTGTCGCTAAAACACCTCTCACACTTTCCCTGCAACTTTGCAGCCATAATGCACACTCAGAGGCACCTTTGCTTTTCATTTTGTACCTGTTCTTGTTGCCACACTAGATCATGAGCTGCCTCAAGGCAAGGAAATCTTCACCTCCTCTGTCCTTCTGGGAGTGCCAAACATCAGGCTTTGCACCCAAACACACCTACCAGGTAGAACATGTCATTCTCAACTGTCCCAATGTCTCATCTTTACCATATTGTACACATCTATAATTACC
This sequence comes from Felis catus, assembly GCF_018350175.1. Taxonomy (NCBI): domain Eukaryota; kingdom Metazoa; phylum Chordata; class Mammalia; order Carnivora; family Felidae; genus Felis; species Felis catus. The sequence continues at coordinate 231,822,614 of NC_058368.1, read as the reverse complement.
CCCTGTTTGTAGGTGAAGAAACTGAGGTTCAGAAAGGTTAAATGAGTTTCCTGAAGTCACACAACTAACAGATAACAATGCCTGGCTTGAAACCCAGGCAGGTGAGTTTTGCAGCAATAAAAATGTGGTCTGCATTTTGGGTTTACTTTTTTAAGCTTACTGATCTATTTTTTGTCATTTCTACACCCAACATGGGTCTCGAACTCACAACCCTGAGATCAAGAGTTGCAGGCTTACAGACTGAGCCAACCAGGTGCCCACGGTCTGCACTCTGGATAGCCATGATCTGAGCTGCCTATCCCAACAGGTAGTCATTTCTCAAGTCAGAGGAGGTTATATATGAACTTGTACTTTTCCCTACAAAATTGGCTACATTTCACAAATCTTTATAAAGCAGCAAAATACCGTGTCAGTTACTCAAGGTGATACAGAAACGATTGCGTATTCAGGAAAATCACTCAGAAGTCAAACACAGATATAAAAATACATATTGCTCAATTAATTTTGTTGAATCATTGAATGAACAAACTGCCAGTTTGATTTCCCTGGCTCATCTCTGAAGGAGCTCACAATTCCCTCTATTAAGAAAATAAAACATGTATTTATTAAAGTGGGTGCTCTTATAAAAGCAGGACAGCCCGATGAGAGCACAAGGCAAAAGAATATAAGCTTTAACAACAATCAAAGTATACCCAAATAATGCTTATCAGATGTGTTTGACCAAAATGTATTTTGTATACTTAGCTATCACGTTTCCTCTTTTCTCGGACACTCCAGACCTTCTTTTTCTCTCGATTCCAAGTCCCTTTCAATGCCAGGTTCCCTCCAAGGTTTCTCCTGCCCCTTTTCTTTCTGCTGGTTGTGTGTTTGTACCACCGACTCTTCAACCTGAACTGGTGACTGACCCTTTGTCCTCTTCTTCGAAACTTACTGGTTCAGAAATCTTCCCTCCTGGTGGGCAGTTTTCCATTTTATAACACTGCCTTCTACAGAATCCAGATTCTTTTTCTTGCAGCGCACTGCTACTACGACACAGCACGTGGACGTTTCCAAAGTCCGTCGATGTACCTACAACGAATAATTGGGCTCCTTATTTGGGGAACAAACTCTTGCAAAGACATCCTGCATTCCACTTGCTAAATCACGTAAAACAAGGTGATGCATCCGAATGATTAGTAATAATCACTCCGATGTAAACATCAGGCAGCTTGATCATTGAATTGGAGCAACATTCCCTTAGTATTTACATAGAAGTTATTAAAGGCTAAGGTTTTAAGCTTATGGTTTTACATTAATAAGGCTCAAATGCAGAAATAAGGTTAATGTTTGTATTTAAAAAAATTTTTTTTAACATTTATTTATTTTTGAGACAGGGAGAGATGGAGCATGAACAGGGGAGGGGCAGAGAGAGAGGGAGACACAGAATCGGAAACAGGCTCCAGGCTCCGAGCTGTCAGCACAGAGCCCGACACGGGGCTCGAACTCACGGACTGCGAGATCATGACCTGAGCCGAAGTCGGACTGAGCCACCCTGGCGCCCCGATATTCGTATTTTCACATAGCTTCACTGTCAGTGCACGCTTCCCCACTTAAATGGTTAACACCGCGAGCATTGTCTTAAACGCACACTTAGGCTCTTGCCGAGGTCATATATTTAAATAGTATTGGTGATAAAATATGTTTTGCCTTCAAAGACTTATTTTTGAAATAAGAGAAGTTTTCAAATTTCAAAAAATATGCCCATTTGCTGCTCACTTTTATTGTACTAAAAAAAAAAACACCTGAAGGGTTGCTTGCTTCTAGATGGTCTCCTATTAAAGATGAGTTGTGTTGACAATAAAAATCACCCTGTGATTTGCAGCGGATCAGGATTTTCGCGGCTTGTCTGTGCCAGTGCTGTGAGCTGCTGGCGTGAGGGCTTCGCTCAGCGAGCACCCAGAAAGGTGAATAATAATTTCCACTTGGGGACAGTCACCTCCACCTCTAGCCAGAGGTCAGGTCACAGCTGGGCCTCACTTTTCCCTTCTGCTTTCAGACAGCATGAGACAGTCTCCCTGGTAAAGTTGCTCAGAAAATTCAGGTCCGTTTGTAGCTTGTTATCTGAGAAAGATAATGCATTTCCTTAAGGCGGTCGGATTCTAAAGGCTAAAGGGACCATAACCAGTTAACGGAACTAATTAACCAGCCCTAGGCCCCCTCCGGCGCTGTTTGGGGATGTGGGCTGGGCCTCAGGGACCATGCTGAGCACACAAGAAGTGCATCAGGACTCACAGGATGTCACCCGCTGCATTAGATGGCCCGTCATTCTGTGGTTGCTCTCTACTTGAGCTCAGCAAGGGTCATAAATTAATTGTACCAAGGTGCCGGGGGACAAAGGACAAGATTGCTTCACAGGCTGAAGATTGCACCTTGATGAAGTAGCTGACTGTGCTCACACTTCTTGGACAGCTAGTTTATTAGGAGTATGTCTTTGTCCTCAAAGGCCGTTTGCTTTCTGCAGAGAGGGCTGAAAACTCCTCTTACCCAGTCCCTGAATAAATGACCACGGGGAGGCTTGGGTGAATGTCACATGGACTCCAGGCGCTGTTTGTCATGTGGATGGAGAGGAATACGGGGTGCAAAAGACTAGAGAGATGATTTCCTTCTTAGGCCTGGAAGTTTAGATTTTAACGGAATGATCCAATCAATAATGACACTACCATTTTAGATGTTGCTTCCACTAAGATTAGGTCCCACTGCATGTACCGGGAGATCAAACTGGCAGTGGTTTACATGAGATAAAAATGTTACTCGTCTCACCTATAAAAGCAGTCAGAGATGGGCAGTAAGGGCACACCTGGGACTGTTCTCCCAAATCTCTAAGACCCAGGATTTGTCTGGCCCACATCTCTGCTATCCGTAGAGCATGTCCCATAACCTCAGCATCCTGCTGAATGCCAGAGCTCCAGCCATCACAGCCACAGTCCAGGGAGGAAGATCACCTTCCTCCATTTAGAGATATTTCCCGGAAATTGCACAAACATTCGACTTACATTTCCTTGGCCAAAATGCACGGCCACGTTTAGTGTTGATGGACTTGGCCAAATAGTCACTTGGCTTGGTGGCAAAGTGACGAAAACATTGGAGTTCTTATTACTAGAGACATGGGGAAGTGGACGCTGAGAGGCATCTAGGAATTTCCTGCTGCATGTCATTATATCGCCTTTCTGTGTAAACCACTTTTACTAGGACCTGCTTCTGGAGAACACTGTTCTTTTTTAAAGCAATCATATTACATAACCTTAGAAACAAAATAAATGAAGAACATTTGCCTATTCATTATGATGATATATAGAGTCACATCTTGGCTAGAAATTCTTTGAAATCCTATAAAATGCACTAATTATATATTGAATCATCAAGCTTATAAAAGAACCTTGACTCCTATAAAGATAACCATGGAATGAAAATAAGATTCTCACTAAGCTATGTGGAGATACTTTCCATTATTGAAATTTATTTTGTTAAAAGAAATAGCAAAAAAATCTAGGAGAGAAAATTATATTTACCCATCTGGAAGTTCTAAAACTCAAACCGCTAAAGCCTTTTGTAGTAGAATTAAGAATCATGTCATGGAAGAAAATTTAACTTTATTTATTTGAAGGGGGGGGTTACCTTTATTTCTCCAGTGCCCCCCCACACCCCATTTACACACAAAATACAAGTTTATATTTTGAATCCTAAATCTTTTTGCTAGGACAATTCCAACTTCAGGACTCCATTTCCCCGGGTCATGCTGGTTCCATTTGTTTTTAAAGGGAAGTGTGTATTTTAGCCCCGGGGAGACAGGGATGATGGATAGTCTCAGACTAGAGGTCAGAAGACTGGTTTCTATTCTCAGCTTCCAGCATTGATTTGTGTGGCCACAGGCTACTTACTTAAAGTCTTTGGTTTTGTATCCATTTTCTACAAAGCTGAGCTACCTCCTTTTGATATCTACTCTTCACAGATGGTGAGTATTGGGGAATTCACTACGAAAGCCCTTGAGATCTTCGCATTCTGAATGCTGTCCACCCCAACGTTTCTTCTGTCGGTAATTCCTGTACATCACACAATCAGGTGCATCTGGAATGTTCTTTCTTGGCATGCCTTCCTCGGCCCGGACATCTGAAGTACAGTCTCAGCAGCTTCAGGACTTCAAGGAACTGTCTGGATACAGGTCCACTCGAATTTTAAGAAACCCGTTTTCACGCATTGGCCGCCAAAGCCTGGGGAGGCAGAGTTCTATGGACACTTTCTGTGGAGTTAGACAAGACCGAGAGAGTTCGACCAGAGCTCTGGGAAGTTCAATTCCAAATCTCAAACCTGGGTGGAGATGTGGAGGCGAAGCACCTGGGACTTTCCCCTGTTGGCACAGAGCAAGCCTGAGCTCTTTCTTCTCATGGGGAACGGATCTCCTGCCCAGTTAAGCGTATGGTGGGATTGTCAATGGCCCTGTTGTCATCAAGATTGAAGATAGGACTAGTCATGTCAAAATAAACCAGCCTGCTAAGAACATCTCGGTTCTCCTGAAATGTTAAGACTTTCTATATTTCCTTGATTGGAAAACCAATCCTTTAAAATATTTTAACAGTTCTGTAAAAAATGGGAACGTATGGAAGGCCGGCATGATCACTAACCTGCAGAGAACCTACAGTTGCTTGTGAAACAGACCATCGACTGTGCACAGGGGTCCTGGGAGTCTAAGTCCTGAGAACTGTCAAATTTGAGACCAGAATCAATTTCACTGTACATCGACTTGAGAGCCAGACAGACCTAGAGTAAGTCGTACCCTCACCTTTTACCATTTGTGTGATTGTCAGCAAAAGGAAAGAAAGAAAAAGGGGGAAAAAAAATCTCTGTGAGCCTCAGTTTCCTCATCTGTAAAACGGAAATAATGTCCGTCTTCCAGGGTTGTGAGGATTAAGGACTTAATGGGCAAGAATGCAGCAAGGCTTGAACATAACAAATCCTCCACATGGGTATTTTCTTCGTGTTCAGAAGTTGTCTCAGCAGAAGCAGGAGGCGCCTTCTAAGCAGGTGGCACGACTTTATGCTCTTACCTGAACAACTTCGACTCCCTCCTTCCAATTTCTGTAAAACACACATGTAGCAAACTAAAAGCGCCAGGTCTGTCCTCAGCGCAAACCTCATCAAGCCCAGACTGAGCCCAGACTTTGTCTGTTTCTTTGCTTTTTCTTTCTGCGTATTTGGAGTAACATCCTTATCTCATGGACGTTTAAGGAAAATGTTAAGGCAACCGTGGCTGGTGCTGAGGACACAGGACTCTGTGAAAGAGGGAGAAGAAACTACAGATGGGCCTGTGGCTTAGTTCTGCCACCTTGAGAAACCCGGGTCAAGGATCCCTGCAGTCTCGGAGCTTCAGGACTGCACGCAGGACTCAGAAGGGCCCCTGACTTTGTGCCCTCCCAGCACCCTGCAGCTCTGTCCTAGTTCACTCGCAAATGTCAATGTCAGCTCTAAGGAAGCCGGAGGCTGAGCTGTCCGGCTGACAACCAGAGCCCCTGAGTTGCTTCCTTTCCCCTCCTTGACGTGCTGGCGGAGCCCAAGGATTTAAGAGTTAACGAACGTGCTTCCTCATCCCGTGGAAAAGCCCCTTGACATCCGCTCCAAGAACAGGAGTGGATTTCCCTGTGTTGTTCTTCCCAGATCCAGAAACCATGTTTTCCATGTTCTTCAGCTACGCGTCATACTCTTCTTCTAAACGTGGAAATAGTTTCGCTGGGGAAAATACACAAATTCGTGGCAATTGTATAATCAAGCAGCTGGAAAGAGGGCACACGCCTCTGCTGACCTTCTACCCACTTCCATTCTCTGCCTTCGCACAGCTCAGCTCAGAACAAGGCACATATGTCAGAGGCTGCGGAAGGAGCCGGAGCCTCCTTGTGCCAAAATTCCTTTTAGAATATTGGCAAAGATCTCAAATGTCAGTGGGTAGGAGAGCGACAGGGAGAGGTTTGTGGGTGCGTGTGTGTGAGAGAGGAATATGCCTGTTGGAGGAAGAACCGGTCCTCGGGCTCCTTTCGAGCCTGTTTCTGGGGTGGGGAATAACCCCCAACCCCCAAGGTGGCTCGCTGGCCCTCCCCATGTGAACGCGGCCGGTTGAGAATTCCGTCCGGGGTCAACCGACCTTGAGTTCACTTCTTCTAGAAGCTTTCGCGACTCCCGTGCTCCTCGAATAGCTGCCTCTCTACATGTTCTCAATCTCCCCTACAAACTGGCTCCCCAGATGTCTTTCTCTTCACTTCCACGTGACAGATGCCTGTTTAATCACCAGCACATTTTCTGAATGTGTGCTGAACTCATACCCTTAGGCCACTAGCCCCTGTGGAATGCGTGTCCATGAGAAAAGGGGTCATTATCATTATTCTTTCCTGGCTGGAGGTGGGTGGGGGATAAAATAAGGCTCCCCTAGTCTGTAAGGGGCCTGGTGGATTGTCTATCCTCCTGAGAAAGGTACAGGGATCAGAGAAGAACAGGAGGCAATGGAACATCTAGAGAAGGCATTTAAGAATTAAAGAGCTGTGGGGGCGCCTGGGTGGCTCTGTCGGTAAAGCGTCCGACTCTTGATTTCAGCTCAGGTCATGATCTCACGGTTAGTGGGATCGAGCCCCACGCCAGGCTCTGGGCTGACAGCTCGGAGCCTGCCTGGGAGTCTCTCTCTCTCCCTCTCTCTCTCCACCCCTCCCCCGCTTGTGCGCTCTCTCTCTCTCTCTCTCTCTCTCTCTCTCTCTCTCTCGAAGTAAATAAATAAACATTAAAAAAAAGAATTCAAGAATTGCAATTTAATACAATAGTACAGTGGAGAAAAGTGCCCTGGAGGGAGACAGATGATGCCTCTCTGAGGCTTACCCCCTGGGCAGCTGTGACTGAGTCAGGGAACTGTCCAGACCTCGGTTCCCTAACATGGAAAAAGGGGAACATAAAGTTCAGCGTGCAGATCTGTTGAAAGAATCACTAACTTCACGCCTTGGCACATCGTGGCCTAAATGGTGGCTGTCAATATCATTGCTGGAGGGTGCATTTGGTGCAATTTTCTTTTAACATTAGCACTAAAAGTGGACAAAATTGAGGCAAACAAGTAAAATAATAATTATATACATCATCAGGGGATGTGTAATCTTTTGAAAGCATTTGAACGTATTTGCTAAGAGCTCCCAAAATAGGATCCATGCCATTTGAACCATGGCATCTTTTCCTGTGAATTTGTGTTAAGAAAATAATTTTAAAATGCAGTATGCTTCAGGGTGCCTGGGTGACTCAGTCGGTTGAGTGTCCGACTCTTGGTTTCAGCTCGGATCATGATCTCACGGTCCATGGGATCGAGTCTGCTGACAGCTTGGGATTCTCTCTCTCTCCCATTCTCTCTCTGCTCCTCCTCTGCTCTCTCTCTGTCTCTCTCTGTCTCTCAAAATATATAAATAGACTTAAAAAATGCAATATGTATCACGACTTTAATTTATGACGGTTAACCCACTGCATGGTTAGATGAATAAATCAGTGCATCAGAATATAGTCTAGACACGAGACCCACACTTCTGCAGTCACCTGGTATGTGCCCAAAAGTGACACTGCTATGCAGGAGAAAAAGATAACCTTTTTGATTGCTGGCACTGGGCCAACTGGATATCCATAGGGAAAAAACGATTCTCTAGCCTGATGTCACTCACACTACACACAAAAATCAATTACAGATGGAGTACAAGACAACAAATGCAAATAATAAAATAATAAATCTTTCCGAAGATACTACAGGAAAACGTATTCATGACTGTGGAGGAGGCTTAGAGTTTTAATACATACGATATGCTAATCACAAAGAAAAAATGATAAATCAGCACTACATTAAAATGAAGAGCTTTGTATATCAAGACATCATTAACAGATTGCAAGGGAAACCCACCTATGGAATGACAGAACATTTACAGAACACACATCAAAAAAAAAAAAAAAGACTTGTATCCACAATACGTAAAGAACTTCTCCAAATCATCAAGAAAGCAGACAGGCAACCCAAAGGGCGAATGGGCAAGAGACCTGAACAGGCACTTTACAAGGCTACTCCCAACGACAAGTAAACATATGACAAGACGCACAAGAGACAACAGGGAAAGATGCGTGAAAATCACAATAAGGCATCACCCAAATCGTGATTCGTGGTCTCAAACCTCAAATTCATGAGGACAAAAATCCCAAGGGTTGGAAAGGATATGGAACAAGTGAGGGCCTTGTAAATACCGCTGGTGGGAGCATAACTACTTTGGAAAGTGACTGGACGTACCAGCAACTCCACGGCACGGCTGCGCACCCTGTAGGATTGAACTTGTACGTTCATCGGTAGACATGTACAAAAGTGTCCATAGCAGCTGTGTTTGCAACTGCCCCGCATGGAAACTACCCGACTGTGCGTCATTCTCCAGAGGAACAGATACATAAATTGCACACGCAATGCTAGGAGGCTATGTGATGAACCACTACGCCCACATGAAAGTCTCAAACACAACATGGAGAAAAAGAAGCAGACACAGCAGGTAGAGGTAATCTTTAAAAGTTAGGCAAGTGGGGCGCCTGGGTGACTCAGTCAGTTAAGTGTCTTGACTCTTGATCTCGGCTCAGGTCACGATCTCACAGTTTGGGAGTTCGAGCCCCTCGTTGGGCTCTGCACTGACAGTGAGGAGCCTGCTTGGGATTCTCTCTCTCCCCCTCTCTCTCTCGGCCCCTCCCTTGCTCATGCTGTCTCTCAAAAATAAATAAATGAACTTAAAAGAAAAGAAATTCAGGAAAGTAACTACTCTTGAGTAAAGAAAAGAGACCTGAGAGACCCTCTCTGTGCTGGTACTACTGTGTTTCTTCTGAGTATTGCTTTCATGGTGCGTTCACTTTGGGAAAATTCGCTGATCTCTATCCTCATGATTTGAGTGCATTTCTGGGTGTGTGTGTGCCTCAATAAAAAGTTTTAAGCCCCCCAACTGCAGTATGTGTGAAAACGTATGTGCACATATCCCCACCCAATTTCATTAATACCAGACTTGGGAAATAGCCCTCATGTCCTGTGATGGTTGTTATATGTCAATTTGGCTGGTTACGGGGCACCCAGATATTATTATTTTTAATATTTATTTATTTTGAGCGAGAGAGAGAGAGAGAGAGAGAGAGAGAGAGAGAGAGGGAGGGAGGTAGAGAGAGAGTAGGGCGGGGCAGGGGGCAGGGGGAAGAAAGAGAGAAAGAATCCCAAGCAAGCTCTACACTCAGCACAGAGCCAGACACGGGGTTCGATCCCATGAACTGTGAGATCGTGACCTGAGCCGAAATCAAGAGTCAGATACCCAGCAAACTGAGCCACCCAAGCACCCCTGGTTCAACATGATTTCTGGGTGTGTCTATGAGGGTGTTTCTGCCTTAGATTAGCATTTGATTTGGGAAATGAGTGGACATCATCCAATCCATTGAGGGACTGAGCAGAATAACAAGGCAAATGAAGAGAGAATTCTCTCTCTCCGCCTGATGTTTGGAGCTGGGACACAATCTTCTCCTGCCCTCAGACTGCGACTTCCATCATTAGCACCCTAGAAGGTTCTCTGGCCCTCAGACTCAGACTGGAGCCACACCACCAGCTTTCCCAAGTCACCAGCTTGCAGACCGCAGGACCGCTGAGCCTCCATAATCACATGAGCAAATTCTGTACAAAAAAATCTCCGTCTGTATCCATATTGTCTTTATCAACTATTGGCTCCGTTTCTCTGGAGATTCCTGACTACTACATTCCCACATTAAATTTTCATGAGATCTAGAATAGCAACCCTGCCCTAAAATTTCTCACAGCCATTCTAGCTGCTACCCCACGTAAGACTTCGTTTTGGACACCCTCTGCCCTACCCTGTTTTACATTTGCAACTTGTCTATTGTCTCATCAAACAAGAAATCGACCAAACCCTATCTGCACTGCTGCTCTGTGGTAGATTGCCATCTGAACTGATGTCAGATGTCTCAGTCCCTCGTTCAGTCGAATCACAAACAGGTGTTGCTACCAGGAAAGCTGGGTGGCTCAGTCGGTTAAGCATCTGACTCCTGATTTTAGCTGTGGTCATGAGCTCACGGTTCGTGAGTTCAAGTCCCTTGTCAGGCTCTGCACTGACAACACGGAGCCTGCTTGGGATTTGGTCTCCCTCTCTCTCTTTCTGCCCTTCCCTTGTACTCTCTCCATCTCTCAAAAATAGATAAAGAAACATTAAAAAAATGCAAATAGTTACTGATACCAATGTAACTTGGAAGTTGCTGGTGGTCATTATTCTTGCATGGGAATCCAAAGAGACCAACACAACTCATCGATATTTCCAGTTGTGACTGGTGAGGCAAAAGACAGGATGGATTGGGCAATGTTGTAGAAACAGCCTGAAAACTCTCAGTGGCTAACTGACGAAGGTTATTCCTTGTCCATACTGCCCATTGTAGGCTCTGCTCATTTGCATTCCTCAGGGATTCCATGCGTTCCCTGCTTCCATCATCACAGATGAGGAAAAAAGGGACCAGGTGCTGGCTTTTAAAGCTTCCATCCAGAACACTTACATTTCATTGGCAAAGGCGAGTCACGCGGGTCTCCTCAAGGACGTTCTGTCCTTCACAGGAGGGGCGCTGAATAAGCATGGTGGAAACTGTGACAAGGGGGCAGATGGAGGGAATAGGGGAACGTAAGAGACTGACAACAATCACATCTATTTTTCATCAGGGATAGTTTGAGAGGGGGGTACCTAAGTAGCGAGGGAGAGGACGCACACCCAGTCAGCCAGGTCAGCAGAGTCAACCCTGGTCCTCAACGGGTGACTGTCCTCACCCTGGATAATAGCCCAGCCAGATAACAGTATTTGAATGAACTCTGCAAATTCCAAGGGGCTTCTGGGGTGATCCGCCATAACTTAGTTCCATTTTCTTCTGTTTGTCCAATGGAGTTCCTCAAAGAACACCTAGAGAAGAAATGACCTAATCACAATGGTGGGAAATAATCTCTTGGTGGAGATGTGAGGGGTTTTGTGTATATCTCAGCTTAAAGATAAGAACAGTCAACGGCCATTAAGTAGGCGACTTGGTGATCTGTAAATAGTTTTCCTCGTTCTTCTGGGAGACGAAAAAATTATTTCTTTAATGGCAGAGCCACCTTAGGTTAAACCTTAGAAAAGGCTGACTTTGCATTTCGTTGTGTAAGGAGGTTGTGAGGTGTTAAGGTCCCGATAAATGTAGTATCCTTGAGTCAATTGCGGGATTCTCCCCACCCCACCGCCAGCCAAATTGGGGAACAGGTAGGGAGGCTTTGCTCATTAGGTAACAGTCAACCTCTTCCTTACACGGGGACTCCCCCGAGCGCCTGCGCGGCCTCTGCAGACCCATAAAGTTTAAAAGAAAACAAAAGAAAAATGAATTTGATCCTGCAGATGGTGTCTCAATATAAGCTGTTAATTTTATCGGGTGAATTATTTTACCATAAACGTAAGTGTTTGCATTTTCTAGAAACCCTCATTTTGCCTGGGGATCTGATCGAGCTGCTGCTCAACGCTCACCCCGCTCAGCTTGCGAAGGGAGAGAAATGACTGTAAATAGCTTTGCGTCTCCTCAAACGGGGTCCTTTCAGACTGTGAGGCCGAGCCTCTAATGAAAGGGGGGGTGCGGGCCCCAAACTCCAGGCACCGAGTCGTTTCTGATAAGATTAAAAGGATGTTTTCTCTACCAGGTACCATGCGCCCTGAACGTACTGTTTCCTAAACAAAGCGATTAGGTGCCAAACGGTGCGATTTATCTCGTGGGAGCCCGGATACTCGCCTCGTAGTTCCTGTTGTAATGATCAGCTCTGGATTTTTCTCGGTAGTCTTTGCCTCTTTGTTTTCATCCCCATTTCAATATTCTTGCATCAGAAGGACTCAGAGGCTATGGCCCTGCTCAGAAATTAGCTTCCATTGTGAGTTCGTTGTCGTTTTTTTTTTTTTTAATCAAATCATACTACAATACAGACCTGTTAGCAAACTGTTTCAAATTCGGTGAAATTTTTGTTTCATTCCTCCCATTGATTTAAAACCAAGATATTATTATATTGGTGCCTAATTATTGCTACAACAGGTTTCAGAATAAAATTGACCAAGTAAAATTTTTTACGGTACTAAAAGAAAGATAGTACAGAATTGACCATTTTGACCCTTTTTAAATACACAGTTCAGTGGCATAAAAGAAATTCACCATGGTCTGCCAACTGTCACCTCTGTTTAGTTCCAGAATTTTACTAACTGAACTTGGACGTGTCTAACGGTTCCAAGAAATCTCATTTCCCAGGGAAAATGAATGTCTGAGGCCAAATCTTATCAAACGGTATTCTGTTGTTGTCGTCGTCGTTGTTGTTGTTGTTTGTTTTATGAGAATAACTTCTGAAGCATAAGGATAGGAAATCAGAGGGATTTTTCCTTTGGAAACCCCATGCACCACCCGAGTTCTACCACGTGCTCCACCGAGGTGGTCTCTGGGATGACACCATCCCATTCGCCATGGAACTGCTTGCTACCTTGGCCCCGGGGGGACAGCCCAGAGCACTCTGTCCCATGCACAGAGTTAGAGCTAAAGAAACGACCTGCATTAATGGACTGTTCTGTGGCTCCCTTTCCGGCTGCACCGCTGGCCACCCCATTCGTCACGAGGACGTGGAGTCATGGGGTGGCATCTCCCACAGCATGGGGAAGCTTGAGATTTTTGATAAGAGCAGTCGCGAGAGTGAGAGCTGAGTTTCACTCCTTTATTTAACCTGAAGGTTGTCCTAATTCCCCGCCAAAGAGTGCCACGAATTCTGCCTTCTGACACTCAACTGGGCTAAGACATCTGGATTTGCTTTCAGAGGGAAAAGGAGCAAGACAATGAAACAAGCATCTTCCCAAATGTAACCTTTAGGTTCCTGAAATGATTTGGTCCTATTCCCCATCCCCCGCTCCCTGCAAACCCCTAATCAGATCACAGACCCATCCGGCTGCTTTCGAATATAAATGAAAACTTTTCATCTATACCAAAAAGTTAGACTTCTCTAATGTTCCAAACTACAGCTTTAAACCCTCAATCAATCTTCTCAATGGACGTGAAAGCCAAAGAAACCTATGGTTAAATAATCTTTCTTTTTTTTTGTTTTTTTTTTTTTTAAGTTTATTTATTTGAGAGAGAGAGAGTGGGCGAGGGGCAGAGAGACAAGGAGAAAGAGAAACCCAAGCAGACTCTGTTCTGTTAGCACGGAACCTGACTTGGGGCTTGAGCTCATGAACCTTGAGATCATGACCTGAACCCAAATCAAAAGCCAGACTCTTAACTGACTGAGCCACCCAGGTGCCCCTCTGGAGCTTATATTTTTAAAAAGTATTATTGGGGCACACCTGGTTAGGAGTCCTGCTTTTGATTTCGGCTCAGGTCATGATCTCAAGTTTCGTGAGACTGACTCCTGCATTGGGCTCTGCACTGACAGAGTTGAGTTTATTTATTTATATATTTATTTATTTATATATATATATATATATATATATATATATATATATATACCAAAAAATATATATATATGTGTATATATATTTATATATATGTATATTATTTATTTATTTATTTATATATATATATACCAAAAAATATATATATATGTGTATATAAACTCCAGAATTTTCTGGTAAAATGAACCCGTGTTTCCCCGTGATCAAAGCAGCATCTCCAGCCTCTCACTGCACAAGACCGTGAGCCTCACTGATTTCCCCTAGCACCTTGAGAACCACTGGGCAAAGAATAGTCTTCCCACGAATATCTGCAGGGTGAATAACTCTCTGTGAAAGTCAGTGTGGCAGGGACACCTGGGTGGCTTAGTCAGTTGAGCGTCCGACTTCGGCTCGGGTCATGATCTCACAGCTCATGAGTTCGAGCCCCGCATCGGGCTTTGTGTTGACAGCTCAGAGCCTGGAGCCCCCTTTGGATTCTGTGTCTCCCTGTCTCTGCCCCTAACCCACTCGCATTCTGTCTCTGTCTCTCTCAAAAATAAACGTTAAAAATAAAAATAAAAAAAAAAGTCAGTGTGGCAGTTGTTCATGACAACAACGTACTCCAAGGACGGTGGTCAGGAGCAGGGGCACCTCAAGTACAGCTCCCACTAGCCTCTATGTCTGGTCTTATGCTCACTCTCCTCTACTCACAACCCTCTGCCCTCTCGCAGTGGCCGGCTTCTTTACATCGAGTCTCTTCTCCTCCCTCCCATCATTCTTCTGTACCTGTCTCCAGACTGAACGTGCCCTTCTAGAACTCACGTGTTGAAACCTCACCCCAGTACGATGATGGTTGGAGGTGGGGTCTTCCTGGACGTGATTTAGGTCAGGAGGATGGAGCCCTCGTGAAAGGGGTTAGGTCCTTGTAAGAGAGACCTCAGAGAGCTCCCTTGTCCCATCTGCCATGCGAGGACACAGCAAGAAAACAACCATCTGTGAATCAGGAATTGGGCCTTTACCAGACACCGAATCTGCCAACACCTTGACCTTGGACTTCCAGCCTCCGGACCTGTGAGACGTAACGGTCTGTTGTTAGAGCCGCCCAGGGCATGGAGTTTTGTTACGGCAGCCTGAATGGACTGAGACGTGCTTTTTTCTGTTCTCCCTCTTTTTACCCCCTCACTCATCCCCTGTGAGCTTTCTCTTCCTCTTCCTCTCATTTTCGATTTGCCTCTTCTCCCCTGCCCACCTTCTCCCTTCTTGGCCAAATCCATGGAACTAAGCTTTATTTTAAAGTGGTCTTCTGATTTATTAAGTACCGGTCTCTCAGCTCTTAATTTTTCTCACGGAGCATTGGAATCTTACGGGCATTTGCACCGCAACAAAGGACAGATTAGTTTTTTTTTAGTTGTGTGTGGCAAAAAAAAAAAAAAAAAAGAATAAACGTTCTCTGTGATGACAGGTGGCTCTTGAGAAGGTGAGGAGTGCCTGGCAGACTCCCCCGGACGCCCTGCTGCTTCTGCACGCCGGCATAGCCTGGCAGTTTCTCTCTCTCACCTGAGCAGTAGCATCCAGAAAGCTGGCCAGTTCCCAAGCGATGGAAGCAAGTTACCCTACTGCCCACAGCTCCTACCTGATGAAGAAAAACAAAGGGTCTGCGGGTGGTGTCTGACTTTATGTAGGGAATTAGGTAAGTGCCTTGCGAGGAATGTATCCTGTTATCCACTGCCTGCCTTTCCAAATCCAGGTTTCTGTCCAGTTATTGTTGGGGCAACACGCATTAACTAGAGGGTATCAGTGTGTTCAGCAGAGTGCGATTCCTGAAGTACTAGGTGAGGAGAAATCCCAAATTTATTTCTCAAATCAACAAAAACAAGCGTGATCTGTATTTCTGGTGTTTTCGATGGGACAGTCAATACGTACCTTTCTCCTTAATTTGAGTAACTGACAAAAGTTCATCAACAATGTCAGCATGGCTCTGTCATGACTGTCCTGTGGTGAGTTCATTGGAAGGAAAATTGTGTAATGATGGAAAAGAACTGGAAAAGAATAACAGTCCGTCATTCCTACTTTCGAACCCTCGAGTCTTCAACTTCTCCAGGTAAGTTAATTGAAGCAGATTCTTAGACAGAATATGAGGAAAATCATTTTGTGCTAGCACCATAGACCTCCGTGCTGTTTCTCTTTAAAATTTGTAGAAACGGAAGTTGTTAGCTTGTTTTCTTGGTCAACAGATTAATCTGCCTCCCCTGTGGGTCTCTGCTGTTTTTCCGTTCACTCAGCTCATACGTTCCTTGGCACAGTGCTTTCCCCCTTCTGGATGCTCAAGAAATATGATTTGATGATAAGCCTGCCTGTGATTTCCAGATGCCTTTGTTTCCCTCCTGTTGATTCCTCAGTCTTGCCAGGGAAGGTAAGCTACTGTGTCATTAGGCAAAGACTCTTCTTCAATAAGCGTAGGTGGGTGAGTGAAGGTTGAATACCAAGAGAACAAAGGGGAAAGGAAACAGAGTACTTTGCCACTTGTACAACCTTTACTAACAATTTTCTTTTGAAGCCATACATTTATTACTTTCAAATAAAAAGCTTTGTTGAATAAAAATCTTCTTAAAATTGCCCTTAAGTGCGCCATTTTGTTCAAGACGAACCCATTAAACGTTTTCTTTAGTATAATGAAACCTCATACGCAGCGACCGGAAACATTTGTCCAAATGCTAAAAATTAGCCGTCAGCTTAGCGTGGACGAGCAAGCCAAAGAGTGGATGTATATTTACTAGGCTCTAAAGAGCTTATTTTTGTTTTGTTTTGATGCTAGGGAAAGGCAGGTGGCTCCAACCCAGGACAGTCCCTTTGTCTCCTCTGTATAAGCCTATTCAGCCTGGCCGGACCAGCGACTGTGGGGATTCCTAGAACCAGACGACAACCTGCAGAGGAGAGTGGAAGAGCAGGGAAAGGTCAAGGACGGCATGAGTGGGGCACCCCGACAGCCATGGACCCGGCTAATGGGCCGTCACGTGAGGAAAGCTGGTCATGGGGCCTCCCAGCTCCAGCCATGAGAATCAGGCTGTAGTTTTCAATTATATGGCTCAGGAGTTAGATGTTTATCTGCACTGTCGTCTGGGGGGTGCTGTAGCTTGTGACTTATTAAGGCAACAAAAGGATTGGCCGATGATGACCGAGCCTTTGTATAGAACGAAAACCACCTACAGCTTACTAAGCGATCGACCCAAGTCTAACCATATTTCCAACAGGCTGAGTAACGTGGAAGGACAGGGTAACCTGATGGAGGACATTAATTCTTCTTCTCCAGTTATGAGAGGAAAAGAAGCTTATTTCCTTTTATCAAATGGCAAAGGGACTCCTGGAGGGAAAGAGTTGGATTCGTGCAGAAGAAGAGGGGTAAGGAAGGGGGAGCATGAGGAGACGGGACCTACCCACAGAGCACGGGCGTCTCTGGGGCTGGGCAGGGGAGGTAGGAGTGAGTTCTGCTGGGAGACCTGGACCCCAGGGAGCACCCCATCTGGGGGTCACCTACAAAGGGAGTCTGTGGTGGCTTGAGGACTTACCCCTAAGACCTGTGCCCTTTGAGGCTGCATAAAAGGTCCCAGTCACCAAATTCGTCACAGGGAGTGGACGTTGCGAGGGGCAGTTTGCCCGCCTCTGGGTGGCCTTTGGGGGCTGGCTGGCCATATGCGGCCCCAGCCTGTTTTTGTAAACTGAGTTTTGTTGGCACGTAGCCCGTCCTCTTGTTTGCATATTACCTACGACAGATTTCACGCTGCAAGAGCGGAGAACAGACAGAGATGGCAAGGTCTAGAATATTTACTATCTGGCTCTTTACTGAAAAAAACAAACAAACAAACAAACAAAAAGAATGTGCTGACCCCGGAATTGTTAGCGTGGACGACGGGTTTAGACAGTGAGAGCACAGCCGTTCGCATCCCAGACTGAAGCTGGGGGATCCTGGGTAAGTTCTCAGGATCACTTAGTCCGGAACAAGGGAGGGATCAGCGATGACAACAGTACACAGTTCTTCGTCATCCCCCTTCTTGCCAGTTAGTTCTAATTTAAATATGAGATGAGATTTTATATTTCTAATACGATACACACTTCAGAAATTAAATAATGTGATGTTTCTTGGGCTAATGCTCCGGACACACATTCATATCTGCTACATGCTGCGTTCGTTTCCCACGGAGGCCATCGCAAATGACCCCAGACTTGGTGATTTCCAACAGTAGAAATCGATGACCTCGCAGTTTGGAGGTCAGAGGCGCCAAACCCGTCTTGCCAGGCCCCAGTCGACGTGCTGGGAGGGCCGCGTTTCTTCGGAGGCAGAATCTGTTCTTTGCCTTCTAAAGGCCACCCACATTTCTTAGCTTGGGGCTTCTTCTTCGGCCTTCGCAGTCAGCGGGACCGCGTCTTCTCTCCTCTCTGGGTTCTGCTTCTATCGTCACAGCATCTTTGCCTCCGACCACCACCACCACCCCCAGCTTCCCTTGGAAGGATCCTGTGATTACGTCGAAGCCACTCAGATATTCCAGGATAACCTCCCCATTTCAAATTTTTAAAACTTAGTCACATCTGCAAAGTCCCTTTCACCAGGCAGAGGAGCACAAAGAACAGAGATTGGGAGTGGGCATCTCTGGGGCTCATATTCAGCCCAACGCCCGCCACGCAGAACCCCAAGCATTTGACCGACCTTCCCCTCAGTAAGGAATTGCGGAAAAGCCACGGAAGCTACAGGAAATGGGGCCGTGCTGGTCCCATCCCGTCTCTTCTTTTTCCTGAACTCATGTTCAGGAATGGGGTGAGTCGGGATGGCACAGGCGGTCACTGGTTGGTGGCCTGAACCACCTGCTGAGCGACAGCAGCTCTGTCCCGCAGGAGGGTGAGGTCTCGGACAGCCTTGTTGTACAACTTTGAAGGGCCTGTCTGTCCTCTTTCTCCATGATTCCCTTTGTGCTCCTGGGGGGGCTTCCTTTTCCGTGTCCTGCTCCTCCCTGATCACATCTTTGGTGGCCCTGGAGAAGAATGCCTCTTTCTAGGGAAGCAGGTATAGTTTTAGAAGCGAAATTCTCTTGGTTGCAGGTTTAGAGACCAGGAAGTTGCTCTGGTGCGTTGGGGGGGGGCGTGGGGGGTGGGGAGGTCAAATACTCAGAGGATGTTAATGACCAGACTCCAAATAGCTTTAGAACGTTTCCTTAAAAAAAAAAAAAAAAAAGTGTCTGGCCTGTTATGATCTAAAATGTGTTCCCTCCTCTCATGTGTTAAAATCCTAACTCCCAGGACCTCAGAATGCGACCGCATTTGGGGTCGGGGCCTTTGAAGAGATGATTAAAGTCAAATGAAGCCGTATGGGTGGGCCCTCATTCAACATGACTGTTGTTCCCGCAAGAAGGGGAGATTAGGACACAGACAGGTACAGAGGGAAGACGGAGCAGAGGCACAGGAGGGAGGCGGCCATCCGCAAGCCAAGAAGGCCTCGGGAAACCGATCCTGCCGACACCTTGGTCTTGGATTCCCAGCCTCTAGGACTGGAGGGAAATAAGTTTCTGTTGTTTGAGTCATGGGTCTGTGGTACTTTGCTGTGGCTGCTGTAGGAGCCAATGCGGGCTCCAGGCGGCAGAAGCCGTGGGAAGTGAGGGGGCATCGGTGGATCATTAGCAACAAAGCTCATGTGGCCCCGGGGCGCTGGCCCAGGAAAGGCATCTGGACCACCAGAGCAGCACCGGCCACAGAAGACAAGTTCCAGTCCTAGAAGCAGGGTGCAGGTGCTGCACGGTCACAAAGAGGAAGAGGATGCCATTGCCCTGAGCTGTGACACAGAACAGGTAGACTACCAGGAACTTTGAAAGTTGGAGCCTGAAGCCTCTTTGTAGTCAGAGTATCTCTGCCTTAAAAATAGCACCCAACGGGGGCCCCTCAGTGGCTAGTCAGTTAGGCATCCAACTCTTGATTTTGGCTCAGGTCACGATCTCATGGTTCGTGGGATCGAGCCCCGCATTGGGATCCACACTGAGAAGGTGGAACCTGCTTGGGATTCTCTCTCTCTCTCTCTCTCTGTCCCTTCCCCGCTTCCATGGACTCTCCCTGTCTCACTCTCAAAATAAATAAACATTAAAAACAACCACAGCACCCAACAATAAGACTGAGCAACACCTATGTCTGCTTGGCTTTGTCATGATGGACAACGGATTTCCCTCTGGGGTTTCATCTTTCCTCCACCCAGTGCGTGTCCTGGAAAAGTCGTGCAATTCTGACAAGATGGAGAAAATTGGTCGTGTTTCCTTCCCCCTCTACCTAGACCCTTGTAAGAGCAGAGGCTGTCTAGTTACAAACGATCATATTTCCTTTGTGCCTTAATCCTCCCACATCCTGGTTGCAGTCCCTGTCCTGCTATTACTCCGTCCCAGATCCATGTTTGTCCGCGGTGCTCTATTTTCCACCCTGGTGCTCCTGTCCCTGGCAGGGCTAACAGAGAGCACCGTCCTCTTCTTTAAAGGTCTATCTGGTGGAAATATTTCTCTTCAATTGCTCCTAGTACAAACCACGTCATCCAGCCCTACTCATGATTTCCCCGACCGCAGATTCTTTGTGGCAAACTTTTTTTTTTTTTTCATTTCTCCTGTGATGTTCCACCCGGCTTCAAGCATGGAATGGATAATGGAAACAATGTTCACCTTTATTTTCCTCGCGCGACAGAACCGTAGTGGCTTGTAGCAATTGGCATCAAAAGGTGAAGGTACAATCAGACATTTGATTTAATCGTCGAAGAGGTGGCTGAAACAAGATGCAAGGCCAACTTTTGAACTAATATTGACACAGTGGTATAATCCAACAGTGATTCAGGGTACGGTTTTAAGCAGCCAGACAAGGAAATACTAACATTTGGGTTTTTGGTTTGTTTGTTTGTTTCAATCAAAGCTGGAAAAGTTTGGAGTGTTCTCTTAGCCAAGAGTCTTGGTTTGGTCAATGTATCACATTGATTGATTTGCGAATGTTGAACCAGCCTTGCAGTCGCTCCTCATCAGGGAAATACAAATCAAAACCACACTCAGATATCACCTCACGCCAGTCAGAGTGGCTAAAATGAACAAATCAGGAGACTATAGATGCTGGAGAGGATGTGGAGAAACAGGAACCCTCTTGCACTGTTGGTGGGAATGCAAACTGGTGCAGCCGCTCTGGAAGACAGTGTGGAGGTTCCTCAAAAAATTAAAAATAGATCTACCCTATGACCCAGCAATAGCACTGCTAGGAATTTACCCAAGGATACAGGAGTGCTGATGCATAGGGGCACTTGTACCCCAGTGTTTATAGCGGCACTTTCAACAATAGCCAAATTATGGAAAGAGCTTAAATGTCCATCAACTGACGAATGGATAAAGAAATTGTGGTTTATATACACAATGGAGTACTACGTGGCAATGAGAAAGAATGAAATATGGCCCTTTGTAGCAACGTGGATGGAACTGGAGAGTGTGATGCTAAGTGAAATAAGTCATACAGAGAAAGACAGAAACCATATGTTTTTACTCTTATGTGGATCCTGAGAAACTTAACAGAAGACCATGGGGGAGGAGAAGGAGAAGAAAGAAAGAAAGAAAGAAAGAAAGAAAGAAAGAAAGAAAGAAAGAAGAAAGAAAGGTTAGAGAGGGAGGGAGCCAAAACACAAGAGACTCTTAGAAACTGAGAACAAACTGAGGGTTGATGGGGGGTGGGAGAGAAGGGAGGGTGGGGGATGGGCATCGAGGAGGGCACCTGTTGGGATGAGCACTGGGTGTTGTATGGAAACCAACTTGACAATAAATTTCATCTTAAAAAAAAAAACAAAAAGAAAGAAGTCTGCAAGCCCATGAGCGACTTCTCTGTAGGAACACTGTATGACATTGACATTGCACTTCCTTCTAGCAACAGCTGTGCTTTTGGATATTGAAGGTGTATAAACTGCCCGGACTTCGTGTATAGGCTTCAACTGGTTAAGAAAGAAGAAGAAGAAGAAGAAGAAGAAGAAGAAGAAGAAGGAGGAGGAATGCATTCCGGACATTTCTTTGTTGCTGATCTGAGGACTAGACATCTGCAAGTAGCTGCTCTGGAAAATGTAGAGCCCGCTTAAGAACTATTAGGAGCGATTGGAAGAGTGTAGGTGGATAATGTGCCCCTGAGTAGGCAGATGAAGAGTTTTGAATCACTGATGATGCTGTTCAAAGACGCCCAGAGACACCTAGGACAGATCTGCTCGGCTGGTTGTCCTAAGCTGGTTCATTAGTAGCGTGAGGACATCGGAGACAGGGAACTGAATGAAGAGGCAGGTATGGAGAAAAGGGCCAGTGTAGTCACAGGACCAATAACGAAATCAGCTTCCTTTCATGTTTGGGTGACAGTAGTTCAACAGGAGCTGGATTCCATGGGAAAGGAGCTTGCAGAGAACTACAGAGGAAGCAAGGCTATTCAATACCGCACTCCGGCTGGTGGTCTTACAAACTAATGCCATGCATCATCCCTGCAATCCCTACTTACTGAAGGTCTCTGAGGTACAATCTCTGGGTTGATGCTGCCAGTGAATTAGACAGCGTCTCCCCCTTGTCCAGGCTGCAGTGACAAATTATGGCAGACTGGGTGGCTTATCAATAATAGAAATGTGTATTTCACAGTTCTGGAGGCTGGGAAGTCCAAGATCAAGGTGCCAGGTGCGAGTAGAGTCAAGTTCTAGTTTGAGTCCTTTTCCCGGTTCACAGCTCGCAACTTCTCGCTGTGTCCCCACATGATGGAAGGAGTGAGGGATCCCTGTGGAGCCTCTTCGATAAGGACACTAATCCCATACGTGAGGGCTCCACCTTCACGATCGCCCTTAACTGCATCCCAAAGCCCCACCTCCAAATACTATCATGTTGGGGCGTTAGGATGTCAGCATATGAATTCGGGGTGGACACATGCATTCAGACCAGTAGTACCTTTCCTTGTGGAGCTAACATTCTGGGAGGAGAGCAGGTGACCCTGCTGTAAAGCAGGTGGGGGGCTGGAGGACTGGTAGGGGGCAGAAGGAGGTAGAGTTTTCCATGAGTCCCACTTCCCCAAGGCAGAACAGAGAGGACCTGGGGTCCCAGGTCTCGGCAGCGGAATCTCAAATGCTTCCAGGCTCCATCAAGCTGGTCCTCACACACGGGCTCTGCTTTGCAGGGGAGCAGCCTAAGGAAGGAGGCGCCGATGGCATCCACTTCAGTAGTAGCATCTGGCTCCTGGGACAAGAGTGTTTGCCTGGCTGGTTCCTGGAACAGAAGTGACGTGGGACCCGGGGCAGCAGCAGGGACGGTTGAGCCTTGTGGCAGTGCAAACTGTAATGTGCCCGACTCAGTGGCGGCAAAGGTCCTGCTGCAGACCTGTTCCTGTGCGTGGTTTAGGGCACAGACCCTGGAGGCCACGAGCTGATTTCTGCAGATGACTCAAGGATACTGCGTGTTCCTCGGTCTACTCTTTTCTGCTAGATCCACCGTAATTAACTACTGTTCCTGGCAACTGTTCCTGGTCTGATCCTGGCTAACTATCCTTATTAAAACATGTCCCCAGAGTCTATATACACACAAGCAATGATACATTTTTCTGTTTAAGAATGGGACTCTGGTATATACACACCGGGTAGCTTAGACCCACTCTTTCCCGTTAACCACTCTGCAAGAGTCCGTGGAATTGTATGTTTCACCATAATTTGCTAACCAAACCCCCTACTGATTTACATTTAAGAGATTTTCCTCTTTTGATTCTTGTATGCAAGGTAGCAGTGAAAACCCTGACACATTTATCTTTACCAGTTCATGCTGTGATTCTTGTATAGATTCCTAGCAATAAAATTTCTGGATTATCACATATACATATAAACCATGTTAATATGTGAAACAAAATGATATTCTATTTTATTTCTTTTTTACAGTTTTACTTGAGTGAGAGAGAGGGCACATGAGCAGGACGGAGGGGCAGAGGGAGACAGACTCTTATAGTGCAGAGCCGGACGCAGGGCTCGATCATGTGACCCTGGGATCATGACCGGAGCTGAACTCAAGAGTTGGATACTCAACCAACTGAGGTACCCAGGCACCCTTACGGAGTTATATTTTAAAAGGTTATACTAACTCTACATATGCGTGAAGATGCCAATTTTTCCCATTGTCTCTACCACTTAATGTGAATAGTCTTTTTAGATGTTGCCATTTTGAAAGGCAAACCGCACCTCATTTTAATTTATATTTTAAAGATTATTGGTGAGATTGAATATGTTTTCTCATGTTTACTGGTCATTTGTATTTTTCATCTGTGTTTTGCATGTTCAGAGCCTTTGTCTATTTTCTACTTTTTTATTTAAAAAATTGTTTTAATGTTGATTCATTTTTGAGAGACAGAGAGACACAGAGCGTGAGTGGGGGAGGGTCAGAGAGAGTGGGAGACACAGAATCCGAATTCTCAGGCTCCAAGCTCTGAGCTGTCATCACAGACCCCTATGCGGGGCTCAAACCCATGAACTATAACATCATGACCTGAGCCGAAGCTGGATGCTTAACCGACTGAGCCACCCACGCGCCCCATACTTTTTTATTATTCAGTAAAAATCACCTATATTCTATATTGCATATACATATATAACATGTATGTTATACAGTATGCAATTTGTATGCATTTCTCTTGTAAATAAAATTACCTTTTACTACACCCACTATACAAAAATTTTATTCTGCATTGGCTGAAATGATTCAATGTTAGGGAATTTAACAGTGTATTGAATTATATTAATAAATAATTTGAGTAAAGAATCATCTGATCCTGAAAAAAAATTTTTTGATCTAATTGAGAAGAAAATGTTGCGATTAAAGACTTTAAGTAAAACACGATTTCTGATTAAATACTTCTGATAAAAGTAAAAGCTCCCTAAAATGACTTTTAAATGATAACCAGAGATCACCGTAAAACATGGTATGGAATTGTAAAATCCGAAAGGCGTACCTAGGGCAGCTGGAAACAAGACAAGCCACGGGGTACCTTCTGCTAAAATTCAGTCTGGTTTGCGAGGGTTCAGCTAATGCGAGAAGACAGAAGCAAGTGAATGGTGTAAATTTTGGAAAAGAGGTGAAAGCACTTCCACTTTTGGCCGAGAATATGATTTTATACCTAGAAAACTCAGGAGGCTTAACTAAAAAGAAAATCTCTTCAAACTCATTTAAAAAAAAAAAAAACCCAAGCACATGAAGATGTCACTGGGTAAGATAAATATTTGAAAGCCTCGACAGCTTTCCTCACCACTAGCACAACATTTAGAAATTGAAATGGTAAAAGATTCCATTCATGACAGCTACTAAAACTCCAGAATGACTAAAAATAAATTTATCAAGGAAGTCATAGGGCTAGAACACATCTTTCAATATTAATATTTTGCAGAAGACGTAAAGGAAGGCTTTCGTAAATGAAGACGTGTCGCATCCCTGAATGGGAAGACTGAACATTGTAAATGCTTCTCAAACAAGTGCATATATTTCGTGCAACGCTAGTCAGACTTCCAATGGTTGCGTATGAACATTGTTTTGGAATTGGACAAATTAATTGTACATTTAAAATTTTTTTTTAACGTTTATTTATTTTTGAGACAGAGAGAGACAGAGCATGAACGGGGAAGGGGCAGAGAGAGAGGGAGACACAGAATCGGAAGCAGGCTCCAGGCTCTGAGCCATCAGCCCAGAGCCTGACACGGGGCTCGAACTCACGGACCGCGAGATCGTGACCTGGCTGAAGTCGGACGCTTAACCGACTGCGCCACCCAGGCGCCCCAATTGTACATTTTATACGGGAGGATAAACTTGATAATTTCTGAGAATGTTTTGGAAAAGACTATTAAAAGGAGTTTATCTTCTAGATACTTAAATGTGTGTTAAAGCTACTCTAATCAGAACGATATGGCATGGGAATAGACAAATTGGGCAAAACAGAGCCTGGGATCCAGAAACCAAACGAAAAATACTTGGGTTTTGATATATGATAGATGATACTTGGACAAAGGGCTGACAATGTAAACAAGAGAAAAGGTATATATGTGCATTTATGCAAAAGTTTTCAATGATTTCAGGATGGATTAAAGATCTAGATGAAAGATAAAATCCATTTAATGACATAATAAGATACAGGAATTACGCTTTTGTGTGTTCTTTTTAAGTTTATTTATTTATTTATTTTGAGGTGAGGGTGCAGAGAAAGAGGAAGGGAGAGAATCCCAAGCAGTGTCCACACTCACTGCAGAGCCCAATGTGGGGTTTGATCTCACAACCACGGGATCATGACCTGAGCCAAAATCAAGAATCAGAAGCTTAACCGACTGACCCACTCAGGCACCCCTGCCTTTGTTTTTTAACCATTGAGTGGGGAAGGTGCTTTTAAGCAAGGTTGATAATTCAGATGCCACACAAAAACAAAACAAAACCAACCCCACGGTCTCTTCCATATTTTAATCCCATCACTTTACAGATTTGGATATAAAGCCTGTGTGTGAGAGTAAGTAATTCATCCAATTTCACTCAACTCAGTAGAGGTAGAGAATAAAGGCCTTCATAGGCAATCAGAATGTTTAACTGGTGTAAAATATATCTTTTTCTTTTTTCTGGTGGTTGCTAAACTTTAATGAACATAAAAGTTACCCGAAGTACGTAACAAAACAGTTGCTTGGGCCCCCCAGTTTCCGGTTTAAAATAGGTTCGGTTAGGGCCCGAGAGGGTGCATCTCTAAGAAACGCACAGGTGATGCTCATGCTGCTGGCTGCAACTTTGTGGGAATAAAATCCTTCGTGATAAAACTTCTTTATGTGAACAATAAGGGCGCCAATATATATATTAGCTTGGATGCCTCACTAAGCACCCATTTTACTCCAACTTATTTTAGGGATATATATGTGATAGGGCAGTGAAAACTTAGGCTTAGAGATGAGTAGGTAAGTACTAAGAATCAGGGCCAAACCCCTTCAGAAACAGAGCTATGAGGTCAGGCCGAGGCTACAGAAAAGCACCATAATTAAGATATTTCATGAAAAGTTATTTCAAGAAAGTTAAATGACATCAATGACAATTCTCTTTGCCAGAAGTTCTCTTCTCCATAAGATCAATGAGAAAAGTGGCAAAAATGGTCAGAATTGACTTTTCCAGAACCCTGGAAATTAACCAAAGGTGTGGAGGCACCTGAGGAGCTTATCAGAAAATCAGTGGCTACGTCCCAGGTCAGGGAGCTTGGTGGCATTTAGCTTGCCTTACTCCCTCCTCTGTTCTCCAGCTCTACAACAACCATGTAAAGTGAAAGCCTGTGTTCCCAGGGCAACCAGCAACCGCTGGAGGTAACACACCAGAGCTGAGGCTTTTGCAAACCCCAGTTCCAAAGAGTTGTCACTATTTGACCACTCCCGTGGTTCCATGAAAGATCTTACTTGCAAGGCTATCTGTATTTGACCTTAGAGCTTGCCCTGTGCAAAAAGCCTTCTCCCCAAGGGGTATTTGTTGAAGACCATGATAGGGACATGTTTAACTTTTAATTGCCTGAGGTGGTGGATGCAGTGAGGACACACTATAGACTAAGCAAACCCAAGAGGGAAAGGCGGGAAAAAGAGTTCACAGGGTCTTGGAAAAGCTCTGAGGTGTTCCTGGGAGTTTAGACGGCCATGCGTCTGTTAGAGCTGTGTACGTGCCCTGGGTTGTGGCAAGCTTGGATAAAAACTGGAGTGGGTCCTAAGTTCTCGCCTTTGGCTCACCTTGAAGCTTTGCACAGGCAGAAAGGGAAAGTAAAGGTAGTATTGTCAACTGCCTGAGTGTTGAAGGATTGCCCCCAAACACATACAGAGCCCTCGTCAAATGCTGGGGGACTTCCTGGCTCCAGGAATTTGAGGAAATCTCTGTCCAATCATTAGCTGACCACTAAGCTGAGTAGAGACTTCAGAAAAAGAACACAATTTGGGGGGCTGGGGGTGGTAGAATGAGTACAGAAAAGTCACTAAACAAACAAACAGTAACTACAACAAACAACAATAACAATAACAACAAGCCAGGATGAAGGCAGAAAAAGACCCTATTTTCAGAGTTGCTACATTATATTATTTTCAATGCCCGATTTTCAACAAAAAAGATTGCGGGACCTGCAAAGAAACAAAAAAGCTCGGTCCATACACAGGGCAGGGGGAGGAGGAAGTAATCGATAGCTACCGTGTCTGAGGAGGATCAGACATTGGACTTCATCGTCAAAGACTTTACACATACTGTTTAAATACATCCAAAGAGCCAAAGAAGGCCACGTGTAAAGGACTGAAAGAAAGTAGGATGCCTCACCACATAGAGAATATCAATAAAGAAGTAGAAATAATTTTAAAAGTCAAATAGAGATTTTGCAGTTCAGCAGTCAAATAATTAGAATGAGAAATTCACTAGATGGCTCAACAGCAGATCTGAGCAGATAGAAGAAAGAAGAAATGAACTTGATGCTAACCAATTGAGATTATCCAGTCTGAGAAACACAGAGGGGGGGAAATGAAGAAAAATGAACAGAGTCTCAGAAACCTGTGGAAGCCGGTCACGATTCTCCACGCATGAATAAAGGGAATCTCAAAAGGAGTGGAAAGGGAGGAAGAGACAGAAGAGATGTTTGATGAAGTAATAATGGCTGAAAACTCCCAAATTTTGATGAAAACCATTGGTCTCCACATCCAAGCAGCTCCATGAATTCCAAGTAGGATACACTCAAGAGATCTACACATACACATCATCTTCAAACTGTCAAAAGTACAGACCAAGAGAGAATTTTGAAAGCAGCCAGAGAGAAGTGACTGATTTTGTACAAGCGATCCTAATTTATATTGACAGCCGATTTCTGGCCAGAAACCATGAATGGCAGATATTGGTGGTATGACATATTCAAAGCCCTGAGAGACATATACTGTCAACAATGAATTCTATATCTGGTGGGGGTCAGTTGGTTGAGGGTCCAACTCTTGATTTCAGCCCAGGTTGTGATTTCAGGGTTCGCGAGTTCAAGCCCCGAGTCATCAGCTCGGTGCTGACGGTGTAGAGCCTGCTTGGGATTCTCTGTATCCTGTCTCCTTCTCTCTCTGCCCCTCCCCTGCTTGCACTCTCTCTCTCTCTCTCTCTCTCTCTCAAAAATAAATTAAAGAAGCATTTTTTAACAAAAGAATTCTACATCTGGGAAAACTATCTTCAGAAACACAGGAGAAAATAATATATTCTCATATTTTATTTTATTTTATGTTTAATGTTTTCTTTTATTTATTCATTTTGGGGGGGGGAGAGAGAGAGCACAAGCGGGGGAGGAGCAGAGAAACAAGGGATCTGAGGGACAGAAGATCCGAGGTGGGCTCTGTGTTGACAGGGTGACAGCAGTGAGCCCGATCAGGGGCTCAAACTTACCAACGGTGAGATCATGACCTGAGCTGAAGTCAGACACTCAACCAACTGAACCAGCGAGGCACTCCTATTCTCATATTTAAAAATCAGAGACAATTCGTCTCTAATAGACCTCCCACAAGAAATACTAAATAGAGTCTTTGAGGCTGAAATTAAGGGCCACTAGGCAGCACTGTGAATCTACACAAAGAAATAAAGAGCACCGATAAAAGTAACAACGTAGGTAAATAAATGACAGTGTAAAGGTATGTTTACTTTATGCCTTTTTCCCCTATCTAATTTAAGTGACACTAGCATAAAGAAATAATTATAAATGTGTGTTGATGGACACACAGTATATAGTCATGCCTGTTTTATT
Organism: Felis catus; assembly: GCF_018350175.1. Classification (NCBI taxonomy): domain Eukaryota; kingdom Metazoa; phylum Chordata; class Mammalia; order Carnivora; family Felidae; genus Felis; species Felis catus. Next base: position 231,793,308 of record NC_058368.1, on the reverse strand, counting down.
GCACTCGGATATGATGGTGGTTTTTTTTAATGTTTATTTATTTTTGAGGGAGAGACAGAGACAGAGACAAGTGCAAGTGAGAGAGGGAGATACAGAACCCGAAGCAGGCTCCAGGCTCTGAGCTGTCAGCACAGAGCCTGATGTGGGGCTCGAACCCATGCGCCGTGAGATCATGACTTGAGCCAAAGTCAGACATTTCACGGACTGAGCCACCCAGGCGCCCCATGCGTTTTTTATAAATTGAAAGTTTGTGGCAACCCCGAGTTGAGAAATTTCATCATATGTTTTTTCCCGTAGCATTTGCTCATTTCAGGTCTCTGTCACATTTGGTAGTCCTCACAGTATTTCAAATTTTCTTCTTCTTATTATTTTTGTTAGGTGACCTGTGACCAATGATTACAACTCACTGAAAGCTCAGGTAATGGTTAGTATTTTTTAGCAATAAGTATTTTTTTCAAAATTTTAATGTCTATTTTTGAGAGAGAGAGAGAGAGAGAGAGAGAGAGAGAGAGAGAGGCATGAGCGGGAAGGGGCAGAGAGAGGGAGACACAGAATCCGAAGCAGGCTCCAGGCTCCGAGCTGTCAGCCCAGAGCCCGACACGGGGCTCGAACTCACAGACTGCGAGATCATGACCTGAGCTGAAGTCGGACGCTTAACCGACTGGGGCACCACCCAGGCGCCCCAATAAAGTATTTTTTAAATTAAGGTCTGTACATTTTTAAGGACACAATGCCATTGCACACTTAATAGACTATAGTATAGGGTGATCATGACTTTTATATACACTGGGAAACCAAAAAATTCATGTGACTCATTTTATTGCAATTTTTGTTTTGCTTTTCTTTTGTGGCAGTCTGGAACCAAACCCACGGTATCTCTGAGGTCTGTCTGTACACAGATGTGATTTGTGATAATCGCACTGCAGAGGACGGGGAGGGAAAGGCACTGTAGGAGAACAAGGCCTTTGCGTGCTACAGAAAGTAAATCGGTGTTCATCTGAGCTAGCTTCTGATGTGTTAAGAGGTAAATTGTATTTCCAGAACAACCACAACGAAAATAACTAAGGCATATATAGGTGAATGAATGGAAAGAGAATCCTAATGGTACCCTTAAGTATGTATATTTAACATCAAAGAAGGCGGTGCTAGGGGAACAGACGAACAAAAAAAAAGGCATCAAACGTAAAAACAAAGTGAACCTTCTTGCCATGATACAAGCAGTGAGAAGGGTTGATGCTGACCATGGACGGCCAGTCCCAGGACACCTGCTGTGGTGAGGAGGGATGGGGGGAGGACACACGTGGGACACACCCAGAAGCACGACCACGGCGGTAAAGCCCTGTACCCACAAGCAGTCCAACTTGCTCCTTGTGCGGGGTCCTGAGCTGTCCCTACCTGCTCCAAGCTTGGCTCCCACTCAGAGGTGGGCTGGCCGTGCGGAAAATAAAGCTTACACTGGCTGCGTCCTGCTCCCGGGATGCAGGGAGGATTCACATGCGTGACCCACATGCATGAAGCAGTGCTCCAGCCTGGGGGGGTCATGTGTACACCCCGCTGGTGGGGGGATGTAGGAAAGGCCTGGGGGGGGGGTTGGACAGCTGGACGTGCCCACCAGGCAGTGGCTGTGTGAGGCCACATCCAGAGAGATTGAGGGACGAAGGCTCCCAGGGCTTGGCTTGATCCTGCGCCCCTGCCGGTCCCCGGAAAGACCCAGGGTCTCTGACCGCTTTCCTGGTCTCTGCACAGCTCCCTAGTCCCACTGGGAGGACCCACGGAGCAAGACACTGTGTGGAAAGCCAGTGGCTTTACCCGTTATCAGAGGTGGTGGAGAGAAGCGTTCTCAACCGTCAATAATAAAAAACAAATTTCTGTCGACCTTGCTAGAGGAAAGATAGAATTAGTTTTCTATTCTCTCTGCAGAAAATGATACGACCAAATTATTTTCATAGGAGCAGGGCAGTAACAGAGACGAAAAACCCGCAGAAATGAGCCCTGCAGAGGTGCATCAGGCAGCCAATTACTGCGACTACGACTAATAACAATTCCATGTTATTTTTCTGGATTTTACGGTGTCTGTAACATTTGTCAGCTTTTTAGTCTGTACCTCTGTGCGGTTCTTTCTCTCGTGTCATAAATGCTGGAGAAGCCGCCACCCCCGCTCAGCTGGTCTCTGCTGTGCCCAGTGCTTGCAGAGGCCATCGGGGTAGCTGTGGGACCGAGCAGGGCCCCCACCTCAGCAGAATCTTCCAGTCCATTGTCATGAAGTTGGTCAGGGAAGTCTCTCACAATTTTTAAAACTCGTCCCCTGTGGGCCTTGCCTCCTCTGTCACCAACAGAATTTGTGTCGCCCTCTTTTGATTTAATCAGTCTTGTCAGTAGACTTGTTTATTTTAGGATATTTTCTAAAATAAATATATATGTGTGTGTGTGTGTGTGTGTATGTATACACACACATTTATATATATTTATATATGTTTAATATATATATTATTTATATGTGTTTAATATATATTTATATATTAAATATATATTTATATATTAAACATATATAAATATACAATATATATTTAATATATAAATATACAATATATATTAATATGTATTATTTATATATGTTTAATATAAATATATATATTAAACATATATAAGTAAACATATTATTTATATATGTTTAATATATATTTATAAGCATATATATATTAAACATATATAAATAAACAAACAATATATATTGTTCCTGTTGATTTTGTTTTTTATCTTCTAGTTTCTTCATTTCTGCCACCGTTCCCTCTCTTTTCTTTCTCCCAATACATAGGAACCAGATATCCTTTCAGGAACCATGGAGGCAGCAAAGAACAAGCCGAGTCTCCCCCTCATGGAGCTTTTGTTCTGTTGGGAAAAGGTAATAAACACATGAATGAGTGAATGTATAAGTTATGGTATACGGTATACAGTGACTGAGGTGCTAGGGGGGAAATAACGCCGAATTATAGGACACAGAAGGATGGGGGAAGTTCCTGTTCTATGTGGGATGATCAGAAGAGCCTTCTTCACAGAGGTGACATTTGAGCAGAGACCTGAATAAGCAAGGGAGAGAGCCAGACTGCATTTTCTGGGCCAAGAGAAGCACGTGCAAAGGCCCTGGGGTGGCCATAACCTTGGCATGTTAGCTAGAGACAGCATGGAGGCCAGTGCCCTCAATGTAGACGAAGCAAAGAAAAGAGAGAGAGGGAAAGAATTCAGAGAAGGCTTACATTCCACGGGACCTCATAAACTACAGAGAAAGTATGGATTTTATTCTGAATATGAAAGCAAGACAATGGAGGGATGTGCACAGGAGAGTGAGAAACCAGAGGCACATATTTTAAAACAGCCGTGGGTGCATGATAGGCCTCTTTTGCTTTCAAGTCTCCTTCAGGGAACTTGTTTTTGGGGTGGAACCAGAAGCCTGAAGGACCTGGATCCCACGGGGAACAGCTGGGCAGGAGTGAATGTGGCATGTGTGTGGGATGAAAACGAGAGAGAGAGAGAGAGAGAGAGAGAGAGAGAGCGCTCCATGGGAGCCAGGGGAATTCAGACCAAGGCCCAGCTTTGAACAAGGTAAGGCAGAAAGTCAGAAAGAGACCCATGAATAAATAAAGCATCGCACATATATTGCCTTACTATCAACGTTTTGGATTTAATGTCTTACGAACACGTAGGTCAACGTAAATGCTTTTAATGCAAGCAGGAGTATCGCATTTAGGGTTTTCCACATGTTTGCTTCCATATAAAACATCCCTGTCGCGTGGTTGGCGTGTATCACGACAGCCCCCGCCACCCCTGAGAGGGCTGGTCACCCGGCACCGAATGTCCACGAAATGAGGCTCGTCGGGGACGCCGATCTCATTATCTGCTGCCACTGAGTTCTCAGCGCTGGGACCTTTAGGTCGGAGCGTCCGCGCTGACAATCTCTAGGCACATCGCCAGCCGCTGCCCGAAACGCTGTCACAGCCCCGCCGCCACGGCCACCCGCCTTGCTCACCACCGCGGGCCGCCACACCCTTCCATTTTGATTCACCTGCCAGCCAAGCTTCGGTGCCACCCCACTGCTGTCCCCGTTTGCCTTTCGGTGATGACTTTTTCCTGGACTTTCTGGCTTTTTAATTCTTCTTTCGAGTCACCTACTTCACGCCTTTCGCCTCCTGCGCTGAGCGCACCTGTCTTTTCCGCGTCGCTCTCCAAGGTTCTGACTCTGCTGATCTTCATTCCGCTGTTACGTGTGTCGGGATCGTTTCCTAATAGTCTGATGATTATCACGGAGGCGTTTTCTGCAGAGAGAGTGTAAATTTCCATGTCATCGGGTCTGTGGATTTTTTTCCTTCTGTTTACTTTCACGTTCTGCTCAGAGAGACCCCCCCCCACCCCAAATTCCACCAACATGCAGTTTATCCTTCTCTTGGTGAAAGACTTATATTTACATCTTAACCCAGCTGGCTGTCTTAGTCCCAGTCGTGTTCTGGGGCGGAGAAACAAAATTTAAGACATCGTCACGCTACACGCGGGCTCTCCTGGTCACACTGACGACGTTCCTCGGCACACTCGCCCTCCTCGTGGGGTCCAAGTCCCCAAAGCAGTCACCCGGCGGCTCTGTTCGCAGGGCCAGCTCCACGGCGCCCATCAGATAAGGCTCTGTCCCTAAGCGCCTGTTCTGTGCGCCCTCCTCAGGCGGTGGGGCTGTCCCCAGGCCTGGAGTGGCCACAGAAGGCCTCTCAGGGAGGGGACGGACGACAGCCCCGTCTGCCTGGCTTGACCTCTCCCTCCACGTGTCTAAAGAAATGATGGATGGCGGGGCTGGAGACATCCTTAACTCTTGGCAGGAGCCTGCCGGCACCCTTGGTGAACCTAGATGCAGATGCGCAGACTCTGGAAGACGAGCTGAGAGTCCTCCCGCTCTGAGGTTGCCCCCATTGGGACTCTGCCCCCTAGAACCACTGAGATCGTCAGATAGTGTTGTCAGAGATTAAAGAATAGCATTCTCCTTAGGCAACTGGAAAGAAAAGGTTATTCATCCATGGACATTTTATTTTTAATTTTATTTTATTTGAGAGAAAGAGAGAGAATCTAGAGCAGCCTCCTCACTCAGCACGGAGCCCCACGGGGGGCTCGACCCCATGACCCTGGGATCCTGACCTCTGCTGAAATCAGGAGTCGGATGCTAAACCGACTGAACCGTCCAGGTGCCCTTCATCCGTAGACTTCTTAATCCATGTGGAAAATTGCCCTTCTCTTGTGATTTGTCCCAACAGCACTGAGGTTTGTACCCACCAATTTATTAAACCCTACAACACCTCCGGATGCAGGGATGTACCCAGTGATGTGAGAAACAAAGGCAAAAGGAAAAACGATAAATCTCCTTACATCTTACAGCCCGTGGACAAGTCCTTGAAACAGGCACAGTGACATTCCTCTAGGAGCTCAGCCGCCTCGATGATGACACTTTGCTCAGGGCAAAAGGCAATCGTAGCTTAACATTATCCCGACCCCGCGGGATCCTGTTAAGTCTACTTTAACATATAAAAATTCCTTTGGAAACTTCCTTTATCTCTACACCCCCCACCGCAAGACATATGCTGGCAATCATACTCCAAGCTTATGGCCCCCTAATATACATCTCAAGGGTCTCATGACTCAGGTTTTACTAAATACACAGTAATAAATAACCTTTTCCTAACAGCAGCTAGCCCCTCAAGGTCCTGGAAACCTTGTTTCCAAAATACCTGAAAGACTTCCACTGTCCCTGACCCCCTCCCAACTTGAAGGTATATAATCAGTCGCCTGTTGCGACCCCGGTGCTGCTCTTTCTGCCCACGGCTGCTGTCCCCGTGCCTTCATAAAACCACCTTTTTGCACCAAAGACGTCTCGAGAATTCTTTCTTGGCCGGCGGCTCCGAACCCCAGCGTTTACCACGTCACCCAGAACCACTGAGATGCCCCCACTTTGGGGGTCCCGCAGCTGCTGTTTAGAGACAACACACAGTGGTTTGGAACCGGAAGCCGGAGAGGACACGTCCTGGGGTTATTTTCTGCTGCAAGAAAGACCAAAACGGGGTGAGTTTCAATCCGGTTCGAATGACACAATTCACAGTCTTATCTGGAAGGTAATATTCACAGAAACTCAGTCAACGCTCTATTATTCAATCGAGCAGCGCCACGGCACGGATCACTTTTAAGCTACTAACTTGTTAATCCACGCACTTATCTGTCCATTTCCCCCTGCGGAGCAGCTCGGCAGGCCCCTCTAGCGTAGCTGTTCCCACCCAGGGGTGACCTTGTCTCCAGGGACAAGGGGGCAGCGTCTGCAGACATCTAATGGGCCAGGCTGGAGATGTTGCCAGACGTCCCACAGTGCACAGGTGTCGCCCCTACAGGTGGGCCGGCCTGTGTGGATGGTGTTGAGAGACCCGGTCTAGAACAATGAGGAGAAGGCACCCTCCACGCCCCCTTTCAGATTTTCTCCCAGTTTAATCCAAGACCGAAAAGGTTGACCTGAACTGAGGAAAGCCGAGTGGTGGAGGCAGTGGGGGCGGGGGGGGGGGGGGAGGGTGTCCTGGAAAATCAACTGTTATGAGAGCCGAGCAGCCCTCCGCCTGGGTCTTGTCATCCGTCCACACAGTGCGACTCCAGGGGGGACTTTTCAGCCTGTGGGTTGGGGTGCCGGGCGTCTCCTGGGCGCTAGAGGGCGCCAGCTCCCTGCCCCACTGGAGCAAAGGGGCGCACAGGTGGCTCCCTCCTCTCCTCTCCGCCTCCTTCCTCAGCTCCCATCTCTGGTCTTCTGCGAAGCAAACGTTCCCTGCACCCGACCTCCATTTCCACCTTCTCGCGCCGGTGGGCTCGGCCGCGCCTCGGTCATCATCCAGGAGTCTGTGCCGCACCGAGCACCGAGCACCGAGCACTTAGCCCTCAGCACCCCCAGGGGTCAGTGGTGCCGCCCAGCCCGTTGTTCCAGGGAGCGAGAAGCTCTGGCTTCAGACCGCGCCTGTGCCAGTCTCTCAGTCTCTGAGCCTCAGTTTCCTCATTTGTAGTGGGACCCATAACACCGGCCTTGGGTCCCAGTTTTCAAAATACTAGGATCAGGGCGCCTGGGTGTCTCAGTCCGTTGGACGCCTGACTCGCTTGCAGCTCAGATCATGATTTCACCGTGGGGAGATCAGCTGACAGCGAGGCGCCCACTTGGGGTTCTCTCTCCCTCTCTTTCTGCCCCTCCCCCCCCTTCTCTCTCCCTCCAACTCAACCCCACCTGGGCTCTCCCTTGCTCTCTCACAAATAAATATTCGTTGATTTAAAAAAATATAAAAATAAAAAATAACAAGATATTAGGATCCAGCCAGGCAGTGTGCATCATCATCATGGGTATTTTAATATTAATTTCTAAAAAAAAAAAAAAAAAAAAAAAAAACCTATTGGAAGACAAGGTGTAATCATGGAATGTATTTGTGACGTCCCTCTGTTATTCCAGTAAAAACTTTGAAGCCCAGGTCTTCCTGTGCCTCGGCACCCCAAGGACGGTCCTCTGAGCGGGGGCTTTGGAATCCGATCTCCTGATCCTGGATCCCGACGGCTCAGGGGCGGTGGGCAAATCACGTTTCCCGGGGCCCCGTTTCCACATTTTGCAACGTAGGATGAAAATCAGGCAGCCTTTCACACTGCTGGGACAACGCAATAAAGTAACCTTTGGGACATGTGAGGGATAGAGCCCCGCCCGTGTTCAGCGTGAGGTGCCCTGAGCCCTTCCCGGGCTCCAGGGAGGATAATCCGGAAGAACCACCTAGTGCCGGCCCCACCCGAGAGCCTTGTCTGCCGGCTGCCCTGAAGCTTCAGCCTCCGCTCCACCCCTCGGAGCATTTCTGTCACCTCGCAGCCAGCAGGCCCCGACAGGCTCTGTGCTCAGAGTGGTTCAGGAGAGTCCCGGGCCTGACACCTGTCCTGTTTGCAGGACAGAGAGATGCCCCACCAGCTCCCTTGGAAGCTGACATGGGGTTGACAACCACTGACATGGGGTTGATTGACCAACATTCAAAGCTGGTTAGGTTCTGTGTCAGGGTCACAGGAAAAGGCTTATAAAACAAAGATGAAAAGCTAAAGTTACTCCATTATTACTTTATTTTATTTTAATTTTTTAAAGTCGATTTATTTTTGAGAGAGAGAGAGAGAAAGACTGAGTGGGGGAGGAGCAGAGAGAGAGAGGGAGACAGAGAACCCGAAGCAGACTCCAGGCTCTGAGCTGTCAGCACAGAGCCCCATGTGGGGCTCGAACCCACAAACTGTAAGGTCATGACTGAGCTGTAGTCGGATTCTCAACCAACTGAGCCACCCAGATGCCCCTATAATTATTTTGGAAGAGAGAGCTTTTCAACTTGAAGTCTTTCAATACCTGTTAAATTAGTAAACATTAAAAAAAGATCTTAAATAGCAGTGCTGGTCAAGATATGTAAAAACCAGCATATTTGTGTATTGCTAACTGCAGCAAACCCATACAATCTCCTTAAAAAGCAATTTGCTAATGCATTTCATAGCTGCCGACCTCGGACTCCTACTTCTGAGAACTTTCCCTATGAAATTATGCAAAACGTAGGATAGACAAGAATCACAAAGATACCTATTAAACATTATTTATAATAGTAGAAATGAAATCACATTCAATGCTTCCCCAAATAAGGGCATAGAGAAGTAAAGTATATTAATTCTTCTTTTAAACAAATATTTACCAAATGCCTTTATTTCTGGGCCCTGTGCTATATATCAGCTCAACAGTTATTAAAATGATAACTACAGAATAACAAGAAAATGCTTAACATCTTAAAGGAAATGAAATTTATTAAAATATCTCTTTGCCATGATTATAATGATATAAAATTAAATATTTTTATTCACAACATTTGAATGGGAACATGGGCAAATCAAAACTGCTGATTTATTAAGAGGCTGAGTTTTGGATGACTTTCTTCTTCCTTATTTGTTATTCGATACTACATTTTTTTTTTTTTTGCAATAAGCAAGAAATCCAATTAGAAATGTAAAAATCCCCATTCCTGCAGCCCAGCAAAAGAATCACTAGGTTTCTCCGTAGCTCACACTCTAGGTCTTTGGAAGGCTTAGCCCCATGGGCCTGAGGATCCTTCCCCCTAAAATCCTTGCTGGCTTGTCTGCACTGTTCTGCTTTTTTTTTTTTTTTTTTAATTTTTGCTCTCTTAGATATGATTTAAAACCCCAAAGAGAACTCGCTTGGAGAGTGATTTCACAAGAGGTCCATTCATTCTGTTCCTGGAAAAACAGGGAGACATGTTGCTATTCATCCTTGGGATCCCGCTGGGAACTCTTTGTGGGGCCTGGCACTCAGCCTGCACCAGATAAGAGCACCTGAGGGCACATCCAGGAGATCCGGGTGTGACCCCTGTGACTTGCAGGGGTGTTTTGCGACACAAAACACAGAGCACAGAAAAAACAGAGTAGTATGTTTTCAGGTGAAATTGCCCAGCTGAGCTAGCCGAACTAAACTCTGGTCACATTCCTACTTGGGGGCAGAGGGGACGGCTGTCCCCCACAGCACGCTCCTGGAAGGGGCTCACCTGCACAGACACTGGTCCCATCCAGGAAGGCATTTTTATTTTTTAACATTCTGGAAGCATACCAGTCGTAATCAGCTTGTTCCCTCTGAATTAGCCACCAGTGATTGAATCGGTCTTCAAAATTCTCAACTACGGGCAATCAAGCACAACTTTGATGCCCTGAGGGGTTAGAATTTCTAGTCTCTGACAATTTTCCCCAAGCACCCTCTGCCCTTTAAGAAAGAAAGAAAGAAAACTGGAAAGGAAAGGAAAGGAAAGGAAAGGAAAGGAAAGGAAAGGAGGAAAAGAAAGAAAGAAAGAAAGAAAGAAAGAAAGAAAGAAAGAAAAAAGAAGAAAGAAAAAATAGAAAGGAAAGGAAGGAAGGAAGAAGGAAGGAAGGAAAAGAAAGAAAGAAAGAAGAAAGAAAGAAAAATAGAAAGAAAGGAAAGGAAGGAAGGAAAAGAAAGAAAGAAAGAAGAAAGAAAGAGAAAAAAGAAAGAAAAAGAAAAAGAGAGAGGGAGGAAGAAGAAAGTGAAATCTACTTTTGAGGTTTATTTGTGTTCGACCTTAGAATTCCACTGCATAGTGTTACATTCAATGGCCTGTAAATTTGAATGGCAATGGTCTATTTAGATTCTAAAGGTATCTAGATTCATAATGTTTGTCTATTAGCCCGAACGCAAGCTGATTCTAATAAGGAAGGCTGATTTAGAATTTAACAGTGAGTGAATTCCCAATGGAGACTGTCACCGTGTTTACCCACGGATGGCACCAGAACATAACTGTGGTAGTACTCCCAACCTCTGCCTCTTTCTTTTTATGATAGATTTTTAAAATCGTGGTAATATACATAACATTTACCATTCTAACCATTTTAAGCGTACAATTCAGTGGGACTGCGTACGTTCCCAGTGTTGCCTAACCATCACTGCTATTTCTAGAACTTTTTAATCATCCCAAACAGATTCTGTATCCATGAGCTCCCCAGCCCACGCATCCTCTGTTCCACTTTCCATCTCTATAAATTTTGCCTTCTCTGCTGCCTCATCTAATTGGACTCACGTAGTATTGACCCTTTTGTGTCGGTCATCTTTCCCTTACAGTGTTTTCAGGGTTCACCCATTTTGAAGCATGTATCAGAACTCCATTCCTTTTCAGGTCTGAACAACACTGTGTTGTAGGGATATTTTCATAAACCACATTTCGTTTACCTGTTTATCTCTTCTTTTAAAGTTTACTTATTTACATTGGGAGAGAGAGAGAGAGCTCGCACAAGCAAGGGAAGAGCAGAGAGAGAGGGAGAGAGAGAGAATCCCAAGCAGGCTCTGCACTGTCAGTGCAGAGACTGACCCAGGGCTCGATTTCATGAACGATGAGATCATGACCTGAGCCGAAATTAGAAGTCAGTTGTTTGGACAGCCTGAGCCGCCCAGGTGCCCCTTGTTTACCAGTTCATCTGCTGATTGACACTTGGGTTATTTCTACTCTTTAGCTATTGTGAGTAATGCCGCTATGAATATTGCTATACAGGTGTCCGCTTAAGCCTCTGTGTTCAATCTCTTGGGGATATTCCTAGGAATGGAATTGTTGGGCCATATGAAAATTCTATGTTTATCTTTTTGGGGAACCACCCAACTGTTTTGCACAGTGGAGTCCCCACTTGACCCGCCCGTTTGGTAGAATTGCTTTTATTCCCAGATAGTTGCTGCCTGCTCTGAGGGCATCTCCTATCTCTCCCTCTCTCTATGGGTGTGGCCACTTGGCCATGGGGGTGGATATGACAGAGCTTATCCACGGTGCGACTCGAGGCAACAGGGCTGCTGCAAGCGGGCGGCCATCACGGATCATAGGCGAGAAGACACTTCCTCCAAACCCTGCGACTGATTGTTTGATCGATGAGTAGCATGAAACATAAACCTGCCATTTCTGTGGGTCGAAAATGGTCACATTTCAGCCCTTGGATACGACTTAACAACTGAAAACACTAGCAGCAACAAGGCATTGATTCCACTGGCTCACTGTCTCCTCTCCTCAAGTTTGGAATTATTCTCACCCCCACTTCTAAGAGGGGGAAACATGATGTTCAAGTTTTTCAAGACTAGATTTGAGCTATGACCCTCTGTTGTTCAACAGGTTCCTTCCCAGTGCACTCCCCTTCTGTCCCAAGGTGCTGCTGGAGATTCCTTGGGACAGAATGGATCTCAGTCCCCGTTGCTTGGGAGTTGCATCGTTAGAGCTCACAGTTATGAACCTGGAACTCGGTTCAGTATGTGGTCTCCATTCTTAATATCCCTATTTCACAGATCACGGAACAGAGGATCAGCTCATCACTGTGCCTACTGCGTCGCACAGAAGTTACTTAAATGACCAGAAGAGCAGGTGCAGTTTTAGCGAGAACAGAGGAGGCCAGCTTGTCAGTCTTGAAATGCAATGGTTTGGCTTGTGCATGGACTAATTCCCTATCTTTCAGTGGTATTATACAAATCCACTTAGGCTCCCAATCTAAAATATTGTGCTCAAGGTTTCCTCTCTCCTTCCATAGAGCCTGTTTTCTGGATCTAGCATCAACCAGTGCCATTAAGAACACCACGCTTCCATGATCAAAAGCATAAGTCTGTATTTCAAGAATTCCAAGTATTAATTTTTTTTTCAATGTTTATTTATTTTTGGGACAGAGAGAGACAGAGCATGAACAGGGGAGGGGCAGAGAGAGAGGGAGACACAGAATCGGAAACAGGCTCCAGGCTCCGAGCCATCAGCCCAGAGCCCGACGCGGGGCTCGAACTCACAACTCACGGACCGCGAGATCGTGACCTGGCTGAAGTCGGACGCTTAACCGACTGAGCCACCCAGGCGCCCCAAGAATTCCAAGTATTAGAGCAGAAATCTGTGGGGAATGTGCTGGAGAATTTTGTCATGAAACTGAGCTTCCTGACCGTATCTGGTCAGCGTTCTCTGGAAGCCAATTGCCTGGGTCTTAAATGAAAGATAAAACATTAATTTATACTCACAAGCACAACATCTGCTTTCTAAATGAGTGGGTTTACAGCCAGAGGGCAACCCATACATTTAGTAATATAATATCCTATCCCACCGTTAGCCACTTATTTATTTTCCAAATCCTTTTCCACCTGCCTGTCTTCAGAAGAATCTGGCTTCCCCAGTGGTTCTGGAATTTAGGTCATTCAGACCATGCTCACCGAGCGCTGAGCCCAATTTAGCTACAGGACCTCACATATCCCCAAATTCAAATTCTACCCAGTCATACATCAGCATGGACTTGCGTTACTTACACAAATCTAGAAGAAGAGAGTTGAGTTACAAGAAGCTGAAGAATTCACCTAGGACCATGCATTTTAACCTCAAAAAATAGAGAGTCACAATGTATCTTTTCCCTTAACAATGCAGAGTTTTAAACAAAATGAATTCTCAGCGCTCATTTTAAAAACGGACATATTTTCAGACATTTAAGTCGATATTTTATTTAATATTATTTATGCTGATGATCTTGTGGAAAACTGTTTAAAATAAAAACTAATAGGGGCGCCTGGGTGGCTCAGTTGGTTAAGCGTCCGACTTCGGCTCAGGTCATGATCTTGCAGTTTGTGAGTTTGAGCCCCGCATCGGGCTCTGTCCTGACAGCTCAGAGCCTGGAGCCTCCTTCGGATTCTGTGTCTCCTCCTCTCTCTGCCCCTCCCCTGCTCATGCTCTGTCTCTCTCTGTCTCTTAATAAGAAATAAACATTTAAAAAACAAAATGAAATAAAATAAAAACCAATAAAACACCAAAAAGAAAAAAGGAAACCCACACTTCATTGGTTTGAATATGTTTTAAATCACAGGAAACAATCACCAACTCCTGAACCACAGCCAGAATGATGAAGTAGATCCAGATGTCACAGATCTGAAGCCAAATGTTTACGTCACATCTTAAAAACAATCGGTATTGAGTCCCGTGAAGCTATGGAGCCATACATCAGGTACTTTCGTGTATCAAGGAAACAGAGGGTGATGCTGGCTTTATATAGAAAGGTAATGAAATAAATGTCCACAAGGTAACTGAATTTATGTTGACTCTCCCAAAGCCTACTGTTTTCAGTCCATTGAGGCCGATTTTTCCAGAACCTACCCTCTCCCCTGGCATAAAGGTTTCAGTTGAATCTGCAATGATTGAGTGGCAAAATAATATTTGTTTTAAAAAAAGAATATACCATTGAAACTAAGTTTGTGTTAATACAATCTCTAATCTGATTTCCAATCTCATACCCTAGTAAGACACTTTTTAAAACATGTAGGTCTCCCTGTCCCTGTTGTTTGGAGTTTTCTCCACTATGGGTGCCATCTGTCTGTAACATCTGTTGTCCCATGGATTGCCAAAGTCGATTTGGATGATCTGCCTGGTTTCTTTCTCTTTTGGATATTTCTGACTACCTGTCCCTCTTGTTACCCGAAGAGATGTCGGTCTATATGGACAAAAGTTGTTGTAACCATATTTCTAAAGCCTAAGATTTGAATATTCACAGTCTGATGAGTATGACTAATACCTAAGCATCCAACAGGGTGTTAAGGTCTATCTGCATGGGGCTCCTGGGTGGCTCAGTCAGTTGAGCATCTGACTGTGGCTCAGATCACAATCTGGCAGTTTGTGAGTTTGAGCCCCGCATCGGGCTCTGTGCTGACAGCTCAGAGCCTGGAGCCTACTTCAGATTCTGTGTCTCCCTCTCTCTCTGCCCCTCCCCTGCTGATGCTTTCTCTCTCTCTCTCTCTCTCCCCCCCCTCTCAAAAATAAATAAACATTAATTTTTTTTTTAAAAGATCTGTCTGGAATGGGTGGTCATCAGTTTGAAGACCGGTAGACATTAAATGCTAATGTGCTCCTAGCACTTCCAGGTCCAGATTATTCTGTCTTCAACAGTTATTATATTTGAATGAGTGAGAATTCGAAAGGCATTTGTGGGGTATTTGGGTGACTCATTCAGTTGGGCATCCGACTTCGGCTCAGGTCATAACCTTGCAGTTCATGGGCTCGAGCCCTGCATTGGGCTCTGTGCTGACAGCTCAGCCTGGAGCCTGCTTTGGATTCTCTGTCTCCCTCTCTCTCTGCTTCTCCCTTCCATGTGCTCTGTCTCTCTCTCCCCCAAATAAATAAACGTTAAAAAAAAAGGCATTAATAATTTGTGAGACTTTTTAAATTGTTGCATTTATTTTAATTTTTTTTTTATTTCAAAGAGAGAAGGCATGAGCAGGGGAGAGGGGCAGAGAGCAAGATAGAATCTTAAGCAGGCTGCACACTCAACGAGGTACTTGACGTGGGGCTCAATCCCATGACCCTGAGATCATGGCCTAAGCCAAAATCAAGAATGGGGCACTCAGGCAACTGAGCCACCCAGGCGCCCCTGTGTTTCAATATTCAAATTGTTACAGTATCTATACTTACAAAAAGTATTTACATCAGCACCTTTTCAGTCAGTTACCATGTTTAGTCACTGGAAACCATAGAGAATCCTTGACCAAAGGAGTCAGTGTCAGCATGGGGAGTGGGACACGAGGGGCAATCCTGGCATTCTGGTTTGGGGCCGCTTACCGAACCCCTATCTGAAATGGGATGAGGTACTATGCTGGCTCCCTTTTCAGTAAGAGCCTGCCTGGTAGCCGATCCTCCTTTGCTCTTGACTGAGCAGGGCCGCTGGATCTACTCTGGCGGGGAGGGGTGGGGGACCACGGGCAGGGGATGAAGGGCACATAGCACTGTGCCCTGTAGTTAACAGCCTTCTGGCCTGACCCATGGGCATGTGACCCCCAGCCAAGGCTCCCAGGGGCCACAATGGCTAGTCCACGCCTATAGATGCAGGGGTAGGGTAGAGGAAGAGTTGGTACCTATACAGAGGCTAACCCCATGCTACCCAAGCTAGATGCCAGGACAGAACCAATTTGTCCAGGCTAAAGATTCCAGCCAAGGGCTGCTACGGAGGGATCAAAGGCTGAGTCTGTTTTGCTTCTACAACGGAACAATTAGCATTCTACACAATCTCCATCAACGAGATAGCCAGGTGACGTTTCTGGAAGAAATAGTTCTAGGAGAGTAGATTGCGAAAACGTTTCTACAGGAAAGAGTATGCATCCTCTTTTCTAGAACTCCTTGGTAACGTTTAAGTATCCAAACAGTCTGACCTTAATATTCATCTCATTTACTAGCCTTCTGAAAGCAGAAGTTGCATGTAATGGAATCAGGATTTGGCATCAGAGGAAAAAAAAAAATCACAAGAGAGTTTGTATATTTACATATTTCTCCCCGAATGTTTGAAACCGCCCCCACTCTCTCTCCATCCACCTGCCGATACACACACCGTGATTCAAAGAGCCGGCATCCGCACTTGAGATGCACAGAAAATAAAAGTAACTCTTCACTGTGCCTTCTCAAAGCGGGAGAAATAATCACCTACAGGACACAACTGCTGTTCCCAGAGCTGGCTGCCTGGGTGCACGATTAGTTATAAACCTTCCCACCTACTGGGACGAAGGAAAATAAAATAGCAGGAAGATGGAGACTGTTAATTTGCTCCTTGGTGGGGGGAAGTCTGAGATGCATACCCAAGTTCCCACACCCAAGAAGATAAATACTTTCCTGCACTCTTCCGAAGCAAAGACTTCTGTTATTTTAGTACAACCAAGCGTGCATGTCTTGGGCGAGGAAACCATCCTCTGAATCTCCATTCCTGGCAATTGGCCAACCCAAACCTCAACAGGCTTTCCATCATCACACATGAGCTACAAGCTCTAGCCAAACTGGGGAACGTCTTTCGTTTCACAGGAAGCAAAAGGGTTCCGAAGCTGTTTTAGAAATACCTATATATCTGAGCATCTAAAAACCATCAGTCACATAGCAGATGCATCTGTGACGTGAGGCGGACGGAGAAGCCCCCAGTCCACCCACCTACTGGTGTTGCTTCATTGAGAAGACATGCGATGTGGTAGGAGTTCTAATTTGGTACCATCGGTTGAAAAGGTCCCAAAGCCGAGCACACAAATGCAAGATGAAACAGCTTTGCAAACTATTTTCTGGTCTGTGGGCCCAGTTAGGGGAAATGGAAAATTCAGGCCCGGGTTCCTCTTTCCTCCTCCATCTGCCTGCTCTTTTGGGCAGTTGATGGGACATGTCAACATGGTGTCTAGCATCTCAGCAGTGTGGCGTCGGTGAGCAAGCTTACCAGGACAGAGATGGCCAGCCTGTCCTCAGCTCTCTCTCAGATTGGACAACTCTAACAAACAGAGCAAAAATAATCTGCAAGTTAGACCCAAAAGGAGCAACCGGTCCTTTCAAGATCCATCATCTAGATGAGACATCGGGCGCACGGGGACCCCACGGCATTCATGCACCCTTCTGACATCACGAGTTCAAACGTCCTTTTCTTTTTCTCTAAACTTTTTGAGACAATTGCTGATTCACGTGCAGCTGTGAGAAATAATACAGATCGATTCCCGTACCACTTACCCAGTCTTTCCCAATCAGGTAACACCCTGCACCCTGATAGTACAGTATCGCAATGAGGATATTGACATTGATGCGATCCGCCAGTGTGCGTTGGGCTCTGAAAATCAATATAACCCTTTGAAAAAGGGGCAAATCCATAAAAATGCCTCAGGTTAGACAAGCAGTCCAAGCTTTGTGTAATTGTGAGCCGACTGCTTTGTTTGACTCAAGAAGGTATGGCAGGCATCGTCAGCTCATGGAACTGCCAGTTCTTCGAATGGACCAAAGTTCTCTCTCACTGGCAGCACTGCCCATGGAGGAGGAACTTCTTTGCATTTTGTTTCAGTTTACGATTTCCCGAAATTAAGATAATAGAGTGTCCCGAAGGGTAGGACCCAAACACCAAGATACAGAACAGAAACATGAAGCTTCTGAGCTCAAAAATGTGAGAAGAGAGCAAAGCAGCTGTCATGTAGTGGGAGAGATAGAGGACTAAGAAGGACAGAATGGACAGAAGCGCACTCACATGGACACCTGTGCTACCGTCCCTGGTGCCCGTCGCTGTGTTTCTCATCTGCCACGTATGTCTCCCCAGAGAAAACACCAGGAGCAGAGTAGAAGTGAGGAAGATAATGAACGGCGGTGAAAACCTAGCAAGAGAGACAATCTGTAAAGCAGATGTTTCTTTGATTTGAGTTGTTGCATTTGGGGAGAAAAGTCTCAACAAGACTTCTTGGGAAAGAACCCACGTATGCTTGCTGTAGAAAACCAAAGGGATGGAGGCAAAAAGCAGAGACCCGATGATCAGCCATGGCACCAACTTGGATATCCTCCTCTTCAACCAGAAGAAGAGTGGGTGAGCGATGGGGGAGATCTTGGCGCAGTAGAAAACGCCGAGCCATGTGGCCAGCCAAAGTCCCGTTTCATTTACAAACATGAAAACCGCAAAATTCTTAACAAGTGGAAGGAAGTCGATCAAGGAGAGAATAACCAGATTAATGTAGAAGATAAATGACTGCAGACAAATCCTGGAAATCGCCAGGCAGGAAAGAAGGAGATCCAACGGAACCATCTTTCTCTGCTTGATCAACTCAGTGCCATTCACGATCACAATGATGCCATTTGCTAAAACTCCGATGAGACATTGTATCACTGGAAGAAGAAAATGGATAATGAGGTAAAAGTCTAGCATTCTGAGAAGAAAAAAATCGGTTACTTTAAAAACTGATGTATTTATAGATTTTTGGACAGTGTAGATTATTCTAGTTTTCTATTTTTCTTCAACTAGACTAGAAACCCTTTAGGGAACATGACTGACAAAAAAGGCAATGGGACAGGAAGGTGGCATACATTTGTTTATATCACCGTTTTCTCAATTTGGTTCCGAGCCAGTCAAATAAGAAAGAGATACTCCAGCAATAATTTGCTTCTTGGCGATAGCTTTTGCATTTTTCAGATCTACTTAGCTTCGGACGTCGTCACAAGCAAATAGTGGAAACAGACACCTTCAGGGCTGGGAGAAGGGCTCCCCTACCACATAATCAGTGGAAACTCCTCAATCCTTCACCTCCACCATGAATATTGAATTGTGCCTGCAGGTGTAATTCTGCTTCGTGTTAGCGGGGCATTCTTTAAAAAGACGTGACTCTGAGATGATCACTTCTGCTACAATGGTGCGGAATGGTCAGCACATAGGACTCCTGAGTAGTAGTTATCCAATATGCAATGGCTCAATGATTCAGGACCACTGGAAATGTAAAGCAGTTATATAATAAAATATATGGGATAACAGAAAGCGTCAAAAAACATAGAGACAAAGGAATTAGGCTTACCCATATGCATATACAATCAGTCAAAAGCCTAAAGGAAGACAATGTACCACTGAGAGAATCACTTAGAATCATTCGTACCCGGATCCAGCTGCAGGATAACATAGGGTTGGAAACCTTTTCCCTGTTTCTTTTTTTTTTATCCAAAACTATGAGGTTTTTACGACATGATCTGGTTATTCCAGGGGAAAAGTCATTTAGGAAAAGAGTACCCGATTCAGTTTGCTGTTCTAATTGTCGAACAGACTATTTTTGGAGAAATTAAATCAGCATTTATTAACATGCATCCCGTGCCAGGTGTCACACTAAGGCAGGTTCTCTCAATCTCCACACTATTGACATTGCGGGTTGGATAGTTCTTTGTTGGTGAGGGGGACAGCCCATGTGCTGTAAGATGCGTCCACCAGCCAGATGCCAGTAGCGCGCCCCACTCTCTAGGCAACCAGCGGCATTTCCAGACATTGCCAAATGCTCCCTGGGCGGGAAGACATTTTCCAGTGGAACGCCACGGTCCTAGATATCGAGGGGACGGAAGGGAATGGGACACGGTTTTCATCCTTAAGACGTTCAGAGACTGAAGGCAGAGCCCATCCCATGGACGGTGTGATCTAAAACAAAGTTACGTGTTTGGATAATTCAGCAATTCCGTACCGGAGCATAAAGTGGGGAACAATTTATTGAAGCTTTTCCGACTCAGCGCTTGACCATACAGTTCCCAGCAGACGTCCTAATGAGGCATGTCTTTGTGGACGCATTTCCCTTTGTCCAAAGGTGCCGTAAAGGATACTGAGCATGAATCTTGCCGGTAGAAAACATTAGTGGTGGGGATAAATCTCCTGGTTACTTTATCATTCTTCCCTGAATATGCAACGTCTGTGCAGTGTAGGACTCTTCCCTGTTCTTGTCACGGCTTCAGTGAGATAAAGGAAACAAGCAGGAACATCATCAAAGAGGGCATCGAGGGAGCCAGATCCTGAGTGGATTCTATGAAAATGGATCCGGATTCAAGCGTGACAATCAAGATGCATCTTGTTCCTCTCCATCAGGTGGGAAGAAAAATGTACTTAAAAACCACTTTCTGTTTGTACGTTCTGAGGGCTCGAAAAGCAAAAACAGAAGGGCCTCCAGCTATGAAACAATGAAGCCGAAAACTCTCAAAAAAGCAGCAACCCCTATTTCCCTGGTTCTCAGTCAAACCTCCGTGCTTCTGCCCTGTCACTTCGTGGCCTGTGAGACTCGGCTCTTTGAGGGCATATCTGGGCTTTCTCCTCACCCCCTACCCCACTCATTCCTTTGGTATTTGGCGCAAGGTACTTTTGTGATGTAGAACCGGAGTCGGTTATATAAGGCTTTTCATAACAAAGGAAAAGAGAACTAAATGTTGTAAAGTCGTCTCGAGAGTTTCTGTTTTCTGCCGGTTCCTAGAGCCGTCGGGTCATAGGACCCCCGTCTAACTCTTCCCTGTTGCCCCAATGTGGTGGCGACATTTACGTACTGAGCCCTTCAGCATGGTTTGGGCACCTCAGTATTGCAAAACAGTCACGGTGACACAAGGGAAAGGGTGGACAAAAGTTGATTCTGAGTCTAAAACAACAGCCCGGTCTTCCAGCACTGACCGCAAACTAGCAGGTGCAGCTGAGGTGACACACGGTCCACCAAAGACTTAAAGGGAATAACTCTGTCTAATTGTGTTTATTGGCTGCTGCTTGTCTGGTGGATTGAAGCTTCTTGAGGGGATATTCGGTCCTCAAATATTCTCTTCCAATTTTTGTTAGAACCAGCTTGGGGGCTAGAGGCAATCCTTCAACAGAGAGCTTCGGTTCTTGTAGGTCTTCTGACGTGGAAATCCCATGGAGTAAAAAATAAAGATTCATGAGGCTTAAGCTACGTTTTTTTCATTAAATAATTTCCATAACCCATGTCTTCAGTGACCACGCACAAAGGCTGCTGACAAGGGCTGCCACCTCGCCCGAGACTGGCACTTCCTACACGGAAGGAAGGCAGAATAAAAGACATCTATGCCTGGGAGCACAGCATTTGTGTGGCTGCTAAGCCGATGCCCCATTCAACCCCAGGAGGTGGCTGCTGTCAGTGCTGATGCGAAGCCTTCCGAGGTGGTGTTACCCAGCCTTCCCCCTAGATTCCACCACGTCCGTCAAGATAACTGTGGCCTTGGTCATGCTCTTGTGCTAAGAGAGACTGAGCTAAGTATTTTAATGAGGAACCCAACAAACCCACGAAAGGAAAAAAAAAAAGGTCCTAAATACAGACCCCTCTACGTCTTTTAAGCTGTTTGTTTCGCTGAGAAGGACACGTCAGAGAGTTTCTGAGTCTGAGATGAAAAACGTACATGTCTGGCCTCACCTGTCAGTCACTGGCTCGAGATGGTGACAGTTTTACATGGACAAATGGCTCGGAACAGATGGAACAAGTCCCGATGTGGAGAAATTCACATGATGATTACCCCGTATTACCCTGATTAAATCCGCTCACTCGCACTCATCTGTAATGAGCAATCATTAAAAGAGACAACACTAAATATTCTCGAGGTAACTGACAGGCGGAAAGAGTTGCTTATTTATATTCAAATCACTCAGCTCCTCAAAAGAAAGTGCGATTTTTTTTCACACGCAGTTAGATTGACAGCGGCGAGCTTTTCACCAGGTAGAAGGCTATAATGATCATCTTTCTGCCTTCCAGTGGCTCACGGACATTTGCTCTGAGATTAGAGTCATCATGAAAGTGAGTGATGGTTTTAATACCTTTCCCAAGTGGGTGTTCCCACTTCATTACCAAGGGAACAATTCCTGCTCTAAGGAGCATGTGCATGTATTAACATTATTGTATATTTAATAAGATCGTTCAAATAAGAAAGAAATAGACCCGGGGCAAACCGGCGCAGACCTCCTTGCTGAATCTTCCCGGGAGCAGAGCTCAGTCCTTGTGAAGCCGATATGGAATTTACTGCATCTGAAATTCACAGCATTTTGGTCAGAAAGCTCCCGACTCTTTCAGACTACTCATTCTTTAAATCTATTCATTTGTTTCTCTCCCCTTAAATTTGCAGTCGATCTCCGGGACTAAAATTTTTGTGTTTAATATTCAGGTCACTCCCATTTACTTGTCCTTTCCCTTCGTCTGCATATCCTGGTCATATATTTCCATGCTTTTCCTTTACTCTTCTCAATATGCTGAAATTGATTTGCATGGCAGCAAATAGAATCATGCGCGATGTAATAATACATTGAATTCAGGTCCTACGTGTAACGAACATTACAGACAAGAACCCCTTGTTAGTTACAGTGTGGAAAGGGAAGCCAGAGATGCTTGCACATGCGTCCCTGGAATAATCTTGAGTCCTCACAATTTTGTCTTCAGCTGGAAAGTGAGCTGTGGAACTTCCAATTCTTCCCTCCCTTCTTCTTCCTCTCTTTCTCCCTCTCCCTTCCTCCCTTTCTCCATATGTCAACACACATTTACTGTATGTGTTATGAAATGAGGCACTATTGCAGCATGGAATACGTAGTAATGCACAAGACAGTCAAAGTCTCTGTCATCTTGGAAATTACCTTTTGGTAATCTGCTGGGGAGGAGAAGAATTAAGCGAGGAGAGAAAGAAATACTTCCGGGTAACATAGGGAGAGGTGCCATTTTAGAGAGCGTGCTCAGAGGAGGTAAACTTTCCCAGAGAGGAGGTGATGATCATTGGAAAGAGAACCGAATGAGAAAGGATTGTCTCTGGATGTCTGGGAGATGAACAGAGGGCAGGAGATGGTGATGCCCTCTTGAGTCAAAGAGAGAGAGAGAGAGAGAGAGAGCTTGAAGTGTTCTGGAAAAACAAAGGACCGAACTTTGCAGTTGCTGGAGAAGCATGAGCAAGGAGAAGAACCCAAAGTGAGGAGAGCAGAAGGGCAGAAATGGCCAGATTGTGGAGGACTGTGGGTCACAGTAAGAGCTAGATTGCATCCTCAGTGTGACAGGAAGCCATCATAAGGTTTGTGTGCATGTGTGTGTTAGTGGGAGGATTTGTCATAATCAGATCTATGTCCAAAACATTTACCCGGGCTGTCGTAAAACCCCAGAACAACACCATTTACTCTGGATGACAGACTTGGGGGTCAGGAAAAGGCAAGAGCAGAGACAGGAAAACCAATCTGAAGGCTATTGCAGACCAGGCAAGGGATATTGTTGGCTTAAATCAGATTGGTGGCACAGAGTAGAAAGAGGTGTCTGGATTGGTAATATATTTTGAAGGTAGAACCAACAGGGATTTCAGATGGCTTTGATGGGGAAAGAGAAAAATAAGAATTACTCTTGGGTCATTGGCATGATCCACTGGTGAGTGATGGTGCCATTTTTCAAGAAGGGAGAGGTTGGACGAAGGTTCACATCAAGAGCTCTGTTGTGGACGTGTTCTGTCCGAGATGCCTGTTATATAGGTTGGGAGATTATTAAGCAGTGGGTGAGAGATCTGGAATCTAGGGAGTTACAAAGCCTGGAAATACACATTTGGAATTCACCTGCGTATAGATGATGCTTAAAGTCGTGAGACTGGTTAAGATTACGTAGGAAAGAGATTGCCAATGGGAAGGTCTGAGCACTACAAATAAGAAACAGAACAGTTTGCGCATTCGTGTCACCCTTACTGTCCTGTCTGATCCCGTCTCTTTGTGGAAGGAAGTCTGACGAAAGCAGAATATGTGAGCCAACACTTCCTTCCCTGAAGTCTACACTACTAGCCGTGGTTTCCTAATCTCTTTGCATACGGCTGATTCTATTTGCTGTTTCGTTTAGAAATTTCACTTCTTTATTTACAACACAGACGGGTCTATTTGATAAATTTGATTATACATGTTATGCTGGGTTTATCAAGAAATCGTTAAGCTTTTCTTATTTTCTATGCACCGGAAAATTGAAATAACATGGGAATTATCTGTTTCTTGGGGGATGGAAAGTATTCACAGTGAAAGCATCTGAGGCCGGGGGCTTTTGGGAAGGGGCAAAATACTTACCATTTCTTTAGCCCTTAAAATGCTAAACAATTGGCAGACATTGTCTCTGTTTGCCCTTTTGACAACTCTATGAAGTCAATGTTCTCTCCACTTTAGAGATTATTAAATTGAGGTGCACAGGGGATTGGATATTGCCCTCAGGATGCAAGTAAAAAGTAGTGTTTCCAAGATGTGGACCACAAGCTGACTTCAAATCCTATGTGTGTCCGTAACCATTCAGCACCACTGCTCCCCTGTTAACACTCGTAATAATGGTGAAGATTCCTTTCCGTGGTTTCACGTGAAGATTGGACAACTGCTTTTTTTGCCTGCCCAGCACACATCCCACCTGCCCCCCCGCCCCCCACACCGCTGCCTTTACCCTGGTTTTCTTTGGAAGAACCACCTCTCTTCCATTCTTGTTTATGTGCCTTATTTGGGACTCCCCATCTCCAAATCCAGAAATAGGCACATGAGCTAGGTGTGACAGCTAACATTTTCATTCACCTGACCAGGGATGATCCACTCAGGAATGAGCATGAGGCCCAAATTTGTCAAGTCAGAGGTAATCCCAGAACTTTTGCATGGGCAGGCTCGGGAAAATGTCCCTCTCCCTCGAAGAGAGGATGTCTTTCTGGTGCTGTTGGCAGCCATTCTGTCACCATGAGAGGCAGACTTGAACCTGTCTAAGAACGGATTCTGTGCGGAGAGCAGCCATGCTGAAAGAAGACAGAGCAAGACCAGGGCTCAGAATACTTCAGCCCCCCCAACCCAGCCTTCACTTCCTGTTGGCCTTGACATTGAAACGAACCCATAAGTTTCCAGCTTTTGCTGAAGTGAGCTTTGGTCACTTTGGGCGTCTTAGAATCTAACAGCCGCGTGTTGTAGAGAAAGGCAGAGATGTTCTTTCCACTTTTCACATTGAGGCATTGGAGCCAGAGAAGTGATGTGCTCAAAGCCAGTCATTTAACAATGTACCCAGGGCTTGAACCCGTGATCTCTAAATTAAAGTTGACTGCTCCCTTCACGGAACTCATGGTTGTCTCAGACATATTTGTAGAACTTTTTAGAAAAAAATTACGGATTTCTTTTCTGGGGGTTCCCTTATACATTTAATTATTTCTTTCCCCTCACATACTCACTCTGAAAGCTCAGATTTTTATTGTGCTGTAAGAAGGGTTTGCAAAGCATAAGGTTACCATATGGGCATGAGAAGTTTCATTCATTCTGAACTGCACAGAATTTCCCTGGCACTCTATGCTGACTGGCTACACTCCATCCAGAAGATGTGCGGTCCAGTAGATTCTAATATGCATCCACATATATGCTGGTTGCAACCACTGGATTGGAGACACGGATGAAGAAGAGGCATATCTGGTTTTGAAATCCATTGTGTGCCATTTCTGCCCTGGTCCAATCTTGAATGGTTCTCTCTCATCCTAGGAGCCAAAATCTCCTTTGCTAAGACTGAGCATTCCAGGTTTTCATGAATGAAGTCTGTCTAGGACCTTGTTTCTCACCTCCTTGAGCCAACTTTCTCCAGATGTAATTTTCCAATTCCTAGAAGACCCAGATTGTTTTTCCTTGCTTTGTTTCCCTAGAAGCTGGGACCAGGCTTCATGGTTTAGGGATGTTGGCCCCATTCCCTGCATTCAGGAATAGATACATATGTATGGATCTATATGGGGATGCCCTATAAGCATTGCTGACTGAGTAGCAACAAAAAAAATGAATATAGCTTCTCATCTTTAGAAAGATGTTGTTATGCAAAATTTACCACTACATAAACTTTATAACATTTTTTCCTACAGCAGAAAATATTATTCCATTTACCCACCATCAACTAATATTATTTTGTGGACATTTGTGGAACAAATGAGTAGGATGAAGAATAAGGTCTGTGACCAGGAAATAAAATGAATCTCACTAATTCAGAGGATGTGAAAAAAAACATGAACTTGGCTTTTGAAATTGAATACGGCAAATTTAATATAGAACCACATCATGTCAGATCTGCAAAGGATATTGGGGATTACTTGTGCCGACTCTTTATTGGATGAAAAACGAGAGAGTAGAATTTCAGAAAGGATGCATGATGCCCTATGCCTTGTTCCAGAGAATATTCAGATGCTGTGCATTTTAGAAGGAAAACTGTGGATTTACTTCCCCTGGGGGTGACTAGTGCACCTTCCATGAGAGCATAAAATATGGTCTATTGATGGGACAGTGGTGCCTACGGGTCCTCCCAAGACATGTCTAATGGCCATGCTTTTGGGAAAAGCTGTATAAACTCCACATACATGTATCTCCATCCCACTGCTGTTGATTGCAAAGGATATACACAGGAATTTGCAATCCTTCCTCGAAATGTGAGAAAAGGAAAGAATATCCAGCAATGGTACCTAAGGCTTTCTAGGTATTTGTGTATATATATAATTTTAGAGACAGAGAGCATGAGCAGGGGAGAGAGGCAGAGAGAGAGAGAAACAGAGAGAATCTTAAGCAGGCTTCATGCCCAGCACAGAGCCCAATGTGGGGTTCGAACCCATGAACCATGAGATCGTGACAGGAGCAGAAATCAAGAGTCAGACACTCAACCAACTGAGCCACCCAGGCACGTTTAGTCCAAAGTATTTTAAATTGCAATCACAATACATTAGAAAGGAAAACATAGGGGTGCCTGGGTGGCGCAGTCGGTTAAGCGTCCGACTTCAGCCAGGTCACGATCTCGCGGTCCGGGAGTTCGAGCCCCGCATCGGGCTCTGGGCTGATGGCTCAGAGCCTGGAGCCTGTTTCCGATTCTGTGTCTCCCTCTCTCTCTGCCCCTCCCCCGTTCATGCTCTATCTCTCTCTGTCCCAAAAATAAATAAACGTTGAAAAAAAAATTTTTTTAAAAAGAAAGGAAAACATAAAGGAAACCTTTTTTTTTTTTGAATTGTTAAATGTTTATTTATTTTTGAAAGAGAGAGAGAGAGAGAGAGAGAGAGAGAGCACCAGCAGGGAACGGGCAGAGAGAGAGAGGGGGACACAGAATCCAAAGCAGCCTCCAGGCTCTGAGCTGTCAGCCCGGAGCCCAGTGCAGGGCTTGAACTCTCAAACTGTGAGATCATGACCGGAGCCAAAGTCAGATGCTTAACAACTGAATCACCCAGGAGCCCCATAAAGGAAATCTTTAATTCCAATTTTCTGACATCACTAAGACTTATCTTTGTACACTTAAGGCTCCCTACATACATATTAAGTGTTAATATAGAAGTGTCATTTTATCAAATATTATCCTTCCTCAATTATCCACTAATCTGAAGGTTGTCTTGTTGTAACTAAATAGATAATACCGATTTTAAAAAAACTATCCTTTCTGCCTGGTATGAAACACAATTTAGATAATCACAGATTCTACTATAGCAGAGGAAATTTGGATGATGTTAACAATTAAGCAATCAGGAGTAAGGTTTTTTCCTAGGTTCAGTGGACTCTCTTTTTTCTAGTTGTGACTTAACACGGTGGTTTACACAACGTACTTCCTTCTCAGAATTCACACGATCACGAAATAGAAGCAATTTTCGCTATAGAAACAAGATGAGAGCAAATATATTCCAAGAGTAATTGTTCTCAGATACACTCAAAGTGCATCATGCTTTGATCTACAACAGAGAAAGTAAATATGACAGTGGAAACATGATGGTGTGGAGTGGGGGAGGAGGAGTGAACTGTCCAACGTGCTCTTAATTATATGGACTGATAATTAGTGCAGCTCAAATCTCTCACGTTGACCCAGATTGCTGGGGACAGGCACTGAGGCCTCGTTTGAGTTTCCAACCGCTTTAAAAACTGATTTACGAAAACTATTCTCCTGCCTTTCTTTCTCCCAAATAATCTGTCGGATCCACATTAAGGTTGAACCGCCTTGTGGCATCATTTCCGCTGAGCTGAAGTTTGACAGGAAGAGGCCATAATCACGCCCCCTGTAAGGTTGGATGAAGTTCCCAATGCACTGAGCCTTGAGGGACACGAGGTGGTTACCTCAAGCAGAAGGGATGCCTCAGCTAAGTTTCCACCAGCCCCTCACTCCTAATATCGAGGGAGGAATGACACGTTGTTTACAAGGCAGGGTCTTGCCAAAGCGAAAACCTCAATTTCTTCTGGCGCCCTTTTCTCTTAAGGGCCTGTATCATCATTTAGGAAGAATCGATACTAACCCTCTATGCCCCGGGACACCTGGCAAACATTTGGATCTCAAACCAAATTCAGCCCCAGCAAGGCCACGCGCTCACGCGGAGGGAGGGCGCAGCACCGGCACCCAGGCATTCCTGAAGGATCTCTTCAAGCCTTTCTCCTCCAGAAAACCCCTTTTCCACCAGCTCACTCCCCGGTGATGTAAAACTCCTTCACCTCGTGTTCGGATAGGGAGTTAGATGTGAGGTCGGCGACTCCCGGCTGTTGAAAGAAAGCTCGAGATACTTGCTTCACTCGGAGACTCATCGTCACCAAAGCACCTGACCCAAGCAGCGTAGAAGCAACTTTACAATTCAAAGCCATCTTGAGTCCCACGAGTTCATTTAGCAGACGTATCACGTATCTCGGAGCACCCAGATCTTTGGCATTGCTGTTGTGTATCTGCCCGCTGAATGAATACTTACCGGGCACCTAGTAGGCCATCCTTTTATTCATATGCATCACTGGTAATGCGTGGAAGCCACAGAATGTTAAGAATGTTAATATGTCTACTGGAAGAACTATTCACAATTGCATTTGAAACATGTTATCTGCCATGATTTTTTTTTTTTTTTTTTTTTGCCACAATTGGCAAATATTCTATGGACAAGTATAATGGTTAGCAAGAGTTGCAAGTATTTGTGAAAGATTTGTGGAGAATTTTGCTGACTCTAATTTTATGACCTCAGTCTCAAGGAGACTCCAGCTCCGGCTTCCCAAATACTCCTTGGTAATGGCTTCTCCATCACCTCTCTGGAATGTAACTTTATCAGCTTCTATTTTCTCAGTTTCCTATAATTCAATCAAAAGGCAGCAGTAACATGTCCTAGGGTGAGCTCTGTCTCAAATATGATTTTTAATGAAACACGAATATGCACACGCATGTTCCAGCAAGCTCTTCTGCACTATGCCAAAGTGTATTAAAAGTGAAACCACATTTACATTTGTTTTGCATTTGTTATTTAAGAGGTCAAAATATGCAAACCACATCCACTCTTGTCAATACCTTCAAGCAAAAGAAAATTTTATTGAAGTTAGATTCATGACCAATAGAATAGCTAATATTCCTCATTTGGGGGGGAAAGGCCGCATTTTTAAACATAGTAGGCATTTATTTCTTATCTAAAACTGAAAAGACTTAACCAATGTGCATTTTGAACCAGGTATAATGACCTGCACATAAATATGCAATTAAAAAAGGCAAACTTAATTATAAGCAGTTTATAGCTTAAATGGAAATGGTTATACAGTCTGCACTTGGTCCTGGAAATTTTTATATGAAAAATAAAATTAGTAATAGAGGAATAGAAGACATTTAGTGATTTCCAAGAAGGAGTTTTAGAGACAGCCAATTCTTACCCAAGTTACACAAATAAAGAGGATAGCTCTAGAAAAATTTGTATTTTCTGAGCTAGATAATAGAAAGAAAATCTTCTCTAACATAGCTTAAGAATTACCATCTTATTATATAGATGCTAAGCTCATTAATGGTTACCTTCACCAAAAGAAACGTTTTTTTCCAAATCAAAGAAGTTGGGTTTTTGCCAAATCAGCACCCGTGTTTGCCCTGGAAAACACTGGGCAAATGGTATGGGGAAAAAATAGCAAAATAAAAATTCAATGTGTGTGACGTACTTCCTGTGCACTACTGGCCATGTAGGGTAGATGGATCCACCCCGACGTTTCTAGATCCTCTGTGGAGCTCTGGATATGTTACACTGGTGATTACATGCCTGTGCCTTTGCATGGGGTTTGCTGGGTATGGTGCACTGAGTCGCGGGGTGGACCCTCTGATGTACACAGGTGGCCCTCTCTGAAGCGTGAGATTCAGCATGCTTGGAGCACTCTTCCAGACCCGCGATTCGTGATTCGTGCCCTCTCCTAATTCAGATCAAGTATCACCTCACCGAAAAGGCCTTACCTAATTCCTCCACCCATGCCACCGTCATTTCTTACCCCCTCCCCCTGCTTCATCTCCCTCCACCTTTTTTTTTTTTTTTTTTGCTAACACTTCATCACTATTAGACATACTAATTTTCATTCTTCTTCTTAGAATCTGAAAATCCATTAGAACGGGGGCCGTTTTCGTCCATTGATGCATCCCCAGTAACCGGATGGTGCTTGGTACATATAGGTGCTCAATAACCTTTGTTGAATGAATGCATAAGTAAATGATGAAAATAAAAACTATATCCGTTCATCAGTGACATTGTGGAAAGGTCCAACAGAGAGTGCAGCTTGCAGATTGGTTGGGAAACAATTCCTGTAATGGCTATTGTTTTGAACACTTAGGAAATATCAAGACTTCCGTGAGCTTCTGACAGACTCATAGTATGAGAAGTGTCAAAAATTGTGTTGTGTGGTGGTGTGGAGACCAGACAAAAAAACTAAACATACTCCATCATCAGAACTGTCAGACTGGTGTTCTCAAGATCGTCAACTGGGCAGCCAGAAGGAGGGACAATGTTAGCAGTTTCATATATACATCATTGAATTGATCTTCAATGGAGCTATTGAATTTAATTAACATAAATCTGGGCAGAGACTTCTGTTTTATTTTCTTTTTTTAATGTGTATTTATTTTTGAGAGAAAGAGAGAGAGCACAGCGCGAGCAGGGGAGGGGCAGGAAGAGAGGGAGACACAGAATCCCAAGCAGGCTTCGGGCTCCAAGCTGTCGCCACAGAGCCCGACATGGGGCTCAAACTCATGAACCATAAGATCATGACCTGAGCCGAAGTCAGGCGCTTAACTGACTAAGCCACCCAGGCACCCCAAGATTTCTGTTTTAAACAGTGGAGTCAATCATTATCCCAATAGGTGCTGGTATGGAAGGAGATAAGGACTTGGGTTGGAGAAGGATGGACAAGCCAGGAACAGGCGATGAAAGAATTTTCAGTGGAAAAATGTGAAATAATTCAATAGCATGCGTGTTACTTAAAATCACCCAACATGCTAAATTCTGATCTGACAAACAAAATACATTGGGAAGTGATACACATTCATGAAGGTTTTTCATGTCAACGTAGGCACATTTAAGAGAGAAATCTGTAACAAATCTTAAAGCCTCATTTTAAAAAGATTATAACCCAAACCCAAAGTTTGATGAATATATGAATAATGTCAGTACAGGCGAATTTGCAGCTCAATCCATTTGAGTAAGTGCAGCACTGACTCTGGGTAGTTGTGCAATGGCATCACATCTATAAAAGACAATGTACATACTTTCATTAAAAAATTGCTAGGGCATCTGGGTGGCTCAGTCGGTTGAGCGACTGACTTCAGTTCAGGTCATGATCTCACAGCTCATGAGTTCGAGCCCCGTGTCGGGCTCTGTGCTGACAGCTCAGAGCCTGGAGCCCGCTTCGGATTCTGTGTCTCCCTCTCTCTGGCCCTAACCCACTCGCATTCTGTCTCAGTCTCTCCCAAAAAATAAATTAACATTAAAAAAAATTTTTTTTTAAATTGCTAAAAAATGTTAACCGTATCTGAACTTCCAGCCAGTCCTAATCATGGACCAAAGATCACCGTAACAAATATAATAATGGGGAAAAAGTTAGAAATATGGTAAGAAACACTAAGATGTTCCACGAAAGCATGAAGTGAGCAAATGCTGTTGGAAAATTGGCCCAGGTAGATTTGCCAGATACAGGATGCCACGAACATCCCATTTACAAAAATGTGGTATATGTGAAGTACAATAAAGTGAAGTGTAATAAAGTGAAGTATGCCTGTGTAGGTTGTTTTTTGTTTTTTGGGTTTTTTTTACTTATTTTGAGAGAGCAAGTGCAAGCACGAGTGGGGAAGGGGCAGAGAGAGAAAGAGAATCCCAAGCAGGCTCTGCGCTGTCAGCATAGAACCTGACGTGGGGCTCAATCTCACGAACCGTGAGCCGAAATCAAGTCAGACGCTCAACCAGCTGAGCCACCCAGGCGTCCCTGTATAGGCCTCTCTTCACTAACACGGGTGAAGGTTTGAGGATGGAGAAGACTCCAGGGACCAGAAGCCAATTTATGACTCACTGAAGCTGGGGCTGGGGCTCAGCAGCCCTCTTCACCCTCTCTATCCACTGCCACTCACCTCAGTACTAGAGCATCTAGGATAGGAAAGTGGTCTAGCCACTGGAAATGAGCCCCTAGGGGTTGGGCTTCCATATTCCCAGCTGAGCAGTGGTGCAGATCAGCTTTCCATCCCATCCCATCTCTGAACTCAGCAGTCATTACTGACCGTCACCATAAAAGTCAATCTTCCCCTGAATGTCAGGAGAAAATTTAGAGGTCTTTTATTAACGATGCAATCGATCTCCAGAACAAAATGTGGGTTAATTGATATAATTATATGTATATTCACGTGACTATATATTATCATGCTAAGGACACGGTGGGACCAATCATGTAGGCATCATACCTCTCTGCTCCCGTACGAAATATCTTTCCTACAGGATTGTGACTAGGAGTATGGCAGCTCTTACTTCCACAAGACGCTTATCAAATATGCCCTAGTAGTGGGACTCACCTGTAGCAGAGATCCCCAGTTCTCACAAATATCTAAGACCCCCTCCTCCTCTGGACACACAGCTGAACTACATTTCCCAGTGTCCCTTGCATTGTGTGTGTCACCGTGACAGAGTTCCCCCCAGTAGAATGTAACCAGGACTGATGAGTGCCACTCTGAGGCCTACCTGTAAAAACTACCCTATGCACTGTCTTCACTCTCTTCTTCTCCCCAGTGGATACAGAGTGCTCCAAAGAGCTAGAGGAGAGTGGAGGGTGGGGCCACAAGATGGAAGGGTGTGGTTCCTTGACTGATTGTAGGAAGCAGATACCCCACCCACTGAGCTGCCCTCACCAAGTTCACAGTGGATTGAAACATGAGTGAGAAATAAACTGTCATTGCACGGAGCCACCTCTGTTTTGGGATTGCTTGTTTCACAGTTAACATACCTTGACAAACGTAACGACCTTTGAATGGTTTCTCAGAATCTGAATTTCCTGGGATCTTTTTTGTTTCATTTACTTTTTAAAAACAAATTTTAGGGGCACCTGGGTGGCTCAGTCGGTTAAGCATCCGACTTCAGGTCAGGTCATGATCTCACAACTCATGAGATTGAGCCCCGCGTCGGGCTCGGCGCTGATAGCTCAGAGCCTGGAGCCTGTTTCAGATGCTGCGTCTCCCTCTCTCTCTGCCCCTAATCCACTCGCATCCTGTCTCTGTCTCTCTCAAAAATAATAAACTTTAAGAAAAATAAAAAAAAAACGAATTTTAATTGTGCTAAGACATACATAACTTAAAAGTTGACATTTTAACCACCAGTTCAGTGGCATTAATGCCACCAGTTCAGTGGCATTAATTACACTCACGTTATTGTGCAGTCGTTCATCTCCAGAGCTGTTTACATCTTGCAAAGCTGAACCTCTGTCCCCGTTAAACACTATCTCCCCATCCGCACCACACCCTTGCCTCTGGCATGTATCATTCTCTTTTCTGTCTCTCTGGACGAGAGACCATGGGCGAGTAGAATTATACAGCATTTAACCTTTATGACCGTGGTTGAAGTAAAAACGAACAAACCTCTTAGAATCTCTAAAAGTATGAAAAAGGGTTTTATTCAAGACCGAGGTAAGACAGCTGCCTGAGAAACATGCTCTTCACAGAGAAGAAAGTGCTCCGGAGGATGAACGGTTTTTATAGGGTTATATATTTTTTATATCTGTAAGACCTCAAAAGATTACAGATTACCATATAGGCAGGAATCACAGGTTTTGCTGTAAAGGAGTGCAGGGAGAAGGAGCATTGATCGATGTCTCAGGGACAAGGTGGTTTTCCTTTAGACTAGTCCTTCACAAAGCAGAGGCACCATGCTTGTGTGAAGGGCCATAAATCAGGCTTTCGGTTTGCATAAAGTTTCTCTACAGTCAGGCTGACTTGGGAAGAGACGTCAAATGGCTTCCCTTGTATGTCAGGCCTGTAGAGAGTCTTTCACTTGGCATATTTTCCGGGTTCATCCGTGTCATTAGCATGTGTCAGAGTTTTCTAACTTTTTGAGGCTGAATGATATTTTGTATGTAGAGACCACATTTTGCTTCTGTATTTATAATGCTGCTGCAAGTGTGGGTGTACAGACGGCTCTTGGAGAAACTACTTTCAGTCCTTTTAGGTATATATCCAGAAGTGGAATTGCTGGCTCATTCGATAGTTCTATTTTTAAGTTTTTGAGGAGCGGCCATATTGTTTTTTGCAACAGCTGCGCCATTTTACACTCCCGCCAACATGGCAGAAATATTCCAATGTCTCTACAGTCCCACCCCTATTATTTTCTATTTGAATCTCCTGGGATCTTAACCTCCAGCACAAGTCAGGAAAAGAAACCTCAGGATATTGCATCAATTACTACCTGAAATTTTAATCACTATCCCTGAAAATTAGTCCAAAACTAAGAACGATTCCCAAATATTCCAAGTCCACTGTTCTTTCCCCGATGTGACCCACGATCACCTTTGCTCCTAAAATCCTGCTCATGGTTATGTAGTGATTTCTGAACGTGAAGGTCAGTTGGCTTGGTGGTTAGAAAATGATCTTCTGGTCACCCACCAGCTCTAGGCTGAGTCAGACAGATCAGCGAGGTCACTTCAGTGGCGAGCCTTGAGAGCATTGAAACCATATCTGGAGCAGATTAACAAGAAATGTAAATTCCCCTCCAAAAATAGATCCTAAGAAGGTGAGAATGTTTAAAATTACTTTCCGTAAGAATTTCCATGCCTGAAGCTCTAATTGAAAGGACTCTTGAACTTCAGCTAGGTATGGAATTAGAAAAAAAAAAAAAAAACACCCGTCTTGCATTTGCTGTGTAGGAATAATACATAATGCCTTTAAGAGAAAACACAGGGGCTCCTGGGTGGCGCAGTCGGTTAAGCGTCTGACTTCAGCCAGGTCATGATCTCGAGGTCTGTGAGTTCGAGC
Source organism: Felis catus (assembly GCF_018350175.1). Lineage (NCBI taxonomy): Eukaryota > Metazoa > Chordata > Mammalia > Carnivora > Felidae > Felis > Felis catus. The sequence goes on along the minus strand of NC_058368.1, from coordinate 231,758,258 downwards.
CCCACGTCAGGCTCTGGGCTGATGGCTCAGAGCCTGGAGCCTGTTTCCGATTCTGTGTCTCCCTCTCTCTCTGCCCCTCCCCCGTTCATGCTGTCTCTCTCTGTCCCAAAAGTAAATAAACGTTGAAAAAAAAAAAAAGAAAACACGATTTGGGGTTGTTATTTTCTTGGGTAAAAATTTACAGAAGAATGGAACTATCTCAGTCTTATTCTCTATCCCCCTCATTATTCCTTGACTTATAAAAATCACATTTTGAGGACAAGAATCCTGAATTTCAAGCAGGATTAAATGTATAAGAGTAGCCAGATATCTTTTAGAACACCAACAATGAAAGTAAACAGGATGGACTTTCGCTATCAGCTATTGAAATATGTTAGGAAGCAATCATCTAAGACTGAGTGATGCTGGCTTCAGAAAAACCAGGGGACTAAATGGATAGTCCATACAAAGAAAAAAGTCTATAAATACATTCTGCCATTTAAGGCAACGGAGAGAGTATAGACAATTTCCTAGATATCATTAAGTGGCTCACTGCTCCAGGTAAAATGAAGTTAGATTCCTATTATTTTAGAATTTACATAGAAATTAATTAAAGATGAAAGGAGTGTTAGTAAAAATGCAGAGCACCTGGAACCCTCCTATTTGGGTGGCGGGAGAGAAAATGATAGGGTTTCTCTAGACGAGTGTGTCAGCTTATTGTAAAGTTAAACATACGCATAGTCCATGATCCAACAGTTTAATTCCTATCTATTTCCCCGGGAGAAATAAAGCACACGCCCACAAAAAGATGTATACAAAGAATGTGCATACCAGCTCTATTCATAATAGCCATAAACATAAAAGAAACCAAACATCCACCGAGAGACATTTGGTTAAACGGACCACTGCACTGAAGTGGAGCCATGCAAGGGATTATCATTCAGAATTCAAAGGAACAGGCTAAGGCCACATGCAACAACATGGATAAGTATCAAAACCATTACATTGAGTGGAAAGAGCTAACATAGAGTGCCTAATGTATGATCGCGTTTATATGAAGTTCTAGAAGAAGCGAAATGAGTCTGTGGTGCTAGAAATCACAACAGCGGTGGTCTGTGGTCAGGGCATGGGGTGTGGCTAGACTTGACTAGAACAGGACGTGAGGGTAGTTTCTGGGTTGAGGGAAATATTTTACCTCTAGATCGTAGTGGTGGTTACATGCATGGATTTGTCAAAACTCATCAAACTAGAAACCTTATATGACGATTACTTCTTCGTAAAATTACTAAATAGAGAAGGATTTAAATTTCAAGGAGAGACTGACAAGTATGATTACTTAATTTAAACTTCTGGTAGGATCAAAAAATTACAAACAATAATTCAAAGGTGAGTAATGACCAGAAAGAAATCATTATGGGGGTGCCTGGATGGCTCAGTCAGTTGAGCATCCAACCGTTTTTTTTTTTTAATTTTAAAAATATTTATTCATTTTTGAGAGAGAGAGAGACAGAGTGCTAGCAGGGGAGGGACAGAGAGAGAGGGAGACACAGAATCTGAAGCAGGCTCCAGGCTCTAAGCTGTCAGCACAGAGTCCCAGCTGGGACTCGAACCCACAAACCACGAGATCATGACCTGAGCCAAAGTCGCATGCTTAGCCGACTGAGCCGCCCAAGTGCCCCAAGGAGATACAAATTAAAACAACTCCATGCTTCTTCTTCACCTTGCCCTGCATTCTCCTTCCACTGGGGTTTCCATTCTTTCTCCAGAGCCGCTATTTCCCAACCTGACGTCTGGGTAAGTCCCACAAGTCGTCAAGATCTCAACTCAGATGCCACAGCTTTGGTCATTTCTCCTGACTCCCTTTCTGACGAGGAAGCCCTGCCTGCAATGCTGTGCTGTCCGTGATTTCTAGCAGAACACGCATTCTGCTGCAGAATGTGCAATTTTCTTCCAAGACCACCATGGTAAGTTCCACAAGGACGCTGCTACAGGCCGAGTGCCCAGCACACTGCCTGGGGCATGCAAGTAAATATTTCACGAACGTTTGAGACCGAGTGAGACCACATTTTTAAATTGGGAAAGATTAAAATGAAGAAAAATATCCAGTGTTGGCAAAGTTTAAACCTGTGGCATTTTTATCTACTTCTGGTAGACGCATAAACAGATATAAACTTTTCTGGAAGGTGATTTGGCAACATTCAATAGAAGCCATTAAAATGCTTTACCATCTTGATCTAGTAATTCAGCCTTTAAGAATGTGTCCTAGGGGCGCCTGGGTGGCTCAGTCGGTTAAGCGTCCGACTTTAGCTCAGGTCATGATCTCACAGCTCGTGAGTTTGAGCCCGTGTTGGGCTCTGTGCTGACAGCTCGGAGCCTGGAGCCTGCTTCGGATTCTGTGTCTCTCTCTCTCTCTGCCCCTAACGCACTTGCATTCTGTCTCTGTCTCTCTCAAAAATAAATAAACATTAAAAAAAATTAAAAAAAAAAGAATGTGTTCTAAGGAAATTATCAGATAAGTATCTATGAATATTTGTGTAGATCTCATTGTTTATGGGTTATAAGATGAAAACATATTTTTTAAATACTTTAAGGAGTAATTAAATAAATCATAAATTATATCGAAATACAATTCAATAATTAACAGTGATATATGATACCCTACAATTATTGATATTAAAAACTCGTTCACAATATGTTAGGTTTTTGAAGCCAGTTAAAAAGAAAAGTACAGTGCAATCCAAATTTAATTTAAAATATATACACAGAAAAGCCTGTAGAAACATACATCTAAGAAATTAATTGCTGTTATCTCAGGGCCACAGAATTATGGGTGATTTTTTTTGCTTTTGCTAATCTGGTGCTTTCCCATTTTTATTTCAGTTAATGTGACTCATTTGTATAATTTTAAAGAATGAAAAACATTAACTATGTGCTTTGGAGGCTCTGTTATCGTAAATAGCTGGGCTTCACCTTGAAGTTCCAGTGAACTTTGGATTGCAATCAACAGCAGTTGGCTGAAGTCCACTCTTTTTGTAAAAAGTTCCATTTCCTTCTATCACAAATACGCCTGCTCGGATTGATCTCAACACTGATTGGCCTACACTTTTCCTCCTGATGTCGCTTTAGCAGGGCGAGAGACTGGGCTGATGTTCAGGCGTAGAGTTTCAAAGACAAAAGCGATCTGAAACACCAACCTGTTTGCCGTGGTGAAGAGACCAGAGACAGATGAAGTCAGTCATCCGGTCAAGGCCGTGGAACAGAGGAGCGGCCAGGACGCCAGCCTAGTCTTCCTGGTGCTGTGCCCTGGCCTCCTCTGTCTTCCTCCCGCACCGTGCAGGTGCTGAGCTCTCAGGAAATCAGAGCCAGTAGCAAAGACACTTCTACCTTCTCAAACAAAAGCCGAAACGTCAGCAAACATTTAGAACGTGCTTCCTGCACAGGCGCCGTTCAAACACACGTTACGTGCGTTGAGTCCGTGGACCCTGACAACAACCCTGCCAAGGAGGAATCATAACTAAGTCCATTTTACAGATGGGAAGCCCGAGTCTCAGGGAGGTTAGGCAATTTTCCCAAGGGTGTCCAGCCTGCAGTGGAATGGCCAAAATACGAAACCCAGGCAATCTGGCCGTCGAATCCGTGCTCTTAACTCTTAGAGCCGCGGACCTCACACTTTCATGCACGGAAGGGTCACCCAAGAGCTTCCTTAGAATCACGTCCCGGACTGTGTCCTCAGGGAGTCTGATTCAGTAGATCGTGAGTGAGTACGTCTGTCACGTTCACAGGCGGTGCCGATGGTGCCAGTCTGGGGCCCGCACGTGAGCCGCGCTGCGCACATTCTATGTGTTGCGGTGAACTGCCACCAGTTCCTCCCTGGAATTAAATCTAGTAAACAATCAATAATGCATGAGTTACTCGTGGATCAAATTAATTTACCCCAAATGGCTTGCCATTGATATAGAAGTAATTGGTAGCAGAGTTGGCTGATAATCCAATTTAAAAATTGTTACTTATTCAACTCTATCGCCGCAAGTATGAGGCAATGCGTTCCCGTGACAAGCCTGCTGGGAGTCCGGGGCAATGGAAAACCGAGGAGTATCATTTAGTGTAAAACCACCACAACAGCACAACACGGTCTTCTAATCACTAAAGCCTCATTTCCAGAAGTCACGAAAGACATGGTGTGAATATAGCATCCCACAGAACCTCACCCTCCCTGCGCTCTCCGTGTACATCTGCTTTTCCAGGAGAGGTTGCCTTGGATACAAGTATCCTTATGCCTGCAAAGTCTATCCCCTGTGGCAAATTAGCAAATCGGCATTCAGATTTAATAAATCTGTCTGTTATTAATTTTCCTGCATGGCTCAAACCCCCGAAGCTTGATTAACCTCCGTGAAAACTGATAAAACCAGTTCTTGGACTCTCCAAGTGGACAACTGAGTCCAGAGTCCCTGAACTCCTGCCCTGGGAAATGGAGAGGATCCCTCATTAACGACATGGGACCGCGGTGAAGGAGGTTGGTTTTGGAAAGGCCACGTCCGCATCCCTGATGGTGACTCATGCCCAAGACCTAGACCAGCTGCCCTTTGGGAGGGGTGACACCACCACACTTAATAACAGATTGCAGGCCGAAGCTTCCTTCACTTGGAACAGTCGGTCCACAGCAGTAGCACCAGGGCCGTTTCCTCTGGTCTTCTATCTGTATGAGCGCCCTGAAGAACTACCATGCTGTTGGCCAGTAGACGCAATCACATGACACGACTTGGCTCCCCAGCAGGTCTATCTGCTGCATGAGAAATTGGAGAATGGGGACATACCTAGTGATGGTCTCATAGTGCAACCATCCAAAGCTATTAGAAGGGAAAACACATGACATTAGCATTTTTGTTAGGTCCTAATGGGTCAGACCCAATAGAAGATTTTTGCTTCATTACTGGATTTCCTTTTATATCACCCTGCCTCCAAATGAGATCCAAACAAGAGCCCCAAATGAACCCCCTTGCTGTGAACATCCTCCAATCCCCTACGCTCACTGTGAAAGAGGAGAATGTCTCCAGGTCAGGACCATTCCCCCACAGAGTCAGAAAAGGGAGCTGTGACATCCTTTCAGCTGTCCCATTCTGCGAGGGGAGGGGGAAGCCCAACTTCAAAACACAGATATACCCCGAGCCCCGGATTCACCAGTGAGTTTCTCGAGACGGGGACACAAACAGTGAACATTCATCTATGAAGGAGTCCCTAAACAGCCAAAAGTGGTTAAAAATACTTTTTAAGAACAAATCAAAGGTATTATGGAAAAGTCTGAAATATGTCTAAGTCAACTGATGAAATAGAAGGCCTAAATAGGAACCTCATTTGTCCTCACACAGAATACACCCTAGCAATTACTGAGGTACATCAATTCTGTAATGTAGATTCACACCCCAGACTTCCCAACCTGGGAAGGGAAACCCAGCGGTCTCGAGACGCTCAAACATGCATATGTAGTGACCCTACTGTGCCTCTCTGTAGGCTGTGGGGAGCAAATGATGGCTCCCAAGATGTCCACATCCTGATCCCTGGAACCCGCGAATATGTCACCTTATGTGGCAAAAGGGTCTTGACAGACACGATTAAGGTAACATATCTTGTGATGGGAATATTATCCAGATTATCTGAATAGGTCCAAACTAATTACATGAGTTTGCAAAGTTTGGAAGAAGGTGGCTGGGAGGTGAATCAGAGATGGCAATAAAAGAAGGATTGAGAAGCAGGGACAATGTCCAAGCATCTGAGAGAATCCTCTGGGAAGTCAAGATGGCTCCCAGTTGATGGCCAGCAAGGCAATGGGGTTCTGGGTTTCACAACCACAATGACCTGAATTATGTCAACGCCTATACGAGCAAGGGGATGGGTTCTCTTCGGTGCCTCCAAAGAGGAACTCAACCTTTGACACCCATACTGCAGCCCACCGAGATCCACACTGTACATCTGAGCCCCAGAACTGGAGGATAGTGAATTTGTATAGTTTATTCTGCTGAGTCTGCATAACAAATGGTCATTTGTTGTGGCCACAATAGAATACATAGTTTTCAAGCAAATTTCCTTTTTTTTTTTTTAGCGTTTTTAATTTTTATTTTGAGAGGGAAAGAGAAGGCAAATGGGTGAGGGGCAGAGAGAGGGAGAGAGAGGATCCCAAGTGGACTCCGTGCTCAGTGTGGAGTCTGATGCAGGGCTCATTCTCACAACCACGAGATCATGACCTGAGTTGAAATCAAGAGTCAGATGTTTAACCAACTGAGCCACCCAGGCGCCCCTACGGAAATTTCCTTTTTAATTGAAAGTTTTCCACTTTAGACCTGGGTGGCTCAGCTGGTTAGGCGTCGAACTCTTGACATCAGTTCAGGTCTTGATCTCAGGGTCTTGAGTTCAAGACTTGCATTGGGCTCTGTGCCCAACATGGAGCCTGTTTTAAAAAACAGACCAACCAACCAACAAACAAAAAACAATGAAAAAATACTTTTCCACTTTAGCCGATCCTATTCTGTTTAGCCACAGACTCTGATCAGCCTGAACTCTGGTCGGTCCCTTCTTGTAAAGCAACCCTCTTCCTCAGATGAAATAATTCAGAAAGGTCTTCATAACTTTTTCTACCAAACTTTCTGTATTAAAAACATCAGTGGATTTCCATGCTCTATTTTAGCCCAAATGATTCCAGCTTGGCTAATCATAGCACTGTCAGTTAGGAGTGATGTAATCCTAACCTCCAAAAGGTGAATGAATGCTCTTTTCTGACCCTGAAGGTGTCTCAATCATGTCTGGCAATGACTGCATAGAATATTCTGGAATGCATCAAGGACAAAGAGGGAAAAACAAAGATACTGATCTTCGAACCTCACAATCTGGTTTTAATATCATTTGTCTACAGAAGAATCAGCTATCAGACAATGATCTCCTCAAGCCCATTTTTAAAGACCACTTTAATCTAGCCATCTGCTAAAATTGTCTTGATAGAAATAAGGAAAATTTCAGTGAACATCTGAATTTCTTTGTTTACAAAATAAAAACTGGATCACATTCTTGACCCAGGTTGCTGGTAAAATTAGTCTGATATATTCACATATCCGTGTGTGTTTATATGTATATAATGCATGCACGGATTTATAGTATAAATGCATGCATTGATGCATATGTCTGTGTATTTTTATTAACCACATGTGAACAACTGCGCACACACCGATGTTTACACACATATACGCGTTAATCAGGATAAGCTAGTTTATGCTGCACCTGTTTTCCATTGCCACATACAAACCACACAAACTTTTAGTGACTCCAAACAACAAAACTTTATTCTCTGACTGTCCAACAGTTTTGGGGCCAAGCCGGCAGTTCTTCTGTGGGTTTCGCCTGAGGTCATTCACGCAGTGCAGTCATCTGGGACCGAGTGGCCCAAGGCAGGTCTGTTCCCATGCATGGAGGTGATGGTGGCCGCCAGCCAGGTCTTTCCCTGCACGTGGTCTCTCCCCAGGGACACTGGCCTCAAAGGTGGTCTGAAGGCGGCACAAGGGTTGAGCAAGAGGCCTTTGCTCACAGTGCTCTCAGTGACACTGCTTAGTCTGCCCCCCTCAGTCTACTGATCAAAGCTAGTCAGACGTTCGGGGTGCCTGGGTGGCTCAGTCGGTTAAGTGTCTGACCCTCGATTTCAGCTCAGGTCATGATCTCACGGTTCGTGGTTGAGCCTCCCATCGGGCTCTGTGCTGACAGTGTGGAGCCTACTTGGGATTCTCTCTCCCTCCCTCTCTGCCCCTCCCCTGCTTGCTCTCTCTCTCTCTCTCAAAAAAAGTGCTAGTCGGACGTTCAGCCCAGTTTCAGTGGGTAGAGGAGCAAAGTCTAGCCCTCGACGGGAAGAAGCAACAAGTCACATTGCAAAAGTGCTGGAGGAATTTGTGGCGACTCTCATAATCTCGCAAAAGCCCAAAAGGCAAAGTTTTGTTTTTCTTCAAGCTGCATGTCTGTCACGGTCTGCCGGGGGCTCTGCACCACAGTGCTCCTCATTCAGAAATGCAGGTGGATGGATTTATTCCTCCACGCAGAGCCTGCTGGGGTGGTTATCACAGCTGAGGTTATCCTAGCAGTGACGTGTTTCGTAGACAACGAAATACGTCTCTCCAGGATTGGCATATGCTAACTCCCAACCAGCTCACTGTCCCACGTGAGTTATATGGCCACACCTGACTTCGGGGCAGTGGGAGGTGAAGTCTTATCATGTGCCCAGAAAGAGGGGAATTCAAATCCTGAGCTATTTGTTACCAAACAGCACAGCATATATGCGCCCTCTCCTGCACACACACATACACACACACCATCAATCTGTTAGTTCGACAGACACCTCAGATATTTGCTGCTACTCTCAGTGTTCTGGATATTGTATTCTCCAACTATACATCAGTAAAGAAAGAACAACTAGATAGGTTGTATTTTTGTCATTTCTATAAGAAATTTTCAGAGGAGGGCTGATTCCTTCTTGTTTGTTTCAGAGATAATAATTCAAATTGAATTTCCTTGCCAATATCAGATTAGCTTTGATTAGACCCAGAAGGGTTTTATCCACATCCTGAATCAAAAAAATATATTGCCATTTTGTAGTTAGAACATTACTATTTCTTTGGACGTAGAGCTTGGATTCCAAGGCTGTTCTCAGACACTTTGGCTCTTTCTCCTTCTGAGCCACAGCTACTCCTCACCTACTGAAAATTAAACGTTGTCAGGTGATTTGCTTTAGCCAAGGAAATTCCATTTTATATCTGCATACCATCCTACATTATAAAGCACCGTTATATAGATGAACTCATAACCAAGTTATAAAGACAATAATTGGAAATTAGCTTACTCTCATGTAAACGTTGCTAAATAAAGGTGACTCTGAAAACAATATCCATGCTTATAAAAAAGAGGGTTTGGGGGAAGGTCAAACGAATAATCCTGAACCACTCAACTGCCAGTTGGAATTTTTGGATCCAACTAACAGCAATATTTTTTAAAAACTAAAATAAAGATAGAAAAATAGTTTATATTTTTAAATTGTACTGTTCTTCTTAAAATTTTCTTATTTTTCGTGTTGGAATCTTTGTAAGTCTGTAATGGAGAAGGAGGAGAGGTTTATAAATTCCAGTTGCCTATAATGGCTCAACTTTCTGCAAAGATTTAAACTTTTCTGTTTTTGCTTCTAAGAACAAAATTTCTGTTCATGTAGACTATCATGCTAATATTTACCTGATACCCAAATTAGAAAAACTTTTTTAACTGAAAATGCTACCCACAGAAATAAGCCACACTGGGCTTCCTGTCTTATTTTCTCTTGTCATTCCACGTTTATAAAGGTAGATGCTGTTTCTCCATAGCTTTTAGGTAATAGTCCCCACAATGAGCTGAATGGTGACCCACAGAAAAGGCATTTCCAAGTCCTCACCTCCTCGGGACCTGTGAATGTGACCTTATTTGGATAAAGAGTCTTTGCAAACATAAATAAGTTGAGCATTCTTGTGATGAGATCATCTTGGATTACCCAGCTGGGTCTTAAATCCCATGGCCAGTGTCCTGATGAAAGAGAAGAGGACGAGGCCATGTGAGAACAGAGGCAAAGCCTGGAGTCATGGATCTACGAGCCACGGAGCAAGAAGGATCTCCAGCAGCCACCAGATGCTGGGAGATGGTGGGGTCTGGATCTCCCTCAGAGCCTCCAGCAGGAACCAAGCATGCCAACACCTCGATTTCCGACTTCTCACTGCCACAACCGTGGGAGAATAAATGTATGTGGTCTTAGGCCTGCCAATTTGGGATAATCTGTTGTGACAACCCTGGGAAATGAATACATTCCCTCCCATGTCACTGCTGATCATCTCCCTCCCCCCCCCCCACTTTTGTATTGGCATTTCCCAAAAAGCCAGCAGAACTGTAATCTCTGAATTAACACCATTTAAAATTTTTTAAAAATGATTATTCATTTTTGAAAGAGAGAGAGAGAGCATACATGAGTGGGGGAGGAGCAGAGAGAGGGAGAGAGAGAGAGAGAGAGAGAGAGAGAGAGAGAGAATCCCAAGCAGACTTCACACCATCAGTGCAGAGCCCTATGTGGTGCTCGAACTTATGTAATTGTGAGACCATAACCTGAATGGAAATCAAGAGTTGGACACTTACCGACTGAGCCACCCAGGTGCCCCTGAATTAACACTATTTAAAATCTCAGTGGTTTCGTTTCACAGGCTGGCTCCCCCTAAGTTCTGTAGAACTTGCATGGATGTGAATCATGAATGTGAATGTGTGGCCCCCGCTGCCTTCAGATGCACTGATGTGCTTCACCCAGAGATATTTCAGCTCTAGGTGGCACCTACAAAGTAGATGCCACAGGGCTGAAATAAAAATGGGCTCAGTGTCAGTCCTGCCCCTGCCAGTCAGCTATATGAACATACGGGCTCTAAACCACTATATACATTCTATACTGCTTTCCTTTTTTTTTTTTTTTTTTTTTTTTGGCTCCTGTTTTATTTTTCAGGATTGCGAGTTGCCTCTGGAAGCTGCCACAGTCTGAGATCAGTTAATTTTCTTCTGCCTATTAAAATGCAAATTCATATTTCAATGCAAGGCGTGATGGATTTGCGTAAACCGTGGGGCTTTCTCCTCTCAAGTTTTTACTGGTTTAATTTTAATCTGGGCTGTCTATCAAAAATTTACCTGTCCCTCAAAGTGCAGTTTAAAATGCTACTTCTCCTGTTCAGAGTTTCCGGGTTTCGCTCTTGACTCTGACAATGAATTATGTGCACCTGTGAAATGTGCCCACATTACTGAACTTCTATCATGTTCCGTGCACCACATCAGAAGATCGTATCATGACTTAATTTAATCTTCAGGGAACACATCTAGGCTTAGCTCCTCTCCACGGATGAGGACACTGACTCGACAGAGTTCAGGAACTTGTCGGTCGTTGTACTAGGAAGCTGTCGCTGTGTAACAAAATTCCGCACGTAGGGTCCTAAAACGCTCATTTGTGGTCTAACGGTTCTTTGGTCCGAAGTCCGACATGGCGTGACTGGTTACTCTACTTAGGGTCTTACGAGGTTAAAGTCAAGGTGTCGACTGGGCTCTGCTCTTTTCTGCAGGGCTGTGTGGAAGATTCTGTGTCCAAGCTCATCTTTGTTGTTGACAGACGTGGGACTGAGGGACCCGTTTCCTTGACAATGGCCTCCTCCATCTCCAAGCCAGCAACAGCACCTTGCGTACCTCACGCTCTGACTCCCTTTGGCTTCCTCTTCTGCTTCTGCTTTCTGTGATTACTTTGGCTCCTCCCGGATAATCCCTGATAATCTCCCTGTTTTGAGGCCAACCGATGAATAATCCCAAGCACATCTCAAAGTCTCTTTTGCCCTGTAAGGTAACATATTCACAGGTTAACCCATACCCCATAAGAAACAACTTTGTCACCTATTGTACAGGCTTTCCATACAGTTTCTTTTGCTTTTAGTTTTACAGATTCTGCTCATTTCCAGAGTTACTTAAGTCAGCACCTTTCCCCTCCTTCCTTTTCATGAGGTTATTTCATTCATTTGTAATGTGTTCGGATTCTCTAGGCTCATCTTCTTTTCTTTTCTTTTTTTTTTTTTTAATTTTTTTTTTCAACGTTTATTTATTTTTGGGACAGAGAGAGACAGAGCATGCACGGGGGAGGGGCAGAGAGAGAGGGAGACACAGAATCGGAAACAGGCTCCAGGCTCCGAGCCATCAGCCCAGAGCCCGACGCGGGGCTCGAACTCACGGACCGCGAGATCGTGACCTGGCTGAAGTCGGTCGCTCAACCGACTGCGCCACCCAGGCGCCCCTCATCTTCTTTTCTTATGGGGCTCCCCCAACCTCTCAAATGATTTTTTTTTAATTTGTGTATATCAAAGTTCATTCTTTGTCTTGTAAAATTCTACGAATTTTGACAAATGCCTACTGTTATGTTTTCACCATTACAGGGTTGTACAGAATAGTTTCGTTGCCCTAAAACTCCTGTACCACATCCATGCATTCTTCCCTTTTTCTCATATTATATACACTTAATATTACATGATTGAAGTGGCACTTTACATCTGTGGTCTTTGTCCCAATTAGCCCTAATTCCAGTCTTATCAGGAAAATCCCAGTAGAGCAGTACTGCTCAAAATTGTCAAGCTCATAAAAAATAAGGCAAGTCTCAGAAACTGTCAGGGCCAAGAGGAACCGAAGGAGACAAGACAATAAATCTAGTATATCCTGGAATAGAAGAAGGGCATTAGATACAAATGAAGGAAATATGACTAAGGTATGGATTTTATTAAATAATAGAGTATCAACATCATTGCATAAATCGTAACGAGTGGACTATACTAATGTAAAATGTTAATAATAGGGGAAAGGGAGTGTAGGATAAACGGGAATCCATTTATCTTCTTAATTTTTCTGTAAATCTAAAATTGTTGTCCAGAAATGAAGGTCTATTAAAAATTAAAATTAGATGCTGAAAATTCCCTTTCAGGTCTTAAATGGTCCCAGTTACTGACAGGATAAAATCAAAACTCCACCCTTAGCACTGAATACCAGTTCTTATTTTCTTCTCCGTCCAACTCCTGCTCCATTTCATGCTTGTGGGGGCTTCTCATGGCTCCTCAAACAGTTACAACAAAGCGTCATGCCTGTCCGGAATTCTTCACCTTTCGACATTCCATTACCTCGGATCTTTCTTACAAATGGCTCGTCTCTGAAGATTCAACTCAGTTGTCCCCTCCACAGAGAAGTCTTCCCCGGCCTTTCCAAAGTAGACTGACCGGGAGCCTCTTTTCTATGCAATATGGCGGCCTGCAAGTGCATACAGTCTAGTCCATTGCTTTGCCCCCAGCGACTCAGTGTGGTCCAGGGACCAAGGGCATAGGTGTCGCCTGGGAGCTCATTAGAAATGCAGACCCTCACCTCACTCAAACCTGCAGGGTCAGAATCTGCATTTTAACAAGGTATCCAGTTGATTTGTAGCCATATTACATTTGGAAATGTTTGAGCACCGGGATTTAGTTCTCCCCAAGCCCTTAGCATGTAGTTCTCTGATATTTTTTAATTGTCTGTGTCCTTGCCAAGTTATGAAGTCACTGAACACAGGGACCACGTTGTTTGTTTGTTTTTTTTTTCCTTTATCTGCAATCTTTTCACAGTATCTGGGACATTCATGGGAACAAGACTGAATGGACTCACGAAATGAGAGGCTGTGCTGGGAAGTTATATAAATTTTATAGGCTAATACCTAACACTCCATTTTTCCTTGCCAGAATTCAGAAATAACCGAGAGACAGGCAATGGTCAGGCAGATGATGTACAAAGCATCCCATTTATTGCTGATAAAGCTGATTTGGGAGAGCATGGCTTTGCTGTAAAGCTAAACAGCTGCTTTATACTTTGCCCAGAATTGGGCAGACATAAAGCTTATCGAGGCTTCCCTTTGGGGAGTGGGAGTCTGCTCTCGTAAAACTTAAGTCATGGAGGAAGAACAGACCTGTGTGGTGCTCTCTCTAGGCAGAGTCCAAAGAGAGCAGATACAGAGGTGCACCATCAATTTGCTCAGGGTCTGCTCCCAAATTCTCAGGCAGCCCTCCTCCATCCTTCCTGTGGTGCATGAGTAGTAGGTTACCCTGATAAAATGACGAATTCCTCCACTGATAGCAGAAAATTCAGGGGGGGGGGGGAAAGGAACAGGAACTAAGGGAGAAAAGAGCAATACAATACTTGAACTGTGATCTCAAAGCACTAAAATCTCAGGCAAAGAGGTCGGATACTGAAGACAGGGCTTGACTTGGCTGAACCTTACCTACTTTGGGATGAGACCCTCAGACCTGCCCCACTGAACCAAACTCGATCTGACCCATCTCCCGTGGTTTCCAGGGGAGCTAGGCGTGGTCTAAAATGCCCAGCTCGGCCTCCAGCCCCAATCAGCCATCGGACCAGACCATACTGAATGGTATGGGGACTGTCATTGTTTCAGCTCTTCTATGGGCTTGCTTTCCAACATCTCTGCCTCTGTTGACCAGGAAATGACATAAAATGAGATATAATGGCACCTTTAATCCATTTAATAAGGATGAACTCTAAGAGACCAGAAATAATAAGTGGGACTTTGAGGGGACCAGGAACATGAAAAGACCCTTTAATGTAGACTCACACAAAACTACCAGAACTCAAATCCACATCATTTGAAGTATTACTTATTTTTTCAAGTATTACTTCTTACCACTGAATGAACAAAATTTGTTTTTCTCCCAAATCTTGGGCCATATGTGTTATAGTATCATACATATTATTAAAAATATACATGTATAATGTATATAACATAATAATAAATCATAACAATTCATATCATTAACTCATGTCATTATAATCCTTAATCAGACAGAATGCCACTCTCTACAAGTCACCGAGTCTCTTGGAAATCCATTTAACACATACGATTTAAGACCCATGTGTATATTATCCTAAGAAATTAAGGTGATGATACTCAGTGATCACATGCATTTAAAAAAGACACAGACTAGGGGCCCCCGGGTGGCTCAGTCGGTTAAGCATCCAACTTCAGCTCAGGTCATGATCTCACGGTTCGTGGGTTCAAGCCCCACGTCGGGCTCTGTGCTGACAGCTCAGAGCCTGGAGCCTGCGTCGGATTCTGTGTCTCCCTCTCTCTCTGCCCCTCCCCCACTCACATTCTGTCTCTCAAAAATGAACAAACGTTAAAAAAAAAAAAGATACAGCATAGTTTATGAACAGCCACAATTTTGGAAAGTTTGTTGATATAATAACCCAAGGGGAGCAGAACCTTCCTGAGTGAAACACAGGTGGCTTTTAACGCAAGCCTGGCAGCAGTCCGATGTTCAGGAGGCATCCAGGGATGGTTTCCTTGGGTTCTTTAAGAAAGAAACCTGTGCTAGCAATATAGGGTGTAAATGCTTAGCATTCATGACTGTGTACCTTTAGCTACTGCCTGTGGCAGACATTACTAATTGATCACAGCAATCTTTTGCCTCCCCCCGAGATGTAGCCTTCTCAACCCAGAGCTCCGGGCAGCCACAGTTAATTGATTGGAGTTTGCGCACAAAATGAAAACTACCTAACATCCCAGAGCTGGACCCTCCGTCTCTCACCCCCCTCTCCTGCACACAGCTGTGCGCATCTGCCTCAGCAGACTCCATCGCCACTGTCATCTTTCCGAACGTCTGCTCAAGGTCTGTGTCCTTTACTGTCATGTTGCCAGCATCTAGCCAAGCGGGTGCACATTTTGTTATAAAAATGGAAGAATAGGGGAAGGGTGGTGCTAAAAACTGAAGTGGGGATTAGAGGAGGAGAGCACGTCTGGGCAAAGCCCGGAATAAGTTCAGGTTTGGACTGAGTGAGTCCGAGGTATTGGCACATCATTTCCCTCCATCCTTGTCTATTGCAGTCTAGACCCCGGAGGACAGAGGCTTTGTGTAGTTCAGAACAGGCTTTGCAGGTCCTGGTTCCAGCCCAGTTCTCCTCAGAGAAAAGAGTGGACGTTTGCTCTTTGAAGTGGATTAATTGGCCACATTATACAACACTGCAGAAGCATAGAAAACATCCCATCTAGACGATCATATGTCTTGGGAGAACACTTTTGGAGAGCTATAGATGCAATAATTTATATTTATATATACAGTATTTATAATATAGTTACACACATAATAATATGTAGCACAATAACGCATTATAATGTATTGTAGTGTATCATAAATGTATTTATAACAGTAAAATTGGACAAAACATCCTTTGGATGCAAGTACCCTAGAATCACCAGCCCACAGTGATGATTTACATATTTAATAATCGTGTCAAAGTCCTCTTGGATTCGTGATGTGGTTACACATTAACGACTGATCTTGAGGACTTTGTGTAGTGCCTGTGGAAACTACCCAGCCAGAGCTGATGGCTGTTGATAAAATGACATATTCCCGTATAATTCATACTCCACAGTGCCAAGGAAGAAGCCTAGTTATTTCTAAAATTATTTTTACAAAAAAAACATAGTGCATCGTGTTATGTACACAATTAAATATTGTTAAGTAATGTAAGCAAAGGCAGATAAAACCATTTGTGTCTTTTAAACTACAGTTGAATAAATCTATTTTGTAAGGTCTTCAATCCTTAGATTTATTTATTAGCATCTCAAAAACAGCTAACTGTCCTAAATGCCAGAGTGTCATCAACATGACAAAGCTGTTGCCCCTGGGAAAATCTAACTTTGAAAAATATATTATTCTTGAGGAACGAAAAAAAAATGTTGATCTAGCAGGAAGGATGTTATCCTTCGGCATTTTCCAGAGACTTGGTCACCAGATGGGAGGTCCGGCCCAGGGTGAACTCTTTCCTAGTGACCATTAATTCCGAGAAATTCCTTGGGACATTCTTTGTCATGTAATTAATCACACACAAGGCCTGTAATCTGATGTTCAGTGTAGCTTTATTTACCAGAACGAGGGAGAGAGAGAGAGAGACAGAGAGAGAGAGAGAAGAAAGAAAAAAGAAGAAAATTGAGGGGAGAAAATAAATCAAAAGAAAGGGTCCAACATAGGAGGAAATGGACAAATTATATTTTATCCATGGAATAGAAACGACATGCTTGCTAAAATTTGCTTTTCAAAACCTTAATACTATGGAGGAATTCTCCTAATGAAATGTTAGCTTTTAAAATTAAAATGTATTTTTATTGCGATATAATTGGCATGTAACATTACATACATTTAAGGTATAAAATGGTATTGATTTATAGATTTATATATTGTAATATAATTACCAATGTATTGTTAAATAACACCTGTATCATGTCACGTTCTTATTTCTTTTTTGTGCTGGGAACAATTAGAGCTAGTCTCTTAGCAACTTTGAAGTTTATAATACAGAAGTGCTGACTGCTGTGTGTTAGATTTTTCAGAACTTAATTAGTTAGAGTTAGAGTGTTAATTTTTTAAAAAATGGTATATATCAAATAATCCCAATTTTATTAAAATTTTTTTTAATTTACATTTATTTATTTATTTTTGAGAGACAGAGGGAGACAGAGCACAAGCAAGGGAGGGGCCGAGAGAGAGGAGACACAGAATCCGAAGCAGACTCCAGGCTCTGAGTTATCATCACAGAGCCTGACGTGGGGCTCGAACTCACATACCATGAGATCATGACCTGAGCTGAAGTCAGACGCTTAACCGACGGAGCCACCCAGGCGCCCCAGTCCCAATTTTATTTTAAAATACTGATTACTGTAAATATGACTCTAAATATTAATAGTAACTATATCTTAGAAATAATACTTGTGGATTATCTTTATTTCCTCCTATGTGTTTTCTTGTGTTTGTTATTATACTATAGTCCCCTTCAAATTAACATGTCTTACTTTAAAGGTTTTATTTATTTACTTGAGAGAGAGAGAGAGAGAGAGAGAGAGAATGCAGGCAAGTCGGGGAGGGGCAGAGAGGGTCCCAAGCAGACTCCACACTCAACACAGAGCTCAAAGCGGGGCTTGAATTCACAACCATGAAATCATGACCTGAGCCAAAATCAAGCGTTGGACATTTAACTGGCTGAGCTACCCAGGCACCCCAATAGGTATTACTTTAAAAGTAAAATAACATATGTTGTTATTTTCAAAACATCTAGTTACTTTTGCATGAGTTTTAAACACATGTGAAATATTCACTTAAAATTAAAAATTGTGATTATTTTGATAGATGACAGAGAGATAGCTTGAGTTATTACTACATAATTCAAGTGTAGATCCTAATATGTGATATATTCTAATTAAGAGTCATTAACATATGATATATTTTACACAGGAACCACAGAACAAATGAAACTTGTCCAATCATCTCTCTGAAGCTAACACGTTATAGTAACAGTCCATCACTAAAAATGAGCCTTAAAAACATAAATATCGACTGGTTCCCCTAAATTCTACCCATGACTTTATTACTTCTGCTAAATTATTGCCAGATATAACAAAAGCTGCCAGTGAAAAGGGGAACATGATGCTTTCACCCTGCTTGGGAGATGTTTTAGACTTTTAGGTACTGCTGGTGTTTACAATGCAATTTTATCCCGTGATCCCCCTGTGAGTGAACCAGCCCCATGAGCAACCCCATGGTCAGTAAGCCTGATTGATGGTCGTGGTGAATAGAAGGGCCAGGCAAAGCATGCTGTGTGCTCAGATGAAGATTTAAGCATCCACTGGCCTTTTCTTTTTACTCTCTGTCGTTCTATTCCTTCTGCCCACCGAAGAGTCAAAGACACCTGCACCTGTTCCCCAGGCATCTTGAAGGGCCATGCACAGAACAAGACGGACATGCTTCTCTGATGGCAATAAGTTCTCCAGCGTCCTCAGCTTCATCCACGGACTTTCTCTCAAGCTTCAAGAAGGTGGAGATTGTCATCTCCCTCTTCACAGCTTTCTGTGGTGCCTTCAGGGATGTCCTGCCCGAAGCAGATCTTTAATTAGGGTTTGCTTTGTATAGCTCTCATTGAGTGAGTTGTTAATGAATAGAAAGCGGGAGTCCTTCTATCAACGGGAATCCACGGTAACTTCATGGGTAACTTGGGGCTGCACGTGCCAAGGGTCCAATCCAAGAAGAGGCACCATGGGAAGATCCCTGGAGCCACTGACTTAATAGAATGGACTCTTGCATAGAGGAGAAAAGTACCGAAGACTGTAAGGTGGCAAATTAGGTATTCTATGCCTAGGAGATTTCAGTACCAGAAACCTTGGAATAAAGATGGAAGTTTTGATTCTATGGCAAGATAACTATGTTAAGTGATATTAATTAGCAACCAGTAGAAATCTAGGGACCCTTTAAACCACTGATGGGGTGACCTTTATGGAGCCTCGAAATTCCTGCCACAGGCACAGAGTTGACTGGTCCCTTCAGCAGGTTAGATGAAGACCTCTGTGGTTATAGGAAAATAATTTTTTTTTCAGAAACAGAGGAATTCTTGAAGTCTACTGAATATAAGAGTCACTTGTTGGGCTTGTTGATATAAATAGAGATTCTCAATTATCCCTCAGAGATTCTGATTAAATAGATCTGGAACAAGGTTGGGATTTGCATTTTTGACAAGTACCATCGGTGGGTTAGATTCAGGTATTTCCAATGTATGTTGAGGAAGGCAGACAGAGGAAAGACTGATGGACACTGGTGTCAAATAGATGTCCACCTCCCCACACTCCTGTGAGCAACAGTGAGTCCCCAGGGTTCTGGATGGCTTTGTGTCCGCATCGTTATGATGGGGAAAACATGAACCGCCATGGAGTTTGGGAATGTAAAGATCCTTGCCTAGTGGATGCTGCCTGGGTCCTCCTTCCATCCAGTTCCCGAAGCCCATTTGCATCATCCCCTTTGCAAAGACCGTGGTTGTAGCAAAGCAAATCGGGGCAAGCACGAAGAAGTTGCGGCCTCTCCCACGTCAGTGGCTTCGTGTCTGGGGACTGGTTGCTTTGGTATTGGACACAAATGGTTTGAACTGGGCACTGGGAAAAAGTGCTCAGCAAACAGGGCCCTGACCATCAGCGCATCAGCACCACCTGCCTCTGCTAACACAGGACCCTTGAAAGCTTGATCTAACAAAGGAGCCCCGAGCAGTGGTTCCGGGACTTCTCTGAATAGACGACTTTGATTCTTGCCCATTAATTGACTTTTATCAACTCTATGGCTCTGCTCTGGCCTGGCTATTCTCTCTCTCTCTCTGTCTCTTGTCTATCTACCATCTATCCGTTTATCCTGTGACCTTTAATGCTCTTTTCCATGTACCCAGCTAATCACTCCTGTAAAGATATCCAGTGGGCTCCAAATGCCTGAGCAGTCCTTCCCCAGCCGAGACCCCCAGACCAGCAGCATCAGAATTACCCAGACACGATGGAAATGCAAATTTGCCGGTTCTACCCAGACCTGCTGAATTCAAAACTCTTTCAGAGTTCCATAAGCCATCCATATGATTCGGATGTGGTTTCAAGATTGAAAACTATTGCCACAGGGAGTTAACATCTACCATAATCTATTTAAATTTATATATATATATAAGCTTTTTTTTTTCCACAGCTGGAACATTTATTTCATTCTTTTTGCTTCTTGGGCTTTCCTCTCACAGTTTTTGTTTTTAACATAATGTAATACTTCTTTTATCGTAATGTAATTCATTTTTTTGGCTTGAGAATCTTTTTTTGGTTATGAGAGAGAACGAGAGAGAGAGAGAGAGAGAGAGAATGGGAGAAAGAGAGAGAGAGGGAGAGACAGAGAGAGAGACTCCCAGCTATCCCTCAGAGTTTTAAATAGATCTGGGAAGTCAAGGTTGAGATTTGCATTTTCAACAAGTACGATGAGTGACTTAGATGTATTTCCAATGTACACTGAAAAATGTGTGTATATATGTATATAATTATAATGCGTAATATTATATATATAGTATTGTTTGAAAATTTCTTCTAAGTTTCTAAATATTACACATTTCTTCTAGCAAAGTTATTACAATTTCATGGTCACAATAAATAGCTGATAAAAGCAACATGATACAAATTTTGATGTTTTTCAACAAAACCAAAATATTATTACTAATTTA
This sequence comes from Felis catus, assembly GCF_018350175.1. Classification (NCBI taxonomy): domain Eukaryota; kingdom Metazoa; phylum Chordata; class Mammalia; order Carnivora; family Felidae; genus Felis; species Felis catus. The sequence continues at coordinate 231,737,639 of NC_058368.1, read as the reverse complement.
TTAATGAGCTGAATGAGCCTTTTTATTTTCACATGTCCTTTAAAGAAGTAATCTTCAAGCTTACAAGAATGAGCTAGGAGTCGTGTTAAATGTTGAAAACTATCTTTGTACAAATAAATAAATGGGAATAGGAGTTTTGTTAAAACGCTTTCACTCAATTCATCAAAATTTGTCTAAATTATGTGATCAAAGTTATATAGTAATATAACATCGAAATTATTTTTAGTGACTTAAAAACATGATTAGACTTTCTTTAACTTTGCAAAAGGCAAAAAAATAGAATCCATCTAACTGGTAAAAGAATGTGTTACCGGGGTGCCTGGGTGGCGCAGTCGGTTAAGCGTCCCACTTCAGCTCAGGTCACGATCTCGCGGTCCGTGAGTTCGAGCCCCGCGTCGGGCTCTGGGCTGATGGCTCAGAGCCTGGAGCCTGTTTCCGATTCTGTGTCTCCCTCTCTCTCTGCCCCTCACCCGTTCATGCTCTGTCTCTCTCTGTCCCCAAAATAAATAAACGTTGAAAAAAAATTAAAAAAAAAAAAAGAATGTGTTACCATTATTAAAAACATTTTTGTAATTTCTGGAATATATACTCTAAACATTTTTTACTAAGAATTAAAATATGACTTCCCCATGGAAGCACTTTGTTTTATTTGATATACTAATAAACATTTGGGAAAATAAGATTTTGTGAGTTATATTGTAGTTTAATAGTTTTAAAATAAAATGTCTAGATCTAGGTATATGATTGCACAGGTTGTGCACTGTGCAATTTAAGGGGGTGACATTAGCAGAAACTCTAATATAAATGGCAGCCCTTGGATATACACAATGTGGTGGACCTCAAATGCTTAGGTCTTCTCAGATGCTGTAAATATATTCTCACTAAAATTAAAGATGTAACTCAGTTTGTAGAAATAGTCTTTGTATTATCTAGTCATCGAAATGATTTCTCGTCAATCCAAGGAAGACAGCCTTTATTTCTGTCAGGGGAAAAAATGTCTGTCTTCATCTTCAGTCACAAGTGTTGCCATGCATCCCTTGACCAGCCCTCTACTTTTGAATTGTGAATTGGAGACAGAGAGATAAATCAGGCAGAGACATCTGCTGAGGTTGTCAACGGCATGGAATAAGTTACAATTTACTTCGCTTCCAATGCCTTTGCCCCCGTCATCCCGGGTTCATCCCCTGGAGCAGCCCATCCTTTTCCAACAAACAAGGGTTGGGAGGGAAGTCACGAAAAACAAATGACTCTTCTCACCACCCACTCTAGTACGCGTCTGAATCCGTATCATCCAAACCCAGGCCAAAGCCCCTCCCTCTAGCACCGCAGCTCACTGTTTAAAGAAGGATGTGCGACCCAGGCAGATAACCCAGTCCTGTGGGGGTTGGTGCACAGCAGAGAGTTGAGTGATGGCCCCCCCCGCGAAAGACACAGCCACATCCTAGTCTCTGGGGCCTGGGAGTGTGACCTCGTTTGGAAAACGGGGTCTTTGCAGATGTAATGAAGCTAAAGATCTCAAGAAGAGATCATCCTGGAAGATGTTGGTGGCCCCCAGATCCCGTCACAGTGTCTGTATAAGACACAAAGGGAGACAGATACGCAAGAGGCCGAGGAGAAAGGCCACGTGAAGGATCGCCTGGGGCCACCAAATCTGGAAGAGGCCAGGAAGGATTCTCCACTAGAGACTTTGGAGGGAGTGTGGCCATACTGACACCTTGCATCAGACTTCTGGTCTCCAGAGTTGTGAGAGAATACATTTCTGTCGCTGTAAGCCACCCCGGTGTGGTTCCAACAGCCACTGGAAACGGATGCATGCTCCTGGACTTGAGCGAGGCTTGCCTGGGCCACTCACCCTAACTGTAGAGTGCTTGCTACCTCCGAGCATCTTGGAAGATTCCAGAGGGGTGAACGTGTGCCTTCAGTTTATGTCGTAGGACAGGGGTAATTATGGCAGGAGAATCGGGCTTGTGACACTGGCATGGCTCCTGAGGAGGTAGAGTGGGAGCCAGTGCTGGAGATGACTGGGCTGGGCCAGCGATCTGGGGGACGAACAGCTAGGACAGGTGACATGTTAAAATGTCACGCGGTGAAACGGGATGGGGTGTGTGGTGCTTTATCTGAGTCTTAGTTTCTGATCCAGTGAGTAAGAACTGACTCAATTTAAACTTAAATGTCTGTAGAGTCTCCATCCCTTAAATAAGGAAGCTGAGAACCAGGTCGAGGCAGATCAGATGATGCTTTCCAGGGGGACAGACAGGGGCGAGGTGCAGCCTCCCTCCAACCCCACCCTGGATTCCAATGACCCCGCAGCCCCTCTTTTCTTTGTGGTTTCGTTCAGGGGATCCATTCTCGGCAAGTCTGGGCTCTGTTCTCGGTTATTCTCGTGAAGGGGAACCGTGGCCTTGGCTCTGGGCTGGTCTGTGTGGCCCCTTCATTTACATGTCCCACTAAGCCCCGCTTTGGTGATAAGCAAAGCTTGTGTTTCTTCTTCTGCTGCTGCCACGGAGCATGTGTGTCTAGTGCCTGTCAGAGCACCCCTGGAAACTACTACCGGCTATGGGTGAACAACAGGTCAACTCAGAGGGAAAGTACGTACATAGGACTGCCTGGGAGCAGCACACCACCCTTCTTCCAGATTGATGGTTCTTCAAAACTGGAGTCACATACTGAGCTCGATGAAGTTATGGGTCCTCGATGATGCATGACACAGGCACATTTTGGCATACCATTTTATAGAGTTCACAGACAATTCCCCCCAATGGAAGTCCATTCTTGTAAAACCCAGTGGTTCTAGAGGCGCCTGGGTGGCGCAGTCGGTTAAGCGTCCGACTTCAGCCAGGTCACGATCTCAGGGTCCGTGGGTTCGAGCCCCGCGTCGGGCTCTGGGTTGATGGCTCAGAGCCTGGAGCCTGTTTCCGATTCTGTGTCTCCCTCTCTCTCTGCCCCTCCCCCGTTCATGCTCTGTCTCTCTCTGTCCCAAAAATAAATAAACGTTGAAAAAAAAATTAAAAAAAAAACCCAGTGGTTCTAAATATTTTTATTCTATTAAAATTTTTTTAATGTTTATTTATTTTTAAGAATGAGAGAGACAGAGCGTGAGCAGGGGAGGGGCAGAGAGAGAGGGAGACACAGAATCCGAAGCAGGCTCCAGGCTCTGAGCAGGTACCACAGGTCCCAACACGGGGCTCTATCTCAGGAACTGCGAGATCATGACCCGAGCTGAAGTCAGCACTTAACTGACTGAGCCCCCCAGGCGCTCCTAAATATTTTTATTCTTAAATTAAGCCAGACCATCAAAGATCCTGGTCACATACCTTAGTTGCCTGTTAAGATGCTCACACCAAACCTCTCTGAGGTGTTACGCCATCTGCTTCCAGTAACGAATCCGGAACAAAAGTGCTCTGTAATTTCTGGCTGAATTTGTGGTCGAACTGTCGTGGATTCTGTTCCTGACACCACAAGGCTCGGTCCTCACGAAACAATGAGAAGACTTTCTCTCAGGTCTGCGTACCGGAACGAGCTATGCCTCCCTGGACTAAGTGTTTATGCTGTATGGACACCAAACGTGTCCTCCTCCCCGAGTGTCACGGAACAGGCTTGCTTTGCAGCTCACCCCCTGTGGAGAAGCCTCATCCTGGCCCCTTCTTATATTTTCCTTCATCCTGATTTTCTCCCTTGTTTGTTAAAACCTTATTTATCAAGAAAGATGTTCACTGAGGACCTGTGAACATAGTGAAGGAAGATTCATTTCTCCTGCCTGTAGGGACTCCTCTTGATGAATTCAGAAGCCCTTTCTCTCCCCTTGTTTCTACACACCCTGTTCTCCACTCGCTCACCACACCCGCCCCAACCACTTCCACGGGACAAGCGTTCAAGGACTGTCCCCCATGGGTGCAGGCCCCTCTGGAAATGAGCAAAGCACTCACAGAAGGTTTACAGAGAAGCAGAGGTGGCTGTCTGCCCTCAGCCTACCAAATGAAAAATAAACATGCCTCAATATCAGATACATACATCGTGGATGACTGTTTAAGGCATTTGGCTTTTTACAGGCACTTTTAAATCTTCCTCAAAACTTTTTTTTTTTTAATACAGAACCACAATAAAGAGGCAAGTACATTTCTTATATTTCTTCTTTAACTACTTTTCTTACCCAATTATGGCACGACCTCTGGTATGACGCTTTCTGTTCCCAAATTGAGTTTGCTAGCTACATCGCCTTTTGAAAAGAAGGTTTTATTAGGCAGTCAGCAGTTAGCCAACGCTTGGCTCCATTTGGAGACCGGTTCGTGTAGAGCGTTCGCTCTTAACACAGCAGTTCAAATAACATGGCCAGTTGTTAACGCTCGGCAACAATTTGGAAAGTAATACATTTCACTAGAATTAAAGTCACTATTATAACTCAATAACCCTCACCTCCAAGAATCAGCCATAGTTTTTTTTTTTTTTTTTCCTCAACGTTTTTATTTATTTTTGGGACAGAGAGAGACAGAGCATGAACGGGGGAAGGGCAGAGAGAGAGGGAGACACAGAATCGGAAACAGGCTCCAGGCTCTGAGCCGTCAGTCCAGAGCCCGACGCGGGGCTCGAACTCACGGACCGCGAGATCGTGACCTGGCTGAAGTCGGACGCTTAACCGACTGCGCCACCCAGGCGCCCCAAGAATCAGCCATAGTTTATCTTCAAATAAATTACCGGCTTTTTAATTTTTTCCCCTGAGAGGCATCCAATTTTAACAAAGCTGTTCCGGGTCTAGTGGGACTACCCAAGGGAAACCGCTGCTCAGTAATTCATGAGGGATGAGTTCTAACTAATTAGGTTCCTTTGCCAAAATTAAGACACAAACGAATCACAAAATTGACCCTTTTAAGTGTAGCATCTAAGATGTCTGCAGCTGTTGACAAGAAGAAAGCCGGTGATAAATTACAACAATTGGAGCAAACAAAATCAAACAAGGTTTTAATTCATAAAAATATGGAAGAAATTAAGATCAGATCAAAGGGAATTTCAGTAGTCGCGAATCAAACGAGAGAAGAACCACAAAGCGACTTCTTGTCGTTAGCTTCAGGGCAGCCGAAACAGGGTCTTGGAAACAACATTTGTTTTCCCCAAATAAAGGTAAAAGAATTGAAAAAAAAAATGATTCTGTTACTCTACTTGAAAAACAAAAGTTTTCTTCATTTTGGCTGCCAACGTTTTAATAGGTGTCATCCTGTGTTTGAAGTATATTGCCTCCTCCTGACACCCATGAATCGGTAAAAAGAAAAGGTTGAAGGCCAATTTCTTTGTAATAGGTTTCTCTTGTTTGATGTCCATTTGCAATCTCTTTTATTCTCTCATTTTCAATCCAGTTTTGCAGGGGTGCCTGGGTGGTGCAGCCGGCTAAACATCTGGCTCTTGGTTTCGGCTCAGGTCATGACCTCACTGTTCCTGAGTTCGAGCCTCAGGTCAGGCTCTGCGCTGACAGTGCGGAGCCTGCTTGGGGTTCTGTCTCTGCCCCCCCATGAATAAATAAACTTAAAACATTAATAAAATAAAATAAATAAATTCAGTTTTGTAGGTCATGATGTTTGGTGAGAATGTCCCATCAATTATAACATAAGTGTTCAAGAGGACAGTGTAAGAAAACACACTTGAAAATCTGTAAAACAATTATTCCTTAACTCTTTCACATATATTGATTACTGAGGTTTATGCCAACCACTAATATCCCATGGAGGTCATTCCAGGAGTTTTCCCTCTTTTTCCTCACTTTTCTCTAGAATTCACTGTATTGTCGATGTTCCATCACTTTATTTCACTTGTTCACCATTAAAGATCTTTTCTCAAATCCGTGATACTGTTCAGAGTCTTAATTCTGGAATTCTAGAAGTAGACTAAGTACTTTGTAAAATACTCTCTAGCTCCAGTACACGACTAGCAGTGTTGATTCTGGAGTTAAACTGGCTGGGGGATTCGCAGCCCCCCTGTGCACCTGCTGTATGACTTAGGGAGGCCACTTCATATTTCCTTAGACACTTTCTTCATCTGGAAAGAGGAGGGAATCATATTATCCATCACACCGAGTGCATTCAAGAAAGCAATTCAGTAATTCATGCCTAGTGCTTAATACTCGAAAGCTCTTCACAAAATCGCTGCTTTGGGTGCCATTAAAACTATAACCAGTGGTAACATTATGATTGTTTCTTCGGTTGCCATCTTGCCATAGCCCGGAGAATGCCTCAAACCTTTCTCAGTAAAACAACTTTGATGGTACAGGGGAGCATGGAATCCCATAAACTAGGTCCAGGTCTGACCGAGCTGCACTTCTGTTTCTGGCATTGGGAAGACATTTGCACCAACTTCAAGGCAGGTAGAACTGGATTGAGATCCATTCAGGCCTAAGGAAAAAGTGGATGAACTTTCATCTTCTCTGCAGAATTAACAAAGGAAGGTTGGGGCAAGATTGGCCTAGATGCTGGGTATTGAAACTCTGAAGGTCCAAAAATCTGGAGCACCCAAGGGGATGGCGGGTAAGGCCGTGTGGTGTACAGAGACTCAAACTGAGGGAATGGCAGGTCTCCACGACCATTGGAAGCAAAGACCCTCATGTGCAGCAGGACCTGGGAGAAAGCCCTCAGGGCGAGCAGGGGGAACGCCATCTTGAAGACACAGGAGGGGACATACCTCAGTCAAATATTTACCACCACCATTAAAGCATAATTCAGGAAATGGAGTGGGAGGCAGGTAAAATGGGTAAGAAGCTAGAGAAGGTCATCTCGGAGGAACGACAAAGAAAGAAGTGTGAAGAGAAAGTCTTCAGGGAAAGGGACAGCGGATGAAATGAAGACACGTTACACGAAAACAATTTTAAGTGAGGTAAGTTAAAGCACACACTAGAAAAAGTAATAACTCACATTAACAGGTGGAAAGTAAAGTCATTTTATGGTGGATGAACCTAAGGGGGCTACTGGCAGTGCAGAAGAAAATATATGCAAGATTGAAAATAATAATTTAATGACAATAATGTGTTTTGAAAGTCTTGGAATGTATTACTAAAGGCAGAGAGAGAGACAGAGAGAGAGAGTAAAACATTTGCATTTTTTCCCTATTACCTAGTGCAGTCAAGGTAAAGAAGAAATTTTAGTATTACTTTTGAAAATAAAACAACTTTTCCAACCACTTCAAAATTATACAATATCCTATATAATCATTGGTTAAAAATAGAGTCAAAAGCTTCAGCTACAAATACAATAACAAAATGAGAATAAAACATATAAGACACCAAAGCACAGAGCCAAGCATATAATCAGAGAAAAATTCACCACTTTAAATGTTTTCATTACGAACGAGATAAAACAAAGGTAAGTGAACTGAGCCGTCAACCAAAGAAGCTCAAAAAGAGAAATAACCTGAAAAAGAAGAAAAAAAAGAAGGGAAAGATGACAGGAAAGAGGAGGGAAGAAAATACAGCTGCAATGAAAATGCTTGAAATCGAATTAAACCTAAAAGCTGTCTGTAAGAAAACAAGACAGTCTCTTGGAAGACAAATACTCAAGAAAGGGAAAAGAGGAAATTGTCCCCCAAGACAAGGAAGATTTTCTTCAAGTTAAAATAATACTAGACATTGATGGAAACATTGAAGACACAAACAAATGGAAAAATATCTCATGTTTACTGACTGGAAGAATTAACATTGTGAGAAAGTCTGTATCACCCAAATGCAATCCCTATCAAAATTCCAATGGCATTTTTCACAGAAATGGAAAAAAAACTCCTAAAAGTCATATGGAACCATAAAAGACCCCATATAGTGAAGGCAATCTTGAGAAAGAAGAACAAAGCAGGAAATATCTCACTTCCTGATTACACACTGTACTTCGAAACTATAATGGGACATCTGGGTGGCTCAGTCGGTTGAGCGTCCAACTCGTGATTTTAGCTCAAGTCATGATCCCAGGGTCATGGGATCAAGCCCCGAGCTGGGCTCTGTGCTGAGCATGGAGCTTGCTTAAGATCCTGTCTCTCTCTCATAAAATAAGGTTGATACCCCTAATGCAAAGCAGGCCTAGTACTAGAAAATCTGTTAATATAATTTTGTACGTTAGAAAAACCAATATGAAAAACTAAGGATCCTACTATTTGCCAAAAACGTTCATTGAATTTTATTAAACATAAACTCAGTAAACTACAAATTGCATACTTTCTTGATATGATTTTTTTACCATTTTATTTAATTTATTTTTTTAATTTACATCCAAGTTAGTCAGCATATACTTAGCAACAATGATTTCAGTAGATTTCTTAATGTCCCTTACCCATTTAGCCCATCCCCTCTCCCACAACCCCTCCCATAACCCTCTGTTTGTTCTCCATATTTAAGAGTCTCTTATGTTTCATCCTCCTCCCTGTGTTTATATTATTTTTGCTTCCCTTCCCTTATGTTCATCTGTTTTGTATCTTAAAGTCCTCTTATAAGTGAAGTCATATGATATTTGTCTTTCCCTGACTGACTAATTTCACTTAGCATAATACCCTTCAGTTCCATCCACATAGTTGCAAATGGCAAGATTTCTTTCTTTTTGATGGCCGAGTAATACTCCGTTGTGTGTGTGTGTGTGTATGTATATATACATACCACATCTTCTTTATCCATCCATCCATCGATGGACATTGGGGCTCTTTCCATACTTTGGCTATTGTTGATAGTGCTGCTGCAAACGTTGGGGTGCATATGTCCCTTCGAAACAGCATACCTGTATCCCTTGGATAAATACCTAGCATTGCAATTGCTGGGTCGTAGGTAGTTCTATTTTTAATTTTTTGAGGAACCTCCATACTGTTTTCCAGAGTGCCTGCACCAGTTTGCATTCCCACCAGCAGTGCAAAAGAGATCCTCTCTCTCCACATCTTCGCCAACATCTGTTGTTGCCTGAGTTGAAATGTTAGCCATTCTGACAGGTGTGAGGTGGTATCTCATTGAGGTTTTGATTTGTATTTCCCTGATGATGAGTGATGTGGAGCATTTTTTCACATGTCGGTTGGCCATCTGGATGTCTTCTTTGGAGAAATGTCTATTCATGTCTTTTGCCCATTTCTTCACTGGATTGATTTTGGGATGTTGAGTTTGATAAGTTCTTTATAGATTTTGGATACTACCCTTTATCTGATATGTCGTTTGCAAATATCTTCTCCCATTCTGTCAGTTGCCTTTTAGTTTTGTTGATTGTTTCCTTCACTGTGCACAAGCTTTTTATTTTGATGAGGTCCCAATAGTTCATTTTTGCTTTTGTTTCCCTTGCCTCCGGACATGTGCTGAGTAAAAAGTTGCTGCGTCCAGGGACAAAGAGGTTTTTGCCTGCTTTCTCCTCGAGGATTTTGGTGACTTCTTGTCTTACCTTGAGGTCTTTCATCCATTTTGAGCTTCTTTTTGTGTATGGTTTAAGAAAGTGGTCCAGGTTTATTTTTCAGCATGTCGCCTACCATTTTCCCAGCACCATTTGCTGAAGAGACTGTCTTTGGATATTCTTTCCTGCTTTGTCAAAGATTAGCTGGTCATACATTTGTGGGTCCATTTCTGGGTTCTCTATTCTGTTCCACTGATGTGAGTGTCTGTTTTTGTGCCAGTATCACACTGTCTTGATGATTACAGTTTTGTAATACAGCTTGAAGTCCGGGATTGTGATGTCTCCTGATTTGGTATTCTTTTTCAAGATCGCTTTGGCTATTCGGGGTCTTTTCTGGTTCCATACAAATTTTAAGATTGTTCTAGCTCTGTGAAGAATGCTGGTGTTATTTTGATAAGGATTGCATTGAATATGTAGATTGCTTTGGGTAGTATCGACATTTTAACAATATTTGTTCTTCCTATCCAGGAGCATGGAATCTTTTTCCATTTTTTTTGTGTCTTCTTCAATTTCTTTCATAAGCTTTCTATAATTTTCAGTGTATAGATTTTTCACCTCTTTGGTTGGATTTATTCTTAGGTATTTTATGATTTTTGGTGCTATTGTAAATGGGATCGATTCCTTGACTTCTCTTTCTGTTGCTTCATTGTTGGTGTATAGGAATGCAACCGATTTCTGTACATTGATTTTATATCCTGCAACTTTGCAATTCATGGATCAGTTCTAGTATGATTTTTAAAAAGTTTCAAACCAATATCTACCACACATCATTTAATTTAATTTTTAAAAAAAAATTTTTTGAGAGAGAGAGAGAGAGAGCACAAGCAGGAGAGGGACAGAGAAAGAGGGAGAGAAAGAATCTCAAGCAAGCTCCCCACTGTCAGCAAAGAGCATGATGCAGGGCTCAATTTCATGAACCATGAAATCATGACCTCAGCGAAAATCAAGAGTTGGATGTTAATGATTTTAAAATGTTAAACATGTTCTGGTTAAAACCAGGAATATGATAATCATCACTGTTGTTATTTTATAAAATTCTTAAAGTTCTGATTTATGCAATAAAATGTGGAACAAAAATAAAAATATAACCATTAAGAAGGATAAGGCAAAAGTTATTAAAAATTGCAAAAAAAAAAGAATTAAAAATCCAAAAAAAAAAATCAATGAGTAAAAAATCTCAGAGAATAAGAAAATTCAGTAAAGTTGAACCCTTAATTCTAACTCATGCCCCAGAAACATAAAAATCTAAATAGGTAGATATCTTGTTCTCAGCACATTCATAACACTAAGCATCAAGGAATAACCTCGTTAGGGAAAGATAATTTTATTGTGAAAAACAAAATATTTTTAAAAAACTAAAGGAGCACCATGCTATATTCATAGATAAGAACATGATGAATATTTTAATATATGCATTTTCTTCAGTGAATATATAGTTCTAATGGAATTTTAATCAAAATCTGAATAGATTTTTTTCTTGGGACTTGAAAATATGATTCAAAACCTCCTGAAAATAAGCTTGTACAAACATCTTAGGTATATTCTATGTTAGTAGTTTTCAAATGAATTGTTTACCTTTGATTGCTATAGCAATATCATAAAATAATATGCATAGCATCCCCAAAGGTTTTCAATATTATGTAAAAATTGGAATCCCAAAATTCTGGGTTAATCTTTTAAATGTTTGTATAAAAAAGCACCTTTCTGTAAAAGTGCAGTATTCAATTTTGTTATTAGTAAATTTGAGACAGATTTGTTCATTGACAGTTTAAAAATGTGCTGTCACAGGAAAACATGAAAAGGGGGAAGTAGGTACCTTTACGATATATATAAACACACCTGACAAGTCAGCAAATTTTGTTTTAACAGCCACAACAACACATTTTTTAGTAATAACACCCTATGAAGGCAGAGAATATTCTGGAAATGCCGTGTGCTTGCAGATATGGCCAGACTTCACAGACTTCATGGAAAAATACGCTTTAAATTTTTTTTTCAAATGAAAAATTAAAAGAAAAAGTTTGTATTTGTTCTTTGTCTTTGTGTTCCAAATTTATTTATCCTATCCCATGATATTTTAGTACATATAGTGAAAATGAAGTGACATCTGACTCTTTTTGCGGGCAAGGAGTTTTACAATACAAAAGTCTTGACCACTTAAGAACTAAGCTGAAAGAAGGTTCTGGCTTACTTCAGTGTCCATAGCACTAAACTATAGGAATGTCAAGAAAAATGTCAGATGGTACAGTACAAAAGAGTAGACCAAAGTCAGGATCTTGAAGAGATATCTGCACTCCCATGTTAGTGCAGTATTATTCACAATAGGCAAAGTGCAGAAACAATCCAAGTGCTCCTCATGAAGGAGTGGATAAAGAAAATATACTTCCAATGGAATACTACTCAACATTGAAAAAAGGAAATTGTGCCATATGAAACAACATGGATGGACCTGGAGAACATCGTGCTAAGTGAAATAAGACAGACACAGAAAGAAAAATACTGCATGATTCCACTTATATGAGGGAACTAAAATAAACTCTTAGAAGCAGAGAGTAGATTGGTAGTTGCCAGAGGCTTGGGGACGGGGAGAACAGGGAATTGTTCAATGGGTATAAACTTTCAGCTACGCAAATGAGTAAGTTCTAGAGATCCGCTGTATAAAATAGTTCCTGTAGGGGGCGCGAGGGTGGCTCAGCCAGTTAAGCATCCAATTCTTGACTTCTGCTCAGGTCATGATCTCAGGGTTCATGAGTTTGAACCCCACATTGGGCTCTGCTCTGGTGGCGAGGAGCCTGCTTCAGATTCTCTCTCTCTCTCTCTCTCTCTGCCCCTCATCCATTCACGTGCACTCGGTCTCTCTCTCTCTCTCTCTCTCTCTCAAAATAAATAAATAGAAACATAAAAAAAATAGTGCCCGTAGTTAACGATGCTGTATTACGTGCTTAAAATATTTGTATAAAGGGTAGATCTCATGAGAAGTGTTCCTACCACCAAAAAAAGAGGGAGTGGTCATCAAGAAACTTTTGGAGGTGACAGATATGTTTATTACCTTGACTGTGCTGAGGCTTTCATGGGTGTGCGCATATGTCCAAGCTCATCCAATTGTATACATTAAATATGTGAAATTTTTGTATATCGATTATAGTTCAACAAAGCTCCTTTTAAAAAAATAAATGTTTATTTATTTGTGAGACAGAGAGAGACAGAGCATGAATGGGGGAGGGTCAGAGAGAGGGAGACACAGAATCTGAAATAGGCTCCAGGCTCTGAGCTGGCAGCACAGAGCCCGACGCCGGGCTCAAACTCACGGACCGCGAGATCATGACCTGAGCCAAAGTCGGCCGCTTAACCGACTGAGCCACCCAGGCGCTCCAAACTTGCATTCTTTTAATTACAGCATGCTGTTTCTGGTTCTTGACAGTGCCCTCTACAAAGACATTGTTAGCTAAAGGCCGGTAGCATCTTTGAAGTAATAATTCACTTTTTTCTTATATCGACAAAAGTTTATAAGGGTCTCTGGGGCATCATCAGCCCAAAGAGGAAACACAACTCTGCACCTTTGACAGAAAAGAATCAGATAATTGTTTCAAAGTTCTTCAGAGAAAGAGGTCCCATTATTTCTCAGGTAACCTATTTCTGTGTCTTCTAAACTCTGAAAAACTTCTGGTGTTTAACCTAATCCCAATGTGTGAAAAAACAGAGCTTCACTCTGCCTTAAACCAAAAAACGAATCCATAAAGTTCTGAGCACAATGAGATTTCCCCCCAACTTTTTTTTCTTCTTCTTCTCCTTCCCCTCCTCCCCCACCTCCTCCTCCTTCTTCTTCTTTGAGAGAGAGAGAGAGAGAGAGAGAGAGAGCAGGGGAAGGGAAGAGAGAGAGAATCTCAAGGAAGCTCTATAATGTCAGCACAGATCCCAACATGGGTCTTGATCTCACGAACTGTGAGATCATGACCTGAGCCGAAATCAAGAGTCTAATGGTCAACCGACTGAGTCACCCAGGTGTCCCTGCATCATTATCTTTTTCTTGAGATTCTAGGGATGGTGACATAGTTTGTTTCTGACTGTGTTCCCCCCCCCCCACACACACACAAACAACTAACAACTCTTTAAGAATATGACACTACTGAGAGAATCTTAGAACACAGGGGTGAGGCCAAAGTAACCACTGCCTGCACCACAGAGACCGAGCCAGACTATTAGAAGGTAGGAGAAATGCCTACATACTGATCACCTTGCCCCTCCCCCCAGTCAGCACACCACCGGGCAGAGAGGTCTCCCCTGAGCCTTCGGTTCTTCTAAGGGGACAAAAGGAACCCCGGCATGGGGACAACCTTTTTCCCTTACCTGCATTGTGGATCTCTTTCCAGAAGCCCCTACTCTGATCTCCCACCACTGGGGTTGCAGGAAAGGTGTAGGACTCAGCCACTGGGAACCTGAGTGTGACAGGGAGAGGGAGAGCTCACAACAACCAGCACAATGGCACACAATCACAATTGAGCCAATGGTTCTTTCTCTGTCTCTGTCTCTGTTTGTCTCTCTCTCTCTTTCACTGCAAGATGGTGGATGATCGTCTCCCATGCTCAGATGCTTGGTCTCGGGCTGTGGTGTTTGACACAAATCAGTGATTTTTCAGAACTTGGAAGGTGCCCACTAGTGGCAGTGGTGTATGTTTTGTCACTTCAGAACACCTATGGACAGTCTTTTCCTTTTCCATCCAAGAGTAAGCTTAGGAATGCGTTGCTTCGTTCTAGGTCAGTGGATAGATTCCTCGTTAAAGTTCGCAAAAAGAAAAAGATTCCATTGAGCCAATGGACAGCAGTGATTCCGTTAGTGATGATGAAAGTCGTCCTACACAATAACCCGCCTCTCTCTTGTCTCCCTCAGGCCAGCCACGAAGGTTTTCAAAGGTAAGTGTAAGTTAATTTGTTTATTTTTCTTTATACTTTGTATTTTCTTTATCATTTTGTGTTATATTACAGTATTGTAATCACTTTTAGATGAATATTCTTGGGTTGTGGAGTGAATCATCCAAGTTTCCATTATTTCTTACGGGGAAATTCACTTTGATATACAAGTGCTTTGGATTGGAAGCATGTTTCTGGACCGAATTATGCTCACAAACCAAGTTTTTACTGTATATCCAATGGATTTTATCCAGTCATTTAAAAAAAAAATTCAACCATTTGCAATAACATGGATGGAACTTGAAGGGATTATGTTAAGTGAAATAAGTCAGACAAAGACAAATACTGTGTGTTCTCACTTACATGTGGAATCCAAAGAAATAAATAAGCAAACCAAAGAAAAAGAGATCAGACTGTATGTAGTTACCAAAGGTCAAGGGTGTGCGGAGGGAGAGTTGGAGGAAGGGGGTCAAAGGTAAAAATTCAGGTAAATGATAAATCAGTAGTAGGGATATACTGGGGATGTACAAAATCATACAACATGATGACTGCAGTTAACAGTGCCATGTGATTTATCAAAAAGTTGTTAAACAAGTAAATTCTAGGAGTTCTAATCACAAGAAGAAAATTTGTTCTCTTCTTTTCATTGTATCTATAGGAGACGGTATGTTAGCTGAATTTATTGTGTGATTCTTTCATAATATCTATAAATAAAACAATTATCCTGTATGCCTTAAACTTATATATGTATATGTGTGTGTGTGTGTGTGTGTGTGTGTGTGTAGCTTTAAATAGATAGATAGATAGATATAGATATATAGTCATATGTCATTATTCTCAATAAAACTGAGGGGGGAGGACCCAAATTTCAATCATCTTGTTCTTAAACAAGCAAGTAGTATGAGAATGTCACTAGAATCCATAATTCTAGACTTACTTCAGCTCTTCCTGGGTTATCTCTTGTGGGTTTCTTGAAGAGCATTGCATGAAATTATACAAATGTCTAAAAAGGCACTGAGGAATTTTTTTTCTCTTCCAAATTTTAAATTTTAGACAGATACTTAGAAGAAGAAATCAATCTTGGTATCTTTCATTTCCTGTCTCTGCCTATTTTTCTCTGAAAAAAAAAAAGGTGGTTTGACCACCATTCGTATTCTACAATTTATTTCTATTTATAGAAAATTGAGGCTTTTAACATCACCAGCCACACTGTCTGCTTCTGAAGAACCATTGTGGCACCTCCCGCATGACAGAGGAAGTGAGCCGTGGTGGTGGAACATCTTTTTAAAAAATTCTTGCAATGATTTGAGCTTTTCCCACAAATTGGGTAATAAAGTTAAAAAAAAAACAAACCAAGATTCTAAGTGAGTTCATTTTAAAAATGACCCTGATTCAGTATCTAGCTTATGTTTTCTACCATTGAAATGGAATCATTCATCGTGTTCACAATTTTGAAATAATGAGGTTTCTGGACCAAAAACTATGTGTCCATTCCAGTACCCTTGTAGGCCCAATTTAACAAATGAAAATTGTGATCTCAGGCAAATGTAGAATCCAGCTACAGACCAGCCATAGCTATAAGGATATAGCTATATATGCCTCCTTGGTGATGTCCTTCATTATCTTTGTTCTTATTTTCAATTTGTGTACTTGGCCAGGAAGCAGTAGAAAAGACTGGGAGGGACATTCTAAGAAATTCAAATCTATACCACACAACTGCACAACAGACTTGGAATATAGCTTAGGAGTGGGCCTGAGCTGCCATCATAAAGTACCACAGACTCAATGGTTTCAACAACAGAAATTCATATTCTCACAATTCCAGGGGTGAGAAGTCCACAAGGAAGTGGCTTCAATGGTCTTTTCTGAGGCCTCCCCTTTTCTTGCAGATGGCCATCTTCTCCCTGTATCTTCTCGTGCCCTTCCCTCTGTACATGTCTGTGTATCGAATCTCCTCTTCTTATAAGGACATGAGTCACACTGGATTAGGACCCACCCAAATGATCTCATTTTTAACTTAGTTTGCTCTGTAAAGGTCTTATTTCCAAATACTGTCACATTCTGGGGTGCTGGGGTTAGGGCTTCCACATATGAATTTGGGGCGCGTGCATAATTCAATCCATAGAATATAAGAAGCATCAGCATTACAACATTTTTCAGAGGAATGATGAGGCTGCTCAATACTTCTCATATAGGTGAACATCGCTGACCGATTGGTCTCTAAAAAGTAGAAATGGGAAAAACGAATTGTGTTTCCTCACGTGCATGGGTGGCGAGCAATTCTTGCTGAAAGGGGTTACTATTTCATTGGCAATATGGCGGACATATCACATAGGGAGTCCCGTAATGATATTCATCTGTTTCTTCCCTGAACTTTTCTTTGACTGAAATCCTTCTCTTTATATGTCTGGCAACAAGACGAATGGCAGATTTTCTGGGACTAGGTTGAATAACTTTGAGTTACTGCATGGAATAAACTACTTTTCTGGCAAGAAAAATGAAATGTGACGGAGTGACACTGGGTGTTCCAAAAGTCCTCCTCAATGCCTTATTCATGTTGCATATGAGCACAACCTGGTACAACGACGAGGAAAAAAAGATGCCTGTTTCTCTGAGGAGCAAGAAAACAATGATGATTGGCCACACACGAATGAAAGGAAATTGAAATGCTAGAAATTAGAATCAATGGTGCTTTGACAAATACTAATTTTGAAGCCTATCTGTATGTATATCAACCCCTAATACTTTTGTAAAGTTATGTCTTCCTATATTGGAAACAATTCTTCCCCAATTTATATTATAATGCGTTTGATCGGTCCCATGTGTTTTGAAAGAGCGGGAGACCTTTCCCAAATAAAACTTACACATCATAGTTGTATTTCCTCTTCTTTCCTGCCATCATATTGCTGCTCTTCATGATGAAACATTTCAGAAAACTTAAAGTTTTTTATAGAATGGACTATTTCCTTATTATAATTAAAGTCTCTTTTAGAGAGAGATGAATGTGACTTGCAGAGGGCAAAAGTGGCCAAAGGGTTACTTTACGTAGACAACAAAATGAAACGTAGATATCCCGTCTCAAGAAAAATGCAGAAGCACAGAATTTACTGTTTGAGCTGTATGTTTTTGGGTGGTTTCATTTCTCCACACTAGACACGTGCAAGGCTATTTCCTTCCTCTTTCCTTTAAACCTTGAAATACTCGCCTGGTAAGAACCTACTTACTAAAGGTCCAAGAAGTGTCAAAAGCTTCTAAAAGTTTTGCATCTGTAAGAGTAATAAAATGCATTCGTTCATTAAATATACATTTGGCTCTCGCTCTTCTGGGTATTGTGCTAGATTAGTGCTTCTCAACCAGGGGCTGTGCTCTCACCCCCATGCCAAGGGACATTTTGCCATGTCTGGAGACAGTTTGGACTGTCACACTGAGGAGGAGGGTTTTCTACCAGCACCTAACAGGTACACGTCGGAGAAGTTGCCAAACATCCTACAATACACAGGACAGCCCTTCCAACAAAGAGTTATCTAGTCTAAACCTCCAATAGTGTCACAGGTGAACAACCTTGGAAATAAAAGGAAACTCATGATGAGTAGAAATTTATAAGTGCACATAAACTCATCCAGCTCAGTCCAGCCTAAATGGCCAATCAGAAGAACAATGAGTTACATAGTTATTATTTCAAGCCACTAAATTTGGGGGGTGATGTGTTATGCAGAAATAGCCAACTGATACAAATCAGTCATTTAAAATCACCCAGAGGACAGCGCCCAGAATGACCTTGGGAAGCTACAAGAGAGGACGGTGGAAGAAGAGTGCCGGAGGAAGGCAGTTTTAAGAGGTAGTGGAAAGACAGACAGAGCAGGCAAAAGTGACTGATCCATCAGACAGAGGAAAAGAAATCAAGGGAGAACAAGCTGGGGGGAGGTCAACAGAGGAGAGAAAGAGAAGGGAAAGGGAAAGGAAAGTTTCAAGAAAGGAGGGAAAAAATAATCCAATGCAAGAGGGAGGTCAGTAAGGAAGGGAAAGGGTCTACGGAGTACCTCCTTTAATGTTGTCACCTTAATGCAGAAACAAAGCTAGACTCTAGGACTTGGGCTTCGGCCGCATGGGCCTGAAGACTTGGTTGGCCTCCTGAGAGAAGATGTCGGTAGAGACTTGGGCCTCTAGTCAATCAGTACCCATGATACCAGAATGAAGGGCACCCCTTCTTCCAGCAGTTAGAGGGCAGTTCCTTTGGGACTGGGAGACATCGAAAGGAGGAAATGGTACTGGCATTCTATCAGGCGCTATGGCTTATCTGTGGCGCAGAGCTTTGTGATATGATACTGTTAGATAGAGTCATCGACTCTGGGACTTCCCAAACCAACATCCTCCAAAGAGAAGGCTGGGAAAAAAATGAATGAACAAGTCTACAACAGTGATGAGTGCTTTAGAAATGGAGCTCATCACACTGGTCAGATTGTGCCACCAGTAGCACAGTCACTTTAGGGGGCCCTCATTTCATACAGCAAGCATTTGGGGGAAGCCACAAGGGCCCCGTGGAGACAAGAAGGGAACAACCAGGCAGAAGGGATCCAACCACGTATCACAAAGGGTCACCCGACTCAGCCGAAGAAAGCAGACCAATCCTTGGACAGCGAGGATGGCGAGTCAGTGAGTAGAACTAACATGGCCACCAAGAAACCTTCCTTGGAACATGAAAGAACAAGGTCTTTGGGGAAACCTGGCATTAGTGTCATTCTCAGGTGAAGGCTCAGAACCTTGCTGACACTGCGTCTGTGCCCCTAACTGCCCTACTTCAGGTTTGAGTGGATGAGGGAACACGGCTGACCAAAGGATTTGTTCATATTTTTCAAAGATGACATGTCTTCGCCACTGGATGAAATCCTTGCTCTGAGAACAACTGATATCCCATAAGACCAAGAATTAAGGGCCGGGAGATTCAACTTCACGTTAATGGAAATTGATTGCAAAGTGGTCAAAGTTACAAAGCTGATCTGTAGGAAAATCACACAAATACTCATTTTCCCTGAATTCCTAGCCTAGAAATTTTTTGACCGCACTATGCTCCATTTAGATTAAGTAGAAAATATTAATCGACACTGATGGGTGAGGAAATTAAGAGACAAAACAAATGCCATGATTTCCCTAAACCTTCAAAAATCTGGGGGCTGAAAGTTGAATTCAGATCATAAGTGTTGAAGCCCTTGGGCTTAAGAGTGCTTTAGCTTTTTAGGTTATTCTTACACCAATTTTTGCTATTGCCGTTTCTTCCCTCAAAAACTTACCCCTCCCCAGAGTTATCTCCTTTTTTTTAAGACGACCCTTGCTCTTTATCTACTTCCTGCAGCAACAGCTCCACTGAGAAAAAAATAATTTAGATACTACAAGTCTAATTTGGTAATGTGAAAGAGATCCCATGAGCTGTAGGCTGGCTGTTCATGAACTGCACTGAGATTTAAATATTTAAATGTAAATAGTTAATACCCTGAAGGAGCAACAGAAGGCAATTCATGAGGAAGAAACCAAATACAATCAACTTAAAACTATAGACTTCTAAAGACGCAGAAGCATGCAGATTTCAAAAACGGAAGGGGAAACGTGGACAGAGGACGGGAAAAACTAGTCCACACGCACAAAAATTGGACAGGTGTCCAACTGACACATAACTGAGGTTCGACCCAGTCTACAACTGAAATAATGCAAATGAAATTGCAGTTTGTTGGGGCACCTGGGTGGCTCAGTCAGTTGAGTGTCTGACTCTTGATTTTGGCTCAGGCCATGATGTTATAGGCATGAGATCGAGCCCCACGTTGTCTCTGCACTGGGTGTGGAGCCTGCTTAAGATTCTCTCCCTCCCTCTCCCTCTCCCTCTGTCCCTCTCCCTCACTCCCGCTCACGCTCTCTCTCAAAAAAAGCTGTAGTTTGTTTTTTGCCATCAGATCGCCAAAGGTCGAGACGTGTGATAAGCCCAGAGGTGATGAGCAAGTTTGAAAGTAGACGTTCTCCCACACTGTGAACGGGACTGCGACTTGGTGCCGTGGATTGGCGCACACCCCGTAGCTGTCGGAGTGTGAACCACACATATCCTGTCGCACGACCTTTCCTCTTACAGCCGTGTATCCAGCAGGCACGCGTGCACAAATGTGCTTCGAGTTTACCCATCCCAGATCGTTCGTGATCGCAGGAAACCAAGCACAAGCTAAATGCCCCCGAGGAGCCAACTGGACGTTGGTTTTTGGTGGGAAGAAAACTATACAGTCAGGTTTTAAAACCTAAATAAACGTATAGGGGCTCTTACCGGTGAAACTTCAAAACAGAGTTGCTGCCAAAAAAAAGGGGAAATGTTAATGCACGCACACCTGTGCATGGAGAGACATCTGTATACGTTGAATATTTGTACACCAACACTAGGAAACCACTGAGAGTGGCTGTCCCTGGCTAGAAGATATAAAACAGGGAAGGTTGGGAACAGAGGCTGATTTCTAACTTTTTTTACAGGTACTGTCCTGTCCTGTTTAAGTGACTTCCTGTGGGCATGCATACATCGCCTTCCTAATAACCAACTATTTAATGAAGAGAAGCCATACTGATTCAGAAATGTAAACTAAAAATGGCATTTGATTCCAAATGGTAGTATCTAAAAGCCCCCCAAACCCTCCTAAACATCACTCTGATCAACTTACTCTTGTGCCCGGGGCAGTCTAGGGGTCTAAGGTGACCAATTGCCCCCTCCCCCGTATGCTGGGACCAAGGGGTTTCCAGGGTACTGGGCTTCCCATGCTAGAAAAGGACAGTCTGGAGGCATGAAGTCCACCCCACTGGGCCCAGTGAGATGCAGGGATGTAGGTGAGTTGCCTTTGGTGAGCTCTGGGGCCACATCCGAGTTGGAGGGAAGGAGTTGGTGAGCCCCTTGGCTCATTCTTAAGCCACATTCTTCCCAAATCGACTCTGTTAGAAACATGTGTAGCGTTTTGATCTGTATCAGAACTCAGGCCTAGAAGGGGCGCCTGGGTGCCTCAGTCACTTAAGTGTCTGATGCTTCATTTTGGCTCAGGTCATGACCTCACTGTTCATGGGTGTGAGCCCCTCTGTGCTGATGGCACACAGCCTGCTTGGGATTCTCTCTCTTTCTCTCTCTCTGCCCCTCCTCCATTCATGCTTGCTCTCTCTCTCTCTCTCTCCCCACCTGTCTATTAAATAAATACCAAAAAAACCCACCCCAACTTAGGCCCCGAAGATGAATGTTTGTCTTTACATCTTCCCTGAACCCCCCCCCCCCACCGCCAGCCAAATAATTCTGGGCCTTTCTGCTACAAACCTGCACCTTTTTCCACGTTAACAGTTCGAATGTGGTTGCCCCAGCCTGACAGGATGCCAAGATGACCCAGGGCCAGAGGGGATAAGGAAGCTGAGCTGTGCTCATACTGGACAACAGGAGAATTGGTGTGGCCTTCAAGACAAGCAACCTAAAACCCTGGAGCCCAGGTCAGGCTCCACTGGACCAAGTCATGCCCAAGAAGGAACCATCAGGTAGATCTATGGGGGTGCTAAGAAACTTGTGGAGTCACAGATGGCTGGTTCACGGTTCCAAGGGCCATGGTTCTCATTGGCTTTGTTATATTCTGAGCCAAAGCCCAAGCACTGGTGGGGACCAGGCCAGTGACCCTTAGATGTGACGGCCATGTTCCATGCAACCAGGCAAGGCTTCAGGGAGAAGCCCTTTTCTCATCAGAGACACGTCTTTGGAAGCAAAGTATTAGTTGAGCCATACAGCCGTGCATATCCAGTGCATCCGAGGTCAGAACAGGGAAGCAGGGAGAAGGCAGGTGGGAAAGCACAGCTTGGGGCCATGTGGGTGCTCTGGACTCACCATGCACCCCGAGGAGAATGGGAAGGCCAGTCCCAAGCCCTGGCTGTGGTGGGGAGGGGGCTGCAGTCTTGGCAAGACCTGGCTAAAGGACAGCTGGCCCTTCCATTAGGGGCATATTTTGAGATATTAAACAATGTTGTGTTTCTTGCCTGTGGGTATTTTCTTCACTCAGTTCCCCTCTTTGCCAAGGGTCTCCCCCAGGCAAGCGGGTATTTATGAATCACTCTGCCTTGGGGGTGGGACGTGAGAGAGCGAAGGGCAGAACGACCCTAAGACCGTAAAGTTTCTTACCCTTAACAGGAATAGCTGCTCCAAAGCCATGAGAAGAATCCAGAGACAAAATATCCAAGACCTCGAGAGGAGAATGATTTCCTCAAGCCTAGGGAAGGATTCCCTCCGGCTGGTGGTGGAGTTGGGGGCAGGAGTGAGGACACAGGAGCACAAGGAGAACAGAGGGACTTCCCTCCACCCAAGTGCACCCCAAATCCCAAGCTGAGCTTCCAGACACTGAGAAGAAACCATGATGGGGCATGTCTGGTCCCGCCATGCAGGATCCTAGACAGCCTCAAACATTCCCGTGCCCCAGGCAGGCTAAGGAGACCAGAGAGTCTGCTCACCCGGAGGAACCACGTAGGGCTAAGCGCCGCACAGCCCCCGTGGAGCTCTTGACCTAGCCCCCCCACCCCCTGAGCTTTTGCACTGTATAATGTTCTGGAACCAGGGCTGACTCTGGAGGGAAGCAATTGCAAACCGACTCAGATTAGCAGCAAAGACCCCGTCTAGACCCCATGGAACTTGCCGGTGCAAACCTATTTGCTCCCAGCCAAACACCGCAGGACGCCGCTGTCTGCCTGGGGCTGCTGGATGAGCTCCCTCGTGGCGTCTCCCTCTGAAACCCTATTTCTGGTGTCTGCTGACAATGAGGGACACAAAAGACTCGACCATAAATATTCCGTCTTTGCGGTGTGGGCCTCTGCTAGGGCGTATTATCATTTGAAGGCAGCCCAGAAGACGGAAATAAACTTCAAAGTCCAAAGGGGAAGAAAGAAGGACCCACGGGGGGACTCTTCAAATGAAAATAACTGGCCGACAGGCGCTCCGAGGCTTGAGGGCCACTTGGCTTCAAAGAGCGAGCAGGCAGTATGGACGGCAGGTGCTGCACGGCTACAGACGGGCCCTTTCCTCTGGTTCTCAGGTGAGAATCCTTAACATCCCGTGCCATGTGGCACGTTCTATTTTGCTCCCTTGATTTTCTTCTCTCCGACGTCGTCTTCCTCGGCAAAAATGTAGACAGTGATGTCTTCAAAAGCGATGCACCATAGAAAGTAATGTGTACATGGAGGGGAAATGCCCTCATAAAGTGGCGTATGTCTCCCTTTCTGTACTGTTGAACTTCTTTTTTCCAGTCTAGCTTCTGAGTACGTTGATTACCTGCTTTACCAGGATCTGTGACACGTGGTCTACATTGTGGCTCTATCCCCCTACACAGACAACTGGTCTTTTTTTCTTAGAGCCGTGACGGCTGCCTGTGTGCAAGCCTCATCGTTCCCCCCACCAATCACTTGTTTACTTCCTCAGCACACATTTGTTCGTGGCCTAACGTGTGCTAAGCGTGATGCCAGCGATGTTGGCCTCCTGCCCACAGCCTTGTGAGTAAGGCTGGGTCCTCCCACCCCAGTCAAGCCCTTGGCTAACACCTTAACCCACACCAATAAGAAATCCCAAGCCAGAACCGCCCACCCAGGCTGCTCCCCAATTTCCTGATCCATAGACAATGGTAATAAGTGTGTGTTGTTTTGAGCCACAAGACTTGGGGAATCATTCGCGATGCAGTGACGGATACCGAATTCACTTTGCATGAAAGGGTGCCATCTACAACCTGTAAATGGTCCCCACCACTTGGAGCAGAGGAGCTGGCATGGCAAGCAGATGAGTTTTGGCTACAGAGTCCTTGCAGGTATTTCGAACTGATGTTCCAAGATTGGGAGACGTCACATAAACATCAGAACATCTGGCCACACTAGTTTCACGTGTCTGTAGAGCACCATGAGCTGGGCCAGTGGCTTGGCTGCCCCCTTTACAAAACAGGCACCGTCTGGGGAGCCTGGGTGGCCCAGTTGGCTCAATGTTTGACTTTGGCTCAGGTCATGATCTCACGGTTCGTGAGTTCGAGCCCTGCATTGGGCTCTCCACTTTCAGTGCAGACCCTTCTTCAGATCTTCTGTCTCCCTCTCTCTCTGCCCCTACCCTGCTTGTGTGTGCACTCTCTCTCCCTCTCTCGAAAATAAATATGGTACCCTCCAACGTATCAGGTTTCCTCCTCAACAGTAATAAGGGCATGCGATAGTTGCCATTTTTATCCTTGCCCGCACCATTATTTGGTTATAACAGAGATATATTCTTGTGTATTCATGTCCCTACCAAAAGTGGGGGGGAAATAGACCAAAAGGGCTCTATTAAAAAAGAAATCGGGAAAACATCTTTCTTTACAAAAAAAGCAACATTCTCATGTGTTTGATATGTGTACAAAGTGTATAAGAAACATAAGCAGGTCTCAGTTCACTCATTTGTCTCACCTGCCTGGCCCCTTTAGACATGTGTCCTTATGATTCCAGATCTATAGGGCAGGGGTGGTTCATTGGCACAGTCTGGCTTTTCTGGAATCCAGCCCCAGACCATTAATTTCTCATGCTCACCCCTCCTTGACTCATCCCACTCAACCCACCAGGACGGTTTCACGTGTCAACTTGGCTGGGCTTCGGTGTCCAATTGTTCAGTCAAACACTAATCTAGATGTTGCCATGAAGGCATTTTTTAGATTTTAGACTAACATTTAAATTGGTGGGCTTTGGGGGTGCCTGGGTGACCCAGTCAGTTAAGCATCCGACTTCGACTCAGGTCATGATCTCACAGTTCGTGGGTTAAGCCTTCCATCAGGCTCTGTGTGACAGCTCAGAGCCTGGAGGCTGCTTCACATTCCGTGTCTCCCTCTCTCTGCCCCCCCCCCCCATTCGCACTCTGTCTTTCTCTCAAAAATAAATAAACTTTTAAAATTTTAAATTGGTGGGCTTTGAGTAGTACAGATTGTTCTCCATAATGTGGATGGGCCTCATCCAATCAGTTGCAGGCCTAAAAAAGCAAAGATTGAGGCTTTCTGAATAAGAAGGAATTTGGTCTTATGACCCCAACCTGGAAACCTTGCCTGAGTTTCCAGCCCACCTGGGCAGTCATGTAGAATTCAGATGCAACACTGTAACCTCAGCCCATATCAGCATTTCCTGCCTGCTGGCTTGTCCAATCAATTCATTTTCCAACCCCTACATTGTGTGAATCAATTCTTTCTCTGTCTCTTTCAATCTCTCTGTCTCTCTGTCTCTCTCTCTATATATATTCTATTTCAACACTATTTCACACTACTATCAACTGCATTTTGTCCTGCCAAATTCATATGCTAAAATCTCATGCCCCATTCTGATGGTATTTGGAGATGGACCCTCTGTGAGGTAACTGGGGTTAGGTTATGTCATGAAGATAGGGCCTTCATGATGGGATCAGTGTCCTTATTAAAAGAGGAAGAGAGAGAGTGTGGAGATCTCTCTCTCCCCATAGGAGCACAGAAGAAAGGCCACGTGAGGGCATAGTGAGAGGGTGGCCATCTGAAACCCAAGGAGAGGGGCCTCACCGGACACTGATCCTGCTGGCACCTTGATCTTGGACTTCCAGTCTGCAGGACTGTGAAAACACGTATTTCCGTTGTGTAAGCCACCCAGGTTGTGGCATTTGGTCATGGTAGTCCAAGCCAACTAACATACCCACTCGCCACGTTCCTTATACTTTCGATTCTGTCTTCTGTGTCCTTGGCCATGCCCTCCGTCCTTGGTCATGCCATTCCCTTACACCCAGGACATCTTGTCCCATCTCACCCTCAACAATGCCAGAGCTTCCTCTAGGACTCGGCCGAGGCATGGCCTCGTCCGGGAGGCTTCTCATGACCATGCAGACTGGGATAGGTTGTCTTCCCCGACGATGCTTGCTCCACAGCCCCTCTCGACCCACGTGTTAAACTGCAGTATAATGGCCTCCTTTTATGTGGCCCACCAGAGCAGGACTATCTCTTATTCTGTCCAGTGGATGAATGAATACGCAGATGAATTCGAACATGTTATTACTGAGGAGGACAAACAGACAGAATAATTTTAGACCAAGTAGTTTTATGGAATTATCATGTAAATCACTGCAGAATAGAATAAATGCTTTGCAATTTAGGGGGAAACAGAAGGATTTTTTGGGCTTCTGGCAAAGCTTTTTCCTAACTCAATCATTTCATGCACGGCTTTTGCGAGCCCATCTTCTGCTGGTCATAATTATGCATCTCCCACCCCCCCCCCACTGTTTGGAATTACTTTGTGCTAACACCAAAATTGTTCCACAGAGAGTCGGATTTATTTGCTGAAATGTGATGAGAAGTGGGATAAGAGACATCCTTCACATGCGGTGTCCGTTGCTGGCACAGCTGTATTTCTGAGAAATAGATTTCAGTCCTTTTTCTCCATTTCCCTTGTAATTTAATAACTGAAGTACAAAGCTCATGAAAGCTGGGAATGTGCTGGAAGGTCAGTGAGGAAAAATGTGCGTGGTACAGTTAGGAGAGACAAGGGAGTTAAAATAACGGGGGAAATTGATCACTTAGGATCTTTCTGGCCAATGGTTTATGGCTAAATGTCTGCTTCGGCTGAAGACCAGGCACTGGCTTGTGTCCACCGAAGGGCGGAACAGATAACACATTCAGGATCTGAATTCCTTTTGTGCCTCTATGGGCAATATAATTACTTGTTTAAAAATTGTTTCATTTAAGACCAGTAGAGGGATGTCTGCACGCCCACGTATCAAAGCAACCGTGGTGGCTGCTTCTGCTCCTTGAACGACGGGCCGCCACATTCAGTTTTCTCACCGAGCACAGAGCCTTTTATGTAGCACATGCCTAACGCCTCTGACAATGTCTGCCTCGTGCGCACAAATAGCTCTGTGTCAAAAATCGACATTCACGGAGGCGCCAGAAACGCAAACAGGTCCCTGGTGGTGGATGGGCTGATTTCCCTCCCGGAGGAGCAGTACCCTGCAATCTTTACTGGGTATCGCGTCTATAAATGGGATGTAAATAGTAGCTCCGCGGTTCCCAAGGAATCTACTGTTATCCACACCAGCGTTCATGACAGCAAACACAACATCACAACTGAACTTTGTAATCTGCACTTTCAGGAGAAGGAGGCCTGGTTTAGTTTAACAGATGCCCCTGACGCCTGCCTAATCCTCTGATACTGGGTTGCGGCACAGAACACGGGTTTCACAAGCAGACAGCGCTCCAGCCCTGTCGGGGTTTGGCCTCACCAGATGTGTGACCTTGGGCACGATGGTCTGCTTCTCTGAACCCCGGGACCCTGCTCTGTCAAAAGGAGCAGATAAAAAATACCCTTGGAGGAAGAGTATGTGATGAGTTCAAGCATTTAGAATAGGAATTGGCACATAAGACATGATCACAAATGGTAGAAAGTGTTTGTAACTGGCTACAATTGACACCACGGCCCCTGATTCAGGATTCTGGCTAAGACTTCCAACAAACAAGGAGAAGTCCCCTCCTGTTCCAGAACAAAGTTCGAAACAATTCCTTCAGGTCTTATTAAAAGACTGAAAAGCCAGGGGCCCCTGGGTGGCTCAGTCAGTGAAGCGCCCAACTTAGGCACAGGTCATGATCTCACGGTCCGTGGGTTCAAGCCCCGCGTCGGGATCTGTGCCGACAGCTCAGAGCCTGGAGCCCGCTTTGGACTCTGTGTCTCCCTCTCTCTCTGCCCCTCCCCCACTCACACTCTGTCTCTATCTCTCAAAAATAAACATTAAAAAATTAAAAAAAAATAAAAACTGAAAAGCCAACCTAACGACCAAATTGTGTATCTAGCACAATCTATGCAATTTGTGTGCAAATCCAGCTTATATATATCTATGTATATAATGCAATATCACATAATTATTATAACATAGAATATAATGTACATGTATAGTATAAAATATTTATATACACAGATGCAGGTGCGTGAAGAAATGAGTTTATTGAAGGGAATGGGCCAAAACAAGACTTGCCAACCAGGGGCAGATTACTGTAGATTCTCCATCACAAGAAGGGAGTAGGGTGCTTGGCCACCCTCTCCAACTAAGGAAAAGGAGGCTTCAGCGGAGATAACAGAAAAAAACTACACAGACTTCAAGGGCAGGAGATTGGCGTCCTCCAGCCAACGCACCACATGCTGAGCAAAAATGAAGGGGAGTCTTGGGAGAGCTAAATGTGTGTTTCTTGGGGTCTGAGGGTGTTGCCTGCTTCTCTCTTGAGACCTCTGAAAATGAGAGCTGACTGGAGCGGTGCCCTTTTGGAGTGAGGGAGAAGCGACCCACTTGGGATCCCTGCGTGGGACCCCCTCGAGCCCCAAGCATGTAGAGAAGATGACGAAGCCAAGCAGTTTGGAAGCACCCACCCGGTAGGGCAGCGTATGGGGGTGAGGGGTCCCGTCACCAGGAGGCGGTAGGTATGCCATCAGAACGAAAGCAATGAGATGATTGCAAACTCCTCTAGAGTCCAGAGATATGTTTGCAGAGATCTCTGTGGGGTTGCCAGACCACCACGGAGGCACCTCCCAAGGGAGCACCAGCTTTGGGAGACACGACGCAGACAGGACAGGTGGATCACAACGGTGCCCAGGATGGAAGACGTGGGCTGTTGCCTCCAGTTTGCCCCTCCCCTGTCCTGGGGTCGCGAGGAGAGGCAACCAGCCCTGGGGCTGGGAGCAGCTTTGCACCAGATGGGAGACTGAAGCTTTCAGCCTCACCAGACTTTTATTACCTTGCAGGAAACCTTCTCCCCCACATGAGCTGAGGCATTGAGAAATCTGTATGGATCTGCCTGAGATGTCTTCAATGGGTAGGGAAGCGAAGCCCCACAGAGCGATGTTAAAAATAGAAGTAGGAGAAAAATAAAGCCATTTTCTGCTTCCATGCTTTGAGTTCAGAGGCCACAATAAACCGGCCTCCAAATATGCATTATGATCATGGCAGCTCCCAAGTAGGGACAGGCACACCCAATGTCAAAGCTCAGAGACTTCTTTTATTGCCAACAGCCAAGGCGTGGTGGGGGGTGGGGGTGAGGGTTCTCTCTGGTACTTCTGTACCACCTATTTGTAACTATCACGTTAAGTTAGACACAACCTAACTTAGGATGCCTGATTATTACTAGATAGATTAGATATATGTGTTATTTAGATATATACTATCTAAAAATATTAGAGTGAAACAAAACTCCAGGGACTGCAATCAAATTAAGTCAAATCCTGATTTCTACCCAGTCTATGTTTTATAGCTTTTGCTTACACTTCCTTCCAAAACTCTTTTCCTCTTAATCACCGGAATGTGGATTCCCTGATTTCTGCTCTCAAAATTTCCCCAGACAAACCTCTTTCTTTTAGGGGCACAGAACTTCTTCATCAGTTGAAATTGTACTCCTCCTTATTCCACAGTCTCTGAGCATACTCAAGTCTCTCTATGACAGCTTCTGATGTGAGTTCTACCTCTAGATTTGCCTAGACAGCAAGCTTGTTAAAACACAACCTTCAGGGTTGGGCGAACAATGGCGGTCTGCTTGGGAACCTTGGCCTCCCTCCCAAAACAACCATGAAATCAATCAGGAAAACAAATGAAACTCAAAGGGACTCATGCCTTCAGCGCTACCAGGAGAGAGAGAAAACAGCAAGCTTTGGGTTACCTCGGGGTAGAGGGAAAAAGCACCAGATTCCCACACAGCTCCCATGCTTACTCGCTGCTACTAAGAGCCTCTGAATGCAGAAGAGCAGAGAGGGGAGGCTGGAAGGATTAGTAAAAAGAGCAGAGAGAACAGAGGGCTTAGGAGAACTACCGACGAAACCGCCCCCCAGAAGGAGGAAGAGAAACCATCAACACAAAATGACTGAACACCGGTCAGGAGCTGGAGATTCCTAGCCCTGCTGTGGAAAAGACACTTGCAAGTGGGTGGGACCAGAGATGGGGGCCTGGAAGAAGCCTTACTTGTGGGGGAGACACTGATATGTAGAAAAAACATGGTACCCCTTGGAGAGGAGGCAGTGAAAGGAAAGAAGCAAATGAGTCTCCTGCAAAATAACTGAACAAACGGAACAACATCTCTTATTCATCGGTGAGAAGCCTCGATGTTATCCAGATGTCAGTTCTCCCCGAGTTAGTTTATAAATGTAATGCAATTCCAATAAAAATTCTAAGGAGCTTTTTGATGGAGCTGGGCAAGTTAGAAAAATAAACACACAAGAACAGCCAGGAAAACACTGAGAAGGAAGAACTCAGTGGGTGGGGCAGGGAGGGAGGAGGAATAATTCCTACCACAGAGTAAAACATAATACAAATCCTATACAATTGAAACAGTGTGGTACTGGCACATGAACAGACAGAAGAGTGGAGCAGAATACAAAGCAAAGAAAAAGATGCAAAACAGGCATCTCAAATCACTGACACAACCGTAATCTCTTCGATAAATGATGTTGGGACAACTGGTTAGTCATTTGGAAGAAGATAAAATTAGATCCATTCCTCAAACCATACATACAAATAAACTCCAAATAGATCAGGGATCTAAATGTGTACACATCTGTGTGTGTGTGTGTGTGTGTGTGTGTGTGTAAAACATATATATATATATTAGAAGCAAACAGGGGTAAATTCTCCCATAATGTGGGTATAGTAGAAAGGCTTGCTAATTATGACTTGAAATTAAATGCAACCAAAGATTGACACAAATTATGACTTGAAATTAAATGCAATCAAAGATTGACACATTTAACTACACAAAAATAAAATAAAATAAAAAGTTGGGATGGCATAAATACAACATAAGCAAAGTCAAAAAATGACAAATGGAAAGAAAATATTTACAACATACATAGAAGATAAAGGATTCGTGTAACTAGTTTATGAAAAAACATGTGAAGGTGTAAAGTCCTCTATAGATTCAATGCAATCTCTATCAAAATCCTAATGGGAGTTGCTACAGAAATAGAAAAAACAATCCTAAAATTTATACGAAACAACAAAAGACCTTGAGTAGCCAAATCAGTTTTGAGGAAAAAGAACAAAGCTGGAGGTATCACACTTCCTGATTTCAAAATATATTACAAGTCAACTCAAATGGATTCGGTTTAAACAAAAGACCTGAATTTATCAATTTTCTAGAAGAAAACACAAGGGAAAAATTTTTTGACATTGGCCTTGGCAATGATTTTTTGGATATGACACCAAGGCGCCAACCACAAAAGCAAAAATAAACAAGTGGGACTACATAAAAAGTTTTTGTCCAGCAAAGGAAATAATCGACAAATGGAAAGGTAACCTACAGAATGGGAGAAAATGTTTGTAAAGCGTATATCTAATAAAGCTTTAATATGCAAAATATATAAGGAACCCTACAACTCAATAGCAAAAAAAAAAAACAAGTAACTAAATTTTAAAATTGGGAAAGAAACTAAGTAGACATTTCTCCAAAGGAGACATATCAATGGCCAACACATATGTGCTCAACGTCACTAATAGGGAAATGCAAATCAAAACCACAAGGAGATATTACCTCATGTTTGTCAGAATGGCTAGTATGACAGAGACAAGGGGTCTAAGAAGTGTTGGTGGGGATGTGGAGGAAAGAGAATATACACTGTTGGTGGGGATGTAAATTCGTGCAGTCGTTACAGGAAATAGTATGGAGAGTCCTCAAAAAATGAAAACTAGAGCCACAGTATGATCTTGCAATCCCACTTCTAGCTATATATCCAGAGGAATTGACATCATAATCTTGAGGAGGTAGCTGCTCCCCTATGCTCCTGGCAGCGTTGTCCACAATAGTCAAGACATGAAGGCAACCTAAATGTCTTCAGTGGAAGAATGAATTAAAAATGTATTATGGATGGGGTGCCCGGGTGGCTCAGTCAGTTAAGCATCCAACTTGCTCAGGTCATGATCTCATGGTTCCTGAGTTTGAGCCCCGCGTAGGGCTTTCTGCTGTCAGCACAGAGTCTGCTTCAGATCTGTCCTCCTCTCTCTCTGCTCCTCCCCACCTTGCACACACTTGCTGTCTCTCAAAAATAAATAAAACGTTCAAAATAAATTAATACAATGTATTATGGACATATAGTGGAATATTACTCAGGGTGTAAAAAGAAGAAAACCCTGTCACTTGTGACATCAATAAATGTGGAAGACATTATGCTAAGAGGGCCGGACACAAGAGGGCAGTAGGTTTATTACAGCAGTATAAAAAAAGCAATTCTGAAGTAGTTTAGATACATTATAAGACTGAGCAACTTAGGGGCGCCTGGGTCGCTCAGTCGGTTAAGTGTCCCACTTCAGCTCCGGTCATGATCTCAAGGTTCATGAGTTCGAGCCCCGTGTCGGGCTCTGTGCTGACGGCTCAGAGCCTGGAGCCTGCTTCGGATGCTGTGTGTGTGTGTCTCTCTCTCTGCCCCTCCTCCACTCACACTCTCTCTCTCTCTTAAAAGTAAACAGACATTAAAAAAGAAAAAAAAATTTAAGAAGACTGAGCAAGTTAGTAAATATGTTACTATTTTGGGGAGCCAGAATCCTCATTATGGAAGAAGTGACAGGTATATGAAGGAAATGGAGAAGGCAAGAAAGAACCTTACGGGGATGAATTGGAATCGGCAGTATTAGAGTGGACTGGGAGCTCATATTTCAAAACTGCGTGTGTGTATGCGTATATACGTGCTTATAGGTGCTTCAATATATGTATACGTATGTATGTGTGTGGGTACATTTATCAAAGAGCACATCGAGGGCCCAGAGGTTGGTCTCTAATACCATTTCCCACTAAAAGCAACCAGGACACCTTGGAGAAATGGCTAATTTCAGGTCTGTGGCAGGGTAGCTACAAGATAAGCCCAGATCACTCTGTTTGTCCAGAAACTAAGGAAGTTAAAAAAAAAAAAAAAAAAAAAAAAAAAAGATGGGACCTGTCACAAGGACAGAGGAGCCAATTGAAAGAGCTCCCACTGGCCTAATATGGAGTGTCTGAGCGCTAAAATGATTAAGTACGGTAATGAATTATAAACCATTAAGAAGCCAGAAAATCATAGCATAATACATACATGAATAAATAAGTGAATGAATAAATGAATGAATACGGGAGAACAGAGGTCTCTTGCCGATGTTAGGGTGCTATGGGCTGCCAGTAAAGGGCATGCTGGGCCAGGGAAATCTGCAACCAACATGGTAAATATCTGATTGGACAACAGTCACCGATGGCTGTCTAATCATCAATGGTACTTAGTCTAGGAGAAATTTTGTTGAGGAACAAGATAGTTTGGATTGTCTTAAAGTGTCTCCCCACGGACTGGTTATTTGTTGTAAGGGAGAAAGTAGCAGTTTTACAGTGGAAAAATTAGGCAACACCTTGAGCAGGTGACCAACGTTGACATCACCTGTGTGGGACAGACGGGCATACCATGTGCTTTGAGGTGTGATGTCTTAGCAGGACATTTTACCTGCTAAGAAGGTGGCTGAGAAGGCACCTCAGCCTAACCCAAGGACACATCAGGCAAGCATAAAATACGGAACATTCTGTTTAAAAAGTGAAGGGGAGGCCTGTATTCTTTAAAAAATTCAATACCATAGAAGGCGAAGAACCGTGGGACTGTTCCAGAATGCAGAAGGCTAAAGAGCCATGACAACTAAATGCAACACCTGATCCTGAATTGGACCCTGTGCTGGAGAGGGAAAATGTTATCAAGGACGTTAGTATTAGGTCAACCAACAAAATTGGGATACAGGCATTAGATCAGTTAAAAGTATGACATCATTGTAAATCAATACTATAGAATCAATAATGTCCTGTGGTTATATAAAAAACAATTCCCTATTCTTAGGAAATACACACTGAAGTATTTAGTAGCAAAGGACCACTATATATATATATATATATATATATATATATACACACACACATTCTTCAAATGGCTCAGAAAAAAATTGTGTGTGTGTATGTGTATATATATGGTGAAAGATAGTGTAAATGGATAAAAAAACAGGTGAACCTGGGTAAAGAGTATGATTTTTGTTTTTGTAGCCTTTGTGAATGTGAAATTATTTGCAAAGAACGTCATGGAAACGATGCCGTTCACTCTTCACTACCTCGGATTCCTCACCTCGGATCCACCCTGCAATTCACTGTCACTGACCCTTCGTCTTTACTTCACTGAAATCGATTCTGGTGAAAGGTCCCTGTGCATCCCTGAACAGAAAATCCAGCGGGAGTTCTTCAAATCTTTGTCTCGCTTGGGTGTCTGTAGAATTGGCCTCTTCTGGTCCCTTGCTTCTTAGAAATCAATACCTCCTTAACCTCCAGCCACTGTTCCTTCTCATCTTTATGACCACCTGCTTTAGCCTTCCTTTCTTTGCTTTTCCTCCTCTGCTCCTCCCGAGAATGTGTTTCCCAAGATTCTTTACTTGAGTCTCTCTCTCCTCAACATGTTCTCCCTGGGAATATTCTTCTATGTTCATGGCTCCAAATACTGCAAACGGGACAAACGGTTAAATGGCTGATCGTTAAACACCGGTGAACCTGAGTCTATCACTCAGCTCTTGCTGAAGAAAAAATAACTACACAATCTCCGTAGCGTTCAACCTAAAGCTTTTCCGCTCATAGGTCTGTGTGTTGGCAGAGTTTGGCTCATCTCCATGGAGATTTACCCGACTTGGCCCTAAGCTGTGGGTTAGGTCCAGGTCGGCTCTGTGTGCGGCTCATCCTCTGCGGAACAGCGAGGTAGCTGGACACATTCCTACGGCAAAGGCAGGAGACAAGAGAGCAAATGGAATTGTGTCATGTCTCCAGAGGCCCGGGCCCCAAACTGGCTCATTGGCATGTCTACTCACATCCCATTTGCCAAAGAAAATCACCTGGTCAAACTCCGAGTCCAGGGGCGGAGAAGGATGCTCTGTGTCCAGTGGGGAGAACCGCAAAGGCTCCCGGGAAAGAGTGGCT
This sequence comes from Felis catus, assembly GCF_018350175.1. NCBI lineage: Eukaryota > Metazoa > Chordata > Mammalia > Carnivora > Felidae > Felis > Felis catus. Next base: position 231,702,386 of record NC_058368.1, on the reverse strand, counting down.
ACAGGCAAGGGGTGACCCTGGAACCCTCTGGGGTTAAAATGTATGAACTCATTCGGAAAGTGTTTCAAACGGCTCTTGCCCCGGGTACATCACCCCTGAAATGATGCGGGCATGCTGGGCAGGAGCTGCTGGGGACCAGGGTTCCTCACGGCAGGGGGTGGGGGGAACTGGTGAGCACAGGTGTCAGGAAGGGAGCTGAGAGACGTGCCACCTGGAAGAGACATTAAGGGAGGCTTTTATTTTTAAAAAAAAATTTTTTTTCAACGTTTTTATTTATTTTTGGGACAGAGAGAGACAGAGCATGAACGGGGGAGGGGCAGAGAGAGAGGGAGACACAGAATCGGAAATAGGCTCCAGGCTCCGAGCCATCAGCCCAGAGCCCGACGCGGGGCTCGAACTCCCAGACCGCGAGATGGTGACCTGAGCCGAAGTCGGACGCTTAACCGACCGAGCCACCCAGGCGCCCCTCCATACGTTTTTAAGTGCATTTGTCTTTTGAAATGGTCCAGAGGCAAACTGTAGATGAAATTGTACACAAAAGTGGGTTCCAAAACCAGAAGGGTGGAGGGGCTGTAAAGTACAGAGACCCTGAAGTTAGGCTGGGCTACGCCGCCTGTAACGCCGCTGACCTTTGTCATCCTAATTCTCCTGAGACTGCATTCTTTCATCTAGAAAATAAGACCCTTCCCAAGTTTGCAGAGTTCTAGAAGGGTGAAACCGAAGACTGTTAAAAGCTCCGACTGTCCGGACTAACCAGTATGCACTGAATAAATAAAATCTTTCAAAAAGTCAAACAAAAGATACCATCATCGGGGTGCCTGGGTGGCTCAGTCGGTTAGGCGGCCAACTTTGGCTCAGGTCATGATCTCGCGGTCCGTGAGTTCCAGCCCCGCATCGGGCTCTGTGCTGACGGCTCGGAGCCTGGAGCCTGTTTCAGATTCTGTGTCTCCCTCTCTCTGACCCTCCCCCCGTTCATGCTCTGTCTCTCTCTGTCTCAAAAATAAACATTAAAAAAAAATTAAAAAAAAAAAGATACCATCATCATTATGTTTTGAGTGTTGCTGGATTTTTCCCCCTTTCTTGCTTATCTTCTACAGATGTGTTACTCAACTTTGACAAATTTAGTTTTGAATATTTTTAGCTCACCCCTACAAAGGATAGTGAATGTTTCTAATTAATGGAGAATTTACACTCACTGGTTAAAGGCCTTCTCTTGCCCTGGGTAATTAGGGAATAGGGAATTGAAGGAGAAAGAAACAGAACATAATTGAAGATTTATCTAATAGGTCCCCCAAAAATGACTTCACAAAAGCTTTATGTATTTTTCAAGGAAAAAAAAAAACCACAAACACTTCTGCTCTGCTATGCTGTCTTCAGCATATACGAGATAGTACCTGGTAAGGAACCGTAATAATCACAGTCAAAGATTGACCAGCTTCTGTGCTAGGAAGCCTCTAAAATGGCTCCCAAGGTCCCCACCTCTCTGCACACCCTTCTCCCCTTGTGGGTGGGCTGGGCAATCACTGGCTTTTAAAAAAAAATTAATTTATTAATTTTGAGAGAGAGAGAGAAAGCAAGGGAGGGGCAGAGAGAGGGAGAAAGAGAGAATCCCGAGCAGGCTTCGCACTATCAGCACAGAACCCAATGCAGGGCTCAAACTCAGGAACCACAAGAAATGACCTGAGCCAAGATCAAGAGTCAGATGCTTCATGGACTGAGCCATCTAGATTTCTTAGATCTTGGGAAGAGTTTCAACGGTTCGTTCTCCGTTGTTGCCACAAAGATTGCGTGGATTCTTTGTCAAACAACAGCTGAGCTATAGCTCCGAGGCTCTAAGATTTCACCGCCTAATCATCATGGGCCTCTAGTCTTTTCCTAAGGGGAAAAGTACACTGGTCATCGCAGGCCTTCAGGGGACAAAATCTTATTACCCATCTTCCCATCGAGTCACATAGGCCAAGAGTACATTTTTATGAACATAGAGCAATCCAACTGAAGAGGTAAGACCAGCCTGAACCCCAGCCATTCTTGTCCCGTGTGGTCCAGCCACAGATGATTTCTCACACTAACATCACCACCACCACCAAGAGCAACAACAGAATGACCACCACGAAAACCACGAAAATCAACAAGAAAACCACCACCACTCTCACCACCACCACCAACACTAACTACCGCCACCAAAACTCAGCACAAAACCATCACCACGGTCTTCATCAGTAACAACAAAGCCACCATGGCCTCTATCAGCAACTCGCAGCCACAACAACGCGATCACCACCATAACCACCCCAACAGAACGATCACCGTCCAACAACAACAAACCACCACTGACAATGAAACCGTCACATTTATTAGGTACCTTCTGGGTCAGGTGCCGTGCTAAGTGTGTAAGTGTTGTACATGGATTGTCGCCCTTACTCCCTACTTCCTGGGATCCTCTGAATGGCCCATCCTCTCAAGTTGTTAGGTGTTTGCACATTTCTGGCCTTTGCTAGAGTCCCGTAACTCTACCTTTCACCAACCATGCTACTCACTTTGACTCCCAGGCAAACTCTACTCATCCTTTAAAACTTGACTCAAGCATTTTCTGAAATTCAACTTGGTGGCTGATTTCATTTGCATCTTTTGTTGGCCTCATGGTTAGAACCAAACTGGTGTCTACCTCCCACCATGTGTAAGACTGTAGGGTCCACCCGGTGACGCTCCCTCTGGCTCTATTTTCATTTCAGACCCTGATCCTTTATTTGGCTTTCTAAAAATGCCTCTTAGATATACCTAAATCTTTTATTATGCAGAAATATTACGTTTTCTTTTTTTAAATTTTTTGATGTTTATTTTTTGACACAGAGAGAGAGAGAGAGCGCGCATGCATGCGCACATGCACGCGCACATGAGTGGGGAGGGGCAGAGAGAGAAGGAGACACAGAATCTGAAGCAGCTCCAGGTTCTGAGCTGTCAGCACAGAGCCTGACACGGGGCTCAAACCCACAAACGGGGAGATCATGACCTGAGCCGAAGTCAGACGCCCAACTGACTGAGCCACCCAGGTGTCCCCAAATAGTACATCTTGTTAAGGCTTCTTCCTTTGCAATGAGACAGACCATGAATAAATGACTCAATGTGCAAAAAGAGATTTTTTCCAAATCATTATTTCCAAAGGAAAAAATTGATTTTAAACTCTGCCCCATCATGTATGAACTAAAAATGTAGTATCAGCAACATCTAGCACTTTCTAGCGAGCCACTGAGGCAAATTCTATCCTTGGGCCAAATACAGGTAGTAACTGACAAGTCCCTGATACCACAGGGTCTGGATGAGTACAAGAATGACCTCATTTCTTCAACACAAATGACTTTTCCTCGAGAGAGTTTTACAAGCAAGTATTTTCTGTTAGTATGGCTTCAGGGCCAAATCCTAAGGGCATACCATGTGCCACCTGGCTAGATGTTGGGGAAAAAAATTGGAAAACAGTTACTGAGAAACTTCTCCCAAAGGACTTTCCACTGATTGCAATGTAATTCTTCCAGAAGCAGTGATAAAAATCAATACGTTCAGAATTGCGGGATCCTGCGAAGGTATATATGAAGCCCTGGGATTAGAGGAAGCTTTCTGTTGGGCAGTCCATTTTGCACACGACATGGTGCTTATGTGATTTGCTGGCGGGCAAGATCACGGGCCACCTGAGTCACTGAGCTGTCTAAACACGTGGCGTCCATAGTGATGGGGGGGACCCCTTAGCAAAGGGGTAAACTAAGTGATGGAACCCGAAAATCTACTGGGAGATTTTCAATTTTAAAACTAGGACTTCTAAACACAGAAGATCAACACTAAGGATTCATCAGGCAAGTTTTCTTTGATAAGAAAGTGTTAATCTGCACAACGCATTCAAGACCTGTTTTCAGGCTGGTGTACCTACTTAAGGGTAAAGTTTTTCATGCAAACCGTGAGCAGCTGAGGGACACATTTGCAATGTTTAAAACGGGATCTGCAAATTGCGTTGTTCCATCGCTTCGGGAAGTATGACCCAATTGCCTCGCATCAATGGTAAAAGCAGTAATTTCAAATTCTGGACACAGCGATTCCTGAGCACCAAACGATACTCAAGAAACAGTGCAGACGCTTGGATAGCACGCTGGTGGCCCACCTGCCTACCAGAGTGCCTTGTTTACACCCTATTATCAAGCTTGTCTCACCCAGGAGGCTCTTTTTCTTTTTTTCATCTTGAATTGCTAGCCTTAAAGAGAGGAGATATTGTGTTATATTCACCTTTGTTTTCTAAGACCTTAGCACATTTCCATCAGAAAGTGGACATCAATAAAGGGTCATTTAATAGACAGAGCTAATAAAAGAGAGAAACTATCTGTCTCAGATAATACTATTCAGCACTGACATCATCCCTCAACATTTGCTTGGACCCTTTGAGAACCACGGAGACCAGATTGTGTGAGCTCAGATAAGTAATGTTATGGCAGAAAGCAGGGAGGTGCTTTGGGGTTTTACAAGTTGAGGTTCCAAGTAAAAAAGTCTGTCTACCCTCGCCACCCAGGAAAGACCAGTTTCCTCAGGATCGAGGGAGAAGAGCAGTCAGTGAAAGCCACTGGAACTACAAGGCAGGAAGACCTGAGCAAAGGCTGGCATCATTCTCTCCACAGACTGAGCCTCAGGGGTGCCTACAAAAATCCCTGAATGGGTGGGGGGGGGGGGTTGAAACTGGATCCAGGTAGGGGCTAAGGAAGCAGCAAGACCCAGGGTAGAAATCCTCGAGTCCTGCTGGAAGGCCTAAAGCACCTTGTTGAATTCCCGGGGTTCTGGTGCAGAAACAGGAGAAGGCTCTGTGCACCCAAGCAAGGCACAAAAGTCACCTCCCACAGCCCCAGGGGCATGCCGCTGCCTAATGTGTGCAGGAAGAGGCAGAAGGCATCCTGGGCACTGATGTAGGGTAGTCATTAGATCTACAGATGAGTCATGCAAAAATGGTGAACCGTGTACGGTGGGAGGGGCTGGAATGCAGGGACCAGAGACACAACAGGAGATCTTGAGAACCGGATAGGTTCTCCCCTGTCTTCTCTCGCAGTCCCCCTAGAGCTCAACTACAACTGCAGAAATGTTGGGGTAACCTCAAGCTGTGACACATTTCTACCACCTCAAAGGAAAGGAGCCACAAAGTTAAATTATAAAGGATAAAAAACAAAGAAATATTATTTCTTGCACACTGAGACAGCGCCGGGTGAAATATACCCATATGGTGATAACGACTGTGTTGTCTGAAATATACAAATGAAATATACAAAGGACGTAAATACAAGTACACATCGAATCTGATCTGAGCGCAGCTTTCCTCGGTCTCCTAAGGGAGACGTTTAAAAACTAAGGAGGGAAATGAACAGAGTTCCAATATAGCATTCTGTTTACATAGTACTTCCATTACCTGAAAGCCAAGTACTTGTAGACAAAATAGTCCCACTTCGCCTAGACAGTCGCTGCCAAGGAACGCCATCATGTGTGTTCAAATATTCAAGGGAGAAAAAAGATCGGAACTCTTTAAGAAGTCTGGTGGAAATCAAGTGCGCACACAACTAATTGACTCGGATTTACAGAAGCTTGTGCTACCAGCCCAGCCCAGTAGTGAAGGCGGGGTGGGGGCTGCTGGGAGGCAGGGGGTGAGGAACAGAGAAGCCCCTTCCCAGGAAGTGGAATCAGCACGGAGGTGGCCCATCAGAAAACCCTCTTGGACCCTTCCCAGCCCTGAGTGGCGAGACCTGAGGGGCCCTGTGATCTGCTCCCCTCTATACTGAGGAGAGCTCCCCGAACGTGGGCAGGAGACAGAGCAGTGCTGACCAACAAGACCAGACCAGGGCTCCCTCCTGGTCAAGGAGGAGGAAACCAAGCATCCACCTGTATGCCACAGGTCTCACCACCTTGCTTTCCCTCTCACCCTTACCGTTTTATCCCGTCTTAACAAAAAGTCACACAAAGGAAGCCAGGATGGACCCAGGTATGACCGACCCCCAGGCGAGGCTCGCCATGCACGTGTGCCTTTGTCCAGCAAGGACAGCCATCGGACACAGCAACAGGAGCGCTAAGAAAGAGGAACTCATCCCCTTGCCTGAGGGATAGCCTCACCCCGAGAGGCCCACGGTCTCCGACATCAGAGTGGTCACTCAACACTGAGGGTCTGTCCCAGGGGGGGTGCTGGCAGGTGGGGCAGCCTGGCCACTGACCTCTGACCACACACCATGATGGAGGAGGTGGTGCCCACGGCCAGCTTTTTCTGCCTTTCTGATCATCTGTGACACCGCTTTGCCCTTAACGGGGCCCCCTATTTATACCTGGGCACGCCCCCTGGTGACACACTACCACTGTCCTCCTTGCTGAGACTGTTTGGGAAGCTGTGAAGAGGTGTCTAGAAACCCAAACTCAGCAAAAGGCCCTTTCTTCCCTGGGAGGGAGACCAGTAGGTTAGTGTGAGTAAAGCCAGGGACGGTTTGTGGCAAGTAGGTACACCGGCTGTCTCCAGTGTTGTTTTAAAGTCTAGCTTAACTACCAGTTCTTTTTAGAAGTTAGTGACAGGGGCGCCTGGGGGGCTCAGTCGGTTGGGCGTCCGACTTCGGCTCAGGTCACGATCTCGCGGTCCATGAGTTTGAGCCCCGTGTCGGGCTCTGTGCTGACAGCTCAGAGCCTGGAGCCTGCTTCACATTCTGTGTCTCCCTCTCTCTCTCTGACTCTCCCCCGTTGATGCTCTGTCTCTCTCTGTCTCAAAAATGAATAAACGTTAAAAAAATTTTTTTAAATAAATAAATAAAAGTTAGTGACAGTTGTCTGTTGTTTGAGAGCAAGACTGACCCTTCCATCCCGAACTGGACGGAAAGAGCAAGATTGTCTGCCAACGTGGGGCTGACTCAGTGACCCCTCTGCTGAAAAGTGACAAGTGTGTCATGTTTTGAGTCACAGCTTATGGAGCAGAGTTAAGCTTCTGGGTTTACCCCTTTTCTCACTTTTCATGGTGATGCCCGGGGACACTGTCTTACAATTTTGTGTCATGAAATCGTGCCAAGCGTTCTCACGGTAGGCTGGTAGATCAAGGAGGCGGGAATTCAGAAGAGGAAATTCTAGGACAGGAAATTTGGAGGGTAAACATGCAAATACCAACTCCTTACTTTTCTTTTCTAAGAAAGGCATACTGGCTAATACACCCCTAGCTTATAATACAAAACCATAGTTTATAGTGGTAATGATTGCAATTCTTCTACGTATGTCTTTAGATAGTAATTCTGCAAAAGACGTAAGGATGATTTCAGCGCATACGAATTCCAAATGTCCTGGTAACACGAAGACGAGGCTCAGGCAGAACCCAGAGAAAAATGAGAACTTGCGTTCTTTCATCCAAGGTTTCGTTGCTCTACTCTCTCTCATAGTGAGTTTGGCAAGTAGACCCAGGGAAGATATTTATATCTTGGCTTTGCATAAAGGGAAATTAAGACAAAAGGTCCATCTTCAGCAAGATGACCTTTTGAAAATAAAGCACAAGCCTGGTGTCAAATGTGTTCTCCCCATAGCTACAGAGCAGCAGAGGCAGGCAGGTGCACTGCACCTGTGCTGATAAACAGATGTGATACAGACCGCAGAGGGGGCTGGGAATAGGGTGGGGCCAGCAGCGAGGTGAAGGTGGGAAGGAAATACGCAAAGACAGGAGGCTGGCGTACCTTCGAGGATGCTGGTTTCAATAACTTGTGCACAGTTGTACCATTTACTGAGATGGAAAAGATTGTTAAAAGAATGGATGGGTGGCTGGACGAATAAATACATATGTAAAGATAATAACAGTAAAGGAGAATAAGTCTTCAGGGTAAGAAATAATTCATTAGGCATATTTCTTCTATATCAGGCGGGGTTCTCTGGAGACAAATCAATAAGAGATATATCTGAGAATTAGCTTACATGACTACGGAGGCTGACAAGTTTGACATTGCTAGGGCAGGCCAGCAGGCTAGAAACCCAGGCAGAGATTGCCAATTCGAGGCAAAATTCTTCTTCCGAGAGCGTCCTTGGGGTTTTTTTGTTTTTCTTCTTAAAATCTTCAACTGATTGGATGAGGCTCACCTACATTACTGAAAGTAATCACCTTTCGCTAACGACCGGCGGATCATAGATGTTAATCACATCAAACATACAAAATGGCCTTCGCAGCATAACTTAATTAGGGTTTAATGAAACAATGGTATGTTAGCCTAGCCAAAGTGACCCATAAAAAAACCACCACGGCTGTTAAAGGAAAGTCCAATAGGACATTGGTTCCTCATGTATTGTTATTATAAATTTTCTATCAAATGTAAAATTAGACAATCTAAACCAATCACAGGTACCATGTTTCCTTGTCAATTGGACTTCAGAGAAAACGATGTATCATTTTCCGAGCTTCCTACCATTTCCATTATAGCACATTCCCCCCATGATGAGCCCCAGCAACAAGGAACCTGATGGCACCAGGGCAGACGAGCCAGTCACTGTGGCACCGAGGGACTTAACAAATAAGGCTGATCATCAAGCTTTCCTCAAAAGATTCTTGATCAAAAGAGGGAAATGATAAAGGAAATTTTCCACTTTTTGTATTTGTGGGCCCTGCTCCTGGGCTCCCAGGGAAGCTTCAACATTTACCAAGGTCAGAATCACTTACCTGAATTTCAAAGCATGGGCTCTATTTCTGCCCCGAGCATACATTGTACATCTGCTTCATTACCACATAGCCTAAATGAAACATTTCAAACTAAAGATAAGAGTAAAAATCTCCCTAGGTTCTGTTCCCATACGTCTGGAAGCCAGCCACCTTGCACATACTAGAAGCATAAGGTAAAGTTTGTAATTTTCTGGCAAAGTCCTTCATCATGATGAATTGTAATTCTGGATGTAACAAAATACTTATATAACCATATAACCTGGTATTAAGCATTCCTTCTCTGGATCACTCTTTTCTTTGTGAAGATTGTGTGTCTCGGGTAGCTGTCCTCGTTGGACTCGAATAAAAATCTCTTCTTTTTTTTTTTTTTTTTTAGAAATTCAAAAAGGTTCGTTCATTTTGCATGGACACAGCTCCAAGGCATTGTTTGAAAAAAAACCATTACCCTTTACCAATGGTATAACTCAAGGGTCAGCAAACTACAGTCACTGGGCCAAATTCTGACCACAGCCTATTGCTGTAAGTGAGGTTTTCTGGAACACAGCCACACCCCTTCATTTGGGCATTGTCTAGGTGACTTTTCTTTTCAATAAATTTTTTTAATGTTTATTTATTTTTGAGAGAAAGAGACAGAGTGTGAGCAGGAGAGGGGCAGAGAGAGAGGGAGACACCGAATCCAAAGCAGGTTCCAGGCTCTGAGCTGTCAGCCCACAGTCCAACTCGGGGCTCAAACCCACTAGCTGTGAGATCATGACCTGAGCCGAAGTCAGATGCTTAACCGACTGGGCCTCCCAGGTGCCCCATACGGTGACTTTTGTGTGGCAACTGCAGAATCAAGTACTTGGGAAAGAGACCAAATGAGGCTCAGAGAGCAAAAATATTTACTGTCTGGCCCTTTTCAGAAAATGTTTGTGGACTTATTCAAGCAAGGCAACTGTGCGGCACAGTGGAAAAGATTCAGGATTCGAGACAGTTGGTTAGTGGGTCTGAACCCAGTGAAGATCTGGGAAGATTTTAAAAAGAATAGTCCAACAGGGTGTTTGAGAGAAGCCCAGAACACCCGCATGTGGCTTCAAAGCAGCTTTACCTTCGGCAACTGCTAGCTTGCTGCTCAAAAACTGAAGCTTGGGGCCTCTGGCACAGAAAACTGCCCCCTAATAAATCTCACACGAAGGATGCCGAGATTTGCATGGGCAAGAAAATGGCGCCTGGAAGGCAAACCATAGCCACGTTGCTCAGTCTTGCGAATAGCGACCGGGCTCAGGTTTTCACCTCATTTTTAAGCAGTTTATCATCACCTCCAAAGAGGGAAAAACATAACCTTGAAAAAATTGCATCGCTCAATAAAAATTTTTTTTAAAAATTGCGTTGCTTTTTTTTCCTGTTAAGAGCATATAAATGAAGATTTAAACTTTAACAAAACAGCGTTCCCACATACCTATTCCTAAGTTTCACCTACCACTCGATCGCTTGAAATATTTTGTCATACCAGTGGATACGCCCCCCCCCCCACATCTCTCTTTTTCGGGGATAAATTTCGCTGAAATGAACTGACGTAACATCTCAATTCATTACCTTGTATGTGAAACCCAAATAGGGTTTGAGAACCGCTGTTAAGTATCAACTGAAAGGAAGACTTGTGAGATTTTTTTTATCACCGAGGTGTAGGAAAAACATGATAACGCAGACACGCGATACATTAGAATTCATTTTTTTTTTCAACGTTTATTTATTTTGGGGACAGAGAGAGACAGAGCATGAACGGGGGAGGGGCAGAGAGAGAGGGAGACACAGAATCGGAAACAGGCTCCAGGCTCCGAGCCATCAGCCCAGAGCCCGACGCGGGGCTCGAACTCACGGACCGTGAGATCATGACCTGGGCTGAAGTCGGACGCTTAACCGACTGAGCCACCCAGGCGCCCCTAGAATTCATTTTTATAAATTTTTTTTAATTAATTTTTTTTAAATAAATTAATTTTTATAAAAGATAAAATTAAGATAAATTTTAAAAGATATCTTTTAAAAAAGATAAAATTTGGCCACAGTGCGTGGCCAAATAAAATTGACTTTGGTCATTTATGTACCACGTGTCGTACCCTTAGTATCCACCGGGTGCTATGCTGTGTATCCAGCATGCAAAATTCCTGATGCTCCCTGCCAGATTCCCCAGAGGGGCCTGCGGTTTTATTTCTGGAGTGTTCACTGGGTTCAAAACCACTAACTAACCTAACAAGGCAACTGGGACCGAAAGCCTGGCCTGCCTACCCCACCCAGTACGCAAAGCCCAGGACGGCGCAGAGAAGATCATGCCCAGTGCGATCGTAACCCCTAACTTCCCACCTGATGGCTGACCCACGTCGCCCCAGCTGCCCTCATTCTTGTGAGTTAAAGAACATCGGGCATTCCACAACTCTGCCTTTTTCCTCCTTTCTATCTCCCTCTCCTCCTGCAAGACTTAAGTTTTTTTTCTCTTCAGTGTCTGATTTGAGCAGTACAGTGTTATGCTTCCCAGGAAGTGACTGCTTTTTCCAGAGTTACCACCATCCCATTTTCAGAGTTTGTAAGTCCAAGGGTGAGAAGCCCATCCACGCAGGGCCGGGCAGGAACTACAGCTGAGAATGAGAAACTGGTCTCTGTGTGCCCCTGGCTGGGGCAGGTTGATCTTCGTCCCTGGTAGCTGCCTTATTTCCTGATAAATGAACCAGAGAAGCAGAGGGAGCATATGGGAAAGAGGAGGTCAAATAAAAGGACGTCCCCCGTCGTTCAAGTCCCTGGCTCCAAGCTCTCCTGAGGCCAATGTATATTTCTTAATTTGGGTCCCCAAGTGGAACCTATTATTATTTTAATAATATCACATTTGTTTAGTCTAAAAAGAGAACGACTTCTGTCACTTGCCCACCTAGCAAAGGTTATTATATTATTCAAACTTACCATCCATTTCTATTTCTTCAAGGGCGCCAGCGAGGGTACAATTCATGCCAAGGCAGCGATATGGAATCACAGTTACAGTATTACCCCTTGTGGTATCATTCTTGCCTTAAACTCTGATGTCCTGATTCAAAGGAATGACTGATAAACCAAGTGTTAGCTGCAGTAGGCCCCCAGAGAACTAGTTTCAATGCAGATGGGTCTCTAGACCCTCAAATATCGCATTAGGCATCGCACTCCCTCTGAGCACATATGCCAAGGCTTGAGTTTAACTTTCTTTTCCCCTCGTGACATAGACAGAAGTTCCACCAGTAATTTCCATGCCAAGCTTCTGGAGAAAGCCAGTCTAATGTCATCATATTTTTCTAGCTATTTTAACTCAGTTAAAAAAAAAAAAACACCAATTTTTTAAACCCCTATTTCTAGAAAAAGCTAGAAATGAGAAACACAGGAGACTGCCTTTAGCTCCTTCAGTAATGAAGCTTGATCGCTTTGCTCCCATATTCTTCTTTTCCCAGAGATCAACTGATATTCCCTTATTTGTAGAACACATGCCCCCTCGTCCTTCAGAGTTCAAATCCAGTTGCCTTTCCTCTGGTGCTTTTTTTTTTTTAACGTTTTATTTATTTTTGAAAGAGAGCATGAGTGGGGGAGGAGGGACAGCAAAAGAGAGAATCCCAGGCAGGCTCTGTACCACCAGCATAGAGCCTGACACGGGGCTCAAACTCATCAACCGTGAGACCATGACCTGAACCAACGTCAGACGCTCAACTGACTGAGCCAGCCAGGTGCCCCTCCCCTCGTGCTTTTTCCCAGTAAAGCGGTAGCTCTTACAGAGAACAGTGAGTGGCCTCCTGGCTCATCTGATCCCAGGTGACTTCTTCTGCAGGTTGGGTGGTTAGCATTTCCCTGAAGGGCATTACCTAACCTGCCCCAGGAGGGACTATTTATTGGACAGTGGGGAACCCAAACCAGATTCCAGATTCCTCATAATGAACACAACTAAGGATTAATAAATATCAATACTTTTTAAGTAGATACAATTTTAACGAGCCACATAAACCCATACCAGCGTCCAAAGAACCCCTGGAATTCATTCTGTCATCCTTGGTGATACACGACCTTGTTACCTCTTAGTGGCTTCATCCATAAAAGGCCAGAAAGATGCCCAGTGATTCCTTAGTTATGGCGAAATTGATTCATGCAAAAATTCTGTGTAGGTGATACGAGCATAAAGGTCTTTCGGTGCTTGAATCCCCTCCAGTGCCCCCCGCGTGCTCCTCCTTTCCAGGTCTGGTGGCAAAAGCTTCCTGACTCCGAATCCACGAGCACTACTTGAATTCGGGGACTTTAGGATATCTCTAAATCAGGATGAGTCTCATAACCGAAGCCATGTCAGAGTTTAACTAGGAGCATTTTTTTTTTCTTAGAAGTACATAAAATAATGGTGCCTTTTATAACCAGTGGCATTTTAGATTCTATGAAATACAGCAACTAAATGAGTCCTTCCAGAATTCAAGGTCTTTCTTAAAGCAGGTTAACTTTGCTATTGGCTTTAATTCCTATCTCAGTAGCTTTTCTCAAAATGTGCAGGAAATTGCACCTTGTGGACCTACCCATGGTGTTGAGAGGGATTGGAGAGGTCACCCAGCCTATGGTCCTCAGAGAGACCCCCTTGCTTACTAAGTTTGGGGAATGTTGTATCAAAGTTTTCTCAGTCACTTGATACGCTGAAATACAGTATGGGTTTGTCAATAAGGTGTTCTCATGTTTGGGATTTCCCTACCACCACATCTTTTTCCTAGGACCAATCTGAAGGGGGATAGAAATACTGAGAAGACGAAGGCCAAGAGATTATGCAATTTGGCCCAAAGACCCAGATAACGAGTAACAAAGCCCGCAGGTGCAGCTGGGGTCTACCAATTACAGTCCCAGTGTTCTCACCACACACACTATTTCATGCATCACTTTTCCATGAAACTAGTAAGGCACCATGGCATAGATACCTCTCTCCTAATGCACTTTAATAAGAATTTCAAAACTAACAACTTAATGGATCTTAAAGACACATTTACACCGGAGATCAGCAACCACTCAAGTTGTGGAAGTTTTGGGTGCACGTGATATCCGTGGAATGGGTCGCCCAACTGCTGTCCAAGACCCAAGAGCAACTTTTGGAGCATCCGTGCATTTCGGAGTAGGGGGAGATTAAGGGGCAGAAGCTAAGAGACAGTCAGAGACACCTCCCGTTACTACAGATCCCTAGTGCCTTGAATCTGGCAAAACTTTTGAGGCGTTGCTACCCACCAGCGGGTTACTGCCGCCGGCTCTGCGACTCCTTCACTTCTGATTATGAAAATATCCTTATTACACTGCACTGCACCATAATCATTAGCATTTTTATTGTTTTCACTCAAAAGCTCCTAAGTTATTTAGATAAGCACCATTAAACAAAAATCTGAGTAATTAGTTCTTTTGATGCATCTTGTGACAGCAGAGGAACTCAAAGACATTTATTAACAATACACTCAGTCCCAGGCGGGACTTAGTATAAACAGAGCTTGGCCCCAAAGCAACCTGTCATTAAATCCTGAACAGGAATTAGGTACTTCTCTCTTCCCATGCCAGTCTTCATCAACCAGCCTCTGCCACTTGGGTAGGGTCATTATATCTCTCCCTCCACTGAAATACCACAAGTCACTGCTAATGCAGAGTCCCAGAGGGTGGCCAGAGACAACCACACATGCTCACAGAACTCACAGAACTTGAAAATCAGAAGGAAATCTCAGGGATCGCCTCCCTTCGTCTCCTCATTTTACTCATTGGAGACAGAAATCCAAGTAAATTAAGAAGTTCCCCAAAAGCCCACAGATGGTCCGCGCGACCCACATCTTCCCTCTCTTGTCCCAGTGAATTCTGCAGCCCACAACCCTTCGAAGTGTCTCGCTGAAACCAGTGCCTGGAAGCTGTCCATGGATTCTGGCCACTCTAAGTTACTGATCTACAACAAAACACCCACTCTTCCCCCCAGAATGACAAATGTTGTGAATGTCGTATGCTGGCATCAGCATGCATTAAAATGAGGATATTTGGGGGTGCCTGGGTGGCTCAGTTGATAGAGTGTCCGACTTCAGCTCAGGTCATGATCTCATGGTTCCTGAGTTCGAGCCCCGCATCGGGCTCTGTGCTGACAGCTCAGAGCCTGGAGACTGCTTGGGATTGTGTGTCTCCCTCTGTCTCTGCTCCTCCCCTGCTCATGCGCGGCTCTCTCTCTCTCTCTCTCTCTCCCTCTCAAATAAACATTAAAAAAAAACAATGAAATGAGGATATTTGTGGGATCTTAGAAAATCACCAAAAGGAAGATTTACATGAAAAAAATAGCGATTTTTCTTTGTGTACGTTGGAAAACAGAACTAGGAGTTGATTGGCATCTAGGGCCAACAGGAGACCTTTGCTGTCATCTGTCCTTGCCAGCTCTAGGATCCCCAGCGAATGCCACACCTGTCGGGGTCTCCGTCCCACATCTGTGAAACAGGCCGACCAGTTTCTGACTTGAATGCAGTGGGGGAGGGCAGAAGCCAGCCAACCGACCCCTAACAGCTCCTCTGGCTCCAGATGCTTCTTTTGTCTTCAGATGCCCTCCCTCCCGTTGGTGGGATTTCTCTACAGAGCAAATGTCATCGTTAATGAGGCTTTCCCCCTGTGTCATGTAACATATGGAAGCACAAACACGATTTCAAAGAAAAGATTTCCTGTTAATTTCTCAGTATTTTGCTCACATATGATGTCTGATGACTAGGAGTGGAAAGAGGGGGGTGGCCTGCCTCACTCACTGGCTGAGAATCACCCTCCCGAAATTCTAGCCAGGTGCCACAGAGATAAACTCCTACCTGCCCGCTTCCTCCTGAAGCATCATGCAAATCACAGGCCTTGAGTCCTTCGCAAAACAACTCTACTCCCCGGGAAATATTCCTTCACTTAATCTCAGTCGCCCTAACGGAACATTTGCCTGTTCGGCCAACCACACGCTAACACAGAAAAAACACCAAGTTCTGTGGGGCAGGTATTTCAGAAGGGCCAAACACCTTTGAATTTGACCCTAAGTTCCTAGGTTTTTTTCCACTTCTATAGCTAGGAAAAACAACATAAGGTTTCATGTAGATTAACAACAACAATAAAACTACGTGGGTTGTTTTATTTTCCATAGATGGACTTTATATTCTAATTCAAATTCCTGCTCTGCCAAGACTTGAAAAGGAAACTTTCATCCGTCTGGGGAGGCCTGTTTGACTCTCACCGGATGCCATTCACAGAAGAGGCTAAAAATGCTTTATCTGCCTGAAGCCCCAAATGGCAGGGGAGGAGAAAGCCCAAAAAATAAATGAAAGATACGTGTCTAGATGAGACCTGAAAAGTAGAAGTCGGTGAGGTAGAGTCAGAGGGACGGAGAGCATTGCCTGGGCCACATGATTCGCAAAACCAGGATCCCGGCAGGGACGGCTCCGAAGCGAAAACCCGCATTTGCTGATGCATGAAGGCAACAGGTAATACAGGAGAACACCCGAGCTCATTTGTTTTCCATTTTCTCCAACCAGACAATCCACACAAGAGACTGTACCTGCAAAAAGTTCCAGATTAACTTTTACCAACTGTGTTGTTCGTCTTGACTGTTAATTAGTGCCAGAGGCAATTCCCCCTTTTTCCTCTTCTCTCTCTCCCCGGATTTCCCCTCTGGATGCTAATGAAGTAAGAGATTTTAAGTTCCACAGTCTCCACTGAGACTTCTCTATTGGCAATAAGGAAAAAAAACAAATTAACGTGAAGGATTTCTGGAGGGGAGCAGTTTACAGTCAAACACCCACTGTTGACAAAACCATCACACCTGTCACTTCACGCCTCTCTGCCAACTGCATAATTATTGTCATTACCAGTAAGTCATGGAAAGATAAATGAGTGTGGATTATACAACACAAAATTGCATAAATATGAATATTTTACGAGACCTGAGCAGTGCCACAAATTAGACACGACATGGAATTGTCACTTGCTTCTAGAGGCTCTTAGGATCTCTCCCCCAGTTGAGGGGAAATCTAGAAAGATGTCCCGGGTGGATGTTACTAGAAGACGAGTGAGGACGAGAATATTCTCTTTGGAACTGATTTTAAAATACATTAAATTGCTAGTGTCTTTTTATGTTTAGGACGTGCCGTTTCATTTTTACATTTTCCTAAGTGGAATATAATTTCTAAAGAAAGCATTTTTGAGCCAACAGGGTTTAAAGCCAAACGCATCTAATTTGTTATCACCTACTATTCTGGATCATTCACATTTGAATACGTTGCCAAAAATGTTAGACCAGACCGCTCTGCCCCCCAATTGCCTGTAATTTCTCCACTCTTGGTGACCTTCCTTCTTCTTGTGCGCCCAAGGCCAGCTCAAGCCTGCACTGCTTTCTCCCACTTTTGAACTTCTTAAGCCGGGATCCTGGAAAATACACACTTCTGACACTTTTCAGATTCTATAAGATAGGACTATCAGACTCTTCCTGTCTGTATTAATTGTACATTTGCAATTTCCAAACTTCCACGGACGGTCTCCTTCTCAGTGTCCAAAACTGGGCTCAGAAGTCAGAGGCACTCCTTCAGTATGTGTAAGGAAAATTATTAAATTAAATCCCATGTTCCTTAGTGTCTATAGAAAATAAAATGGGAATAGAAGAATATTAGATAAAGCCCAGGTATTCCTTTCAGCAGGGTGGGATCACAACCCTGGAAACCAGACACAAAATAGTGTGTTCATTGAGACTTGCCAGCAGGGCCTGGGAATTACCTTCCTAATCAAGGGGATTATTGATTACAAGCTTGGGCGTATATTAAGAAGCAGCTGAATCTCACATAGTATCACTCGATTATCAGTTCCGCGAGGAAAGAAAGTTTCGTCTGATTGTTCATAGCTATGTAGGCAGAATAATGACGTCCAAAGATGTCCACGTTCTAATCCCTGGAGTCTGGGACTATGTTAGGTTACATGCCAGTGAAAAAGGAAGCCCGGACACAATTTTTACCCCTAATTTCAAAATTCTGTGCTTACTGTGTTTAAATTCTCTATTTTTGACTCAGTTATCATGCCTTTTAAATACCTGTACAATGTCATGGTAAAGTTTCAGAGAAACTTCAAAATCTGTGAGTATACTAGATAAAGGATAAATCCACTTAAAGTTCAAAACTTTAAATTTCCATTCTTTCTAGGTTTCCATTCAAGAGATGAGACCAGAATGATAGAAGTTGCAAACATCGCCTTACAAGGAATGTTATCATACAAGGTTTGACGTGACACCAAATAATGGGCACGATAACATTTGTGTTAGTGGAAACTCATTCCAGGTACAGACTAGAGAATGACTTGGTTGAAAAAGGCCGTGGGCAGACACTGTAGGAACTCTGGTGAGAGAGGCAGTGGCCTGGCGTTGGATAGTGCAGTGGGGTTGGAGAAAAGTGGATGAATCCTAGGAAAGAGTAGGTGTTATTGACAGGAATTGGTAACTAGAGCAGGGGGAGAAACAGTCAGTGGGGATCACAATGGCTTTGGACAACAGGATGGATGATAACCATTCAGTAAAGTGCAGAGTGTGAGATATTGTGGCCGAGCATGAGATATGCAATCTCATATAAAATGAGTCCCGATTTAGACATGTTGTGTTTGCAATGGGAGGGGATACTAAGTGACTGTTGGAGATAGTAATGATTGGATGTATCGGTCTGCATCTCAAGGGGGAGATTTTGTTAGCAACACAGATTTGGAAATCATCATCAATATATGAATGCAGATGGAGGTCGCTGAGTCTGACAACACCCACGGTAAGTGTATAGATTGAAAATTTAGGGACGAATTCCAAGAAAGATTATTTTTAAGGAGCAGGACAGCAGAAGAATATACACAAGAGACTAAGTCCATAGCCAGAGAGAAAGAAGACCAGGCAAATTCAGTGTTATGAGAGCTAACGGAGAAGATTTCAAGATAGCGGGTATAATCCAAGGTGCCAAACGCTGCTGAGACGTGGAGCAAGGTGGAAGTGTGAGCGTTGGATTTTGCAAAGCAGATACCATCAGGGACCTTAATGAGAGTGTTTTTAGTGGACTGGTGGGGGCAGAGATCAGCCTAAAGTGTATTAAGGAAAGGTGAGGACAGGGTGAGGAAGTAGGGGAAACAAGTAAGACATCTCTCTTAAGAAGTTGGACTAAAAAAAGAGAAGCAAGAAATGGAGTGGTAGAGAATTGTAAGAAAATTTGTTTTAAACAGAAGACAATGTTGATCCGAAGAGACCAGTGGAGAGGACAAAGCAGACGATTCAGATCATCAAGGAGGTAACTGGTGTCACGAGGTCCTTAAGGACTGGGATGAATCCAGAACAGGGTGGAGGGATGTGCTGTGGATGGCGGTATGAGACATGTCTTCCACCGTAACGGGAGGAAGGGAGGAAAGGAAGGACGCAGGCCGTTGCAGGTGAGTTTCTAGGTTGGTGGAGGAAAATTGAGGCAGTTGCTCTTCCTCTGGCTTTTTATTCTTCTGTGAAGTAGAAGATGAAGTTATCTAAATGCTTAATTTTGAAAAGAGAGGTGTTCTGGCACATAAACCAAGTTTTTTAAAACAAGTCAATCCAAGGATCTCAGGTGATACCACCTCAGCGTTGGTTTGAAGTTGCAAAACCATAATCCAGCGATTTGAAGTAGTTTCAAAGGGGTTTCCAAACATATGTGGCGCTCAACATTATGGAAGAACTCAGCCATAATACTCAGAAAAAACTCTCAAACCCCTCCACTCCTCCACACATCTCCCACATTCACAGCTTCTCCAGAGCTTCTCAAATATCAGATACGAAAAATGCGCCCCCATCCCCAGCCTGGCCCCACTTTCCTTATACCCTCTTCCCATATCCTGCTCTTCAGTTTTGTATGAAGGTAAACTGAAGCTCTTGAATGAAATCTTTTCTCTCTCTCCCTACTTCCCAAGCTTTCTTCTCTCAATCCATTCTCCAGATTCAAAGATCTGCATCCTAAAAGATGCAGGAACAGGTCTGACAGACATAGAATTTTTCTTGGAAGACTGGTGTAGGAATGTAAAAAGAATGAACCAGGAGAAAGAACTCACAGGCTATTAAGTTGTGGCCACCATGTCGTCAATACAAGAGCTGCTTTTGAAAAACGTGATGTCAACGTTGGAGAACGACCCGGCACAGTAATCCCCACTGGAGTGTAGACCCCTGTGCTGAAGGCTGCTTCCAAAGAAGGCCAGGGGTTAAGTGGATAAAAGGGTGATCAATAACTCTGAAAAATTGATCGTGGCACAGTGCTGTGGCTGACACTGGGCAAAGTTCGAATTATTGATCACATACGGCATATGCACGTTTTATGCATTAAATATCCACGTACTGAAAGATTCCAAAAGGAATGAAGAAGATTATTGACCACACGACTCATTGGAGACTTGTGGTTACGTTGAGCCAGTAACAAAATCCCCTTGTGGGCTAATAAAGCTTAGCAAATCCACAGAGAAACAAGGAGATGCATTTCACTTCTCCATCCAGCCGTTGGAGGAATTATTGTCTCCGCACATTAACAGGAAGAACATCAAAAGGCCTCCCCAGCAAGTTCAGAGAGGTTGTCTTATCAGTCAAGTGCAAACAACAATAAAATCTCACTGGCTTAACACAACGGGAGCATTTCTTGTTCATGCAGAGTTGTTAGTGGGTCCAGCGACCCTTTGGGAGCCCTGTCCTCCACGTGGGGGCTCAGCCTTCCAACTGCTGTGAGCCTGAGTCTCCATAATGGCTGCTGCAGGGGAAGACCACACAAAGGGTGTCTGGGCTGGACATTGCCGCTTGCCCTTCCAGAGCCCTTCACCAGCATTCTCCAGCATGTTCTGGAGCGGTGGAAGTCTGACCGATGTGATCTTGTCCTCGTTGCACTTGACCAATGGAGAACACCCGCAGGAGGTCTAAGGGCAGAACTGGAGTGGCTTCAGGTGTTACGCCGGCACTCAGTCTCCATGTTATTCCTGCTGTATCCCTCTTCTGAGGACCCAAGCTTGCTCTCTCTTTCCCTCTCTCTGTAGGTTCTGGTAACCGTCCTTCTCTTGTCTTTTATTTTATTATTATTTTTTATGTTTATTTATTTATTTTGAGAGAGAGTGCACGCATGAGGAGGAGAGGGGCAGAGAGAGAGAGAGGGAGAGAGACAATCTCAAGTAGGCTCCACACCATCAGCACAGAGCCTGACTCGGGGCTCAGTGCCACGAACTGTGAGATCATGACCTGAGCCAAAATCAAGAGTCAGACGCCTCACCGACTAAGCCACCCAGGCGCCCTTCTTCTCTTGCCTTTTAAAGCCTAGATGTCCTAACACCTCCCCAGTGTGACCAATCCTAGAGTGTACCACCATCCCCTGTTGATTTCTTAAAACCCAGCCCACGCCGTTATTAAACTCTTTTCCATTAGCCAGATTTTAAATGCTTTTTTTTTCATGTGTATTTACTTTTGAGAGAGACAGAGCATGAGTGGGGGAGGGGCAGAGAGAGGTGGCAGACACAGTATATCCCAAGCAGGCTCCAGGATTTAAGCTGTCAGCACAGAGCCTGAAGCGGTGCTCGAACTCACAAGCCATGAGATCAGGACCGTGAGCCGAAGTGGGACGCTTAACCCACTGAGCCACCCAGGCGCCCCTCCATTACCCAGATTTTAAATGCTTGGGCCTGAAAATGGCCCTCGTCGTGTCCACTTGAAATCATTGACCAGACAGGTCCCCCTTAATTCCTACGAGACTGGGAAGTTTAATCCACCCAATCACCCAAGAGAAAAAAGAGCCCAATATTGGTGAAGACCAGAAGTCTCCATCACAAAGACCCAGCAATAGATGTAACACGATTTACGTGATAATTAGCGAGAAAATGGTCACTTTGCCACTTTCATCATTGGAAACAGCACATAACTCATCTCAATTCCTTTTCGGTGTGATTGCAGAGAGCTGGAGTACTTCCAAAAGCAGTGATCAAATACAAAATTACCAAATTAACCCCCCCAATTGGCAATCAGATTGAGATAGCCGTTTCCTCTAGGTTAGAGAAGATTGCCCATTAGCTCTTTAGAAGAATAAGCAGGGCAGGTCACAGCCTGACGCGATATTGATTGGATGTGTCCTTACATACAAAATGCCATAGAGTAGCTTTCAGTGAGCTGTTATACAACTGTCACAGAGGGGCAGGAATACAATGCTATCTTTAAAATACGTTGTCTGCTGATTGATTAAAGCAACCCGACAGAGGTGAGCGAAACACCCAACTCTGAACAGTCCAGAAACGCTGAGGGTGTGCAGGGTGACAAGACTTGAGCTGGACTCAGAATCGCCGTCCACACTCTCCAGTAATTGTCTCAGTGCCCCAGACCACGTCAAGTCTGGTTTCTTACATATAGGTTGAGGCAACTGAATTAAGGGCTTTTTAACCTGAGATACATGGATTACCTCATGAGTTCTGGTAAAATTTGGTAAACTTTGAAATATGTTTGCATATGTATTTTTTTTTTACAGAAAGCATTCACAGGTTTCATAAGACACCAAAGCATCCTTTACCTAGCTCTCCTCTTAAGAAAAAGTTCACAAAGTTGGCTAGATGACGTCTAGTGATCCTTCCAGATCCAGCATTTGGTGATCCTCTGGTTATTTCTGGTCAATCTATTGTTTTGATGAGAATATATAATATATTTTCATAGCACAATGGAATTGTCTTAATATGGAGACTCAGCATACCATTGGTGCTCAATACAGGTGTGTAAATCTGAATTTACATCTTGTTTTTCCTAATGTTTAAATATGCCCTTTTTGAAGGATACAGAAACATCTGATACAAATGATCTTTTCTGAGTCCCTCACTCACTCTACATGCCACATTTCCATTTGACCCCCAGGGACTCTATACAGAATAGGATATTTTTTTTTAATTTTTTTTCAACGTTTATTTTGGGGACAGAGAGAGACAGAGCATGAACGGGCGAGGGGCAGAGAGAGAGGGAGACACAGAATCGGAAACAGGCTCCAGGCTCCGAGCCATCAGCCCAGAGCCCGACGCAGGGCTCGAACTCACGGACCGCGAGATCGTGACCTGGCTGAAGTCGGACGCTTAACCGACTGCGCCACCCAGGCACCCCAAGAATAGGATATTAATAATAATCTCCTCCACAGGAAGGTAGAGAGCACATTTTAGTTAAGCAACTCAACTTTGAGCCAAGATGCTAAAATGCCTATTTTAATTTTCTTTTTTAGAGAGAGAAAGAGAGAGCATGGGTGGGGGAGAGGGGCTGAGGGAGAGAGAAAGAGAGAGAGAGGAGACCTCTCGAGCAGGCTCCCTACTCAGTGCAGAGTCCAATGTGGGGCTCTACCCCACGAACCTGGGATCATGACCTGAGCCAAAATCAAGGGTCAGACACTCAACTGACTGAGTCACCCAGGCGCCCCTAAAATGCCTCTTTTAATAACTAGTAATTGTTCTGCACAAACTCTTGTCCAAAGAACAAACTTTAAAATGGTTATGAGCAACTCTTAATGGACCAAACTTCCTAACGTCAATGTCCTAAGGTACCTAAACTGCCCGCTCTCAGCGTCACCGTCCAGTTGTTTTAATTAACCATAGGTTTAGTTTTACTTGCACACTAATTGGGTCCTTGACTAATTGTGCATTAAAGATGTGGCGGTATACTGCGGATGATCTTACAATGCCCTCATTTCTCCCAGCTTCAACCTGGGAAGGCTTAAGGTGTCAGAATATTACGGTTGGTAGTTTCCCATGGAAACAAAGGAAAGAGAATTCGGTTTAAAATGACTCCAACGCAGGATCAGGACCCACAGGCACACATTCGAGATTGGAAACCTTTTTTCAAACACTCTGTGGTGTTAGGAACGCTGTCTATTCTGGCATTTTCAGAGTGTATTTGACATGAGGGTGAATACATCTTCAGTCTTGAGGGCGGGGTTGAATGGGCCGACTCTCACAATAGCAGGGGAGTCTGCGTCCCTGTCATTCGGTGTCCCGTCAGCCAAGGTTAGCTTTGGCAATGGCAGAAAATCAGTCCAGAGTGCACATAGCTCTACAGGCCACTTGCTTTTCTTTCACACCCTCTTCTCTCTGGCCTAGTTTTCTTCTCTGTTTTCCTATATCGGCCTTCGTGTTACAGCCTCAAGCCTTTCACTTAACACACACTTTTTCTTTAAAGAAAAAAAAAAGTTTATTCATTTTGAGAGACAGCAAGTGGGGGAGGGGCAGAGAGAGAGAGAGAGAGAGAGAGAGAGAGAGAGAGAATCCCAAGCAGGCTCCACACTCAGCGTGGAGCCCAATATAGGGCTGGAGCTCACGACGGGCATGATCGCGACCTGAGCTGTTACCAAGAGTCGGACGCTTAGACCATTGAGCCACTTGGGAGCCCCCATTTTTTTTTCTTGAACACAGAACTCCCACTGGGGAATTTTTAGCTAAGATGTGTATAAAATCTTGTTCAGTATTATCTTCCTGTAATTTCCACCTTGGGTTGTTTTGATGAGCAAAGGGATTGGTCAGGCGGGTTAATTTCAAAGTTTATGATGCCTTACCCCGATCCTGAATGCCTCAAAAGCAGAATTATTGAAAAAGTGCTCCAGGCAGGGACTAACTAGCAAGTTCAGTGAGCTGCTCGGCATTGAATGAGTGATACGAACCAGACAGAATCACCAGATTATGATTTAGGACACCAGAGTGCTCCGGTCTGGCCACTTATTCCCTGTACTACCAGCCCATTACCCTGAAGCCCTTGTTTCCTTACAAAGGGTTAAAGGGCCATATTTCAAAAGGATCACTTTCAAATTCACAAATCATGACCGCTGTACAAATATTAAATGCACGTATTTAACTGAATCAGAGAAGAACGTGAAAAACAGATCTCTCTAAAACATCAAAAATACCGAAATGAATTTCTAATAGATGCAAAACTAGGCACAATATGTAATCTTTGTAATGAGGCTTGGATCATTTCGTTTTGGAGTGGAGAAATCAATTGTATCACCACTGGACAAAATTAGTTTGCATTTCTGCTAGTTTTCCACAATTTACAGAGCTGCAGTCTAGTCTAGTCAAAGACAATGAAAGGCACAGCCCCTGTGGAATGAGCTAAACCTGAAGGATCCGCTAGAAAATTTCCAAAATTCTGTTAAAACGACAATCTGTAATCTGCTGCCCATTTTCTTTCAAAAATTTTTCCCAAGAAGCTTGCCCTGGAGATCATAAACACCATCCCCTAGAATTACGCCTGATCACAAAAATGCTGGTCTCTTTGGGTTTGGCCTGCTTATTTCTGTGAGTGTTGCAGGAATGCTAATTAACCATATATTTGCTTTGTAAATTGAGAACCACGCCATTCCGAGTTACTACCGAGGCCACGGAATTAAATTCTGTATGGACGTTTTCATAAGGAGATGGAATTTTATCTTTTAAAGCCTCTGTCATTTGCTATCCTCAAGCTAGGAAACCACTTCCAAGAAACTGTCCACCAGATGTGACAGCACCTGCAAACACCGGTGAATTCTACCCTTCAAGGGCTTTCAAACTTCCTAGGGTTCATGGTCTGCCAGGAAATGACCTCCTCACCATCTGCAAGGCCTGGACCCTAAGCCAAGTTAACCCTAAAAGATAACCTTTTTTTCTTTAAAATTGGTTGTTATTCCTGATTAAACAGGAATTCTTTCCTTTCTTTTTTCTTTTTTTTTAATGTTTATTTATTTATTTTGAGAGAGAGAGAGAGAGAAAGCAGGGGAGGGGCAGAGAGAGAGGGAGAGAGAGAATCCCAAGCAGGCTCCACGCGGACAGTGCAGAGCTCAACGTGGGGCTTGATCTCACTCACGAACCATGAGATCATGACCTGAGCCCAAATCAAGAGTCAGATGCTTAACTTGCTGAGCTACCCAGGTGCCCCTAAACAAGAATTCTTTTCAAACATGACAATCCTTCAACGGCCTTGGTTACACAGTTCAATTATATTCTGGTCAAAAGGTGGCTAGATTTATATTAAACCTAGGTAAACAACTATTTTGCCATGAGAGGTAAAGGGACTTGTTAAGAGTTGGTAAATTTGGGGGGGGGGGATCAGCGAGAATCAGATATAATTTAAAAATGTTTCACTTCCTTTTACAAAAGCAGAGTCTACTTAACTAAATGTTCTTAGGAATGATTCAGAAAGAAAGACAAAGTGCTTCTTAACATATACATAAAAAAATAGAGCATTAACAAAACATCAAGAAAATTCCAAACAGCTAATCACAAAAAAATTTCTGTCCTGGTTCCTTCGGTCTCTTGTTCTGCTGGATCATAGGTAACCAGCCTGCTTTTGGAAGCCATCTGCTTCCAGACCACGAAGAAACCAGGGGACCCTGTCTCAAATTGGTGGCACAGTTAGTATCTACAGTATCTCCTCAGACACCTGTCCCCAAGTGTCTATACTTAGAAGCATCTGCTATAGTCCTTTCCATGAGGATCTAAGACTAAAGGCAAAACTGTTGGCCTGTACCTTATGAGAAGGCCTCGGGCAAGCACTGGAACAAAACAAAAATTATCTGCAGATGACGAACACTTAATGATTGTGGTTAATTTACTGCTGTCATCAATAATATCAGAATGCAGCAGGATAAACTCCTTGTTGGAGTATAATGCATAATTATTTCATAAGGGTTTGATCAATGTGGCCCCTGAGAGTCAAACCAACCCCCAGAGTCTTCTCATAGGGCATAGACTTTCTGAAATATTTATATTAATAACTCTGCACCTCAACAAATGCAAGCGAAGGCTAAACACTCTTCTAATTTGATGACTTTCCCCCTGTAGCTCTTGCAATAGTGTTGAACTAATTTAAGAGATACCTAACACATTAAACAAACTTAATTATTTTGTATTTCTCTTTTTATATGGTAAAAAGTAAATCTTTGTGATTGCTCTGGGCCTTTGGGAAATTTCCAAGACAGTTTTAGGTGTAAAAGATATCCCGAAAATTTTCTTCTATTTTTTTCTAAATATAGGATCCAGTCTTGGTAAGGCAAAGTCAAAAGAGTTGTCAGAGGAGAGCTGGGACACTTGATTTTGGTTGGATCACAGGTGCTTGAGAATCAACTGCACGGTGACCTATTTAATCAAAGTGACAACAAAATATTTTGAAATACACATAAAAGGTAATACACTCATAAAGAACCTTAGCTCTTTCACAAGTAAGAGAGCTTTGTTCTTTGGATTTTTCTTTTAAACAATCAAGGACATAATAAAGTCAACATAAAGCACAGAAAATTGTTCTGGTGGGCCCAGGTTCTCTGCTATGTAGACAGATTTTACAGAAAGTACACATTTTCATCTTGTAAATAATGGTATTAATCTGCAAAGCAGTGAAATAAACCCAACAAAAATGAGCAAACTTAGCTAAAATTTTAACTTATTTTAAGCCTTCTTTTCAGATTCAGCTGTTGTAAATCAAGGCAAATAAAATTTATTTTCCAGGTCTTGTCTTTTATGAAGCTCTTTTGCATTCTAGAACAAATGGACACTTATATTAGAACAAAATTATTCTTTTTCCTTATAAAACAAAGCCACATATTCATTTGCATTTCTTTATCATTATTGTTTGTAGTATGGTCTCAACCACGTGTAGTTTTTTCTTTTTTTCTTTTTTTCTTTTAATTTTTTGTTTTAGAGAGTGAGAGAGCATGTGAGTGGGGGAGAGGGGCAGAGGGAGAAAGAGAGAGACAGAGAGAGAGAATCTCAAGAAGGCTCCGCATTCAGCACTGAGCCCAATGTGAGGCTCGATCCCGACCCTGGGATTATGACCTGAGCCAAAATCAAGAGTCAGACACTCAACCGACTGAGCCACCCAGGTGCCCCTCAACCCTGTATATTAATTATAGCATGGACCAATATGAAAATCTCCTACTTCACAAACTAGAGGGTATGTGATTGAGAACTGTCCATCATTTTGCAATGTTTAGGCAGAATAACATAACTTATGTGGCACCTGGGTGGGTAAGTCAGTTAAGTGAGAGACTCTTGATTTTGGCTCAGGTCATGATCTCACGACCATGAGATCGAGCACTGTGTTAGGCTCCACACTGAGTGTGGAGCCTGCTTGGGACTCTCTCTCTTCCTCTCTCTCTCTCTGTCTCTCCCCACTTGTGTCTTCTCTTTATTTCAAAATAAATAAATAAAATTAAAAAAGAAAAGAATAACATAGCTTGTGAGTATGTTTTACACATATTCTACAGCCACACCCATCCCTTTCATATTTTTCTAAAGTGGCAAAAGTAAACCCATTCATTAACATGACCCGAAGATATAGACTCCTACAGCATATAGAAACATGAACCTTAAAATTATGCTTACATACTAATATTCCAGGATTCCATATTACACAGAAAATATCGAGGTATCCAAGAATTATTGTTAATTAGCTCAATTTAATATTAGTTTAAGTCTTTAAGTTACCTGAAGACCTTGCAAATTATGTTTGAGCTGACACACTACAAAACATAATTACTATTGATATTAAAAGTTTGTTAGAATAATGACTCAATTTAGTTGAGCACAAATTACTTTTTGTAATCTTTAACAATGTGTGGAAGTATTGTTAACTTATTGGATCATAAAACCTTCATAATTTTAGGAAGATCAGACTGACTATTCTCATGAATAAGAAAAAATCAACCAAGTAAAATAACGTGTGTACTGACAAACCAGAAAAAAACACAGATTAATTGACAAAAAAAATATAGATTTGTTTATTTATTTATTTTTATTATTAATTTTTTTTAATTTACACCCAAATTAGTTAGCATCTAGTGCAACAATGATTCCAGGAGTAGATTCTTTACTGCCCCTTACCCACTTAGCCCATCCCCCCTCCCGCAACCCTTCCAGTAACCCTCAGTTTGGTCTCCATATTTATGAGTCTCTTCTGTTTTGTGCCCCTCCCTATTTTTATATGTATTTTATATATATTTTATATATTTTTTATATATTTTTTATATATATATATAATATATATATTATATATATATTTATATATTTTTTATATATATTTTTTGTTTCCCTTCCCTTATGTTCATCTGTTTTGTCTCTTAAAGTCCTCATATGAGTGAAGTCATATGATTTTTGTCTTTCTCTGACTAATTTCACTTAGCATAATACCCTCCAGTTCCATCCACATAGTTGCAAATGGCAAGATTTCATTCTTTTTGATTGCCGAGGAATACTCCATTCTTTATATATATACCACATCTTCTTTATCCATTCATCCCTCGATGGACATCTGGGCTCTTTCCATACTTTGGCTATTGTTGATAGTGCTGCTGTAAACATGGGGGTGCATGTGTCCCT
The DNA here is from genome assembly GCF_018350175.1 of Felis catus. Lineage (NCBI taxonomy): Eukaryota > Metazoa > Chordata > Mammalia > Carnivora > Felidae > Felis > Felis catus. The sequence goes on along the minus strand of NC_058368.1, from coordinate 231,673,360 downwards.
TTGAAATAGCACACCTGTATCCCGTGGATAAATGCCTGGTAGTGCAATTGCTGGGTCATAGGGTAATTGTGTTTTTAGTTTCTTGAGGAACCTCCATACTGTTTTCCAGAGTGCCTGCCCACCAACAATGCAAAAGAGATCCTCTTTCTCCGCATCCTTGCCAACATCTGTTGTTGCCTGAGTTGTTAATGTTAGCCATTGTGACAGGTGTAAGGTGGTATCTCATTGTGATTTTGATTTATATTTCCCTGATGATGAGTGATGTTGAGCATTTTTTTCATGTGTCGATTGGCCATGTGGATGTCTTCTTTGGAGAAGTGTCTATTCATGTCTTTTGCCCATTTCTTCACTGGATTATTTGTTTTTTGGGTGTTGAGATTGATAAGTTCTTTATAGATTTTGGATACTAACCCTTTATCTGATATGTCGTTTGCAAATATCTTCTCCCATTCTATCAGTTGCCTTTTAGTTTTGCTGATTGTTTCCTTCGCTGTGCAGAAACTTTTTATTTTGATGAGGTCCTAGTAGTTCATTTTTGCTTTTGTTTCCCTTGCCTCCGGAGACGTGTTGAGTAACAAGTTGTTGCGGGCAAGATCAAGGAGGTTTTGCCTGCTTTCTCCTTGAGGATTTTGATGCCTTCCTGTCTTACATTGAGGTCTTTCATCCATTTTGAGTTTCTTTTTGTGTATGGTATAAGAAAGTAGTCCAGGTTCATTCTTCTGCATGTCGCTGTCCAGTTTTCCCAGCACCACTTGCTGAAGGAACTGTCTTTATTCCTTTGGATATTCTTTCCTGCTTTGTCAAAGATTAGTTGGCCATATGTTTGTGGGTCCATTTCTGGGTTCTCTATTCTGTTCCATTGATCTGAGTGTCTGTTCTTGTGCCAGTACCATACTGTCTTGATGATTACAACTTTGTAGTATAGCTTGAAGTCTGGGATTGTGATGTCTCCTGCTTTGGTTTTCTTTTTCAAGATCGCTTTGGCTATTCGGGGTCTTTTCTGGTTCCATACAAATTTTAGGATTATTTATCCTAGCTCTGTGAAGAATGCTGGTGTTATTTTTGATAGGGATTGCATTGAATATGTAGATTGCTTTGGGTAGTATCGACATTTTTAACAATATTTGTTCTTCCTATCCAGAAGCATGGAATCTTTTTCCATTTTTTTGTGTCTTCAATTTCTTTCATAAGCTTTCTATAGTTTTCAGTGTATAGATTTTTCACCTCTTTGGTTAGATTTATTCCTAGGTATTTTATCATTTTTTGTGCAACTGTAAATGGGATCGATTCCTTGATTTCTCTTTCTGTCACATCATTGTTGGTGTATAGGAATGCAACCGATTTCTGTGCATTGATTTTATATCCTGCAACTTTGCTGAATTTATGAATCAATTCTAGAAGTTTTTTGGTGGAATCTTTTGGGTTTTCCATATAGAGTATCATGTCATCTGCGCAGAGTGAAAGTTTGACCTCCTCCTGGACGATTTGGATGCCTTTTATTTCTCTGTGTTGTCTGATTGCTGAGGCTAAGACTTCCAATACTATGTTGAATGACAGTGGTGAGAGTGGACATCCTTGTCTTGTTCCTGACCTGAGGGGGAAAGCTCTCAGTTTTTCCCCATTGAGGATGATGTTAGCGTTGGGTCGTTCATATATATGGCTTTTATGATCTCAAGGTATGCTCCTTCTATCCCTATTTTCTTCAGGGTTTTTATCAAGAAAGGATACTGTATTTTGTCAAATGATTTCTCTGCATCTATTGAGAGGATCATATGGTTCTTGTCCTTTCTTTTATTGATGTGATGAATCATATTAATTGTTTTTGCAGATATTGAACAAGCCCTGCATCCCAGGTATAAATCCCACTTGGTCATGGTGAATAATGTTTTTAATGTATTGTTGGAGCCGGTTGGCTAATATCTTGTTGAGGATTTTTGCATCCATGTTCATCGGGGAAATTGGTTTATAGTTCTCCTTTTTTAGTGGGGTCTCTGTCTGGTTTTGGAATCAAGGTAGTGCTGGCTTCATAGAAAGAGTTTGGAAGTTTTCCTTCCATTTCTATTTTTTGGAACACCTTCAAGAGAATAGACTTATTTTTGAAAATCACAATGATTAAACCAGTCCTATTCAACAAAGCTTTATCTTAATTGTGTAAACTTGGGTTCTTAAAATGTTTCTGACCCAGCAGAATAATCATTTTAGCTGTAACTCTCTTAAATTATTAGAAATTCAATTTCATTACAAATCAAAACCACAATGAGATACCACCTCACACCTGTCAGAATGCCTAACATTAACAACTCAGGCGACAACAGATGTTGGCGAGGATACGGAGAAAGAGGATCTCTTTTGCACTGCTGGTGGGAATGCAAACTGGTTCAGGCACTCTGGAAAACAGTATGGAGGTTCCTCAAAAAATAAAACATAGAACTACCCTATGACCCAGTAAATGCACTACTAGGTATTTATCCAAGGGACACAGGTATGCTGTTTCAAAGGGGCACAGGCACCCCAATGTTTATAGCAGCACTATCAACAATAGCCAAAGTATGGAAAGAGCCCAAATGTCCATCGATGGGTGGATGGATAAAGAAGATGCGGTATGTGTGTGTCTATATATACATATATATGTATACACACATGACAGAGTATTACTCGGCCATCAAAAAGAAAGAAATCTTGCCATTTGCAACTATGTGGATGGAACTGAAGGGTATTATGCTAAGCAAAATTAGTCAGTCAGGGAAAGACAAATATCATATGACTTCACTTATATGAGGACTTCAAGATACAAAACAGATGAACATAAGGGAAAGGAACCAAAAATAATATAAAAACAGGGAGGGGGACGAAACATAAGAGACTCTTAAATATGGAGAACAATCTGAGGGTTACTAGAGGGGTTGTGGGAGGGGGGGATGAGCTAAATGGATAAGGGACATTAAGGAATCTACTCCTGAAATCATTGTTGCACTATATGCTAACTGACTTGGATGTAAATTAAAAAAAATAAAACAAAATAAAAAAAAAAGAAATTCAATTTCATTACTTTGGGTGAAGATTCAGAAATATTTTATTTATGTAAATTTATATTTATCTCAGTAAATGGTTAGAAGAGAGCTCTTTTACTATAAGACACATGATAACCTAATTTGTTAATATCCTCTGGAGATGGGGGGTGGGGTGGGTAATCCTACTAATACCAGAGGAAAAAGCCTTTCTCAATTACATACACAGACACACGGACATGAAGACACATAGAGAATGTATAGCTTCAGTTCTACAATATCAGCCTCAGTTCTAAAGTAAATAGAGACACACAAACCTCTGTGGCCTTGGTCTCAAAGAGTTGTTCTCCTTCCCAGAAGTTTTTCCTTGATTCGAGCTTAGAATAGACAAACACAAAGGGTGAAAAAAAAATTTCCTGTTGTCTGTCACCCAACAGAGAATAGTTCACTATACTCCACCTGTAGAAATCAACAAACCATAGATGGCAGAACCAAATTTCCAATCATTGCTGTCTCCAGTGGAGAGTAAATTAGCACCCACATGAACCATCTGTGTGAACCAGAAACAAAAAACACACAATCAGGGGAAAAGAATAAAATAAGCGAAACAATAAATAAATAAGCAATAAACAATAAATAAATAAATAAATAAATAAACAATAAAATAAAATTTAAAAATGTGAAAGTTTAAGTCACTTTGAACTCAGATGGGAAACTATGATAAAACCCACACAGGCTTGAACAGTCCATGATGTGTACCTCTCTGGCAACAGTTTGTTAGGTAAATCTTCATATCTAACTGGCACCTCCAAACTAGTAAAGAATAATCCAAATGGGAAAATCATGACCCACATACAAATATAAACAGGTGTGAAAGATTTTGTTTTTCTCATCAGCTAATGAGGGAACTCTGATAATTAAGTCCCTATGCCTAGAATGTTCAGCTAGATTGGTGAACCATCAAATTCTGCACAGCTTTGTCTCATTATAGCTATTGGGAATGAAGACGTCAAAGCAGACAGTGGTGACCCCATTCCATTATTCTACTTATGAAACATCATATCTATCACATGCTCTTTGCAAATTCAAAAGTAATTAAACACATTCATTGTATAAAATTTGATTTTTTAAAATTTTTACTAACATTTATTTATTTTTGAGACAGAGAGAGACAGAGCATGAATGGGGGAAGGTCAGAGAGAGAGGGAGACACAGAATCTGAAACAGGCTCCAGGCTCTGAACTGTCAGCACAGAGCCCGATATGGGGCTCGAACTCATGGACCGCGAGATCATGACCTGAGCCGAAGTCGGATGCTCAATTGACTGAGCCACCCAGGCGCCCCTAAAATTTGATTTTTATAATTGTCAAAATACATTCAACGTTTAATTGACTAAGTAAATTGGATGATCAAGCCGAACACTCATCACCAATGTTCTGTAGTAATGCATCACTCTACTGGGAGGCTGAAATTGTGGACTCAGTTCCCAGCACCAACACTGACCAACTATTCATAGCCTATTCTAGGGGTCCAGTATCTCATTCATAAAATGAATGGTCAGGATGGAATGACCTCTGAGGGCCTTTCTGGCTCCAAGGTCAATGGCAACGGTAAATCTTCATATCTACATGGCTTTTTGTCAACAAACGGTCATCAGGCAACTGTATTATATTTGCCTGTGTGTTTATAAAATTAATAAATTTCTGGCCCCCTCGACAGATATACCAAACAGAATTTGGGTGGGATCCAGGAATCTACATTTTAAATAAGCTCCACATTATTGTTATACAAACTGAAGTTTGAAAATCTTTACTGTATGGATTTTTTTCCTGGAAAGAAAACAGTTATGACCAAAAAAACAGTTACTGAATTGTTCTGGTAAATGGTACACTACTCAGTGCCTTCAAAGCAAAGGTCATCTAGAGGTGCCTGGGTGGCTCAGTCAGTTAAGCATCCAACTTCTGTTCAGGTCATGATCTCATGGCTGGTGGGTTCGAACCCTGCATCAGGCTCTGTGCTGACAGCTCAGAGCCTGAAGCCTGCTTCGGGTTCTATATCTCCCTCTCTCTCTCTCTGCCCCTTCCCCACTCGTGCTCTGTCTCTCTTTCTCTCAAAAAATAAGAATAAACATTAAAAAAGGACAGTTGTGAATAAATGTGCATTTTCCTTTACTCACCTGCATTGCCTTTTACTTCCTTCTTTCTTATAAATGGTTTGAAGAAAATCAACAAAAACAAATTCTGTTTCTTTGAAAAGACCAATAAATATGATAAGCCCCTCACCAACACAAAAAAAGAGAAGACACAGATTTTCCATATCAAAAATGAAAGAGGGGTCATCACTACTGATCTCATGGACATTAAAAGGCTAGTAAAATAATACTATGAATAATTAAATGCCCACAAATTTTGTAACTTAAATGAAATGGAGCAGTTCCTTGAAAAACACAAACTACCAAGACTTATATGAGAAGTAGTTCGGATAAACATATATTTGTTCTTAAAAGCTAAAGTAATAATTCATAACCTTGCAAAACAGAAATCACCAGACTTTGATAGGTTCAGTGGTGAATTATACCAAGAACTTAAGAAAGAAATAATACTAATTCTCTAAAAAGTCTACCAGAAGAGAGAAGTAGAGTGAATACTTCCTAACTCATGCTATGAGGCCAGCATTACCATAATAGCAAAGCCAGACAAAGACATTACAAGAAAAAAATACTGCAGATCAATATCTCTCATAAACCTGGACTTAAAAATCTTCAGCAAAATAATAGCAAATAAAATCGAAAATCATATAAAAAGAATTTTACTCTGAAACCAAGTAGAAAACAGTTCAGGTATGCAAAGCTGTTTCAAAATTAAATAAATCAATCATTGTATGAGTACCTGGGTGGCTCAGTCAGTTGAGCATCCAATCTTGATTTTGGCTCAGGTCATGATCCCAGGGTCATGGGATCAAGCCCTGTGTCAGTCTCCATGCTGAGTGTGGAGTCTGCTTGAGATTCTATCTCTCTCCCTCTCTCTCTGTCTCTCTCTCTCTTCCTCTTTCTCTCTCCCCCTCTGTCCCTCTCCCCCACTTGCTCTCTCTCTCTCTCTAAAAAAAAATAAATTAAAAATATTTTAAATCAATCATTGTAATCCACCACATCAACAGATTAAAAAGGAAAAATCATGTCAGTTGAAACAGAAAAAGCATTTGACAAAATTAACATCCAGTCATGATAAAAAAAACTCTCAGCACACTGAAAAGAGAGAGAAACTTCTTCAACTTTATTTTAAAACATTTCCAAAACAAAATGACAACAACAACAACAAAAAAAAAAAACCAGTAGCTAACATCACACTTAATGGTGAGAGCCTGGATGCTTTTCCTTTAATATCAGGGAAAAGATAAGATGTTCTTTCACACCATTCGTATTCAACACCAAACTAGAAATACTAACTAGTGCAATAAGACAAGAAAAAGGAATAAGTTATATTTAATGTGAAGAAAGAAATAAAACTGTCTCTATTGACAGATGATATGATCCTCTATGTAGAAAATTCCAAAGAATCGACAAAATAACTCTTATAACTATTAAGAAAAAATAATAAGGTCATAGGATAGAAGATTAATACACAAAAGGCAATTGTTTTCTTTTAATTTTTTAAATGTTTAATTACTTTTGAGAGAGACAGAGAGAGAGAAAGAGAGAGAGAGTACGAGCTGGGGAGGGGCAGAGAGAAAGGGAGATACAGAATCTGAGGTAGGCTCCATCCAGGCTCTGAGCTGTCAGAACAGAGCCCAACACCGGGCTTGAACTCACAAACCATGAGATCATGACCTGAGCTGAAGCTGGACACTTAACCAACTGAACCACCCAGGTGTCCTGTCAATTGCTTTCTTTTAAATGCTTTCTCTTTGATTGTGGGAAAATGTTAATCCAAATAAAAGGGCATTGCCACTCTGAGAAAGTTGTGGCCAAATTGAGGAGAAAATATACCTTTTCCTGACAAATTAATAAACTTTTAAAAGGAGTAGTGCAACATATGCTCTTTCTTTTTATATTCCTCATTTTAGATTTTTTTTTTTTTTTGGAGTTGGATGAGACAAAAGATGCTGGTTCAGAGTCAGGTAGCAAAGGGAAAATGGCCTAACTAAAAGTGATGGTCTTGATAGTTATACTTTAGTATCAGAAAAAAAAAAAAAAAAAAAAACCTTTACAGTTTCATGACGGAAAATAGGAATTTATACTTCCTTTATACAAATGGAAGACTTAAGCCTCTATGCTACTTTAAAATTTCAGAGTAGAGAAAAAGTGTTAATACCTTTGCAAAGTAATTTTGATAATTTTCCTCTTGCTTATGTATTCACTTTAATGAAGAACTATTTGCTATTTTCTCTAAACTCCCTCGGCCCTCTGAAATATTTTTACATAGGCTTTCACTGCCTTTTTTCTGTTATCTAGTGGACTGTGATTCTCTGTGCCTGCACTCTGATGGTGTGTGTGTGTCATCAAGCAGGAGGGTTGCAAGTGTTGCAATAGTAATCACTACCCTGTTACTGAACAGCCAGTAATTGCTGCAATAAAACTAGGCATAAATGTTAGACCACATCTTATTCTGGCTCCATACAGTTTATGTTCATGAAAGCCACTTTACCTAGCTTTTTCTGGAGCTCCACTGAATAGTCTTCTGGAACCCTGAAATCTGACAAGGTTTCCAAATCCTGGGAAATCTCTCCTCTGGAGAGAGATAACAGTGGAACCTGGATGACTGTTTTTTTAATTATTTTTTTTAGTGTTTATTTTTGAGAGGGAGAAAGAGAGAGAGAGAGACAGAGAGAGAGAGAGAGAGAGAGAGAGAGAGAGAGAATCCAAAGCAGGCTCCAGGCTCTGAGCTGTCAGCACAGAACCTGACGTGGGGCTTGAACCCCTGAACCTGGAGATCGTGACCTGAGCTGAAGTTGGACACTCAACCAACTGAGCCACCCAGGCGCCCTAGAACCTGGATTATTTTAAGTGATGCTGCCTTTGGGCTGATTCATGTGGGTCCCCAAGAGCCTTGCACCATCTACCATCATGTCCCTGAATGCTCAGAGCCCTTGACAAGTGAAAAATAGACAGCAGAGTGCCGCATCCTACTCTTCCATTATGAGAACGTGCAGACCCTGTCTCCAGCCCCACTTTGGTAACTATAGAAGAGTATCTTATCCAAACTCCTTCCTCCCTTACAGAGCAGGCTGAACCTGCCAACAGTGGATCTTCAGCCTACCCAACACTCTGTTCTCCCACTGTTCTCCCACCCACCTACACAGCCCCCCAGACAAAAGAACCTTAAGAAACAAAATGCCTATTCAACGGAATTTCTGCATATAAAGGCACAAAACAGGATATCGTACCTTTTATATCTTTCGGGAGAGTCAAAGGACCCCAATCTTGGATTATTAAAATTACTAAACCCTGGTTTACATCACCACGTTCACAGGGGAAAAAAATACTAGATTTCACAGCATTTCAAAGTAAAATATATTGCTGGTGATGCATCATTTCCCAACCAGAACAAAGACACCATTCGTGTGACTATGTGGGTGAGATCTGAGTACATCACAACATAGAGCTGGTAAGTTGTCCTGAAAACCTTCATTTTTCCCAAATGGGTTTCTATGTGAAAGGTTTGCAATGATCTGAATCTTTTCCTTTCGTTCCACATTTTTAAAAGAGCACAAAAGCTGCTCACAAATGTAGGCTTGACACCTACTTGTTGGAATCCAGAGAAGAGAGGGTGACAAACTTCACACCCCATGGGGAGAGGATCTCTTTCCAAAAACACCCTTCTGGGAATGGAGAATGATTTGTAATTTGTGAGAGTTCCTTGTTCCTAACCTTACTGCGGAAATAGTTCCTCGGGGATGAGAAGCTTTGTCTGAATTGGAAACGGAAAGAATTCTCTTCGGGGATTTCCTATCCAAAAGAAAGAAAGAAAAAAAACATGTCCTATTGTCTTGTCTCAGTGGAATATTCTTGTACAAATGTACACCAAGATAACAAAAGATAATATTCTGCGAAGCTTTTCTATACATAGTCAAATCATAGAAAAAAATACATGAACGTGTAAAAACAGAAGGTAGTCACTGACATGGAAGTCTGAATTCACTTTGCTCTCCCTAAATAACACCTATATCAGAACCTTGCTTAAGCTTAACCTTTGGAGAATGTGTTTTGTAGGATTTAAAAATAAACTGAAGAACTAGAATGAAGAAAGTCACAAAAAAGTGGTGTGAGAAATATTATGTATAGATGAGGGAAAACAGCAACGCTAGCATTCATTCTATGACTCCATGAATCCCAACAAAAACCTAGAAGAGGAAACAAACAATCGGAAGTTATTGTCTATAAATGGACCAGATGTGCTGCAACATCTGAAAACCTGCTCTCTGCCAAGGGGCAGAGCGGGAAGAGAAGCGAAGGCAAGAATCAGAACAAAGGAAAGCAAGGGAAAGAGCAAAGTACCGCGAACCCCAGCGTACAGCTGACAATTAAAGCCAGGAAAACCACAGTGATGAGGCATTAGATTCTGCGAGGAAAAAAAGGAGAAGGAAATAAACATAAAACAGACCATTTTCAAATGAATTGCTGTGCGCTCCTAACCCATCTAGAGGAGCATTGCATAGCTAGTAAAACAATATGGAAAATAAAAGCGAATGTTTGTAGAAGTTCAAAAAGCAAAACAATGCAAGAATCTAATCACTTTACAATTTAGGGAGGATGGAAGAGAAAGCACAAAAGATTGAAGAGAAAATTGAAATGACCTCCTGGCCTTTATCTTCCCTAGATTTCCTTTAGGGACGCTATTCAAAAATAAATTAAAAGGTTATGTGTTTAACCAGTCAGACAGGAAGGATAACAAGGGGCCTTGGGAACAGATGGATGATAGAAAATCTACAGGAGGCGAAGTTAAGTTTTGGAAAATTAAATGAAAAATTCATCATATTTCTTCCCTAACTCCAGAAGGATTATAAATCACTTATGTACCTGGAATCTTCACAAATGTGTATCAATGTGGCAAGCACTTCTGTGTCCCCCTACAGGACTTACTTCTCACGTTTGTCACATCATTTTTCTTCGCTTTTTAAGGAAAATACTTGGTTCTATTGAAGCTTCAGAGATCACCTTTGAAAGTACCTTTCAGATTATAGTGCCCTGGTGGGAGTGGGGTTTTTTAGATTAAAATATTTTCTGGCTGGCATTTTTGAGCTGCTTCCAAAATCTTACTAACATACTGCAAAGGCCACCTAGGAAGATGAAATTTGCACTTCCAAAAAACCGCAACTCACAAGCAGCTCGTGACTTGGGTCTAGGAACAATTTCTGCAAATCTGAGAAGAATTAGCATTGTTCACTAACACGTACATCCCCTACACATATAAACATGCATCCAAACATCGCCAGCCTCCAAGAAGACAGGAAGGACACCAGATCATTTACATCCACTCTGTCGTAACTCAGAGAAGCATCTTGCATGATAAACAATTTCTCTACATGTATCACACAAGAGCACGTGGCATGGAATCCAGTGATCCCAGTTTTAGAAACCACGCCTGGACAAGATGCTCAACGTCACTCATCATCAGGGAAATACACATCAAAACTACAATGAGACACCACCTCGTTCCTGTCAGAGTGGCTAAAATTAACAACTCAGGAAACAACAGATGTTGGCCAGGATGTAGAGAAACAGGAACCCTCTTGCACTGTTGGTGGGAATGCAAACTGGTGCAGCCGCTCTGGAAAAGTGCGAACGTTCCTCAAAAAATTAAACATAGAGCTACCCTATGACCCAGCACTAGCACTACTAGGTATTTATCCAAAGGACACAGGAATGTTGATCTATGGGGGCACATGCACCCCGATGTTTGTAGCAGTACTATCAACAATAGCCAAAGTATGGAAAGAGCCCAAATTCCCATCAACTGATGAACGGATAAAGAAGATGTGGTTTATGTATACAATGGAATACTACTCGGCAAAGAGAAAGAATGAAATCTTGCCATTTGCAGCAACGTGGAAGGAACTGGAAGGTATTATGCTAAGTGAAATAAGATGTCAGAGGAAGACAGATATCTCATATGTGGAATTTGAGAAATGTAACAGAAGATCATGGGGGAAGGGAAGAGGAAGAAATAGTTTCAAACAGAGAGGGAGGCAAACCATAAGAGACTTTCTTTTTTTGTTTGTTTTGTTTTTTTAAAATTTTTAAAAATGTTTATTTATTTATTTTTGAGAGAGAGAGAGAGACAGAGCACCAACAGGGGAGGGGCAGAGAGAGAGGGAGACACAGAATCCAAAGCAGGCTCCAGGCTCTGAGCTGTCAGCACGGAGCCCGACGCGGGGCTCGAACCCACAAACCGTGAGATCATGACCTGAACTGAAGCCAGATGCTCAACCGACTGAGCCACCCAGGTGGCGTTCAAATACAGAGACTTTCAAATACAGAGAACAAACTGAAGGTTGATGGGGGGCAGGAGTGGGAGGAGAAGATGGGTGATGGGCATTGAGGAGGACACTCATTGGGATGAGCACGGGGTGTTGTATGTAAGCGATGGTTTATGGGAATCTACCCCCCAAACCAAGAGCACACTGTATATGCACTGTATGTTAGCTAACTTGACAAGAAATTATAGTAAAAGAAACAAAAAAGAAAAGAAACCAGGCCTGGAGAAGGAGCCAGAGATTTATGCATATATTTGCTTATGGAACCTTTTGAAAATAAGAAGAAGGAAACTGTCAAGCACCGAGGAGTCACCAGCAAGGGAAATGTTAAGTAAATCACAATACAGCCACTAGGTTACCTATAAAAGCCACACCTTGGAAAAAATTAACACCGTGCAAACGTGCACAATATAATATCAAGTGATTAAAAAGTAGACTATGAAATTTATTAATGGTGTGAACCCAAATCCAAATATGTTAAAATAACACACACACACACACACACACACACACACACACACACACCTAGAAAAAGCCTGGTAGTCAATACATAAATGAGTTACTAGTGGATGGCAGAAAATACAACTTTAATTCTACTCTACAGGCCATCAAAATTTCTCTACAACAGCTTTTATAATAATAATAATGATAATAATAATAATAATAATATTTAATTATGTAAATAAAGCACAAAGGAAGTCCCCATCACCAGGCTCTGAGCAACACTGGGCTGGGACTGACACCATGACGTGTTCCTGAATTGACAGACACAAGTTCACTTCTCTTTTCTGAATCTCAGAGAAGACTATATGCCCCCCTGGGTTGGGGTGAGATTTAGTGGAATAATTCAATTAAAATAACATATTCTACGTGCCAAAGACAACTCTAGCACAAAGCAGGTAGGAAGAAATGCCAGCCGAATTTAAATACTTACAGTGGAGGTACTCCCTGATCAGTCAAAAAGAAACCAGCCGGTTCCAGATGAGTATTTCTGTCGCTACTTCTCCGCCAGCACCGGGATATGACATCCACACTGCCGATCTGTAGTGCCCCCTCCATTCGGAAGGTGCTTCCAAATGCAGGAAACAACCCTCCCTTTGACGGATGCCAGGCGCGGGAAGCATTGAAGAGATGCTTCGTGGTAGTGGCAGCAACAAGACACACGAAGATGAAAATAACGCAAGACGTAATACAAGAATAAACGATCCGGCACCCGATTCGCGAGCAAATTATCACATCGGTGCCTCCAGAATAAATTTAGAGCGTATCATTAAAGCTGTGTTTTCGTGTCCCACAAGGACACAGACTAGGTTACCCTAAGACAAAAGCATCAATGCGTCAAATGCACATACAGGTGGTCGAGGGCAACGAGAAATAGGTTTTCATTGTGTCCTACTCATATTTTATCTGAATGCATTTCTTGTTGTCTGGTGTTCTGTGATCACACAGGGCTGAGCTATTCATAGCCAGAATGCTACTTGGCCTTTCAGGGTTATTCTTCATTGTTTCCAGATAAAACCGTTAAGCTTCATACAGGAATGCAGCACAAGAGCCAAAGACCTGTGTCATGTATTTTTTAGAGTAAATCATTATTCTCCAACCAGAAAAGCAACATAATGGAATATTTCAATTTTGTCAGGGAAAACCTTCAACAAACTTAGATAATCTTGACGATGTAGGAGTTTAATATTTTTAATGCAAAAAAAATGTTAAGTAAAAGTTTACAAATGCTCACCTTAAATTCAAAATCAGCTTCTGTGTGAAGCCAAAACATGTAGGAAAGAATGATCTAGAATATTTTTGAAAATTTGCAGCTGGCCCAGGATGAAGAAGCAAGCAGGCCTCAGATCCTCCAGGCTGGGGATTTCCTCATGGGAAACAAAACATAGATGTTGAAAGAAGGTAGGAGGCGGCCCATGATGTAGGATTTTTTTCTTCAGGCAAATCTACTTTTCAGGCTGGTCTGAATCCCCCAAAGGATCCCAGGATCCACCTTGGTTGGATGGGTCTCATGATCCCTCATTAGACCATGATCAAGGATCAGTACCCATCCTTCAGCCTGCGGTGTCCCTATAACACAGCTGGCAGCTAAATACAAAACCGGGGTGTCAAGCTCTAGGGGGGCTAGACCTTGGACGCTGTGGTTGATGCCTTCATCTGGGAGAGCTTGGGATGCCCTTCTGTCCGGGCAAACATTGACACAGGGGGGTAGACTCAGATCGATGGCCCTTGCTGTCTGTTCCCAGAGTCATGAGACCACCAGAGAGGCAGTGCCAGCCAGGAGCTCACGCAGCCCTCTCCTGGTGTCCTCCCACCTCCTGGCTGCCCTCCCTTCGTGTCTTTTACTGAAATCCCCTCTTGTTGACCACTCAGGTTGGTGCTGCTCAGGCTCAGTCCACATCTCTCTCTCCTGCACCTCTTCCCACTCCCTCCCCACCAGTCTAAAGACCACCTGCATGGGGTGATGCCTCAGTCTGCCTCTCCAGCTCCAGCGGCTCCCCAGCTTCTTGGACTATATCCCACTGCCTACCCCACAAATGCACGGAAGTTCCTGGAAGGCATCCCTAACTTTTCATACTCAAAGCTAATAGTTTTCTCCTCCAAACTTGCTGCTTTCACTGCACTTCCTGTCTTGGCAGGTGGCGCCACCATCCATCCACACAGTGGCGCAGACCTCACGTCTTAATTTCTCACTCGGCCTCGCAGTCCACGTGTCACTCAGATCCTGCCAGTTCTGTCTCCAGAACATCTCCTGCCCCTGCCCTCTCCTCACCAGCTCTCCTCCTTCTCCCCTCATCCGAGCCCACGGAACAGCACACGGAGCTCCGAGCCTTGAATCTGGACCCAGGCTTGAATCTTGGCTCTATCTCTTATTGGCCGAGGTAAAGCTCCGTGCCTCGGTTTCCCCAGCTGCAACATGGAGAAAAGACTATTTCCCATCCCCTAGGTTATGGAAGCTCTTGCACAAGGCCATCCAGGCGCATAGCCAGCACTGTCTCCAGGGGCCTTGGTCTGAAGCGGGCTTCCAGATGGGCCTGTTTCTTCCTGCCCTTCGCCGTCCACCCCGTGTGACAGCCAGGGTAAACCAACGTGAACCAGATCACACGGCTCCCTGCTTAACACCCTGTACTGGCTTCCACTTCTTACTGGAATCAAGTCCATACCCCTTGCTGGGGCCCGTGAACTTGGTCTCTCCGCACTGTCTCGGACCATCTGACTGCGTCTGCTGCGGGGCCTGCCTGGCTCACGACCCTCCCAGCACGCTCTCCCTCCTTCGCGTGTTTTCCTGCCCACGCCAGCTGCATCCCTCCTTGGAGCCTATCCCTCTGTCTGTCCGAATGTTTCACCTGTGGTCTTCACGAGGCCGGCGTCTTCCTGCGTCCAGGCCTCTGCGTGGGTGTCCTTTGCCCAGAGGAACGTGCCTGGACTCTGCTATCCTGTCCCCGTCCCCGGCACTGTCTCTACGTCTCTGCTGTGTGTTGTTGGGCTCAATCCCTCTCCCCTCCTTACAGCCTGCCGACTTTGAATCCCATGCCGCCAACCGTATTCCCCACTGACGGGAGGCTGCCCACTCCTCCTGTCATTTCTAGAAGTTCTCTGCCGAAGTCAGAGTCCCTCACCCAAACCACTCACTCCTGTTTCATTCCGGGCAGTTTTAATATTTGCAGACACGGTGCATCCAGCCCAGGGCCTCTGGCTTGGCTCCCTGGCCCTCCCCTCCCAGCAGCTTCAGCCACCACCTGTCCTCCCTCCGTCCCTCCCCACCTTCCTTCTCGCCCACCCTTTCTCAGCTCCCTTCCTTGTGCGGTCGCCGCCATTTTTCTCTGCCTGTATCCTCGACTCTCTTGCCCTCATGCTTTTTCATACTTGCTCAGCCACGCCACTGCTCTGAAATCCAGGCCTCTGCCAACCGGATGCAGCTGGGCAAAAACCACAGCACGTTGCCTGGTCTCACCTGGAATTCATGACGGACAGGCTCCAGTGGACCATAGTGATGTCAAACATGTGATGTGTCAACCGTGGTTCACTCTCTCTCCCATTTCTCCTCGGTGACTATTTCCCCAGCTTTTCCTCTCTCCTCAGGCACCCACAACCATTTCTCCCCCTTTGCAGTTAGCGGCCTGGCCTTCTGCTTGACTGGGAAATTGCCCCCAACCACAGCCCTCTTCCGTCATGCATCTGGGTTTCCACATCCTGCCTCCCATCTACTCACTGTCGGTCGGTGGTCCTCAGACGGTGGTCCTGGAACGGCAGCATCAGGGTCCGCTGGGAACTTGGAAGAAATGCAAATCTACAGGTCACATCACAGGCCTAAAAACTCTGGGGTGGAGCCCCAAACTCTGTGTTTTAACAAGCCTTTGGGTGAATTTGGAGGCACTTGCAAATTTGACAACTACTGCTAGAGATAGAGACACATTTCCATCAAAGGCTGACCTTCCTGCGTGCTTCGCCCCCCTGACCTACTCAAGGGCGTTGCTCCAGCAGAGATCAAGGCCAACCTACACCCCTCTGGAGCCCTGCTCCAGCCAGGCCACCTTCCTCTCTTGTATTCCCAACTCCATCCTTTCTATGAGTTCATTCCCATCCACATTGAAACCTGATGTTAGTCATCTCATCTTCCCCCCCACCCCCCACCCCCCAAAAAATCAATTGACCTCCAGGCAGGCATCGATGCTGCAGTCTGGAAGCAGAACTTCTTCTCTGAAAAACCTCAGTGTCTGCTCTTAAGGCCTTCAACTGCTCAGACAAGGCCCACCCACTGTGTCAAGGGTAACTTCCTTCACTCAAGGTTAATCGATTTGACCACATCTACATCTAATCATATCTACAAAATCCTTCCTTCCTTTCTTCTATTTTTTTTTTAAGTAGGCTTCATGCCCAGCGAGGGGCTTGAACTCACAACCCTGAGATCAAGAGTTGAGCTGAGATCAAGAGTCAGACACTTAACCGACTGAGCCACCCAGGCGCCCCTACAAAATACCTTCATAGCAATACCTTGGGAGTATTCGATGAAAACTAACGATCATACCATCCATGTGCCATGACCCCCAAATTCATATTTTGCATCCAGATCACTTTCCTGAACCCAGACTTGTGTATCCACCTGCCTGCTCGGTACCTCCACTTGGATATCCAACACAAGGATCTCTTCGAGGCTGAATCTTACCGGCAGATTCCCTCTCATTTAGCGGCAACTCCATCCTTCCAGCCTTGTTCTTAAAGCCTGTGAGTCTCTCCTTCGCGCCCCATAATCAAGTCCTGTGGGCTCTCCCTTCTTCCCTATGCCCTCCTCGGCTTCCACCTCTGCCCCCGGCCACGTCACCTCTCCCCCGATTGCTGCAACAGCTTCTGAATCGGGGGCTCCCAATATGAACTCCTCCTCACGTGCAACCCAAGCTAGCCATCCCTTTGCTCTGGACCAGACTGCACCTCATGTGGAATCCGGAATAAGAGCCAAAGGCCTCTGCGTGGCACCCCCAGACTTAACAGGAGCTTCCCCCTTTCCTCACTGACCCCACCGACCTCTCCCCTCCACGTGAGCCACTCTGACCACACTGAGCCCTGGTGTTCCTTAAACACGGCAGGTGCACTCCAGGGCTCAGACCCCAGAGTGTTCCCTCGGCCGCGGACGTTCTTCTCCACGTACCCACATGCTGACTCCCTGCCTCCTTCAAGTCTTTGCCTGAATGTCTTTTCTCACCAAGACTCCCTGAGCGTGTACGTCACCTGAACACGCTCCAGCCCAGCCCCCCACCATCCTCACCCTGCCCTAACTTCTCCTGGGGTTCACGGCCGTCTCGGCACCGTGTGTACCCGTTACAGCCGCTGTGTGTCTAGCTCTTCCCCACAGAACGCAGACAGATGTCTCTCGGCTCTTGACACGATGTCTCCCCCATGCGCAGAAGGACACGAGCACGTGTGGGCTGAGCGGGTCCTGTGTGACTGTGTCTTCTCCGCACACTTAGTCCTGGTCTCTCTCTTGCACTTGGGCGTGAGCTCCTTGAGGACGAGCTGCCGTCCCTGTCACGCGGGCCCTCATACAGGCCCTGATGGCCGGCAGGCACCAATCTCTGTGGAGGCGTCAGGAGCTTGTCTCAGTCCATCCGTGCTGCTGTAACAAAACACTACAGCCCGCGGGGCTTACAAACAACTCACAGTCCTGGAGTCCGGATGCCCGAGATCGGGGCGCCAGCACGGTCCCGCGACGGCCCTCTTCTGAGTTGCAGATGTCTCACTGTGTCCTTACATCACCCTTACAGAGGTGAGGGATCTTTCTAGGGCCTCTTTCATAAAGGCACCAATCCCATTCATGAGGCTCCACCCTCATGACCCAAGCACCTCTCAAAGGCCCCACTTCCTACCACCGTCACCTGTGGGGTCAGGATTTCAGCGCGGGATTCCGGGGGGACGTAGGCATTCGGACAGTGGCATAGCTTCTCTGACCGACGGGGGTCTTCAGAGAGGAAAGGGGGCCAGGTCCTACCACTTACACTATCCCATCACCCTCTTACCCCGGACACAGTGGGCTGGGCTCTGCTGGTTTCCGGAGGATTCCGAAATGAGCACTGTTTTCAACAGCACCAGTTGGCAGAGGACCCCGGCCCTGCCCGTCCCCCTTCACCACCGAATGACCACAAGAAGCTGACTTCTCCCAGGCAGGCATTCTGCATCCCAGACGGAATGGGAGAAGGTCCCCCCAGCCTAGTAATGCCTGGCCTGAACACTCCGGCCTCGGACGAATCGGAGAAGCCACTCCGAGCCAAGCCAGGCATCACTTTAGAACTCCGGATCTATCCACCGCTCTGTCTCCAGTCACCGGGACCTTGGCTTTGTCACCCGTGCGCGCATTCGCTGGAGACTAAACGTTCAGTGTGACAGAATTCACGTCGCCCTCATCTGTGACTTCCACACACGCTGAAAGGCAATTAGGGTTTTGCCCTCCCTTCTAATGCCGGAACTCAGTGTTGCATCGTCAAGGAAAAAGATTCCTGCTTAGAAAAACACGGCCTTTGGGGGAAAGAGGGAGAGATTCTTATCTGGGAACGAATGGGGCAAAAGGGCTAGCATTTTACAAGCTTCGATCAAAGCCAGGACGAGCTCTCCGAATGAGGACAGCTGGGGAGGCAGGAACTTCCAAGCAAGGAGGTCACAGGCCCGGCTGGCTCTCTGGGGGGGGGGGGGGGGGGGCTGCTGGAGCTGACAGGCAGCAGGCGGTGGTGTGGTTTGCAGACTGCTCTCTCTCTCTCTCTCTCTCCCCTGCTGGCTGCGCGGGGGGCCTGTCCGGTCCTCATCAAAATCGCTGCAGCCCCGCTGCCTTCTCCTTGTCTGCGCCTGTTGGCTTCTCAGCACTTCATTAACTTTTAAATCCAGCCATTTAAATGCCCGCATTGGCCTAGCTCCCCTTTACCTAAAGGAATCATTAAGACACTGTGTCACTCCTCACACGCTTAGACCCTCTCACGCGGGCATCTGGAGAGGCAATCTTTTGTTTGCTCGTTTGTTTTCACCTCATCCAATGTATTTACTTTTTTATTTTTATTTTTTTATTTTTTATTTTTTTTTTAATGTGAAATTTATCGCCACATCGGTTTCCATTCAACACCCAGTGCTCATCCCAACAGGTGCCCTCCTCAATGATGATGCTGCTTTAACTCGGTGCCTATGAAGCAAGGCAGTAACATCCATTGACCAAACCGGTTCTGGAAGCAGGAGCTGCTCCTAAGAGCCCTGGCCAGACTCGTTCCTTCCAGAACCAGATGGAAGCTGGGCTGCAGAGGTGGGGCGGGGGGAGGGCCAGGTCCTACTTGATGACCTTTGACCCTGCCCCCCCCCAGAAAGTCCTTCCTCGTGTCTGACTGCACTCCTCAAGCCCATACCCTCTCCTTTGCACGAAGGCACTTCAAATTACTGAATAACTTTTCAACCTGATTTCCTCTAGAGTAAAAGTATTTTTGTACCTTTTTAACGTTATAAGACGATTCCATTTTTTTTTCCTCTTGGTTATTTCTACCCCTTTAAAATGTGAAGACCAACACCGTATGTTATCAGATCAAAAAGTCCAGAATATTGTTCAAAGACACGTAGCCAAGCGGGTGTAAACCTAGCCCCTGCAGCCAGACTGCCTGCATTCAAATTCCCAGCTCTGTCTCCTACTGGCTCCGTGGCCTCGGGCCAGTGGCTTAGCCTGTCTGTGCTTCAGTTTTAAACATCTGTGAGATGAGGAGGATAACAGTGTGTAGGGCATTAGCATATCATGAAGTTAAGTAAGTTAATACATGTAAGAATATAGGTAGTACTGTTTTGTGCCATAGAAGAGTCCACTATGAACATCAGTTCTTAATTTTCTATAAATAAATATAATTTTGAGTCTGAGCATCCATCCAAACAGGCTCGCCAGAAACTTCCTTGCTCTGGTCTTCAGGGCTTGCTCTGGGGAAGGGAGAGCCCTTGACCCCCTGGGCTGTCAGCGGGTCCAGGTCTGTCCACACAGATTCCTGCTCAGTCCCAAGACCTCTCGAAGGTCCAAGGCTCCTGTGCCGGCTTGGGCCTCGCTGCTCTGGCCAAGTGTCCCAAGAACCCACGTGCCAGGGCACACGTGCGACACCGTGGCCTGTGTGGTATCCTCAGCACCTAGCGTGAGGCTTGGAGAGAGCCCAGCACTCCATGCCCGCAAAGGAGAAATGAGGACACGGCCCGTGGGCGCAGCACAGGGTCCTAGCCGTGGGTTTAAGCGTCTGTGAAAAGGCCCCAACTCCAGATCTCCAGCCTGCCCTCGAGAAGCCGACGGGAGCGGCCAGGTCAGGTTTACTCGATAAGGTCAGTTTACAGGATACAAAATGCAGTCGTACTTTCAGAGTAGATGTAAAACTCCATCTTGGATACTGTAGCCGAAGCTTTAATGACATGGAAACATTTTGTTACATAAAAAAGTCAGGTTATAAAACACCATCAAGAATTGTGTCTATATTCAGTTCCCAGGACTGTGGTAACAAGGTGTCACAACATTGTGATTTAGAACAGTGGAAGTTTATTCTTTCACAGTCCTGGAGGCTTAAGTCCAAAATCAAGGTGTGGGCAGGGCCAAGGCCAAACTCCCTCTGAAGGCGCTGGGGGAGGGTCCTTCCTGCCCCTTCCAGCTCCTGGTGGTTCCAGTGACTGCCATTCCCTTGCTGTCCCAGCATCACGTCTGTCCTCGTCTTCATGTGGTGCCTCTTTGTGAGCATCTGTCTTCACGTGGGGACGTGTCACATTAACTAATTACATCGGCAATGACCTTATCTCCAAATAAGGTCACAGACGGGCGTACTGGAAGTTAGGACTTCAATGTATCTTTTTTGGGAGATATAATTCAGCCCATGACAGCCTCTCGTGTTGAATTAAAGAGCCTACATCTCAGGGTGCCTGGGGGGGGGGGGGGGCTCCGTCGGTTGAGAGTCCGACTTCAGCTCAAGTCATGATCTCTGGGTGGGTGAGTTTCGAGCCCCGTGTCGGGCTCTGTGCTGACAGCTCAGGGCCTGGAGCCTGCTTCGGATTCTGTGTCTCACTCTCTCTCTGCCCCTCCCCACACTCACTCTCCCTCTCTCTAAAATAAATAAACATTAAAAAAGAGTTAAAAAAAAAAGAGCTACATCTTTTTCAACAATGACAAATGACTACATCTCTTTCTGAAAAACCACACACACACACACACACACACACACACACACACTTTTACCCGAAAGAGAGCTCATCCTGCCCACGCTTGTCACCCTCCCTAACACCTCGTGTTGAGTTCCCCCCTCCCCCCACCCCACCAGGCCAGCTAAGCTGAGGCCTGGAAGTGGGTGTCTGTCTGTCTGCCTCTACTTACTGGTTCCGGCACACATCTTCACAGGCATTTACTCATTATGTGAACGCCCATCTCCACACGGTTTTGTCACTGTTTAAAAAACAAACAAACAAATAAAAAGAGTATTTTCTATGCCTTTTCTGAATCTTGCTTTTCTCACACAGTAACATCCGGCAGAAGTTATCCAAGCTACCCAACAAGCCTCCAAATCACTATTTTTAATGGTTATATAATACATTCTGCAGTTTGGGCATTAGCTGAAAATTAACAGTGATTATCTTCAGATACTTGGAGACAGGAGCTCTCGTCCATCACCCTTGTTTATGTGAGGCTAGCATGCAACCTGAGATACGATGGCTGTTCAATAAGCATGCGTGTCTCTGCCTTGTGAGTGAAGCATTTTCCAGAAACTCCAACTCCAGTAGAACTGGTATCACATACATAATCTTACTGCTGCTTAAAAAGGACACTGACACAGGGCCCCTGGACGGCTCAGTTGGTTGAGCGTCTGACTGTTGATTTCGGCTCAGGTCATGATCTCAGGGTCGTTGAGCTCCACGCTGAAGCTAGAGCCTGCTTAAGATTCCCTCTCTCCCTCTGCCCCTCTCTTCTGCTTGCGCTCTCTTTCTCTCTCTAAAATAAAAACAAAAATGAAGAAGCAGAAAAAGCCCAACACTGACATTTTCGGGTCCCAGAGACTAATGGTCAACATTCTACATAAGTCACCATAGCAGCCCGACAGCATTAAATGCTTCTATAGCCAAGGACAGGGCTCTGAGGGGTGAGCACTAACCCATGTAGCTTGCTGGTCAGATTCAGAATTCCAACCCTGATCTATTGATCTCCCAAGACCATCTCTCTCCTCCACATCTGTTTTCATAAGAGAAATAGCGTCTCTTTTGCTAGAATTCACTTGGAAAGCCTAGATGTGGTTGTTCCCGAACCCAGTCTCCAAAGTCTCACGACCATTAAAAATAGACAACGTGATGAAACAGACCAAAGATTTACAGAATTTTAGCAACCCAGAGAACTGGTCTAACTCCTCTTTGCTTATTTAGAATTGGCGACTTGGCTTTCGAGTCAGATGTGTCACACAGGAATGTCTAATTTCTTTTTGTCAATGTTTGTTTACTTATTTTCAGAGAAAGAGAGAAAGCATGAGCAGGGGAGGGGTAGAGAGAGAGGGAGAGAAAGAATCTTAAGCAGGCTCCGTGCTCAGTGCAGAGCTGGACAGGGGCTCCATCCCACGACCTTGAGATCATGACCTGAGCCGAAATCAAGACTCAGACGCTCAACCGACTGAGCCACCCAGGCACCCCAAAAGTCTAATTTCTAAGGACACAAGAGAAACGACTCACACATGGCAGGGCAGTAAATCATCGGGAGGTGAGTGGTAAGAGAGACAGAAGCCTGGGATTTCGGGCACTGAATCGGGGGAGGACAGCGGTGGCCTATGAAATTATACCAGGACTCCGCCACTTCTAGGAGTGCATTTTCTAGAAAGATTATTGGGAGCCTTTGACAAAAACACCCATATGAAAGTATACTGCAGTGTATGTTTCTTTAATTGTCAATCAATTTATGCGCGACCGTGATGGTGCACAGAGTGACCAGGGAGAATCACAAAGAGGAAGGGATGTGAATTTCAAAGGTAATTAAGTGGTGCCTAGAGTTTACGTTTCTTACCCTCAGATAGCGGACGGTAACGTGGTTCTGAGCCTGGGCTAAACACTGTAACCGCCTGGGAAGTTATAAGAGTACCGAAGCCTGCATCTTGACCACTTGGTACTGAACACACTGAGCATTAAGCATCTCTAAAGCTCTGCATGTGACTTGGAGTCGGCAGGGGCTGAGACCCACATCGCTAGAAGATTCAATTGCAAGGGATTAAAACTGCTAAAACTTAGAAGGGCTGTCTGTGCAATAAAATGAAATTGAGAATGAGAAGTAATTTCCTTATGTGGCAACACAGCCTTCTATGGGCTGTTCTCAGCCCTGGTCTTCAGCCTTCTCTCTGATTCTTCCCTGTGCTTTCCTGCTGCAGAACCGAACTTTCCCCCACATACACCACACGTTTCTCCTCTGTTGCTTTGCTGATGCCTTCCCTCTTCCAGGAAACGCTCCCTAAATGACTCTTGCTGATTCTCGGCAATTCAACCTTAAAAGGCCCATCCCAGTGAAGCTTCCCTATGATCCCCTAAGGTGTGGACCCACTGGATTGCATTTAATGATCTGTTTTGGTGCCTGTGTCTCCACCGGACTTCAGCAAACACCATAAAAGCAGAGACTGCCCCATTCAATTTGGGTTCCCATCACCTAGGCCAGTCGCTGGAAATCACAGACGGCAAATGAGTAGGAGGTGAAGTCAGGAAGCAGGACGGCGTTACGCAGCATGTATCAGTTACTCATTTATTATAATCTTGAGAAATGTACAGTCTTGGCAGGCATACACACATGCAAGAGAAAATTTGTTCTGTCGATGACAGCCCCCAAAAGCTTAAAAAAGAACACTATGGGGAAAAGGGGCAATGGAGAATTAGTCGCATCTTATATGGCGTTTATAAATGTTTCCATTTTTCCTCTTTGCCCTCATTGTAGGAAGCCAAGTAACCTAAAGGTAGCCT
The DNA here is from genome assembly GCF_018350175.1 of Felis catus. NCBI lineage: Eukaryota > Metazoa > Chordata > Mammalia > Carnivora > Felidae > Felis > Felis catus. The sequence continues at coordinate 231,649,427 of NC_058368.1, read as the reverse complement.
AGTAGCCACATTATTTTTTTTGCAGCCTGAAAGAAACAGAAGATACTCAGTTTCTACAAGTGGTCCTACAGAGGAAACCCTTCCCTCTGAGAGATTACAAGGCCCCGTAACACATCGCTGCAAACGTTTGCTGCCCACCCTAATCAATTTCTTGCAAGCTCAGTAGCCAAATGGCAGTGACACTTCAGAAATACCAGAACCTGGTAATTTATTCCTTGACTGTCTTCCGAGACAATTAAGGACCTAGCATCTCCTGTGTGCTAAGCAATCCTGGGGCTACTCTTTCCAGCAACTTCCACAAGAGACGCTGTCAGAACTCCTTACAAACAATCAAGTCTGAAAGAGGCCCCTAGAGAGTGTCTGCACTTGAGCAAATGGTGCTGATGCCAAAGCAGGGAGCAGACTTCTCCCGCCACGTGCAGCCCACGTTGTTAAAGATGGAGTTCTCGTCCAGGGTTTCTTGCGATCGTGCGGCCCTCTGCATTAGACTCTGCAGAATGACAGCAATTTGACCAAGAGTGCCTGGATGGCAGATGCTTTATGTACACTGTCAAGTTTAATGTGGTACAATCCAGGCGATTCTGCCGTGCCGGGCGTGTGGCAAGCCCGCGGAGGGCTGTCGACAGCCACACAGGGTGAGGAGGTGGCAGAATCGTGGGGTGATCAGCATTCAAAGGGAGCTAAGAGACCATCTCGTTCAGCCTCTTCATATTGCAGAGGAACTAAGATAGACCAGAGAGCACAATGGTTTCTTGTTGAAGAAACATACGGAGAGGTACATGCATGCCCGATCCAAATGTGGGGCTTGAACCGGAGTCTTCTGCCTGCCTAATCTAAACTGGCTACTTGCACTGTCCAGACACACCTGCTGATTTTCAGAACTTCATTTGACTCTTCACCCTGCAGGCTGCTTAAGGATGACCGATTGTATCAACTTGAGCAAGTGACGCTGAAGCTGTACAAATGGTCCGTATCTAGTCACTCCCACTCCGCATCCCTAATATGGCTCAAAGCCACCGAGTAATCCCTGCTGACATCCAGTTATGTTGTTGTCGCTCACCGAGTCTGGCCGACCCTTATCTTTGACCTAAAAATCCTTCAGAGTTAGTTCTTGGAATTTAAAGAGTTTCCAACAGGAGAGAAGCACTTCTATTAAGATCTTTGTCTCTTTAAAAAAAAAAAAAAGGAATAAAGGAGGAGATAGAAGCCAAAAGGAAACGTAATTATAGTTCTATTTGTCTTGCCTTGCATCTCTGAGGGAAATGTGAATCTTTTGTACCAGTGGGTTAATTTCAGCTGAATGTCATTCAACTCATTCAAAGCTGGTAGGGTATTTTAGAGAAGAACAGAGTGGAAATTGTAAGTAAAAAATAACAATATTTTGCGTTCTAAAACTAGGATAAATTTTTCTGTAAGTTTTCTTCATCAAATGGAGACAAAATGAAGAAGAAAAGAAAAATAGAAGTGTGGCCTCGTTAATTATTGCTTGTCCAACCCATGCATAAGGGCCATGGTGTGGACACCACATGCATATACACACACACCTGTGTACCCTAAATCTCAATGTCTTATATGTATCATGATTTCATGATAATAACCTCTGTCCCCTCCTCCTCTAAAGTAAATAGAACAAAAACATGTTGGCAGACACAACCCTTCTGCCCAGCTCCTCCCATCATCCCCATAACGTACCTACCATCTCAAAAGAGGTGCCATCCATTTACAGTATCATGTTATCTGAAAATCATGAGAGTTTTACTTCTTCATTCCTATTTGGATGCCTTTTATTTCTTTCAGTTGTCTGATTGCTGCGGCTAGGGCTTCCAGTACTATGTTGAATAAAATGGTGAGAGTGGGCATCACTTTTGTGTTCCTAACCTTAGGGGAAAAGCGCTCCTAAAACCCTAAAGACTCCAACCAAAAACTTCTAGAACTGATCATGAATTCAGTAAAGCTGAAGGATACAAGATCAACGTACAGAAATCTCTTGCATTTCTATGCACTAATTATGAAGCAGCAGAAAGAGAAATTAAGAAAACAATCCCATTTACAATTGCACCAAAAATAATAAAATATCTAAGAATAAACTTAACCAAAAAGGTGAAAGACCTCTACTCTGAAAAGTCTAAAACACGGATGAAAGGAATTGAAGATGACACAAAGAAATGGAAAGACATCCCATGCTCCTGGATAGGAAGAACAAATATTGTTCAAATGTCTATACTACTCAAAGCAACCTACACTTTCAATGAAATCCCTATCAAAATACCAATAGCATTTTTACAGAACTAGAACAAGCAATCCTAAAATCTGTATGGCACCACAAAAGACACCAAATAGCCAAAGCAATCTTGAAAAAGAAAACCAAAGCTGGAGGCATCACAGTTCCAGACTTCAAGTTATATTGCAAAGCTGTGGTGATCCAAACAGTGTGGCATTGGCAGAAAAACAGACACATAGATCAACAGAACAGAATAGAAAACACAGAAATAAGCCAACAATTATACGGTCAGTTCATCTTCAACGAAGGAAGCAAGAATATCCAATGGGAAAAAGACGGTCTCTTATTTATTTATTTACTTATTTATTTATAATTTAAGTTCAAGTTAGTTAATTTGTAGTGTAGTACTGGTTTAGGAACAGAATTTAGTGATTCATCATGTACATATAATATCCCGAAAAAGACCATCTCTTTAACAAATGGTGTTGGGAAAACTGGACAGCAACATGTAAAAAGGGTGAAGCTTTCTGACACCATACACAAAAATATTTTCAAAATGGATTAAGACCTAAATGTGAGACCTGAAACCATAAAAATTCTAGAAAACAATGCTGGCAGTAATTTCTTTGACATCAGCCCTAGTAACTTCTTTCTAGATAGGTTTCTTTTTTAACTTTTTTTAATGTTTATTTATTTTTGAAGGAGAGAGAGACAGAGTGGGGGGAGGGGGCAGAGAGGGAGGGAGACACAGAATCTGAAGCAGGCTCCAGGCTCTGAGCTGTCAGCACAGAGCCTGATGCGGGGCTCGAACTCACAAACCGTGAGATCATGGCCTGAGCCGAAGTCGGTCGCTCAACCGACTGAGCCACCCAGGCGCCCCTAGATAGGTTTCTTAAGGCCAGGGAAACAAAAGCAAAAATAAACTATTGGAACTATATCAAAACAAAAAGCTTCTGCACAGCGAAGGAAACAATCAAAAACTAAAAGGCAACCTATGGAACGGGAGAAGATATTTGCAAATGACATATCTGATAAAGGTTAGTATTCAAAATATATAGAGAATTTATAAAACTCAGCGCCCCAAAAACAAATATTCCAAATAAAAAATGGGCAGAAGACACGAACAGACATTTCTCCAAAGAATACATACAGATGGCCAACAGATATATGAAAAAATGTTCAACATCACTCATCATCAGAGAAATGCAAGTCAAAACCGCAATAAGACATCACCTCACACCTGTCACAATGGCTAAAATCAACAACGTAAGAAACAACAAGTGTTGGTGAGGATGTGGAGAGAGGGGAGCCCTCTTGCACTGCTGATGGGAATGAAAACTGGCACAGCCACTATGGAAAACAGTATGGAGTTTCCTCCAAAAATTAAAAATAGAACTGCCCTACGATCCAGTATTGCACTGCTGGGTATTTACCCCCCAAAATACAAAAACACTAGTTCAAAGGGATGCATGCACCCCTATGTTTATTGCAGCATTACTTCCAGCAGCCAACTTATGGAAGCAGCCCAAGTGTCCACTGATAGATGAGCGGATAAGGAAGACATGGTATGTATGTGCACTGGAATATTAATCAGCCATAAAATGAATGAAATCTTGCCATTTTCAATAACATGGACGGAGCCACAGAGTATTAAGCTAAGCAAAATAAGTCAGTCAGAGAAAAGCAAATGCCATATGATTTTACTCACATGTAGACTTTAAGAAACAAAACAAACGAGCAAAGGAAAAAAAATGAGAGAGAAAGAGACAAACCAAGAAAGAGACTCTTAACTCTTGAGAACAAACTGATGGTTACCAGAAAGGAGGAGTCCAGGGGATGGATCAACGAGGTGGTGGAAATTAAAAAGCACACTTACCATGATGAGCGCTAAGTAATGTATAGAATTACTGAATCACTCTATGGTACTCATAAGCTGATATTACATTGTATGTTAACAGACTGGAATTTAAGTAAAAATTTTTAAAAATTTATTATAAATAAATACATAAATTTTTAAAAATGAAACTATAACTTAAAAAAAAAAGGGTGGCCATCCAAATGAAAAACAAAAAAAGAGCATGGACCTGTGAGCCAGGAGAGCTTGATCACAGGCAATTTTGCCTTAAAAAATGGCCCAGTTGATTCCTTATTTAGAGGATACACCTACACATGGTCCTTTTCTTCACTAGGTAGCCTTGAAATGAACAAATCCTTTGACAGACTTTAAATCAAAATGCTGGGGAAAGGGGCACCCAAGTGATGAGCGTATGAACGGGACGAGACCCCCGCCCCAACACACACACCAAAATACAACATGGCGCCTCCACTGGAACCAGTGACTGGGTCATGATTCCAAGACAACACTGATTATAAGACACGCTTCTATCTTTCAAACGACTAAGAAAAATAATTTGTAAGTGAAGCGGGATGCCTTAATGACGGTCTGGGTACTAGAGCCCTGTATGGTTCCCACCAGTCTCTCCTTACTCTGAGCACCTTTATTCTCTCCTCAGGGATCTGGCAATGTCTCCTGCCTTTGCTCGCATGGGTTGCCCTGCACTAGGCAATCCTTCTGCATATCATATATCTCAGTACTAATTCCTTTTCACCTACTTCTTTTCTTAGATCCTTCTCTTGGTCAGCTTTCGGTAAGTTGTGCCATGGTGACAAACACCACTTAAATCGATGGGGCTTAAAACAGCAAAGGGTTTAGTTCTCGCTCCTGTTAAATGTGCTTTGCAGGTTGGCTGTGGCTCTGCTCCACAGGCCTTCATTCTGGGGTCCGGGCTGAGGGCAGGGCTCCTATCAGAGGCACACCGTCCTCAGCGCAGAGGGGAAGAGAAACAGTAGACGGGTGGTGGTGGCTCCTGTGGCTTGTGCTGAGAAATACATACGTCACTCTACTCCCAGGCCATTAACTCATGCTCACGTGGCCAAGCGTGTCAGTATTGGGTGTGGGGTATGCTCCTCCCACAGATAGGTACAGGAAGGAGGGGCCCTGGAGGGAGAGGTCGAATGGAAGGGCAGCGGATATTTTAAACAGATGTTGCAATCTGTCGTTAAGCCTCTGATGGTCACTTTTCAGTAAGTTAGATAATCTAGTCATTCTACCAAAGAGCCATATGCGCTCTACCAACATACATTTATACCCTGCTGCTCTGTTTTCGTGCCTTTTTATTTAATAGCTTTTTCTTTAAGGGAAAAATCATATATAATTTTTGGAGCTATTTTAAGTGTCAGTTAAACTCAATCCTGTAGCTACAACACACTCATAACTTATCAAAGCGCCATCAATAAGACAGCCAGGACGAAGGCTAGGACTGAGTCTACCCGCACACCGCACAGAGGCAACAGGAACCGCGTCTGCGGTCTCCTGGTCAACAGCAAGCCTAAGCCATCATTGTTTGCAAGATGCATTTCAATCGCACATTTGTTGAAATGTGGAAAAAATGTCTATTACAATCAACGAAATAGAGTACTTGTGCGTATATGTATGTGCATGTAAAATGAGACTGACTGATCAGTTCGATGTTCTACATCTTTGCTCCTCAAAGTGTGGCCTGCGGTTCACAGCTATTGATGCCCCCTGGGAGCTGGTTTAGCCATACAAATTGCCGTCCCCAACCAAGACCCACTGACTGGGAACATTAACAGGATCTTCAGGTGATCCCCATGCCCATTTCAGCATGATAAGTAGTATTCTAAGTAACGTCGATGTCATAGCTGGTAAGTGCATCATAACAGAGTGAACACACAGATGCATGCACGCGGGTCATGGAGACAATGGGCTGACACCCACTCCTTCCTGCATGCTGGAGCTCCAGCCAATAGGGCAAGAGGGAAGAGTTATCTCCTTCGGCAAGAGTGACAAGGACAGATTGGATATCTTAACCCTGGCCACAGTGAAAATCACCTGGAGAAGTTTTTTAACAATACTGAAGCCTGGGCCTCGCTCTCGGAGATTCATTTAGTTTGGGGCACTTGACTGATGTGTAACCTGGGTGGGGCTTCCCATTCAGGGGGCTGGGGGAGTGCAGCGGGGAGCGGAAGGGAGGTCTGTTTGTGAGCTGGGAGCAGAACTGGCAAGCTCTCCTGTGAGCTCCTGAGTCCTCACCTTCACTCGGGCCACTGTATAAATAGGACTCAAATTAGGGGCAGGAGAGAGAAAGATGTGTTGCACAGGGTTTAGAGCTGATAGGAGCGAGGCTGATAGGACTGAGCAGCGGAATGAGGACTCGGGATTCGATCTGATTGCAAGTTCATGTGTAAACAGCCCACGCACATGTGATACGGGGAAACCACACTAACTTAAAAGTCCAAAGACCCAGATCATCTCTTCTTTAACCCTAAATAAAGCAGCTAAACGCCCCAAGCCTTGGTGCCCTGTTCTGTTAAATGGGCTTAAAAATGATACCAGCCTCCCTCCACACTTCATGGGATTCTGAGGTTTACAGAGATGCTCTTTATAAAATGAATCTTACTATGCAGAGACAAGGTGTGTTCATTTTTTGAGCACATGTTTAGAATGGTTTTTAGTTTATTTTCTCTCCCTAAAGAGGTACAGATTATTTATAATTTAAAATAGAATGCCTTTTATCTTATATCATTTGAGGGTAGGTAAACAAACCAAAATCAGGAGTTTCAAACTGGGTTCCTTGAAGCACTGGGGTTTGCTAAATTTGGGCACCACAAAATATTTTTCAAGCACACCTGGGGGAGGGAAGTTGGTGATTTTTTTATTTCCACACTTGAACCAACTTATGAGAGACTATGTCATCTGAATTTAGTTTGTCTTCTTCAACTTCCAAATTGGGTCTCCACCTTATGGGGACATATGAGGGTTTTTGTAAGGGAAGACTAAAATTACATCAGAAAATAAGCAGTAAAAATATTGCCACCAATGGGCAGGATTTTGGGAATGATATTTGTTTTGGTATTAGTATCATTTTTCTCTGAGGTCATTTAAGGATTTTTTTTCACTACATATGTATAATTGATGATATTTGTTTTTGCACAGGTAGTTAAAGCGGCATACTTTAAGAGAGTTTCATATATGTGCATGTCTCCACACATATGTATGTCGAGATATATGTGCATATGTGCATGAACATTCATATTCACACATAGTGATTTTGACGAGATGGCGAACCTCTGCCATTAAAAAAAAATTTTCCGGGGGCGCCTGGGTGGCGCAGTCGGTTAAGCGTCCGACTTCAGCCAGGTCACGATCTCGCGGTCCGTGAGTTCGAGCCCCGCGTCGGGCTCTGGGCTGATGGCTCAGAGCCTGGAGCCTGTTTCCGATTCTGTGTCTCCCTCTCTCTCTGCCCCTGCCCCGTTCATGCTCTGTCTCTCTCTGTCCCCAAAAAAATAAATAAATGTTGAAAAAAAAAATTAAAAAAAAAAATTTCCTTGGGGCGCCTGGGTGGCGCAGTCGGTTAAGCGTCCGGCTTCAGCCAGGTCACAATCTCGCAGTCTGTGAGTTCGAGCTCCGCGTCGGGCTCTGGGCTGATGGCTCAGAGCCTGGAGCCTGTTTCGGATTCTGTGTCTCCCTCTCTCTCTGCCCCTCCCCCGTTCATGCTCTGTCTCTCTCTGTCCCAAAAATAAATAAACGTTGAAAAAAAAAATTAAAAAAAAATTTCCTTAATGTTTATTTATTTTTGACAGAGAGAGACAGAGTGACAGCAAGCATGAGTGGGAGGGGCAGAGAGAGGGAGACCCAGAATCCGAAGCAGGCTCCAGGCTCCGAGCTGTCCGCGCAGAGCCCGACACGGGGCTCAAACCCACGGACCGCGAGATCGTGACCTGAGCTGAAGCCGGACACTCGACCAACTGAGCCCCCCAGGCGCCCCTGACCCTCTGCCACTCTTAAAAGCCTCTTGGGTTGTCAGGGTCATAGATATAGAATGAGCCCATCTGTTTATCTGGGCATCTATAAACATCTGAGAGGATGGCATTATTATTAAAACAAGTAGACCTTCACGTATTCTACCTTTGAAATGTCTAACCATCTTGAGTTGGGTTACAAATGTTGGCAACCATCACCCAGACTTCTGAAGTGAAAAAAAAAAATCGCTTTCGCTGAAGCTACTGACAACAAGATAAAAAATTCATCCAAAATTTCATCCAAAAGGATAAAAAATTCAAAAGATAGGATGAACATTGGCTCCCCCATATTTCTTCGCTCAGGTGTCAATACTACGTCTCTGGGACGTTCCCTAATGACTCCTCCTGCTTGGCAACGGAGGCGAAACGTGGCAGTGCTCATTAATCTCATGGGGAAAGTGGTATGTGTAATGAAAAAAGCATCTGTACATGAATCTTGACTTCTACTTTGGGAGATAAAAAATAGGATTCACTGGGAGTAAGACGATGAACGCCCCTATATGATCTTTCTTCCTCCACCCAGTTCTACTTTTCATCTTTAAACTAGAGATATTCTGATACCAAAAAAAAAAAAAAAAAAAAAAAATAGCCATTTTACCTCCAATCCAACTGTATGTTCTTGGAAGTGAAAGACCATCCCGCAGCTTATAGTGAGAAGCTCAAACCTCTTCGCTGTGCTGCGGGGGATAGCAGAGCACGAGAAACTACCTTCATGAAACACACTTTCCTCCAGCCTGTGTCGAATACAGCGTGAGGGCAATCAAGAGACTGCAGGGGACTAAATCCTGAAAAGAGAGAACAGAAATAGAGCTCACCATTAAGAGTAGAGGCATTGTTTTTTTTTCCTTTGTAGGTTTTTTGGGGGGAGTCGTTGGGGGCTAAGGGATATGGGATATGTATTAAGCTACATCTTAGAAATTAAGAGTTACATAAGGTAAGTAAAGATAAAAGGGAATAAAAGATTCGTGTTAGGGAATTTTTGTTTTCAAAACAACTCAGTACTCTCTGTGGTGTTAAGGGATAATCAGAAAAAGGTAGTTCTTTCAACTCAAGTAACAAAGAGAAAACTAGGCTTTGATCACTTCAAAGGAAACCAAAGACTGCAAATGGGAAAACCTTAGGAACAGATGGAGAGGGAGAGTATGAGCTTGCGAGAGTGTAGTAGTAAAGTAAAGCAGCCCTCGAAAGACACGATAAAATCATCCCGAATACCATATACGCACCTGTGGTGTAGACAGGCTGCTGTGGTTCTCAGTGCAGGCCGTGAGCAAGCCTGCAGTCTGGGGGGTGAGGAGCTCTTTGGCCTTTGGATGCACAACGTGGTCAGACAGGCGAGAAACCAGATGCAACCCTGAGGGGGTGCAGGGTCTCATCAACTTAAGTCAGGGAATTTAAAATTGTGAATGATTAGGTTGCTATTTTTAAAGACTGGGTAGGGAGACAGCATAAAACATCAGGAGGTATGAGAAGTAAGGCGTTGAGAGGTCCTATCTATCACCCTGTGAGCACATCATTCTGAATGTGGTGCCCAGATGCTGGGTCTGGGTCCAAACTTTGGGAACGAAAACTGGGTCTTGAGTCACATTCCAGAACTGTGCCTCAGATGCAAGCTGGCTCCCTCCGGACTACTGAGAAAACTTGGTAATCAGGAAGGTGAATCAAAAACTTAGAGATAATGAAGCCACTCTAACCCACAGTATTAATACTTTGGTGTAGAATTGAGGAATAAACGACGCAATCATCGTTTAACAAAATATGTGTCATGTTAAGTCACTAGAAACATACATGGGATTTCAGCACACTAGAGTATATGACATAGCAGCCTGGGGGTGTGATTTGAAATTCTCAGTTGATTGTAGACTTGTGGTTTTAGGTTGAAAGGAATAAGAGAATTTGATTAAGTTGGCAGACAACCTGATTTATCCACCTATACATTTATAAGAGCTAAGTGCTTAGAAAGAATTCGCTTGCTGGGTTTGTAAGTCTGTCCTGACAGGAATTAAAGGCGCTTCAGATGTATCAAATTTTGAGAACAGAGTTTTTAAATGCTTAAGGGAATTTAACCAACTGAGTTTCCGAGTTTCGTTGGTTGTTTATGTGAGTCTTATTTAACGTGAAGAGTTAAACAAATATTTTATTTTATTTTATTTTTTTAATATATGAAATTTATTGTCAAATTGGTTTCCATACAACACCCAGTGCTCATCCCAAAAGGTGCCCTCTTCAATACCCATCACCCACCCTCTCCTCCCTCCCACCCCCCATCAACCCTCAGTTTGTTCTCAGTTTTTAACAGTCTCTTATGCTTTGGCTCTCTCCCACTCTAACCTCTTTTTTTTTTTTCCTTCCCCTCCCCCATGGGTTCCTGTTAAGTTTCTCAGGATCCACATAAGAGTGAAACCATATGGTATCTGTCTTTCTCTGTATGGCTTATTTCACTTAGCATCACACTCTCCAGTTCCATCCACGTTGCTACAAAAGGCCATATTTCATTTTTTCTCATTGCCACGTAGTATTCCATTGTGTATATAAACCACAATTTCTTTATCCATTCATCAGTTGATGGACATTTAGGCTCTTTCCATAATTTGGCTATTGTTGAGAGTGCTGCTATGAACATTGGGGTACAAGTGCCCCTATGTATCAGCACTCCTGTATCCCTTGGGTAAATTCCTAGCAGTGCTATTGCTGGGTCATAGGGTAGGTCTATTTTTAATTTTCTGAGGAACCTCCACACTGCTTTCCAGAGCGGCTGCACCAATTTGCATTCCCACCAACAGTGCAAGAGGGTTCCCGTTTCTCCACATCCTCTCCAGCATCTATAGTCTCCTGATTTGTTCATTTTGGCCACTCTGACTGGCGTGAGGTGATACCTGAGTGTGGTTTTGATTTGTATTTCCCTGATAAGGAGCGACGCTGAACATCTTTTCATGTGCCTGTTGGCCATCCGGATGTCTTCTTTAGAGAAATGTCTATTCATGTTTTCTGCCCATTTCTTCACTGGGTTATTTGTTTTTCGGGTGTGGAGTTTGGTGAGCTCTTTATAGATTTTGGATACTAGCCCTTTGTCCGATATGTCATTTGCAAATATCTTTTCCCATTCCGTTGGTTGCCTTTTAGTTTTGTTGGTTGTTTCCTTTGCTGTGCAGAAGCTTTTTATCTTCATAAGGTCCCAGTAATTCACTTTTGCTTTTAATTCCCTTGCCTTTGGGGATGCGTCGAGTAAGAGATTGCTACGGCTGAGGTCAGAGAGGTCTTTTCCTGCTTTCTCCTCTAGGGTTTTGATGGTTTCCTGTCTCACATTCAGGTCCTTTATCCATTTTGAGTTTATTTTTGTGAATGGTGTGAGAAAGTGGTCTAGTTTCAACCTTCTGCATGTTGCTGTCCAGTTCTCCCAGCACCATTTGTTAAAGAGGCTGTCTTTTTTCCATTGGATGTTCTTTCCTGCTTTGTCAAATATGAGTTGGCCATACATTTGTGGGTCTAGTTCTGGGGTTTCTATTCTATTCCATTGGTCTATGTGTCTGTTTTTGTGCCAATACCATGCTGTCTTGATGATGACAGCTTTGTAGTAGAGGCTAAAGTCTGGGATTGTGATGCCTCCTGCTTTGGTCTTCTTCTTCAAAATTCCTTTGGCTATTCGGGGCCTTTTGTGGTTCCATATGAATTTTAGGATTGCTTGTTCTAGTTTCGAGAAGAATGCTGGTGCAATTTTGATTGGGATTGCATTGAATGTGTAGATAGCTTTGGGTAGTATTGACATTTTGACAATATTTATTTTTCCAATCCATGAGCAGGGAATGTCTTTCCATTTCTTTAAATCTTCTTCAATTACCTTCATAAGCTTTCTATAGTTTTCATCATACAGATCCTTTACATCTTTGGTTAGATTTATTCCTAGGTATTTTATGCTTCTTGGTGCAATTGTGAATGGGATCAGTTTCTTTATTTGTCTTTCTGTTGCTTCATTGTTAGTGTATAAGAATGCAACTGATTTCTGTACATTGATTTTGTATCCTGCAACTTTGCTGAATTCATGTATCAGTTCTAGCAGACTTTTGGTGGAGTCTATCGGATTTTCCATGTATAATATCATGTCATCTGCAAAAAGCGAAAGCCTGACTTCATCTTTGCCATAAACAAATATTTTAAAAATTGCTTTGCAACTTTAAAAACTGAGCATTGGTTTATACAGAAATTATTTTAAATAGTTTTTTGAGACAAAATCTTTACTGATTTTTTTCAATCTCAACTACTATATACCTCAAATAGACTCAGAAAGGCATCACATTTTGCTTTGAAAGCCAAGTAGGGTTGCTTTCCTTTCCTTCATAGCCATTTGGAGGGAGAAAGAATGATCTCAGTATTGCAGCGAATTTTAAAGCCCCTACCACCTTGAAGACTATCTTTTTTGGTGTAGTGTCTAGGTTGCAACCATTCAACTTACACTCAATAGTAATATAATGATAATATTTTTAGCAGTTGGGGGTTCTCAAAGCGTGTCCACTGGCATACCTAATCAGTGTTTTCTACAGCAACTGAAAGCAATTTGTACTCTGGACCTTCTCAATGTCCACTCGAAATCTGAAGGCACAGCGCTTTACTTAATCATTGTCAAGTGTCCTTGGACTTCACAGCTAAGACTACTCCATTTCTAGAATTTTCCCCCTTGAGGCTGGAGAGAAAAATAATGGCTTCAAAGCTAAAAGCCCTTTAACACGAGAAGGGCTTAGCACGGTGCGTATACAAGGTGGGTACTCCACACACATGGCCCCTATTCTTAGCACCCTAGCATCAAGCCTTCGTTGCCTTAGTCCTCCATCAGAAAAACGTGGCCAAGACTGGGAAGCAGGAGCCCTGGGAAGATTTCACGTGGCAACTTCAGAACTTAGAAGATGCAGCCATTCCAGGGGTTCATGTATAACCCGCCTTCCCTGGTTATACTCAGCCATTGGAGGACTGACCCCAGACAGAGTGGGAACACTTTTTAGGCCCTTTCTTCACATTTCTCCCCTCTGGTTTCCCCTGTGCTCATCTGGGAACCCCACCCAGCCTGTCAGAGCCCCCAGGCTCTGTTTCCGGGACCATAACTTGATGCCTGTACCCAGTGGACAATGGATGGGCCTCACGGGGAATCCTGACCTTGTGTGCCAAATTTAGGGTAAACGTAAGTAGTGCCATTTTATGGTGAGAGGATCCATAGCTGCCATTCTATTTGCAAATGATTCCACAGTTGGAAAGTTGGAGGTCAGGCATTGCAGGTACTTCCTCGTTCCACCCCACTGTCCAAATGTCCTCACCTCCTCACCTCTGTCCACCGCCTGGGATTCCTGTGAACCGACCCTGTGGGCAGGTAGACAAATCAGCCTCAACAGAGCTGTCGGGGGCTGCCTGGAACATCCGTGTTACTCTTCAAGAACCAGTGTCAACTTTACACAGCAAAGGAGGCAAACGTGAGGCGTGTCAGGCACATTGACACAGACATCGAAGGTGTTTTCAGATGACAGGTTGAGTATTGCAGTGCAGTAGAATGACTGAATTTTGACAAGACCCCGTGGTAAGCATCCAGATGCCTGCCGACCTGATGATGTATCTTCCATGGCCCTCCACTCGGGACAAAACTCTTCACACGGACCCACTGCTCGCACCCACCTATGTGCCCACCCAGCTGGCCACTCCCGCAGGGATGCAGGGATGTGTCACCTCACCCACCGCCTTGGGGAGAACTTCAGCTTCAGGGTAGGGAGGTGACGCCACCAGCCAGGCTCACACGTAGAACCTGATGCAGCCTCCTGTCTCTTCTGAGCAAGATGACCCAACTGTGGGTGTTACCCTGGAAGTCCTGCATCCCAGGAGACCTCTCAGACCCTGAAATTCGGGATGGTTGTTTGCCCTACAAATAAAAAGCCCTAAATTTCCCTCTTGTGTGGGAGTATTCCAAGCTCCATCCTTAACCAAGAGAAGGGAGGGGCCTAGAAGTCCTTGAAAACCGTGTCATTGGAAAACACACCAAAAACTCTGCGTGTGGAAGACTGTTGTTTCTTGCAAAAAATCGAAGTCTCCCTCCACCTGGGGCACACGACACTCATCCCCTGCGTGGTGGCAGACTCAGCTCTGGGGGACAGCCGGCTTTGATTCAAGCAGCATTTGGCTTCAAATCAGAGTTAAAGGAAAAGTTATTTCCCCTTCAGGCTGTCATGTTTTCATCCCCTTGTTTCCCATGACAATCCCCTCGTAGCCTATACTTGTTTCCCTTCACGAGACTCTCCTTTGGGCAGACATTGCATTTTATTTATCTATTTATTTTTTCACAGCAAGGCATCTTTATTCATGGCTGATGCATCCCACTGATTCATGATAATGAAAAGATGGAATCCCCGCTTCCAACAGTGGGTTAAAAGGATCCTCCAGAATTAGCCATGTGTAGGAATCTTTGATAAACGAAGCCAGCCAAATACAAGTTAGCTGCATCGAAGAGTGCATAATCTATTATTCTACTAAAAACACTGTTGTAGAAACCATTTCCAATGAACTCATCAATGCAAAACTGTTTTTTTATATTTAATTAATAGACTGTTAGAATAAGAAACAAACCTCTTAATTTATCCAGTACGGTGCTTTCATGTTCCAGAAAAGGGAAGTGGATTCCAAAGAGATTACATGCATTGTTGAAGGTTGCTCACCTTGTCATACAGCTGGGTCCAGAACCTGATCCCCTGGCGTTCCTTCTGTTGTCACACTCTTTCTGATTCACGCCAGGTTAACAAAGGGCAATATCCCAAAGGATATGAGTTGTTCTCAAGGCTGGCTACACGTTTTTTTTTCAGAGTTAAAAGTTTTATTTTATTTGTTTGTTTATTTATTTATTTATTATTTATTATTTTTTTTAATTTTTTTTAACGTTTATTTATTTTTGAGACAGAGAGAGACAGAGCATGAACGGGCAGAGAGACAAGGAGACACAGAATCAGAAGCAGACTCCAGGCTCTGAGCCATCAGCCCAGAGCCCGACGCGGGGCTCGAACTCACGGACCGTGAGATCGTGACCTGAGCTGAAGTCGGACGCTTAACCAACTGAGCCACCCAGGCACCCCTTTATTTATTTATTTATTTATTTATTTATTTAAATATAACTTATTGTCAAGTTAGCTAGCATATAGTGTATACGGTGTGCTCTTGGCTTCAGGAGTAGATACAGGAGTGCTGACTCACAGGGGCACAGGCACCCCAATGTTTATAGCAGCGCTATCAACAATAGCCAAATTATGGAGAGAGCCCAAATGTCCATCAACTGCTGAATGGATAAAGATGTGGTTTATGTATACAAAGGAATACTACTCGGCCATGAGAAAGAGCGAAATCCTGCCATCTGCAACAATGTGGATGGAACTGGACGGTATTGTGCTAAGTGAAATAAGGCAGGCAGAGAAAGATACCATGTTTTCACTTATATGTGGAATTTGAGAAACGTAACAGAAGACCATGGGGGAAGGGAAGGGGGGAAAATAGTTTCAAACAGAGAGGGAGGCAAACCTTAAGAGACTCTTAAATACAGAGAACAAACTGAGGGCTGAGTGGGGTGGGGGGGAGAAGGGGTGATGGGCATTGAGGAGGTTACTTGTTGGGATGAGCACTGGGTGTTGTATGTAAGCGATGAACCATGGGAATCTACTCCAGACATTGTATTTTAAATGAAGCTAATGTGGCTGTAGTCACCGGCTAACACGGTTCCATTTATAGATGCCTCATCTAGGAGCCTTCAGCCCCCGTGGGTCCCCCTGCAGGGCAGTACAGGAGTGGGCCCCACATCTGTCCCCTGAACTGTGCTTCCAGCCAGCCCCCTGACCCAGGGACATTTAGCAATGTCTGCAGACATCGTTGTCGCAACTAGGAGGTTTGCTACTGGTACCCAGCGGGTAGGGGTCCGGAATGCTGCTAAGACCCCTTGCAATGCACGCGATGGGCCCCCACAGCAAAGAATGCAGTGTCAGTCATGCTGAGGGGAACGAAGGGCTTCTCAGGCTGGTCCTTTAACACTTACAGGGCTCCAAAGTCATGGCCCAACAACCACATGGGCCCAACAGCATGGCCCAAAGCGTGCACATTTATCACATTTTACAATGAAGATGATTGCTGATTCCGAGGCTGAGAGAGCCACCTGCCTTTTAGAGAGAGCCAGAAGAGAATGTCACAAAGCAAAAAATTCTAGCCTGTGGGGGGACAACATCTCCCACCCACCCCAGGTATTAGGGAAAACTAGTGCCTGATAATGGCTGTTGACCGTGATTGTTGACAACGATGTTGGCGGTGTCGCTGATGATTCTGCAGCCCCTCTCTGCTGGAATTGTGTCAGACCCCGAGACCAGAAGAAAAACAAACAGGCAGTAAGGAAGTTATAGAGGGCACAGGTTTTAGCACAGTACTGAACTTTCTTTGGGATGCTTTGCGAAGTCACTGCAAACAAACAAACAAACAAACAAACGTAACCTGTTGGTACGACCACACAATGACCCGTATGTAAATGTTCATAGCAGTGTTATTCAGAATAGCCAAAACGTGGAAATAATCAAATGCCCATCAGCTGGCGAACAGGTAAACAAAATGCGGTCTGTCCGCACATTGGAATAGTACTTGGTAATAGAAAGGAAAAGTACGGACATGGGCTACCGCAGGGATGAACCTTGAAAACATTGTGTTAAGTAAACAAAGCTGGACAGAAAAGACCACATATTGTAAGATCCGGCAGACATGAAGTGTCTTTTTTTTTTTTTTTTACAAAAGGCAAATCTATAAAAATAGACTAGTGGCTGCCTAGAGTTGAAAGAGGGAACAAGACCAGAGATTTTAGACCAGGCCTGTTGCCAATGGCACGAGGGTCTTTTGGGGTAGTGAAAATGTTTCAAAATTGGATTTGAAGACAACTGCACAAGTCAGTAAATTTACTAAAAGTCATTGAATTGTGCCTTTAAGGCAGGTGAATTTTACGGTATGTAAATTATACCTCACTAAAGCTCTCACCAAAAAATCTATTAGACTTGGAAGGATTTTTTTCCTCTGGTATTTGGTAGAGAATGTTATAGAAAGAACACTTCACGGGGTGGGGGTGGCGGGGGCGGGGGGAAGACATTACATCCTAGTCCAGATTCTACGTATAATTAACTGCATTACTGAAAACGAGGCACTGATACGCTCCCGGACTGCTTCGCAAACTGTAACCTAACTGGGAGCCCTCAGATACTTCCTACCTCTCATGCCGTGAGATTTGGTTGACTGACTACTCATATTTCAATAGGAATTGACTCGTGGGCCTGCGTCATTGCTTTATAATAATCGCATCACCTCTGAAGTTCACTTCGCTTTATAGAGAGCGAGTGCCTGGGCCCATCTAAGTCCGGGACCACGTGCATAGCTGATGCTCTCTCCCCCAAACTCACCCCGTAGCAATATCTCATGGAGACACAGAGGATGTCGCAACCAGGGAAGGGCCAGGGTGGGGTCTGTCCTCTGAGCTGCTCGATTCTCCAGTACGTATGCAAATGCCCAAGGGGGCTTCTCTTCCCCTTCTAAGTCAGGCCATGGTGTCACTTCACCCACTTTGGACAACAGCCTGGCCGTTGGCATCCTAAACTCAGACCCCGTTGCCTGCCAGGCTCGTCGTACTTAGGGGATGACCAGTGAAGGTGCAGGAGAGCAAGCAGGGTCAGCCTTGGAGAACCGCCACCTTTCCAAAGGATGGAGGAATACGGATGGCCCTCCTACCACTGTTCCATGCCCGTATGCTCAACAGGGAAGCAGAAGACGTCCACACCATGTATCTGGGGGAGTCCCCAGGCGGCACTGTTCCCACACTCACCGAGAAGTCTCACCAAGTGGGCCGGGACAGTAGAGCTTCCATATGTGGCTCTACAGATTGTTGCCAGCACAAGAAGTCAGTCAAGGGGATGGAGGAGGAACTGAAATCCATTCCATGTTCAGCTCACTAAGCTCGGTGCCCCCATGTAGGATGATGGCCGTGCAGAGGAGGGGCACCTTTTCCTATTTGGAACCAAGGCATTGTATGGACCAGGGGGACCCCTGCACGCTGCTGTACCACTGTGCCTGTGGTGGGGGGGCATCAGACCTCCCCTCCTCATCATCCTCTGGGCCCTCGGGAAGAACCACGCCTGCCCTCTGCCCACAGTCTCCTCTCCAGCTGCCTCAGGGTGGGTGGTTGAGCGGGGCCCAGACACCTCCTGGTTGATCCAGTTCCCAGCCCACTCCTCCCCACCCACTACTCCATACCCTAGCAGCCCCCAAACCACCCTCTATACCCTCAACCAAATACAAACATCCTCATGTGAATGTTGTCAAGGAAACCAATGTCCCTTAGTCCAGCTGAGACCCCCTCCTACTGCGGAGGTGACTCAGGACTGGGCCGCCTCGTGATTTGAGGGCAGGGCACTTCGCCAGCCCTCGGTACACATCACCAATTCGTGTGATCCTCGCAAGGTCCTCACAGGATGGATCTTACTCTCCCTGTTTCACAGATGAGAAAACTGAGGCTCACTAAAGTCAAAGCCTCCCAGACTCAGGGCGGTGGGTCTATGTGACTCAACCTCTGCCTTCGATTCCCTCGTATCCTCTCCCCTTTGCCTTTCAAAACCCACTCACGCATGTCGGTACCTCGCCCGTGCTGCTCAGACGCTGCGTCGCCCGTGCTGACCTTCATAATCACCGTGGACAAAGGGGCCCCTCCTGCTGAGCCTGCTTTTGCCTCCCCCCTCTATGCATGTTCCTCGCACTGTGGGCTGCGCTCTAGTTACTTTTGGTGGGCATCTTTAAAATGATTTCGAATGATGCCAGAGACGAAATCTCCTTTCATAGGAAGTGTTAGAAACCCAATTTTATTTTCCCGGCCCCTAAGTGTGAGCAGCTAGGAGCATTCCATGCATACTGCAAAGTACCTTCTCACTATCTACAGCAAAGAGCATTGGTCTTCCTTCCTATCTCTTCTAGGTCCTTAAGAAAAGTGGGGGGGGGGTCACCCCAACTCAAAATATTTTCCAAAATGCTGCCACTTCCATTTCCAAATCTCCGCTCATGTCATGCATAGCAAAAACTATTTCAGCAAGTATGATGACAATCACATCTCCCCATTCACCCAATGCAATCATCGTCCAAGGAGGGCTCCCTCGCAAGGAGAGACACCTGGCCAGGCTGTACCAAATCTGGAGCATGAGCTAAGAAGGCCCAAATGGAGGGCGTCATTAGACAGAGGGTCCAGCCTTTCTACCAGTGGGTGGCCAACATTTAGTATCAAGCGTGTTGTTTCAACGAGAGCAATGGACTAAGAAGAGATATACCCATCTGGAAACAACGAATTATTTCTTCGGCTGAAACAATCCATCTGTGTCTTCTTATACCGCGTTACTTCGCAAAGCCTCCGAAATGACTTGCAACTCTGTCACTGCATTACTAAATTACGGGGCAGAATTCTCCCAATTAAGCATTTAAGTCAAAAAAAAAAAAAAAAAGAGGAGAAAGGAAGAAACATCTCATGGCATCTTTTGCTGAACTTTAAAGAAACTGAAGACCTGTCCTTGCCAAACGGTGAGTGCTAGATCCTGAGGGCTGGCCCAGCTTCAGACGAGCTAACAGATGTTTGCTCTCAAGTACAGTTTCCTCTTAATGGCATTTTGAGGATATCATAAACTTCCTGACACAGTATTTCACTGGAAATGTTTTTTTTAAAAAGATTACTTTGTTTTCATAAAAAATCCAACAAGCATTTTGGATACGTATTGGCGTATATGGCTCAGATGAGATTTAGCCCAAAAGGAAAGGTAGAAACTACCAAGGGGAGCACATGCACACAAACTTGGCTGGGAGCCTTAAAACACACCTGCCTTCTTTCCCTCTTTTGGCCAGCCTCCTTCTGAGTATTCCTAGTATAGACCAGAGGATTGAACCAGGGAGGGATTCTGTCCCCAAATGGGTATATGGCAATGACGGAAAACATTTTCATTTGTCCCAACTGGGGATGCTAATGGCGTCTAGCAGGTAGAGACCAGGGATGCTGTTCAACATCCTGCAGGGCACAGGACAGCCCCCAACAACAGAATTATCCAGCCCCAAATGTTAGCAGTACTGAGGTTGAGAGACCCTGGTATAGACAGAAGATAGTTTTGTCTACATTCAGATCATTGTGGATGAGACACGTTTTCTGCCTGTGCTGAGTTTACAGTCTACATGGGCAGACACACAAACACACGTTTCCAATGTAATATGGAAGTACTCTCCAGAACAAGGAGTGTTACTGGCGACTCCATCTTGTCAAGAACAAGGGGGAATATACTTGACACCATGAAGGATGAAGAAAGGCCTGGTAAGAGAATTGAGGCCTGCAGTGGATAAGTAAGAATCGGCCGAACTTAGGAGAGGGGAAGGGGCCAGCAGATGTGTGGGCACCTCCAAGCAGCTCTGCCTTACCAGGTGGAAAGCAAGGGAAGGGAGGGCCAGCTCCTGCAGTACTTTGGATGGATGCCAAGCTTGGGCTTTGTCTGTCAGGTCATCTTGTGAGGGTCACAAGTCAAAGGTCATCACCCTGATCCCGGGTGGAGAATGAATATAAGGAGAATCTTGGAAGAGGACCAGGTGTGAAGTTACTCCAGAAACTGGTCACGAGTGGTGGTTATGGAGGGAATGGATCAGAAACAAGAAATGGGAGGGTAAAATCTTGACAAGTTTGCGTGTAGGCAGCAAAGAAAGGGAAGGTTCTAGAATGACCTCCAAAATTCTAGCTTGGATGACTGGTATTTCCTGACTGCTGAGATTTCCTGACCTGTTGGTGCCTTGACCTCTTCACACCAGTGACCTTTCTCCCCTCCACTTGGGCCACCTACATAATAGTCACTCATGCCTTGTCATGGCCAGAAATTTCAATCAGAACTCTTGATTTCAATCCTCCATTATTTGACTTCCTCCTCCTCAGCTTCTAGAATATCTGCTCAGGACTCTTGATGCACCAAAGCATCCAATCTTTCTCAGGCTACCCCATCCAGTGACCCTCTGCACTCTTCACTTTTCTGCATGTCTGGTTTAGAGTCCTCGATCCACTAATAAAAACCATCAACTTGATCACACCCTCCAGTCTTTTCTTCTCTCTCCTTTCATTATCAGTGCCTAGGAGTACCTTCATCCTTACACAGTTGCTCTGTATTCCTTCCTTCAGCTGCATGGGAATCTACAATCGTCTCAAAACAAAAGGTTTGATTTTTAAAGAAAAAGCCACACACCTTAATCCTGGATGAAGCCAGCTATCTGGCGTGCCCACAATTGAACAACCAAAATTACTAGATATACAATCAAGCTGACTCATGATCTCAAACCTTCCAAGGAGCCTCTCCCAATCATCCTTTCCATCTCCGTTCATCCCCTACTTTTATTATTGATTCACTTATGTGTGAAACACGTGTTGCCCAAAGGGTTGATTTTGCCTTGGTCTCTGGGATGGAAAAAGCACCCTTTTAGCATGCATGCTAGAGGACGCTAAGCCCCCACCCAATCTTCAAAGGGCCCCGTTCTGTCTTCTGCTTCCACCATCCAAAGAAATTTCTCCCTCAACAAGGTCACCAAAGCCTTCATCTGCCAAATCCAGAGGAAGTGAATGAGATATTACTTGACTTCTCATTAGCATTTGACACATTCCCATCTCTGAAAACATTCTGCTCTCTTGGCTGCTATGAGTCCAGTATGGCAGGTTATGAAAGTTTCAGCCTGTGTGACTATGGACACTTAACCATTCTTTTCTGCTTGTTTTGTGCTGCATGAGAGAGAGGAAATGCAAATGCCTCCCCTCAATTTTGGGGGAGGTTGGAAGTCTAGGTTTCTCTGCTCTCCGTGGAAAGGCAAACCATCTATACCTTCACTTGCTCTGGCTCTAAGTTTAATGGGCCACGAAGAGTAAGAAGAAAGTACGTTTCCAAGTGTTAGTGGAGATAAGAAGGGTGGGGAGAGAGGAAGCACAAGGAACTAGTGGAGGCAATGGAGAGATGGGCACCAGATGGGCCCCACCATAGGGAAAAGCTGATATCTGGGAACCACTGAGAGGGGGGAAGAGCCATAATCCAGGCAGCGTTGGGAGAGTGAACCCGTCAGAAGCCCACGGTGGGGAGTGTTGCTTGAGTGCCAAGGGCATCAGCAAGAGTTGAGCCTTGACTGACAATCATCCAGGCTTCTTTCTATAGAGAATTTCCCATTACTTGCACATGGATCGGGTCCCTTTGTCTATACCTCACCAGAGAGAATTCCTCTCTGTCCATAGCAGCACCTTATGCATTGACTCACCTAGTCATGCCCCAAGAATGTGTCTTGTTACCATTCCATGACTCCACGTATTTAAAAAGCTCCCCCTATAAACCCAAAGCATGAAGTCTGGTCACAAAGTGGGACACAAGTGTCCTCCTCTTAAATGTAAAGATGAAGAGGGATAAAATATATAAGCTCAAGGGACACAAACCAGGACAGGTGTTAGTGACCCTCTTCTTCTACTACCTCTTTTCCCATTCCACTAACTTCACTGGATGCTTCTTCTCAGTCTCATTTGCTGGTTCTTCTCCTCTTCATCTGACCCTTAAGTGATGAGCCCCTCAAGACTCAGTCCTTTCTACTTCTTTTTATGCCAAAATAATCACATCCCTTACCATGTTTTTACATAACATCCATATTCTGATGATTTGAAACTGATACATTCAAACTTCACCTCCCCATTCCCAGTTGAGACATCTGACTACTTACTCAATGTCCACATCTGCATATCCCAAACTTCTCGTGTCCAAGGTTACAGGGCTCTTATGACTTTCTCCTGCTTATCTCTCCACCCAAATATCCAGCCAGTCTCCCCTCAGTCTTCAAACACAACAGCCTCTGGGCCCTCTCTCAGTTCACAAACATGACATATCCTTTTTCATCACAGGCCTTTTGCACATGATACTGCTTCTGCCCAGAATGCTCCCTGCCCTACATTGCTTGCTCCTATAGTTACTACTTGAACTGTCATCCCTTGGAGGCACTTCCTCTGTCACTCTGTATCTAAAGCAGGACCTCCCTCTTGTTTTCTATGTATACACCCTCTGTAGTATTAATAACTATGGGCATTTATCTATAGTGTCCTTCACTGCCTACTGACCCATACAAGGGCAGTGACTATACTACTATTCCCAGCCCCTGGAAAACTACCTAATCCATAGAAGATGTGCACCAAATATCCTTTAAATGTATGAATGGTGGGGATTATAGCTAAGATGGATATACAGGAGGAGAAGAAGTTGGAGAGGTGTAGGGAGGTCAGTAAAGGGATGAATTTCATTTTAGACGTGTTGAGCTTGGGGAACCTAGAGAACAAATGGATGGATTGATAAGGAAATGACTGGATATGTAAGTATAAAGGTAAGGGAGGTCAGAGATAAAGATATAGGTAGGGAGTCATCAAAATTATGGCTAAAACCAGGAGCAAGAATGTGATGGCCCAGGGAAAGTCAGCAGAGAAAGGAGAACAGGGAGCCAAGAATAGAAAACCACCAAGAGGTACCTGTCACTCAGTCACCACCAAGTCCTCCTGCCCAAACTCCTCTGTCTTGTCTAGTGTATGGGTCAGGAACTTTAAATGTAGAAGAAATGCTGGAAGAAATAACAATGGAGACCCTTCCTGCATTCTTTGCCCCATGCCTTCCTTTGACCCTGCAGCATTCCTACAGAACTGGACTGAGCCTCTGGGGTGTCTAAATGAACACACCTATGTGTAAACTTCAGTAAAAGATGAGGGTAGACAACGGAATTAACCCCCTTTCAGGGCACTGAAGCTGCTTGCCAATGTTAGACTGCCATCCAAACTTTGGGAGAACCCCTTAGTTATCAGTCACCACGGCAGGCTCAGAGAATGAGTGGTGACCAAAACAAAAATGGTCACAGCCCACAGACTGTTCATGATTAGTGAGAGTGGGTCATGCGGACAAGGGCTGGTTAGTGGAGGCTGTGCTTTCCAGTACATTTCTTTCTCCTCCATTTTAGCCAGGCATATGGCTGCCCTGACTGCCCAGATAGAAACTACATTTTTCAGCCTCCCTTACAGTTTTGTGTGGACCCAGGCTAAATTTTAACAAGATGAGAGCAGAAGTGAGGAATGCCATTACTGGTTGAATTGCATCACTCCCAAAATTCACATGTTGAAGTCATCATCCCCCGTACCTCAGCATGTGAACTTATTTGGAGATAGGGCCTTCATGGAGGTAAGCAAGTTAAGATGAGGTCATTAGGGTAGGCCCTTATCTGATATGACTGGTGTCTCATAAAAAGAGGAAACTTGGACACAAATGCATAGAGGGAAAATTATGAAGAGCTAGAAGAGAAGACATCCATCCATCTACAAGCCAATGAGAGATGTCTGCAGCAGATCCCTTGCTCACGGTCCTACAAAGGAACCAACCATGCCAATGCCTTGATTTTGGACTTCCAGTCTCCAGTGCTGAGAAACAACACATTTCTATTGCTTAAACCACCCACTCTGTGGCACTTTGTTGGCGCAGCCCTAGAAAACTTACTACCAGTTCCAGGTCATGACCCCAGAAAGGAAGGTAGGCAAACTTCCGGGCATACTTCTCTGCCCGCCGGGAGCAGCTATCTTGGATCTGGAGGTAGAAGCTGTGTATTGATTTGTCAGAGCTACACCATTGTTGACAGAGCACTGACCCCTAGACTGACCCCCTCTGGACTGTTACAGAAGAGAGTCTAACTTCTCTAAGCCACTATGTTTGGGGTCTCTTTGTTACAGCAGCTTAACCTATGTCCTCACTTACACATCTTGCACACAGGCCATGGCTAGCTGTAAACAGACTCACACACTGCTAGCAAAGAAAAGCTTAAAAGTGAATTACACTTGACCTCTCATCATTGTTATACATTATACATCATATTTATAGAGTTTAAAATGCATCCTGTCATATCCCTTTCTACCTCCTAAATCTCCAGGTTAGTTGATTTCATCAACTCCTACCTTGGTTTTCATGGTCACCTGCAGTGCCCTTCCCATTTACAGATCATTCAAAACACCTCTTCCAAGATTTCTCCTTCTTATCCCTCAACCACAATGTTCCCTTTATTTCACTCCAATCGGGTTGTCAAGTTCAAAATGCTTTCTGGAATTCAAGCCTGCCACTGCACTTTTTTTTTTTTCTTTTCAACCCAGGCATGATTGAATGTGACTCAGCCATCATCATTACAGGTAAGCACTTTCCCGAAGCACTTGTCCACCTCTGTTCTATGTCTTTTGCTTTGGAGTAAGATCCCCCTTGAAATTAGAGGGATTCTTCCTGAGGTAGCATTCAGAGGCAGTGGGATTTAGCTAGACATTTTTGGCCTTTTTTTTTAATGTTGACATTAATATTCAGATCCATTGTTAAATAATATCTATATGCTTGGCTTTTCTTAATCTATAGAAGTACAAGAAAAAAGGTAAAAAAAAATACTAGTACAAAATGCTAATTAAATTCTATCTTACTTTAAGGAAACTCCCTGGCAAGAATTTTCTCTTATTTAAGCTAGGATGTATGAGTGAAAATATTGAACATCAAACATGGCTTGCTTCAGGGTTTTTATTATGATCCATTCCATTGTTCCTGACCTCTTTGTATGCAGATACCCTATGAAAGTTCAAATAGAGGATCTGTTCTACATTCCAGATAAAAATTAAAACTCACTGAAGCACTTATCTACAAATACAAACTAATCAGTCCTACATTCTTTTTTACTCTGGAATCAAGGGTAACATGGATATATTTGAACCATTCAACACTGACATAACGCACCTCCCCTATGATCCATTTTTACTTGTGATATTTTAGTGTATTGATGGACTAAGCAGAAGAGAAAATATGGAAAAATCCTACTTCTTCCTCTGGCTTTGGTCAGAGAAAGAGCGTGTGACCTTGGGAAAAGAAAATATCCTTTCTCTGACTTTGCTTCTTCATTTGCAAAACAGGGAAAGCAAAGTCCCATAATTTACTAATAAATTATCTCATTACTGAGTGTAAACACTGTTATTGTGTAGCATTTATTTCCGCAATCTGTCAGGACATTTTGAAATTTCTGCATGAAATATACAACTTAATGCACTGTTTCTCCTTCTCCCTTTTACGTGGCGTGTCGGAGGAGGCGAGGCAGAATGGTGAACACATGGGCGATGTAAATGAAATGCTATTTAATTTATTTTGAAATGGATAAAAGGAAAGGTAATTAAGCTTCCTAAAAAAGTCTTCCAAATAAACTTCCCTTAAAGAAGGGACGGAAAAGGAGGTTGTAACTGATCAAAGTGGTACATCAGAGTCCTTGACCCTGGAGACAAAGGGCATATTGGGATACCACCAAAGAATGAATGCGATGTAATCCCAGGACATCACAGGATGGAAAAGAGGCACCAGAAGTATGGATAAGACGTTTGTCAACAACTGTGAAACAAACTCCATCTCTGAAGCCTTTGGATGACATAACATTTGGCATAAGTGACTTCTCTTTCTCTCTCCCTTTCTCTCTTTCTTCTCCACGCACATACAATTGAATATACTTACAGCTTATTTTTTGTTTAATGGCAAACGACCAAGATGTCAGTTTAAAAACCACAAAAAAAGAGAGAGAAAGCTTTACACATCTGCAGACCCCTAGGGAAGGATTTCCTTCTGCGACATATGCATGCTGGAGAGGACAGCACAGTATCCACAGCAAGTATTAACGACATAAGAAGCCTGTATCATTCGTTACTCCTTTGTAAATATAAACAACCAAACAAAAGGACATTAGTCGAATAAGGACAACCACACATGTGAATAACCAACATCCCACATATATTGGCAGCTTATAGTCAGGTACAATTGCAACCTGGTTAGTAAACTCCCCAAAATGAACATGTGTTGTGTTTGTTCCAAAAATTGTCCACTCTTCATGAAACTCAAGCTAAAGGAAACTAATATTTATTTCTCAGGACTCTATAATTCCATTTCCTTTGAAATTATACATATGAGAAGTTATCACCCTGTCAGGGTCATTAATGTTCCTAAAAGGTACTCATCAGGGGCGCCTGGGTGGCGCAGTCGGTTAAGCGTCTGACTTCAGCCAGGTCACGATCTCGCGGTCCGTGGGTTCGAGCCCCGCGTCGGGCTCTGGGCTGCTGGCTCAGAGCCTGGAGCCTGCTTCCGATTCTGTGTCTCCCTCTCTCTCTGCCCCTCCCCCGTTCATGCTCTGTCTCTCTCTGTCCCAAAAATAAATAAACGTTGAAAAAAAAAATTAAAAGGTACTCATCATAGAAACTGGCATTTTTATCCTTTTTTAATATACATATATGCTCCAACTAAGCAACAACCTGGACACATAGAGGAACTTTGCTTTAAGTTGATTGTGAAATTAACTCTTATGTGTCAATGGAGATGAATTGATCAGGGCGTATATTTCCTCTCTTAAGGATTATATGCCCTTTTTCTTTTTTTGGGGGGGGGGGGGGCGGGGAGAACACATGTGTAGGGGAAGGGCAGAAAGAGAAGGAGAGAATCCCAAGCAGACTCTACACTGACAGCACTGGGACTCAGTCCCACAAACTGTGAGATCCTGACCTCAGCTGCTATCAAGCATTGGATGCTCAACTGATTGAGCCACCCAGGTGCCCCTTCATTATATGTCTTTACTGTAAAACAAAATAATAAGTTTCCATAAAAAGTGAGTATCTTGTAATCTATAGTTTATCAGTTGTCCCTTGTACCCTGTTTTGATTATTTGCTTTCCTCTTTTTCAACATGATCTTTATGAATATGTTGTCTTATTCAAGCACATTTAGTTTTGAAAAGATAGTATACTGTGTTAATCTGCCCATAAAATAACATATTACTATGCAGGATAATCAATTACAATAGGGTTTTGACTCATTGCCTTTCAAACAAAGACAGTGAGGATCTGAAACATCCTATTGTTAAAATAAGGTTTTAAGAACTGAAATAAGCATACAACAATGGTCGGGAATGGAGCAGAATTAAAGAACAATAAAAAACCCCTGCAATGAAAACAGCCTTGAGTCATGAATGAGCATAAATTGAAAAATCTATTGATTTTCTCTGTAGACATTTCTCAAGATAGTGTCATACTACCAAGATGAGAGATGCTTATCAGAACTAGTCGGAAATAATTCATCTCAAGGAGAAACCTTCCATTATTAGGCGATGAGAAGCCTATAACTAGAGCTATTCTAACCGAGTTCTCTTGGTCTGTTAAAAGGTTTTTAGTAAAAGGTATCCACAAGTTTGCATGGGAACCAAGAAACAGCAAAGCAATTCATAATTTTAATAATAATAGAACTGGTAAGTTACACATTTTAAATATAATTTTCTCCCAAACTCATCATAAGTCTTGAAGTCTAAATTAAAATACACAGAATAAATGCTGAACTTGAAATGCACCAAGATGATGGTAGTGGTTAACTTAGGGTGGATCTGACAAAGGATCATCTTCATTTTATTCTCCCAAGCTTCCAAATTCTGTACAATCTAGAGTTAATAGTTTTATTTTTAAAATTTCAATATCAGAGGCGCCTGGGTGGCTTAGTCGGCTAAACGTCTGACTTCAGCTCGGGTCATGATCTCACGGTTAATGGGTTGGAGCCCCATGTCAGGCTCTGCCCTGACAGTGTGAAGGCTGTTTTGGATTCTCTCTCTGCCCCTCCCCCACTCATGCTCTCTCGCTCTCTCTGTCTCTCTCTGTCTCTCTCTGTCTCTCCCTCTCTCTCTGTCTCTCTGTCTCTCTCTCTCAAAAATAAACATTTTTAAAATTTTTTTAACGTTTTATTTATTTTTGAAACGGAGACACAGCATGAACGGGGAAGGGGCAGAGAGAAAGGGAGACACAGAATCAGAAGCAGGCTCCAGGCTCTGAGCCATCAGCCCAGAGCCCGACGCAGGGCTCGAACTCACAGACCGCGAGATCGTGACCTGAGCCAAAGTCGGACGCCCAACCGACTGAGCCACCCAGGCGCCCCCAAAAATAAACATTTTTTTAAAATCTTCAGTAAAATTCTGAGGCCCACAAAAGCAAGCAGAACATCATGAAAATTACTTTCAACTCACAGGTCCCAAGCCAAAGGAACATGTCTTATTAAAACTCGCTGTGGATGAGCTTTAATATCCGTAAAAACATCCTCTTCTTCCAGAAAAATACACCCCAAACTGAAAACAGCGGTGGTCTCCATGGAGATGGGAGTGAGACTGCATTTTACTGTCTCTTTTACACATATTTGTTCTGTGTTGCTTTATTTCTGTATTTCATCTACTAAAAAAAAAAAAGTTTCCTAGTTTCCTTGAAAAAGTTTGACTTTTTAATGAAAATCCGGCATGATCACAAACGCACACATTTTACAATTGCCCAAGAGGAACGGATACAGAAAAAAAATTAATCTTTAAAACTCTGCAAACTGAAAAAAAGTTTAGGAAGTCACTGAGGTGACGAATGGGGGTGTCTTTCTGGAGTGACGGAAATGTTCCAGAATTAGAGAGCGGTGATGGTTGCCAAACCTTGTGCACATACTAAGAATTGTATTCTATGTGAATTGTATGTCAAAAAATAAACCAAAACAAAACCAGAAAGCACTGAGGAGGGAGCATTGATTTGGGGCTGAAATATCTGGAACTCTTCTCCTGTAACAACTGTGTCTCCCTTCAGCCCAGAGTAGATGATGAGGGGAGACACAGCATGCTTCAGACAAACCAGCAGAGGCCATTGTTCTCCCAAGGCTATCTTACCCAACAGTAGGACCTTTCTTCAAATCAAATTGCCCTGGCCATACTCAGGGGAGACTCTCAGGGAAGACATATTTTTACCTCACCAGGACAGGAAACGTCCTCACCTGCTCAGAGTTGGAGACATTCGAGAAAGTGCCCCTGTGGCATGGTCATCCCCAGCCTTTCATCATTATCTGTAGTTGTGGTGATGCCTGGATCAGCTGACTTTTGCGGAATAAAGAGCCATCCCCAAATGTAGTGACTGAAAACAACTACTTATGTAGTTCGTGATTCCACAGGTCAGCCATCTGGGCTGAGGCTCAGCTGGGCTCACTCAGCATCCACGTTCAGTGGCCAGTCAGGTAGGTTAGCTGACTGTGAGCTGGGCTGATAGCGTGAGTGGGCCACACGTCCTTCTTCATCCAGTGGGCTAACCCAACTTGCTCACACAGGGCAGCCTTCCGAGAGAACAAGGGAAGCATGCGAGGCCACTTCATCCACAATCTCTCCTGTTCAAATGGATTCCCAAGGTCAGCCCAGACCCAAGGGGTGGGGACACAGACTCCACCCCTCGTGGAAAGAATCGTGGGGGTCACACTCTAAGATGCGGGATATAGGGAGAGGAATAATTGCGGTCACTTTTTAAGAACCCACTATACAGCTCTAGCAACAGAGAGTCCAAAATTTTGAACACAAGGAAATAAATATTCAAGAGCTCTCAATTCACGGAGCTAATCTTCCCAGAGGGACACGAGGACCATGATGATTTAATGACTTCCAAGTCGTGTATCGTTCAAAGAGAAAGCATTTCCACTAGAGAAAACATCCCCACACGAACAGAAATGCATCTATATCCCTTACCACTGTGCGGCCCACTTCTCTTTAGAGCACCTCACCGTTTCATGTAGACAGAAGGGAGTTTGATTCTGACACCAGACAGACACCGGACTATTAGGATGTTAGATGAAGGTCGCTGAGAGAGGTCTGGAGATGGTCAACAGACACTTGAAGACATTCGGTGAATTCAAGTCAAGGGAAAGTGCTGGGATTATGGCTCTTAATGCAAAAAGCTATTTAGGTTCTTGAATTCTCTGTCCCTCAAAGATGAGACCACCAGGTCAGGTCAGATGTTTTCTCAGATCCATCTTACGTTGCTTAATTTCACAGAGCGAGGGCAACTAACTGGGAAAACAAAATGATAATCTCGAAATAGAGAAGACTTGAAGCTGCCAAACATCTCAGCACATCAGAATCGTTCAGTAAACTCGGGGCGCCTGGGTGGCTCAGTCAGTTAAGCGTCCGACTTCTCCTCAGGTTATGATCTCACGGTTCGTGGGTTCGAGCCCCGCATCGGGCTCTTTGCTGACAGCTTGGAGCCTGGAGCTTGCTTCTGATTCTGTGTCTCCCTCTTTCTCTGCTCCTCCCCTGCTCACGCTGTCTCTTTCTGTCTCTCAAAAATAAATAAGTGTAAAAAAAATTTTTTTTAAAAAGAATCGTTCAGTAAACTTATTACAAATACTACTTCTTGGACTCCACTCTCAGACATTATGATTCAGTAAGTTCAGGGGTTTAATAAGTGGGAAAACCTATAATTTTAGCAAGTGTCCCAGTTTGTCTGGGCAAGTTTGGTTTTATTAAGGAAGAAACCGGGATAACCGTATCTGCTCCATCCGGCTTCAAGGGAGGCAGCAGTAGACATGGATGGATATAGCATGTTGGTCTAAGGTGCATCTAACCAGATCCCATGAGCCTGGCCAATCACAGAAAGGAAAACTCTGAAGTGGGCAAGTGTATATTGGGTGCGTTCCTACCTTACCTTCCAGGATCTCTCCTTTCAGTCTTTTGCCACTTACTGATTGTTTGTTAAAATCTAGGACATTCGTGTTAGCCCAAGTGTACTACAGGATTGCATACAGCTGCAAAACCCCCAAACCAGAATACTTACACGAGATAGAAAGTTGTTGGTTCTCATGTAAGCAGCCCAGCACTGTCATACAAGTGGGCGCGATGGAACCAGGGGGACCCCGCTTGTTGCACCTCACCACTTTGCCATCACTAAACCTCGTGGTGTAAGGCAGAACTCGAGCTCCGACCATCACATCCCAGGCAGACACTGGAGGAACGGAAGAGAAAAAGCAGAGAAGCCCTCCCTTCACAGAAACTTCATTGAGTTTGCGCACTACCCTTCCACTCACATGCCATTGGCCAGAACTTAATCACTTGGAAACGAAGTCACTAGAACACAAGATTGGTAGATACCATCTCTATTCAAGACAGACATGGGATCTAAATTTCCATGGAAAAAGGAGAACGAGAAACTGTTGGACAAGACATTGCTGCCATATGTAGAACCTGTGCTTACAGCCTAGAAAAAGTTTTACGCACAAAGATGTTTGTTGTAGAATTATTGATAATACAGTTCGCCCTCGAACAATAAAAGGAAACAGAAAATCAGAGAAAATACATTTACAATACTGTGCCGTACTTATTTAAAACAACAACAATGTATAAGTGAACCCCTTCAGTTCAAACCTGTGTCGTTCAAGGTCCATCGTAATAGCAAGTATTTGGAAACACATTAAATGATCGACAATAGGAAAGTCGTTAAGTCAACTATGGTACATCAATTTAATAAAGTAATATACAATCATTGCAGAGGTTGGTTACCAAGATTACATAATCATTTTCAGTTTGAAATGTCCAGTTTCAGTGTCTAGCCTCTTCCACCTTCTCTCTCAAACATGCACAAAGCACAAAAACTCAAAGCACTAAGATCTTAGACTGAGAAACAGACCAACTGCCCACTCTGGATGCACTGGGAGATTTTGCTTTACTTACCGCCAACATTACACTCTCTGCCACTGTCAACTTATATTTACACAGAAACACAAATCCAGGCAATAACTTGGCAGGAAGGAAGGCAGCAGAATCTTGGTGGTTTCTGGTTGATGATGTCTCAGGAGTAAGCTTTATTGGTGGAGACAGGGAGTCCTGACAGCAGCCCTGGCCGACAGTGGTAGCTTTTCATGCACTTCATTGGGTCTGACTATAAGAAAACAACAAGGGAGGGTGTCTCATGGGAGAACAGATGCACATTAGGTGAAAGACTTAGAACCTGGGAATCCTAGCAGGACCCTTGTACATCTGTGGATTAGAAGAGGAATCCATTCATCTCACAAGAGGGCAGAGAAGTCTCAGGCACACCCACCCGCCTTGCCTTCTCTCCTCGTAAACACTGTGTTGGAACAGGTGCTTCTTTGTTTGATGGTAAGTATTAATGAAAACACTACTTCAAATCTAGAAACATCAATAGATGAACAGATCTTTGAAGAATCTTCTGCATTAGACAGACACACCTTGCAATTATTCTTTTTTTTTTTTTTTTTTTTTTTGGCATCTTCAGTAGGATTAAAGAAGGTCTGGCTCTTTGGAAACACCTGCAGAATATCCAGAAGGCAAAACTGATCTGAGATGAGAAAACCAGAGGCTGATAATGAACAGGAGATGGCTGAGTAGGATGACCAGAGACTCAAGATTCCACGCGAAATGAAAATGGCAGGGCAGGGAAACACTCTTTACGTAATCACACAGTGACGAGTAAGCCCAAACCAGACTCATCTCGCAAAATGAAAGCACCCTCTCCACCCCTCAAAGATCCGAACTTGGAAACACAGAAGGGGAACAGTACAGGATGTGTGTTTAAAAAAACAAAACAAAACTATAAAACATCACTAACAAAAGAAAAGAAAAAAAGTGAACAAGACAGATTTTCCATCTTTCTAGATTAGAGGACCTGTAGAAAGGAAGGGAGACTCCCTCTGTTGGTGGGAGTGTAAACTTTCTGAGAAGAGGCAGCTTCTCAGGAGAAGACACACTGCCTCCTAATGTGTTTTCTTATTTTTATCAGCATCCCCGTTTTAGACATTTTCGACATTTTTCTCCCTAATCTCCCCTCCTCATGAAATTTGAAAACTCCAGGTGTGCTGAGTACCTGTTTATGTCCTGTGCATGTAGCTGTACTTTTTATACAGAAGCAAGACTTTTCCCACCCACTCCCATAAAAAGTGTTTTTGGAGATTAATGGCATTCTGTAGAAATCAACTAAAATCATTTTCACGGTCAAGCTGTTATGACTTTGGCCAATGGGAGCACTTCTGAGCTGAATTCTATGCCCTTTTTGTCCACTAATCTGAGAATCCTTCCTCGCTTTCTGGAATCATGAGCAGTTCCAGCCCCAGCTCATACCTTTCCTGGCCTGAAATAAGCCATTTCTCTAAGGAGCCACGATTACTCATAGAGGTGAGTGGTGTTAAAGGCCAAGAGCTGGTTAGGAGGGGTGCTCGCTGCTGCTGGGGTGATAATGTTTCTAGGCTATCTCAAGGGTCAGAAATAGAAAATGTACTTTAAAAATGAACATGGGGGATGCCTGGGTGGCTCAGTCAGTTAAGTGTTGGACTCTTGGTTTCAGCTCAGGTCATGATCTCATGGTTTCATGGGTTTTGAGCCCCGCATAGGGTTCTGTGCTGGCAGCACAGAGCCTGCTTGGGTTTCTCTCTCTCCCCCTCTCTCTGCCCCTCCCCTGCTCATGTTGTCTTTGTCTCAAAATAAATAGATAAATTAAAAAAAATGTTTTTTAATGGACACGGAAAGTACAGCACAGGGAATATAGTCAATAATATTGCAATAGCATTGTAGAGTGACAGATGGTGACCACACTTATCATGATGAACACTGCATAAGGTATGTAATTATCGAATCACTATGTTGCACACCTGAAACTAAAATAACACTCACTGTATGTCAACTGTACTTCAATAATAAATTCAAAAACAATGAAATAATGAAGATATAACATGTTTTCTATTTAATTTTACTATTATAGTGTTCTTAGCTTTATCCTATAATATTTATAAAATAATTTTCAAATCATGATGCTAATATTATTGATAATAAAACCAGTAATAGCAGTTTATGATTTTTATGATTCTTTTTCTTTAGAGGCATCATATTAAAGATTTACATTTAGGGGTGCCTGAGTGGCTCAGTTGGTTGAGCATTCGACTTCAGCTCAAGTCATGAGCTCATGGTTCATGGGTTCGAGCCCCATGTCGGGCTCTGTGCTGACAGCTCACAGCCTGGAGCCTGCTTCGGATTCTGTGTCTCCCTCTCTCTCTGCCCCTCCCCTGCTTGTGCCTTGTCTCTCTCTCTTTCTCTCTCTCTCTCTCTCAAAAATAAATAAAAAATGTTAAAAAAATGATCTAGTACGCATATTAAAGTCACTTGAAATAATCCTTTCTCTGTCATGTCACCAATTTGACATACAATTGCATCTGTTTCAATTTGCTTCAAAATTACTAATACCTATATGAGTCAGAAGCTAAAACAATGCAAAAGGAACACACTGAAATGTATTAGTAGGTAACTATTTCATTGATTTCTTGTTCATCCTTCCACTGTTTTTACAAATGTGTGCACACGATATAAGAATATCTCTTACTTATCCTGGCAAAGTTAACTTCACTAGTTAGCAGAATTTTCATTTAATACATATTAAAGATAAGTTAGCATCTCTTTTAAACCACTTTTCACCTTAAAACATACTTAAAATTGTGTTTTATTAAGGGACACATGTTAGCCTTAACCCACCTTGTTTTCTAGGCTTTTCCCTGCTTTTGGAAACATTCTTTTTTTCATATCCATGGAACACACCCCTTGACTTTCCTGCACCTGATATTCAGGCTCGTTTGAAGTCTCTCTTCTCACTGTCTCTTAAACACCAGTGTTCTCTATGATCGTCCATGCTTGTGTTTCTCCCTGGACAATTGAATCCACTCTCCTGCCTTTAATCTTCACCTACATATTAGCAAATCTGAATTCTATAGCTTTACCCGTGACCTAACTCCTGAGCCCCCAACACACACATCCAACTGCTCACAGGCTATCTCCATTACACATCCACACACATTGGACACAGAGCACTTTGAGTTCATCATCCTGTCCCCCTCCATCTGTCCCCCAGTCTTCTTGGTGTCAGACACTGCACCCACCTGATGGCCCAGCCATCACACTTCCCTTCTGCTGTCACCTCCTCTCTTAACCAACTCCAGGGCCTGTTCTCACTCCCATCTGCTACACGGCATCCCATCCACTTGTCCTGGCCCCGTCCCGCCGGGTCTTTAGGCCCCATCTTAATGACTACAACTGGAGGCCTAGGAATTACACATTGTCAGTATAATGTTAAATGCTCCGAAAGCACCAACTCAATGCACTGACATGATATAAGCTCTTACTAACAATAGCTATAAGTATTACTAAGGTCGTTCATGGATAACAAGATAGTCTCTAAACAGAATTACTAAGGTCGTTCATGGATAACAAGATAGTCTCCAAACAGAATCTATCTTTAAGATTGATTACTTTGCATTTGATTAATCAATTACTTTTCATTTAATTTGATTCACATCCTCATTCTTATGTGCTTGAAGCTAAAACACATGTGATTCCCTAACTTGGAGAGTCATATAGAGATAAGTGGGGGTAACTCATTCTGAATGATACAGTTGGATTCCAGACCACTATAAACAGCTGTCCATTCTGAATTAAATGCTATAGATTATGTTTTATCATACGGTCATATTCCAAATCTGCTGTAAATCAGAGAAATGATGCTTCAGCCTTGAAACATCACTCGTAATAACAACAAGACCCCAAAAAGGCATAGCCTTCTATTTTACATCAGGTTAGTGGAGAATAGTTTTATTATGTCTGCCTGGGATACAGGCCTTTCTCTGTTGGAACATTCACTGTGAGGCTGAGATTACAGAAGTGCTATGTCATGAATACAGAGGAAATGTGTTTCTGCATAGTGTGAGTGATAATTAGCAATTGATAAAGAGCCTCAGCTGGGTTAAGACCTTGAAATAAATGGATTTATGTTGGAAGGTAAGCCAGAAAATATAAGGCTATCTACTGCTAAGGGGAAAAAATTGCTGCAAAGTACTGATTGTTTAGCCAGAGGCTAAAATTTCTGCAAAAGATGGGAGATACAAACTTTTGCATAATCGAAAGCATTACAATTTTAACCTCACCAGCACTTGTTTTATTAATCCAGAGGTCTAACAATTTTTACTGAAAACAAAAAATACACCTTCATCATGCCATGGCAAGTGAGTATCAGATAAGAATCGTGGAATGGGGAAGGGACCCAGAGACACCACCTGGCTGTTTCTCTGAGAATATTTCCTCTATCCTCTGTTTACAACCACAGACAAGGAAAGTTCTCATCCTCCAAAATCATTAACGTGATTCAAAATAAAAATCCCTTCTTGTTCTTAACATCCATTTATTTATTTTGAGAGAGAGAGAACAAGTGAGCGGCAGAGAGAGAGAGGGAGGCAGGGAGAATCCCAAGCAGGCTCTGCACTGTCAGCACAGACACTGGGCTCAATCTCACGAATCATCAGATCATGACCTGAGCTGAAACCAAGACCTTAACCGACTGAGCCACCCAGGTGCCCCTAAAATCTCCTTTTGATGAAGAATTAATTTCACGGATAGTTGAAGTTAGAATCCACGTATATTTCTCTTTCTGTTTTCAGTTGCAAGGGAGAAAAACGTCCACCACTGATTCCCGCCTCTGTGCTCTGCTGAAAAGACAGAAACCTGGTTCTGCCAGATCTCAGTGTCACCCCAAGCTGTGGGCCCAGGAGTGGCAGGGAACTGTACCTGCCCTTCCAGAATGGTCCAACTAACCATTGGAAGGGCAAGATGCTCTTCAGAGATCAGGACGGAGAGGTGTAGTTGAAGTGTAAGTCAAAACCAGAGGCAGCACACCAGCAGGAAAAAGGGGGCTCAAAAGAGGAAACAGAGATAGGGGGGCTTACCTTCAACAGGTATGAAGGTACAAGGGTATTACGTAGACCACCTACAGTTTTGCCTATGGAGGGAAGTAACTGTTAAGTGCACTAGGTCTGCTGAAAGAGTTCTTGAGTAAACACAGAAGGAGATTAGATAGATGATCATAGATAATGATAATGATGATGATAGATGATAGACAGATATATGTATAGCTAGCTATCTAGATGGATAGATGATAGATAGGTAGATAGATAGATAGATAGATAGATAGATAGATAGATGACAGTAGACAGATAATAGATGTATAGCTAGATGGAGAGCTAGATGATAGATAGATAGATAGATAGATAGATGACAGAGGTAGGCAAGACACAAGTATAAGTATCAAACTACTGAATTTTTTCTGGAAAATTCTTTTGCATAAAACTTGCTGCAAGGGATCTAGAAGTGCCAGTCTGACACCAAAGTAAGAGTCATTGCTCTGGTGCCTCTAAAACACAGGACACCAGCTCTGAGGTCTCTTTCCTCTTTCCTCTCCAAGAGCATATTTTCATGGTCATAAAGATAATCTCATTTGATGCCTATTTAACAGAGTTGAACACAGATGTAGAAAAGCAGACCGACTCACTCAATCTGTGGCATTTTTCCTGAGACTGCATTCGCTCAGAGGTATTAGTCTTTCCGACACATTCCAATGCCTGTGGATTCTCTTTTTTAATCATGCTATGCTTTCATGTCCTTGGAAAAATCTAAGTTCATCTGGTAATTGGTCAAAATCACTAAGACTTCAACAAAAAATGGACCACGGTCATGAAGAGACATTTACAAAAAGAAGAAACAAACCTTATTAACAAGCATATGGAAAAATATCCGCGCGCACGCGCGCGTGTGTGTGTGAGAGAGAGAGAGACAGAGACAGAGAGAAAGAGAAAGAATTGAAGCAAGTAATAGTTTTCTGTATCAAATTAGCCTCTAATTATAGCGTAATTATATAACTAAAATCTAATATCAAATTATATAATTATAACTGCTGCAGAGCACACGGACGAGACAGGACACACAGTGCCGTTGGGAACGCAGCTAGACAGAATTCTGAAAGGCAATTGGACAATATTATCGACAAACACCAACATGTGCATTTCCAGGGGTGCAGGAAGCTCAGAAATAGTATTTTGTTACGGGGAAATAGTGACAATAGAGAGCAAAGTGTTATGCAAGATGTTTTCTAAGGCGTTATGACTAGAAGCAAAAGATTACATAGCTGTATAAACTATGGAATAATCTCACAAAACAGTAATATGAAGCTATAAAAATGTTAACAAAAATGATAACATTTAGAAATGCTTATTTTAATGTAAATTTAAAATAACAAAATAACTGACTTGTATAACACACAACACTGGTTAGACTTTTTTGAATAGAGAACAATAGATACCAGAAGAAAATCCAATGAACGATTGAAAGATGATTTTGAGGGTTTTTGTTTTGTTTTGTTTTTGCTTTTGTGGGTGTGAATTCCTTGGCAATTTATATTTCTTTCTAATGAGCATATTGCATTTTTTCCCCAAATCACAACGCATTAACTTTAAAGAACACATAGGCTTCTTACCAGATACATCGTTTTTACATCTTAAAATTACTTAAATCTTAAAATCACTATCAACCTCTTGTCTCTTCTCTGCCAAGGCAAAATAATTCTTGTTCCTTAAACCTTTTCTTCACAGTCTTACCAAATCAACTCTTTAATTACATTTGTTACCCTTCTCTGAAAAGTTTCTCTAGGTCCTTCTTTAAGAACTTTCCAAAGAAAATTCTGATATATTATGAAAGAGCTCATAGGATCTCTGTTATCAGAGATAGAAAGCAAGGAAATTTTTAGTTATCTCTGGGTTTTTTTTTTTTTTAGTGTTTATTTGTATTTTTTAGAGAAAGAGAGACAGAGCACAAGTGGGAAGGGACAGAGAGAGAGGGAGACACAGAATCCGAAGCAGGCTCCAGGCTCCGAGCTGTCAGCACAGAGCCCAATGTGGGGATCGAATTCAACGAACCGCGAGATCATGACCTGGGCCAAGGTCGGACACTTAACAGACTGAGCCACCTAGGCGCCCCGAGTTATCTCCGTTTAACTCAGACTTTTTTAATGCAAAAAAAAAAAAAAAAAAAAAAAAGAATGAGGCTAAGAAAAATGAAGTGCCTTTCATGGTGTCCCAGAGCCAATCAGCACCACGGCCAGGCTCTTCTCTTACTCTGTTACCTACAGAACCTGGTTAACACATCCATTTCACTCCCAGGTCTGGCTCTCACTCTCTCTCTCTCTTCTGGAACCTACTCTGGGTCTCATACTCATTGTTCATGTATTCATGAAACCTAAGGATAAACGGAAATGTACATAACTTGCATCTCACCAATGAGCATCTCACCAATGAGCTCACATAATGAGCATCATTTCCCTTACGATTGTTTAGACACATTCACAACCTTCCTTATTCACATACTGGAGAGGAGCAGAGACAAGGTTTAGCAGAATCCAGGAGGCGACTCATCTGAAAGACAATTGTGCTCGTCCTGAAACAGGATGTCAGACTCATAATTGAAAATAGCTGAGTATTGATGTTAGAAACTTTACTAAAACGATGACTCATGCATTGAGGCAAATAGCAACACTCTTGAGAAAGTAGAAGGCTGGCCATCGCTGCCAACATCTACTCTTAGCCAAGGTTCTCCCTGGAGCTACTCTGTGCTGGAGACTGGTCCTTGCCAGGCCGTAATCGTCACGAACCCCCACTTCTCAAGCCTTCCTTGAAGCAGAGGAGACAGTTAACCATTGAGGTTCGAAGAGTCTCCCTTGTGGGACCCATTGTATACGCGCACACAGCAAAAGTGAGCAAAAAGCATGACGTGTCGACAAAGCAAGTGATTCTGTGCAAGCTGGAAAGCTTTGAAATAAGATTGATGGAAAGAAGTGAAAAAGACATAGCAAACCAAAATATTGACAATAGGGGCACTGGGTGGCTCAGTCAGTTAACTGCCGGACTTCAGCTCAGGTCATGATCTCACGGCTCGTGAGTTTGAGCCCCACATCTGTGCTGACAGCTCAGAGCCTGGAGCCTGCTTCAGATTCTGTCTCCCTCTCTCTCTGTCCCTCCCCAGCTTGCACTCTCTCTCTCCCTCTCTCTCTCTCTCAAATATGAATACACATTAAAAAATTTCTTTCTTAAATGTTGATAAGAGAATTGAAGGGCTTTAACAATACTTCTCTACAGGGTGCCTGGGTGGCTCAGTGAAGTGTCTGACTTCAGCTCAGGTCATGATCTCACGAGTTGTGGGTTCGAGCCCCACATCAGGCTCTCTGCATCAGCACAAAGCCCACTTCGGATCCTCTGTCCCTCTCTCTCTCTCTGACCCGCCCCTGCTCATGCTCTCTCTAAATAAACATTAAAAAAAAAATTTTAAATACGTCTCTATGTCATGTAACTTAAAAAAAGTTTTCAACCTTGCTGCTTCTTTGTAAGTTGCGAAAAACTTCAAACTTACAAACTCTGTAAGTGACCAAATGACCCAGCAGGGTTAAAAAAGAAAAGGAGGACAAATGTTCATAGATAATGCATACTGGAAGGCAGCGGGGTGACAGCATTCATCAGATGAAAAGGAATTGTCATTAGGGTACCTGAAACGGGAAAACGGGATTAGCAACACGCATCTATAAGGGAAGGAAAATGTCTGGTTGGTACAAAGGAAAAATCCTCCCCCGAAAATCGCCAAATCTGATCAAGGGTTGTTTCGTCATTAGTTATAAATATAACAGAAACATAGATACGGCTGCCCTCTCTGAAATTGCTGCTTTGGTAGGTCGGACAATGTTTAACAGAACCAAATAAATTAATATGTGAGATGTATATCCTTCCTTGGAGATCAAGAATGGAGATCCTTCGAGGCAGGCCTTTGGCTATAGCGCTAAACTCCCTGCTGTGAAGCCAACCTTTGAGCGTCAGCCCCAAGGTTGACTGGTGAACTTGGCCCCAAGCAAGCAGCAAAGGAGGGCATCTCAAGCCCCAGTGATTCCTGGCTGCTGACTGCTCTGCTCAGAGTGAAGATTACCTGGGTCGCTACCGTCTCCCCTAATCTCTACCATGTCTGCTTTCAAGGCCCCTCAGCCAGCGCCCCCAAATCTGGAGGAGCACGGGGTCGCCTCACATGTAGAAAGAAGGATGCGCACCGAGCCTGGCCCAGGTGAAGGCACTCAGAGAGCAGACCCAGGAGCCAGGCCGCCAGGGTTCAAGTCCCGCCTGGGCCACATTTCCACCTCCACCTCCAGCTCCCACTTCCTTTATCGGGAACCGGAGCCCCAGATGGCCTGTCTCCGAGGGTCACGTCAGTCCTGGTTGGGTCGCCACATACAAAGTCCTGCAACCTAACAATGCCTGGCACACCAAGAAACTCCAGATGCTAGCTGTTCGCGTGACACGTGCAATTCCAGACGAGTCTGTGCGTCCGTTGAAACAGATACAAAAATATGCCCGGAGTACAGAGTTACCTATGCTAATGTGTTCACACATACGGATGAAAGTTTGTACCGTGAGAAAGAAATACCTCCAGATTAAATACAGCAGAGCAACCACAGCAAATACTTGTATTTTTCTAGTTTCAGCTCTAGACACTCCCCAGGGACTCAGGCGATCCCTCTCTCCCCTGCATTATAAACACGACTGTCAAAATTAATCTGCAGTATTAGGGGTAGTGTTGACAGTTTCATCTCTATAAACGTTATTACTGTATCTTTTTTCGAAACCCACAAACCTCGGCCCATCTTCTCCATCCAGAGGGAGAAGCATTTCTCCTCATCGATAGAAATTCAATTTGCTGCTCAAGTTAAGAAGCAGTAAACTTCTCTCCCCCTTGCTTTACTGCGGCTTTCACAATCATAAAACGAGCCTAACGTTTAAATGTTAGAAAGCACTTAATGTTTAATCGTTGGAGATTAAGTCGCTTTCATGATGCCTGAGCTGCCTGGCAACAGGTTAGACATTGATTGCCCGCCTGCTCCGAGGGGCAGGACTGCAGCTCGGAAAAACATGTGCCCGGCTTCCCAGGGCTCGTAAATGCCAAAGGATATGAAAAGTTTCCTTTCCCAAAGTAGTTGCAAGTTCCAAGGAGCCAGCGCAGAGCAGCGCTGGGCCACACTCGGTTCGCTAAAGAAGAAACATGTGCGCACAGGAATTTGTGATGGTCTGGGGCCCCAGAGTCTGGCCAAGCTGGGGCCTCCCAGAGCTTTGGCCGTGGCCAGGAGGAGCCCCTCGGTCACCACACTCTCGAAATGCAAGAAGCAGACAGGGCCTCACGTGAGAAACGCCTCGAAAAGGCCCATTCAGCATTCATCCCGTGTCATGTGGCTAATCTAAGAACCATT
This sequence comes from Felis catus, assembly GCF_018350175.1. Taxonomy (NCBI): domain Eukaryota; kingdom Metazoa; phylum Chordata; class Mammalia; order Carnivora; family Felidae; genus Felis; species Felis catus. The sequence goes on along the minus strand of NC_058368.1, from coordinate 231,606,274 downwards.
CCCAGCAATGTGCTGGCACTCCACGCCTATAGAATGGTTTTCTTTTGTCCCTCTCAATCAGACCAGGGAACAGAGGCCAAAGAGGAAGGGAATAATTGCTGGCTGTCCCCCATTCAATCTCTAACAGCCAATTTTGAAAGAAAAGAATTCAGCACGAATTCTCAGAAGGATGTTAACATCCTGAACAACATCCTAGACCCAGACCTCGAGCCCAGAGGAGGCTTTGTGAATGGGGAGCACTGCCCTGTGAGGAAGGACCCAGGGTACCACCATGACAGCCATTCCCTACTGAGTCACGTCTCAGAAGCAAAGATTCTGAGTTCAAATCCTTGCTCCCCCCCCCCTCGCTGACACCCTGAAATTGGGCAAGACCCTCTCTCAATTCAGGTTCTTTTTAATTTATTTTTTATTTTTTTTAATGCTTCTTTATTTTTGAGAGAGAGAGAGAGAGAGCCATAGAGTGGGAGTGGGGAAAAGGCAGAGAGAGACGGAGACACAGAATCCAAAGCAGGTTCCAGGCTGCGAGCTGTCAGCACGGAGCCCGACGCGGGGCTCGAACCCCCAAACTGTGAGATCATGACCTGAGCTGAAGTTGGACGCTCAACCAACGGAGCCACCCGGCTGCCCCTAGGGTTCTTTTTTATAGAAAGAAGCTCATGATGTAGGAAGATTGTGCAGGATGGGTCATCCAGTACGAACCCAGTGGATGTTAATGCAAACTGAATCTAGAATAAATTCATCATCAGAGCCCAGCGAAAGCCAGTTGCGTGTGTCATTTGGAGCTTCAACATTGAATAAATTGTCTCCATTAAATTCCTTTATACTGAGCTTCCCAACCTCAGCACTGTTGACAACTGGGGCTGAATAATTCTGTGTTGTGAAAGGCTGTCCTGAGCACTGTAGGATGTTCAACAACATCCCTGACCTCTACCCACTAGATGCCTCTAGCTTGCCCACCCCCAAGCTGTGATAAACCACTGTCTCCAGACACATGTTCCCCTATGTTCCCTGTGGGGCAAAACTTCCCCCAGCTGAGAACCTCCGCTTTGTATTATCATCGGATGCTGGGAACTTGATGGCAAAAAATATTCTTTGCTCCCCATAGACTGCATATTAAACAGAGTCAGGTAACTTTCCAGGTGATGGCGTACTTATCGGGGCACCTGGGAGGCTCAGTGGGTTAAGCGTCCGACTTCGGCTCAGGTCACGGTCTCACTGCTCGTGAGTTCAAGTTCTGCATCGGGCCCTGTGCCAACAGCTCAGAGCTCAGAGCCCCGAGCCGGCTTCAGGTTCTATCTCCTTCTCTCTGTGCCTCCCACACTCTCTCTCTCTGTCTCAAATATAAACACTTAAAAAAAAAAAGTTCTCTGGTGGCTATTCTCTGAAGGCCAGAGACTGGGCCTGTGGTGACTGGGATGGACATGATGGAATCCCAGAACAGTAGAGGCCAAGTGACAGCACTTACCTACAAGCCAGGTGAGCATCTGGGCAGCAAGGATAAGGTGATCATCAGAATGTTTGATTCCCACAGGAATCTTAGGTGGTGGCTAATTGACCAGAGTATCCCTTGCGAGGAAATAGATGAGCAGCACCCTAGACCGATCCTTGATCCACCTAACAGGGCCCACGGTAGCCATACTGGAGAGGCAGCTCGTCACCCAGTTTCCAAGGTCAGCACCTGCCCGGGAGCTGCACCTACGAGCCTGGCTCCTCTTACCCTCCTTCACCCCAGACCCCTAGCCTCCCTCCTTGTTCTGTTTTCCTCCATGATATTATCTCTATCTGAAATACCTTCTTCCTTCATTCAGCAGCGGCCTTCGATGCATGAGGCATTGCTCTAATGCAGGGGACGACGTACGTGAACAAAACAAAATTCCAGACTCGTGGAACAGCCCTGTATTTGTCTGGCTTATCACCTATCTCCCCGATCGTATTGTCCTAGAGAGTGGGGATCTTGTCTGTCTTGTTGACTGCTGTGCCCCAGCATCTCGAAAGGCACCTGGTGTATACAGTAGGTGCACAGTAAATAGGTGCCGAATGAATGACTAGATCATCTGCTTGCTGTTGAGGAGAGTCTGTGTCTCTCCCGTGGTTTCCCTTGTTCTCTGACATCTTTGAGTCCCAGCCTTGCTTCCTCAGTCAGGTCACACCACAGGCCAAGCCTTGGTTATACTTGGTGAGCATCTCCGTCAGATCCATGGGTGAGGACGCAGGGACAAGTGGCCCAGGAAAGGTGTGGCCGTCAGGAGGATGATCAGAATCACTTAAGGGAGCTTTGAAAGAGCACAGATCCCAGGGCACAGCTCTCTGGGGTTCTAATCCTCTCTGTCTGGAATGGGGTCCAGAAATCTGCCAAAGTGCCCAGGCAGCTTGGGGGGAGGGGGGCTCTGCTCTGGCACACCCACACTCAGTATCTTCACTCCATCCTTGTTCTTCTCCAGGAGAGTCAGTGGCTCCCTCTTCTTCCCCAGAGCGTGATTCTGAGAAGGACCGAGCGTGTGTGGGAGCACAGGAGGTTGGAGAAGAGAATGGAATACTCCTCTGAAACTGTAGATGCAACACTAATCTAAATGTCCCCAGAGAAGCCCACCCCTCGTGCCAGCAGAGACATCTCTTGAGCCATGGCTTGTCTTTTCACCCCAAATATGCAAAGAAAAGGCAACAACCATCACCTACAGCTGTGACAGTCATGCATAAGTGATGCAAAATGACACCTCGGGATGCAGAGATTCCTGTTCCTCAGCAACGTGGGGTCACCACTGACATGCACCCCTGATTTTCCCATCCACAGTTCCCAAGACGGAATCAGTCAGAGGTGCTGGGAGCTTTAATGCCGAGTGAGAGTTTCATTCTGAGAGCCTTGCTCTCCGCTGCATCACGTCAAAAAGCAAGCCCAGGAAAGGGCCTCTCTGATATGAATATTTCAGGATGAGAAAAGAAGGTGCGATGATCTCATTGTGAAGGAAGCTCGGTCCCTCGAGGTCATCTGCAGAGCTGGAAATGATTCACATAGAGAACACTGACCTTCAGCGTTTTCTCTGCTGTGCATTTAAACATCGGCCACGGGCTAACCCAGCAGTCCACGGTGGGAGCTTGGGAGGCTCGGGTTTCAGACCTGGACTGACTGGATATGTAAGTGCAGGCTGGGGGCCTGATTCCAGAAGCCTGTGCACAGACACAACGTGTTACACTGAACGTCTGAGCTCAGGCCCGCCGCACGGGTCTGGGTCACCAACCGCTGTCCAGCGGTACAGGCACCAGGGCCACGGGGGCTCCGTGCCCGGCTGTGGAATCTGAGCAGATCGGCAAAACCAGGCCTTGTCACGGCAGCAGAAAGGCAGTGACAAATGTGGGAGGGGTTGATGGAAACCCAGCACGTACATGCATAATGGAGGCTGAACCCCCAGGTTGCTGACATTCTAGCTGCTATGAGAAAGCAAGGGGTAAGAATTCACACATAACACCGGCCATGAAATGACGTCCTGATTTACCAAACAATGAAATACACTGAAGACCAGCCTTAGCCTTAATCTTTTATAAATCCAAGCAGATCTCCTAAGTGAATGAAATCTGTTCCATTACTCTTTTTTTTTTTTAAGACAAAAATAAAGAAGACAAGCTTTCAGTGAGGTGATGAAACTCCTTGAAATTACTATCACAGCACCCTCGACGATCTCACAACGGGGAGGGTGTTTTTCTACATTGAAACATGACAAATTGTGCTTGAGGAACCCAATAAATGCAAAATTACTCAAAAGCTCGATTTCGGCTGTCAATAAAGGATGAATGAGCAAAATTCTTTACAGGCTTAACATCAGAGGTATTGAGCATTTCGTGAGGCTGAACCACCACGGATGAGTACCTTTTTTATGTAAAGTAGTGTCAGAGGGAGTAAAGATACACCTATCTAAAAAAAAAAAAAAAAAAAAAGGAGTTCATTACAGGTGATTATATACTTAAAATCACAAGCATTATTCTTCCTTTCCAATATTTCACAATTAAGCATTTATATCTTGGCCATTTTAATATAGAATATTTTATGTGATAGATTATGTGCTATGACATTCAGCCCCTATCAGGCCAGACCCGGGTCGGTTCACCTTTGAATGGACCAAGATTATCAGCGAACAAGACGACTATGCGGTAATAGCTTTACCGCTACGCTTACTGCCACGTATTTCCCGCATCCGATTCCCTCGTGGGGATCTGCTACCTATTCCGTTCATCACTTCAATTCCAGCAGCAGAGAAGGTGAGACAAACTAAGGACTGACCTGCGCAAATGGAATATTCCTCACTCCTCTTCAACTTTACCTGGGAAGCAGATGCCTCCAGAAGAATTTACCTCTAGCTCTCACATCTCTTCTGAGATCCACGCGAATTTATCCAACCAGCAAGTTTACCGCTCTTCTTAAAACTTTCCAGAGTTCACCACTGAATGAACGGCACCAGTATTCACCCTGTTTTTCTCATTTGTCCTTTCCCATCTGGTTTTAGTTATACATCATCCTGCCATCGTTTAGTCGTGAGTCTAAAGATTAGAGCATGCACCCTTGACCTTTTCAAGTCTAACATGAATTACGATTTTTGCCACCATCGAAACACTGTTCCAACACGTGAACTCCATTTGCCCCTTAATGTCTTTGAATAATTATTGTCATGCATTTTAACTCTATATATTCTACACTTACTTTAAATCCCAAGACATCGTTATTATTTTGTATAGTCAGTATTCATTTATTTCCACTGCCTCTACTGATTATCCTCTCTTACTGTATTTTTCCCCCGATGGTATTCTTTTTTTTTACCTGAAGAACTGCCTTTCGAATTTCACTAGCAGTGAAGTTCTGTTAGTTACAAAATCTCTGTTTATATTTATCTAAAAATGTCTTTATTTCACATCGACTTTTATTTTATTTTACTTTATTTTAATGTTTATTTATTTTTGAGAGAGAGTAAAATCAGGGGAATGGCAGAGAGAGGGAGACACAGAATCGGAAGCAGGCTCCAGGTTCCGGGCTGTCAGCACAGAGCCCGACGCGGGGCTCGAACTCACGGACCGTGAGATCATGACCTGAGCTGAAGTCAGATGTTCAACCGACCAAGCCACCCAGGAGCCCCTATTTTATTTTATTTTAAAATGTTTATTTATTTATTTTCAGAGAGAGGGGGAGAGAGAGAGCCAGCAGGGGAGGGGCTGGGGGACAGGGAGAGAGAGAATCGCAAGCAGGCTCCACCCTGTCAGCGCAGAGCCCAACCCAGGGCTCAAACCCACAAACTGCGAGATCATGACCTAAGTCGAAATCAAGAGTTGGACACTTAACTGATCAAGCCACCAGGCTCCCCCAAGCATAGGTATTTTAATGTACACGTGCGGAAACTCTTATCATCTGTGGGTATGCTTCTATTGTCTTTTTTCCCTTGACGCTGTTTCTTGATATGTCTGGTAATTTTTTCTTGAAAGTCGGACGTTATCTATTAAAACTTGCAAAAGCTCTAGAGCACATTACCTTCCTCCAGGAAAGTTTTTCCTATATTCTGGTAGGCAGTCTATGTTGAAGCAGACCACCTCAACCCAACTAGACATTAGACTGACTTGAGGCAAGGCTGCAGTTTTTATAAATCCCTGTCTGTCTCTGGTTCATCTCTGCTCCTGGGATACAGCTTCCCGTGGGTTCCAAGTAGAAGCTTGGGACACCTACTGTGTACTAGGACCTCTCCTCCTTGGCAAGTCCTGACCTCCATTTTTTGTCTCCTGGAAACCTTGAGACTTCTCAAACCTCCTGTTTTCAGGAGCTTTCTACTCACCTCCTTAGCATCCAGCCCAATGTAGCTTAAGAATCAGGTGAATACCTTAAAGGGGAAAAAACCACCAAAGTTGGACTTCCCTCTCCAGGCCATGCATATTTCCAAGACCTCGGTTTCTCCCATTCTGCCCATCTTGGCAACTTCAAATTACAAATTTTTGCTCTCCAACCTCATGTTAAAAGTCGAGCTGGGGGGCGCCTGGGTGGCGCAGTCGGTTAAGCGTCCGACTTCAGCCAGGTCACGATCTCGCAGTCCGTGAGTTCGAGCCCCGCGTCGGGCTCTGGGCTGATGGCTCAGAGCCTGGAGCCTGTTTCCGATTCTGTGTCTCCCTCTCTCTCTGCCCCTGCCCCGTTCATGCTCTGTCTCTCTCTGTCCCAAAAAAAATAAATAAATGTTGAAAAAAAAAAATTAAAAAAAAAAATTTCCTTGGGGCGCCTGGGTGGCGCAGTCGGTTAAGCGTCCAACTTCAGCCAGGTCACGATCTCGCGGCCTGTGAGTTCGAGCCCCGCGTCAGGCTCTGGGCTGATGGCTCGGAGCCTGGAGCCTGTTTCCGATTCTGTGTCTCCCTCTCTCTCTGCCCCTCCCCCGTTCATGCTCTGTCTCTCTCTGTCCCCAAAATAAATAAACGTTGAAAAAAAAAATTTAATAAAAAAAAAAAAGTTGAGCTGGTTTCTCTACCTTTTATCTAGGGATCTCTTTCTGGTTTCTCAACTCCTCACCCCCTGTAAACGCTCTGAGAGAGAAGCAGCTCACAAGCGTGAGCTAATCTTTCGGTAAGTCCCTTCCTTCTGAATGGTTTGCCTTTCAAGTCTTCATTGCTTCAGCGTCTCTTCCGTGTCTTCATTCAGATTTTAAGAATAGATTTAATCAGTCGTCTCTCAATTCTTCAGGAAAGTCACTGACCTGCTGCAAGCCAGAAGCCGAGGAGTCACTTCTGACATGCCCTTCTCCGTTACGCTCATCTTTCAGCGCTTCCTGAATGTTTCCGTCGTTTCTCTTCTCTCCATCCCCTGCAATACCATTTTGACTCTGACTTATGTTACCGGTCTATCCCCATCCACTCGTGTCTCCTTTCGCAACCACAAAAGAGCAACCACAGGGATGCTTTCTCTAAAAGTAACCAGTGGGATGTTACATTAAAACAGCGTATTCGTTTTCTATTAATGCGTAACAAAGTGCCACAGAGTTAAATTATCTACTGTTTCATATATTACTTTCACAGAAACCTAACGAGGAGAAGGGATCATTATCAGAAAGAGATCTGAGCACTTCTGGGGTGAAAACCTCACCTCTAAAAATATCCAAGTTCTGCTAAATTTCTTGCCACTGCTCATGTGCCCACCTGAGAAGGAATAATGCATGTTACAGAATGCATGCCAAACACTAAACGTTGGAGTGACGAGATCCGATAATCTCGATTAGCCCTCACGTTAACCCTATCCTATGAAGTAGGTACTATCATCCAAGAGCTAGGATTCAGAGGATGTGAATAATTTACCTAAGGGGGGCAGTTAGCAAGTGACAGCGTGAGGATTTGAACACAGGTAGAAGGAACAACAGCGGCGTCTGCTCTTACTGGCTCTACCAAGTCAGTGCTTCTCAAGCTCCCAGTAGTAAAGGTCCAAACGATTATTCTTAATTTCCCACAAACCATATGCACCAAAACCTTTGTGAAATACAACAGAAATAAACTATTAAAATAAATAAAATCATACTAAATGGGAATCTAATTATTTTTAGGCTCAGAAAATATAAAATTGTTCTGTCAAATTAATAGAAAAGTTTCTAAATGTTTACTCTCAATTTCTGTATTTACGTCGCTGTGGACCAGTAGCAAACGTTGTGCAGATCAGCACAGATCTGACTGGCACCATGGTCTACTTCCTCATTGGCTGTGAATTCTGTATTCTCTGTGGAATCTTCCCACGTATCGTTGAGGCCTTTTGCAATGGATACAATTTTCCACAAAAAAGAATCTAGTCAAAGTCCCTTCCAAGCCAGCCGGGTCCTGAGAACAGAGCCAGAATTAAACAGAGGCTTAGAAGGAAATGGCTCTTGCCCGGGGAATTTTCCCAAAGCTGAGGTCTGATCATGATATCTTTATGATTGATGTCTTCAATAGCATTGATTGACTTCAATTTTTTTCTACATTCCCTATTGGACTTGAAAGGCCCTCTAGAATCTGGGCCCTACCAGCTTTTCCAAACCTATTTCCTGTTACACTCTACTACGGACTAAATGTTTGTATTCCCCCAGAATTCATGTATTGAAGCCTTAATCCCTAATGTATGCTCACTGGCTCTCTCACTGTCGCTTTCTCTCTCTCCGTCCCTTCCTTCCTCCCTCTTTTCTTTCTTCTCTTTCCCTCTCTCCTCCCCTCTCCCTCCCTCCCTTCTTTTCCCTCCTCTCTCTCTCTCCTTCCCTTCCTTCCTCCCTCTCTCCCCTGGTCTCTCTTCCCTCCCTCTCCCTCCTCCTCCCTCTCTCTCTTTGCTCCCTCTCTACTCTGTTGCCTCCTCTCTCCCTTCGTCCCATCTTTTCTTTCCTTCCTCTCTCTTCCTCCCTCCCCCTCCCCTCTCTCTTTTTCTCTTCTCTTCTCTCTCTCCCTCCCCCATCTCTCTTTTTCTCTTCACTTCCTTTCCCTCGCTCTCTCCCTCTCCCTCTCCCCCTCCTTTCTCCCTTCCCCTCTCTCTCTCCCTTCTCCTCCTTCCTTCTATTCCTCCCTCCCTCCCCCCTCCTTCTCTCCCCTTCCCTCCCTCCCTCTTTCCCCCTTTCCTTTCTCTCTCACCCCTCCTCCTTTTCTCTTTTCTCTCCCTCCCTGTCTCCCCCTTCACACACACTCTGAGCACTCAGCAAGAAGGCAGATGTCTACAAGCCAGGAACTGAATGCGCTAGCACCTTGAACTCAGACATCCCAGTTTCCAGAGCTGTGGGGAATGAAATTCTGCCTTTTAAACCACCCAGTTGACAGTATTTTGATAAAGCAGCCCCCCACTGCTTTTTAGTGTAAGACACATTTCTCTGAATCCCAGACTCTCCTGGACGCTTCACTGTTCCTCGCACTCAAACCAGACTGTTCCATTTTGATGCCCTTCACTCATTCTCACCTCTACCAACTTGTGTCCATATCTGAAAGATTTTTCTCACTAGTAAACACAAACAGACCTACATCAATCCTTAAAAACTCAATGCAAAATGTAAGGATGCTTGGGAATGTCTAAGTGGAGTAACAGCAACTGATTAAAAAAGAGAACACATAAATATTATATTCTCCATGAATATCAACACCATTAAAATATATGATATAGAAATAAAAGTCGAAATAGACTGTCATTAGATATTTATCATGGGGGTTTTACATTTTTATATGAAACCTTTTTTTTTCTTTTTTTTTATGTATAGAATAAAATGTTCAGAATTAACAATAATAAATCCTATCTGTCTTTAGCGGCCAATGTCAAATGTCATCTAGGGCCTGATTAAGCCCCAGAGCTCACGCCCGTCACCAGTGTGGCACATTGCATCGATTTTTCTTCCCGGAGGCCCAGTGGCCCCAAATTAGGTCCACGGCCCCCACTTCTTCCCCCCTCTCCACTGAGGTTAATTCTCAGGATATAAAGTGGCCAACAGCGCCCTCCTTCTACAAACACCATGGAGTTTCTTCTCCTTGTTTACCTACCCGACTACTGGTTCCTACAGGGAACAGGGGATTTAAGGAGCACCTGGGTGGCTCAGTTGGCTGAGAGTCCAGCTCTCGGTTTCAGCTCAGGTCACGATCCCAGGTTTCGTGGGATCGAGCCCTGCGTCGGGCTCTGAGCCGGGTGTGCAGCCCGTGAAAGATTCTCTCTCCCCCTCCCTCTGTCCCTCCACCCCCTCAAAAAAAAAGGTGTTAAGAAAATGCAAAATATTCTATCTGAGCATTTCTGGCCCACATTCCGAGGTGCACTGGAGCGGCTTCAGTTCAGGAGAGGCACTTCTGCGCATTCCTTCCCAACCACGTGTTTACAGGAACATCAGGTTGGCAGCTCAAAATCAGCCATACTGGAAATATTTACCCCGTTCCATCCACGACAGAACTCCCCTCTCCAAGCTCTAGAGAGCCGGTTCTTTATTTATTTTTTTATTATTACTTTTATTTTTTTTTAAGTGTATTTATTTATTTTTGAGAGAGAAAGAGAGAGAGAGCAGGGGAGGGGCAGAGAGAGAGAGAGAGAGAAAGAATCCCAAGCAGGCTCCTTGCTGTCAGCAAAGAGCCCAACCCGGGGCTCGAACTCATGAACTGTGAGATCAAGACCCGAGCCAAAACCAAGAGTCAGATGCTTACCGGACTGAGACCCCCAGAGACCCCCAGAGCCGGCTCTCAACCATTTACCAGCAGGCCACTGTCTATATTGAAATGTAAACGGGGCTGAGCCAGCTGACCTGAAAGACAGCAAGTGGAATTCCTCCATCGTCTGTGACGAAACGATCACCTTCAGCGAATTCCACCCATTTCTGTTTCCCAGCACTCAATGTCACGGGGTTTGTACCCTTCACCTCACCTTGACCCAGTGCCTTGTACTGGGTGTGATACCACCGGCATGTTTTTCTGCCAGATTAATATGTGTCATTACATCAAAAGCTCAGTCCATTCCACATTGTCTCCCCCATAGAACCTGGGCTCGTGCTTTCCATGCAGTCCACGTTTAATAATATTTGGTGAATAAATTACTTGCAAGTGAAATTAGTTTCTGGAGAAGCCCCAGTTGAAGGCAGAAGTGAGGTTAGTCACCTCCAGGGGGTAAGACAGACATTCAACGTGTCTTAGCTTTGAAAAAGACACAAGGCGCTAAGGATGTTGCATTAATTCAAGTAGGATTGGGCCTCGAGTATTTCAGAAATGTGACAGACGGGAACTAGATATCACACAGGAGAGCAAAAAGGGGGGGGGGGGTAGGAAAGAGGCTGAAGCCAAAATCAAATGAGCCCATTTGCAAATTCAGCCTAAATTCAAGGCTGAAACAAGCGATAAAATGAGAAAAGCTTGCAGACTGTCCTCCAGATGCAATGGATTATTGGTTATTCTTTTTAATTTGGCTTACTAACGGACTTAATAATTATTGATAACAGCGTTGAGCATTTCCCGGGAAATCAAGAGGCACATTCTGGGAAAACAATCCAAAGCAAGAACAAAAATAAAACCAAACCGAACAGAAACACAAGAAGCAATGTCAAATGCTAAATAAAATCTAAAAGAAAAAATGAAAAAATATTATTCATTTATTAGCATAAGCTCGAGGATAATGTTTCACTCTGGGACCAATTACTGCGAGGAAGAAGCTAGAAAATGGAAGCCATAAACTATTTTTTAAAAGAGCAAAAAAAGGGGGGGGGGAGACATAAATATAATTAGATGAGATTTATAGGAACGAAGAAGATTTCCAAATAAAGGGCTAGAGAACAAAAAAAGGTCTTTGAATGCAGAAAATGGGAAGTGCAAGGGGAAAATAAACAATATGCAAAGTTTACTAAGTCCCAAAACTTTGGGCGCTTTATCCACGGAGTCTGGTACGTCGTTTCCATACACAGGACCCTGTCTCTCCGGGACAAGAAAGCGAGTTTGTGGAGGGCAGTGAGCGCACCCAATGCATTCTGGAGGCCTCTTCAAAGGCTTGCCACGGTGTCCCCCCGACAATACATGTCCAACAAACACCGAGTCCTGCTGTGTTTCCCAGACATTCCTCCTCTCTGGATTCGCCTGTCACACCCTTGTCCCCTCTCTTGGAATAATAAGGTAAAATGACCAGAACAAAGACCATAACCTTCCCACACCTTTCCATCAGCGCGTGCCTGCCTTCTCTTCCAAAATGTCCAACATCCACCTTCTCTGAATATGTTTAGTCACTATGCTGAGAAACTGCATTTAAGTAAAAGTGTTTGCTCATGTCTACACCAGTCATCACACACACACACACACACACACACACACACACACACGAACACCACTTAGCCTAAAATTTCTTGAGGGCTCAGAACTCCAGAACACCAATATTTCAATATGTGCCAAACTAAGCCGGCCAACTGAAAACAAAATTGACCCACACTTTTCTGCCTCACCGACCGTGCATTTATTTAGCTTCTCTCTCTCTCTAATTTTCTTCTGAAGGCTCCTTTTCCCTCAGAGATAACTGAGGGCAGCCTCAAAATTTCCATCCCAGACCATCTGCTCTTGGCTGCTGAACGTCTCAGTAGCATCATTAACCCCGAGGTGTAGCTATGAACTGGGAAAACATTTCCCAAAGCTATAGCCCAGCTAGGACCACTCACCCTCTCTCAAGTTCCATTTATGTAGGTACCTGTAGGACACCTCACGGATGTCCCCCAAACACACAAATCTCACAAGCTGAAATCTGAATGGATCTTCCTCTCTCAAAACAGCCTTTTCAAATCATTCTACAAAGAGCCTTATATTCACAGGCATCAGGTTTCAACCGCTTAGGAACATCCACACATCTTTTCCTTTGCCCCATGTCTAATCTTGCATAAAACATTACACGTGGTGAGTGGATCTATTTTAGACTTAAAAAAAATTTTTTTTAATGTTTATTATTTTTAAAAGAGGGAGGGGGAGGGGCAGAGAAAGAGGAAGCACAGAATCTGAAGCAGCCTTCAGGCTCTGAGCTGTCAACACAGACGTGGGGCTCGAACTCCTGAGCCGCGAGATCGTGACCTGAACCGAAGTCGGACGCTCAACCGACTGAGCCACCCAGACGCCCTTAGACATTTTTTTTAAACACGACCTGAAGGCCCCACCCACACACCGCTCTCCTCCAGCCCTTTGGCTGAGCATCTTCTTCCCTCCTCCGTGCTTCGCGAGCACATCTCTGACTTTGGCGTGTTTCTGTCTAGCTTACGGCATTCCTCTCAAGTTAACAAACGCTGTGTGCGGATGCCTATTTCTGTTGCTGCTATCAGCCTCTTAAAGCTCAGATCCACGTCAAATTCATCTACACCGTCCGGAAATAGCTAGCACAATGACTGGCAAAGAGTAGGCATCTGATAAATACTGCCACCACGCATAAGTGATGTTAGAACTTGCTTGCTTAAATGAGGTATCCGCCGTTAGCTTGTCCTACAGGGAGCTGAGTGGTTGCGTGCCGCGGGATCGATCACAGAGAGCACATCACGGCCAGCTTCCCATCAGCAGATGCTGCCCATTGTCGAGCCGCACGCGGCCCTGTTCAGGCACTGTTGCCAAACAGAAGGTTCTCTTGGCAGGAGCGTTGGCACACTCTGTGTTCTGCAGGCTGCACCCCTGAGCCAGCTTCTCCACTGGCAAATGAGCCTTCTCGGAACTGGCTGGTGCCACCCTCCAAAGGCCTCCTGCCACCCAAACAGATGGGCACGAATGTGCACATCAGGTCGGAGGTCCCAATGAAAGATTTGTCTCTCAGACACGGCGTCACCTCGTCCAAACAGAAAAGCACACGGCTGGGCGATGTGAGGTGTTGGGAAGGAATCGCTCTCCTCTTCTAATTTTGGAATCCATTCGTTAAAAAGTCCCAGACCTGGAAGTCGGAGAGAGGAGGAGAAAGAGCTGAAAGAAAACACCATCGTCCTTTAAAGCTTTGGCTGGTGGCATCCGTGGAGCTGGAGAGAGATGCTTTCTCTTTCCAGGTGGAGCTCAGATTTGAGACATGTCTCGAAGCAGCAGCTAAACTCATGACGGGGACTCCTGTGGTTGCCAGTGGGGAAGCAGGACACCAGACGCTTCTCTCGGGGACTGGCGTGCCTCCACACACAGGGGTGAATAAAAGTTTAAACTCTTCCCATCTGAGCCAACATCTGTAAACCACTTTCCAACAGCGTGGGTTCAGAGAGAAGAAGGCACTCTACATCCCGCCTTATTGAGAACCTGGTTGCAGTCGTGTCCAAACTCAAGCTGCAAACCTTGATTAACTCAGAGGTTATCTTAACCGTCTGACTGCCTGAGCTGGCTAGACAAAACCGTCAGTGGCAGGAGCAGCCAATGTGGCCTTTGGAGGACACTACAATTTTAAAAGCTTGCAATTGACAAAGAAATGATACCACCTACAACTCGGAAGCACTTTCGTTCCGTGTGTTTTGTTTTTTGTTTTTTGCTTTTTGGAGACACCGAAGACAGGAACTGTATTGATCTACTTAGTCAGTAGATCTCACAAGTAATTTCTTCCGTTGGGATTTGTGTTTTTGCTCTTACGTTCCAAACTCTAATGTACCCATGACTCATTCGGAACACAAGAAGTGCAGCTTGAACGTCCCAGTCGGTCAACCACAGGATGTGCCAAATAGCTAGAGGACCATGGAGAAGCCACACGACGGAAAACAGATCATCCGGCAGAACAACTGTCCGTTGGCCAGCAGGTGACCGAGTTCCTGGACCAACACGCTGCCCAGTCCTGGAAGGTGCTCAGTCTCTGAAATGGGCTATAAATGTTCATTCAGGGCTGTAACATTTGGAAGCTGAGAGCCTGAAAGACCTCAGGCTTTGCTGGTCACTCTAGGGCCGTCAGGTGCTTCTCTGTAGATAAAATCCATCCAGTCTACTTATTGTCTGCTTTTTAAAAGTCACTCTTTGTTTCTAGACAGCTCCAGACAGAGGCTTGACTAGGGCTTAAGTATCCATCATGAATGTTCAGAGACATTAAAAAAAGAATAAGAGAGAAAAGAAGAAAAGTTGAAACACCCACTATAGAAGGAATACCTCACTGTGACAGCTTGAAATGTTGCATTCCTCCAAGAAGGTAATATATCACCTACAGAACATCACAGTGGTGCTTGAAACATTTTTCTGCAAGAAGAAAAATTATTTTTAATAATGAGTCAAGCTCTAGCCTCTGGGGTGTCTTACATAAAAGGTTTTGAAGAAATTAACTTCTAATTTTATTTACCGATATACACGCATCTTTAGATCTTCAAAAGCATTCAGGACCCACTCATTTTTCAATTAGAATGACTCCAAGAGTTTGACATTAGGATCTTTGGATGACTTAATTGTAGACCATAAGTGTGTCCAAACTCAACTTCGCTGCCCAGAATTTTTTTTTTTCATTCTCTCCTCTTTCTAGCATGAAGTCACTACAATGCTCATTTGTCTGGTAGCAGGACGAATGGCCAACTCCAGGCATGTACGAGTTGAAGAAGCTATAATTTGCTCCCCGTTTCCTTTGAAGGTCACTAAATTTAATACTGTGATTGCAACCCAGTGCCTTCTATAAATCTCCCGAGAACTGTGATTCCTAAGAAGGCAGATAATTTGGGCAGATATGTTGACCTGTGCACACACGTTGAACAATTATAAATTGTTTCCTTTCATCTGTCTCCGAAGTAATCTCTAGCGGGACTCCAAAATATAAATCCTCTCGAAAGTGAGACCGCAGGGGAATGGACCATGAGGATGGGTGGGTTCACCCGCAGTACTGACCCCTCTGCGCAGCTTCAGAGGGTGACAGGTGACGCTGCTGTTCAGCCTTAGCTTCCATCTCCGGCTGCGTTCTTGAAGGCAAACAACGACAACAAAAACATGTCTCATTTATCCTGTTGGCATCCTTCCCAGTCAATGAATGAGCATGACACTTCTCCCAGGTAACCATCTCAAAGTTTTCTAACTCAGCTGGTGAGTGCAGAAAATGTTTCGCATTGGGAAATACATAAGAAAAATCGTTCTTGGGGCGCCTGGGTGGCGCAGTCGGTTAAGCGTCCGACTTCAGCCAGGTCACGATCTCGCGGTCCGGGAGTTCGAGCCCCGCGTCGGGCTCTGGGCTGATGGCTCAGAGCCTCGAGCCTGTTTCCAATTCTGTGTCTCCCTCTCTCTCTGCCCCTCCCCCGTTCATGCTCTGTCTCTCTCTGTCCCAAAAATAAATAAACGTTGAAAAAAAAAATTTTTTTTAAAAAAAGAAAAATCGTTCTTTTGCTCTGTGCCCGGAGGGAAGAGAGGGCATTTGAGACCAAGTTGCACTGCCTTTCCTCTCCCGTGTAATCTTTGAGAGCCTGGAGTGGAAAGTTGGCTGATCCCAGGACACACGTGAAGCCAGCAGAATTCTCTGGATCCTCGAACTGGGAGAACCAGGGGTGCCCCTGCAGGAATGTAACCTTGTTGGGGTAACAGAGGCTCCTGGCACGAGGCGAGTGGGCACGTCAAAGTACTTGAGGCAGAAGAATGGAGGCCGAGTGACCAACGATGGAGGGCCACGAGAGGAAAAAATACGGGTGAGAGTGATGAGAAGGACAAAGAGACTAAAAGGTACTGAATCCCAAATCCACCTCCCTATAATTTCTCTTGGCCTAAATGGAAAGAGTTCTCCCGATTTTTAATTACCCTTCATTTCAGTGTCACTCACGCCATCTCCCTATACTGGTTTGGTAGAGCTCCTGTGACAAAGTGCCAGAGACTGCGTGGTTGAAACTGAAATGTATTGTCTCACAGCCCTGGAGGGCGGAAGTCCAAGAGCAGAATGTCAGCAGGGATGTTTCCTTCTGAGGCTGGAGGAAGAAACTGCACCAGGCCACTTTCCTGGCTTCGGGAGGGTAGCAGGGCGGAACGGTTGGCGTTCCTTGGCCAAAGAAACACCGCCTGAACTCTGGACCTGATTTGTGTCTTCATGCTCACATGTCATTCTCTCTGTGTATGTGTCTTTGCGCATAAATTTCCCCCTTTCAAGAAGGATGGCAGTCATATTGAATTAGCAGCTGACCCGGTTCCGTAATCTTAATTCTTAATTAATTAATTACATCTTAATCTTAATTAATTACATCTGCAACAACCCTATTTCCAAATATGGTCATATCCTGAGGCATTGAGGATTAAGACTTCCATGTTAAAATTTGAAGAGGGCATTATTCAACTCGTAACACTCCCTAAAGTAACATTTCTATAACAATCTGTATCTTCCTTCTCAGGCTGAGGGATCAGGGCTTTACCAATCAGTGTTATAATTAAGGGATAGAGGCTGTTTGATGCAATATAAGACCACAAATTCAAGGATATGCTCAAACTCCAGAAGCAAAAAGGAAAGTAGAGACCAATTAGCTAGGGGCGCTTGGATGGCTCAGACTCTTGGTTGTGGCTCAGGTAGTGATCCTAGGGTTGTGGGACCGGGTCCCATGTTGGTCTCTGCACTGAGCACGGAGCCTGCTTAGGGTTCTCTCCCTCTCTCGTTCATGCTCTGTCTCTCTTTCTCTCTCTCTCTCAAAAAAAGAAACAAAAACAATTGGCTAAAAACAAAAACAAAAACAACCAAGTATCAAAGTTAAGAATGAATTTGTGGGGAGCCTGGGTGGCTCAGTCGGTTAAGTGTCTGACTTTGGCTCAGGTCACGATCTCCCAGTTCACAAGTTCAAGCTCCGCGTCCAGGTTCTGTGCTGACAGCTCAGAGCCTGGAGTCTGCTTCAGATTCTGTGTCTCCCTCTCTCTCTCTCTGCCCCTCCCCCACTCTCTCTCACTCACACACACACACAAACACACTCTCTCTCTCTCAAAAATAATAAACATTAAAAAAAAAGAATGAAGGAAGTTGTAACATTGGATTCAACATAAATATACAAAAAGCAGGGAAGGCTAAATAAATGAAGTACAATTATCAAACTAAGGTTTTGGTATTTTCTCACCCCAAAGGGCTATTCATGCCTTTAAGGATGGATATACAGCCTGTCTCAACTAAGGTTGAGAATGCTACGTAACAGGAGTTGCGCGTTATTTTCTCAAATCCTCAGACTCTTTGAAAAGTAAAGATATTTCGTTTATACTGTGATAAATTGCTAATAGGCCGTGATTTCTAAGATAGCGCCTAAAAAAAGACAATATTTCCCTTCAAAACAAGAAGATGCAAAAAATAGATTGATAAGAAATATTCAGTCACACAAAAATAATAAATAAGACAAAAAGAAAAGAAAAAGAAAGGGCAAATTGAAAATACAGCAAAATGATGATACATCTAAACTCTAACTATATTAAATGTAAACCGATTAAAGTCGGGGCGCCTGGGTGGCTCAGTCGGTTAAGCGTCCGACTTCGGCTCAGGTCATGATCTCACGGTTCGTGAGTTCGAGCCCCGCGTCAGGCTCTGTGCTGACAGCTCAGAGCCTGGAGCCTGCTTCAGATTCTGCGTCTCCCTCTCTCTCTCTGACCCTCCCCCGCTCATGCTCTGTCTCTCTCTGTCTCAAAAGTAAATAAACGTTAAAAAAAAATTAAAAAAAAAAATAAATTGATTAAAGTTTCCAGGAAAAAGCAAAGATCATGCAATAGATTTCTAAAATCCCAGCTATATGTTGTGCACAACAGATACATCCCAAACATAAGGATCCAGAAAGGTTGGATAACAGAATTCAAAAACACCTCTGGCATGATTCTAACCAAAAGAGAAAATCTGTGGCTCTTATAACATTAGGTAAAATAGACTTTAAGGCAATAAATATTGCTGTAGATAAAGAAGATTCTCTTATAGTTAGAAAGGATTTAATTCACCAGGAAGACATAAATATTTTAATTCATATGTGCCTCTAGTGGGCTGAATGGTGGCCCCGAAAAAGGCATTTCCCCATCATAATGTCCAGAACCTGTGAATGCTACCTTATTTGGAAAACTTCTCCTGAGGTTGATTAAAAATAAATAAATTAAAATCAAGAAAACCCAAATGCCCAAGATCAAGAATGAAAAATCCTAAACAAATATCAGCATATTGATTCAGCAATTTTATTTTTCACTAGAGTACCTAATGTTCAAGAATAAACCCACTGGGTTCATTCTAAGAATGCAAGCTTGATTTAATATTAGAAATTAATGCACCTCAATGTATCTCCAACAGATACAGATAATCCCAGGAAATGCTGCTGACAAAATTCAACATCTATTCATGAAAAAATCATTTATATAAACAAAGCATCACAGAATTTCCGAAATTTGATAAAGGGTATCTAAAACCCACTTATTATTTGGAAATAGAATGATGAAACTTTTTGCTTTGTAATCAGGAACAGGAAAATAATGTTTGTTAGCACTATTTCTGCTTGAGGTTGTATTGTAAGTTCTATCCAGCATGGTAATACTTTTAAAAATGTATAAAAATTTAGGGGCGCCCGGGTGGCGCAGTCGGTTGAGCGTCCGACTTCAGCCAGGTCACGATCTCGCGGTCTGTGAGTTCGAGCCCCACGTCAGGCTCTGGGCTGATGGCTCGGAGCCTGGAGCCTGTTTCCGATTCTGTGTCTCCCTCTCTCTCTGCCCCTCCCCCGTTCATGCTCTGTTTCTCTCTGTCCCAAAAATAAATAAAAAACGTTGAAAAAAAAATTAAAAAAAAATGTATAAAAATTTAAAACAGAGTTTCTTCGAGTTTACTTGAAGACAGTATGATTGTGTTTGTAGAAAACACAAAATAATCTAAAGATGTTAATTATAAATTATAAAATTTTTTTTCAACATTTATTTATTTTTGGGACAGAGAGAGACAGAGCATGAACGGGGGAGGGGCAGAGAGAGAGGGAGACACAGAATCAGAAACAGGCTCCAGGCTCTGAGCCATCAGCCCAGAGCCTGACGCGGGGCTTGAACTCCCGGACCGCGAGATCGTGACCTGGCTGAAGTCGGACGCTTAACCGACTGCGCCACCCAGGCGCCCCAAGATGTTAATTATAAATTATAAATGAGCTTAGTAAGTTTGCTCAATGAGGGTCATATAAAAATACATTGTGTACAAAAATATGCAAATCGTATATAAAAATAAAAAGAATATAAGATCTATTGTACTAATATAATTACTATGTTGCATTAGCATCAAGCATTTGGAAAATGAATTTTTCAAAAATTTCACTTATGGTAGTACCAAAAAAACATAAAATTCCTAGGAAAAAATTTTACAAAGACATCGCGATCTCTGCAATAAAAACTACAGACATAGCTGAGAGAAATCAAAGTATTAAGTAAGTGGAGAGATATTCCATGTTACTAAATTGTAAGATTCAATGAAGTTAATAGGGTCAATATAGTTAGTTAAATGCCAATTCTTCTAGATCAGTGTCAAGATTTAATACATTTCAAATCGAACTCCAGCAGGTGTTTTAAAGTGTATATGGAATTGAATGGACCTAGTAGAACCAAAACAATTTTGTGAGGTGAGAGCAAAGTGTGAGGATTTACACCAACCTGGATGAACACTTGATTAAGACTTACTATAAAGCAATAACAATGAGTATGGCTTGGTTTGGACAAAAGACATATACAAGTGCAACAGAAGAGCGAGTCCAGAAACAGGTCTTTTTATAAAGTTGTCAAGGCAATTCAGTGTGGAAGGGAAAGTCTTCAACAAATGATGTGCCATCAAATGGACATCCGGGGCACCTGGGTGGCTCAGTCGGTTGAGCCCCCGACTTCGGCTCAGGTCATGATCTCGCGGTTCGTGAATTCGAGCCCTGCATCGGGCTCTGTGCTGATGGCTCAGAATCTGGACCCTGCTTTGGATTCTGTGTCTCCCTCTCTCTCTGCCCCTCCCCTACTCTCACTCTGTCTCTCTTTCTCAAAAATAAACAAACATTTAAATTTTTTTTTAAAATGGACATCCAATAAAAGGGCAAAAAGGGGCACCAACCCTTACTTCACACCGCACATAAAAATTAACTCAAAATAGGGGCCCCCGGGTAGCTCCGTCACAGGTTTGTGAGTTTGAGCCCCACACCCAGCTTGCTGCTGTCAGCCTGTCAGTGAGGCGCCTGCTTCGGATCCTCTGTCCGCCTCTCTCTGTGCTCACTGTCCCCCACTCGTGCCCTCTCAAAAATAGAGATTAAAAAAACTTAACTGGAAATACATCATAGACAAAAATGTAAAACCTAAACTACAAAACTCCTAAGAGAAAACAGCAGAAAATGTTTGTGACCCCGTAGTAGGCAAAGGTTTCTCAGCTAGAATTCAAAAAGCATAAAGTGGAAAAAGAAAAAAAAATTTAAACTTTTGTTCCTAGATGTAACTTAAAAGGTATAAAGGCAAAGTCAGGGTGGGAGACAATGTCGACAACACATGCACCTGACAGAGGGCGTGTGGAAAGAATATAGAAAGAGCTGCCACAAATCAATGTTAAGAAGACAAAGTACCCGAGTTTTAAAATGGGCAAAGGATTTGAACACTGTACCAAGGAAGACATACAGGTGGCCCATAAGCACACGAGTGATGAGTGGCTCGCTGCCAGGGAACAGACAGAGGAAGAAATGGATCACAAAGGACAGGGAATCTGGTGGCGATAATAGAAATGTTTACCACATTTGTGGCGATGGTTTCATGGGTATGTACATACATTAAAACTGATCAGGTTGTAGACTTTAAATACACATGGCTTGGGGCACCAGGTGGCTCAGTCGGGTAAGCATCTGACTTCGGCTCAGGTCATGATCTCACTGTTCGTGGGTTCGAGCCCCACGTCGGGCTCTGTGCTGACAGCTCGGAGCCTGGAGCCTGCTTCGGAGTCTGTGTCTCCCTCTCTCTCTCTGCCCCTCCCCCCCCCACTCGTGCTCTGTCTCTCTCTCTCACTCAAATCTAAATACACATTTAAAAAATTTAAATACACATGGCGTGTTTTACTTCAGTAAAGTTGTACAACCCCTTTACGTACCTATGAAATCGTTTTATATGTATATCACAATAAACAAAAAATAGACCTTTTTAAAATTGATGCCGTGGACCATAACATCACAAAATACAAGGGTACAAAGAATAAATGTAACAAAACATGTATAAGACCTCTTCAGAGAAAATCACTAAACTTTATGGTAAGTGCATTTACCATGTTCGTGGAATCAAAGCTTCAATATCTTAAAGGTTTTTCCAAGACGTCAGTTCCTCAAATTAGTGATAAATTCAACGCGATCCCAATCGAAACATTAGCAGGTTAATATGGGCGTGTGCACGAGTGGAAACTGACCAGCGGATTCGAAGACACAGATGAAAAAGTAAAAGGCGCCGGAATTGCAAAGACACTGATGAAGAACAAAGTGTTGGGACTTGCTTTCCCAGATGCCAAGACTGGTTATCGGTGTCAGGTCATGAAGACACAGTGGTGCTGGTGTGGACATAGAGAAGTTGACGCCTGGAACAGAATACACAGCTAAAACACACACGCAGAGGCTCACGTGGCTAGTAGAGAAAGGGCAGGGGGAGCGTGGCAAGTAAGTAGGAGACAATGGACTTTTCAGTAAACCACGCAGACACAATTAGACATCCACAGGGGAAACGCGGAACGGAACCCTTGCCTCGCACCGCAAGCAGAAATAAATTCCAGTTTAATTTAAGTGCTCAGTGCCCAAACCAAAAATATAAAACGTTCAGATGATAATAGATGAGAATATTTTTGATGCCATGTTACTCTGTTCAGGCGGCCCTAACAAAATTCAACAGATTTTTTTTTTTTTTTTCCTTTCTTGCAGTTCTAGAGCCTGGAAGCCCAAGATCAAAGTGCCAGCAGGTTGGTTTCCTCGGAGATCTTTCTCTGGCTTGCAGACGGCCACCCCCTTTGTGCTTCTTCATGACGTCTTTGTGTCCCTCCCTGGTATCTTGGTGTGTGTCCACATTTCCTCTTCTTTTTTAAACTTTATTTAATTTTTTGAGAGAGAGAGAGAGAGAGAGAGAGAAAGAGAGAGAGAGAGAGAGGGAGGGAGTGCGAGCGAGGGAGGTACAGAGAGAGAGAGGGAGACACAGAATCTAAAGCAGGCTCCAGGCTCTGAGCTGTCAGCACAGAGCCCGATGCGGGACCCAAACTCATGAACCACGAGATCATGGCCTGAGCCGGAAGTCAGACACTTAACCTACTGAGCCACCCAGGCGCCAGTACACATTTTCTCTTCTGATAAGGACACTAGTCAGATTGGATTAGGGCCCACCCATATGATCTCATTTAATCTTTTTTTTTTTTAATATGAAATTCATTGTCAATGATCTCATTTAATCTTAATTTCCTCTGTAAAGGCCCTATCTCCAAATGCAGCCACATTATGAGGTCCTGGGGATTAGGGCTTCAAGGCATAAATCTAGGGAGGAGGCCATAATTCAGCCCATAACAGATACCTCGGGGTAGATAAAGATTGCTTAACCAAGACATAAAATGCCAAAACCAGAAAAATCTTGATAAATGTACCTGATTTAAACTTAAGAATTTCTGTTATAAAGCTCATAAAAAGGCAAACTAGAAGAGAACATCTTTGCTACATTTATAACCGACAAGAGACTGTTACACAGAATATATAAAGAATTTCTACAAACCAATAAGAGAAAAAAAAAAAAAAAAAAACCTCAAACGGGGAAAACCGGGTAATAGATCAGAACAAGAATGTCAAAAAGAAGAAAATCTAATATCCAAAATGCACAATAAAAGGTGCTTCACCTCTTTCATAATCGGGAAAAGCAAATGAAATTGGCAAGACTCGACGTCTTACAACGTCAAGTGTTGATGAGGACATGTAGCAAAGGAGCATCCCATACAATGCTAAGGGGAGTGGAAAGGGTACAAGTACTGTGTAAAACAACTTGCATTAGCTAATAAAGTTGAAGGTAAACATATCCTGTGACTGGGTAGCTTTCTTCTTGGGTATAAACCCAGAGAAACTTCTAGTAGTACACCAGAATATGTGTATACAGGTACAACTGAAAGCAACCTAAATGTCCAACAAAAAATTAACTGGATTTTTTTTAGAGGGTGCTGTATTCACTTAATAGAATATTCTTTTTTTTTAATGTTTTTATTTATTTTTGAGAGAGAGACAGAGCATGAGTGGGGGAGGAGCAGAGAGAGAGGAAGACACAGAATCCAAAGCAGGCTCCAGGTCCTGAGCTGTCAGCACAGAGCTGGACACGGGGCTTCAACTCGTGAACCACGAGATCATGACCTGAGCCGAAGTTGGACGCTCAACCGACTGAGCCACCCAGGTGCCCCCATAGAATATTTTATAATAGTGAGAATACGTGAACAACAGTCACACGTAGCATCTTCAAGAAGCTTACAAACAATATTGAGTAAATGCAGTCAGACATAGGATACATTCACTATGGTTCCACATACGTATAATTCAAAAACAGGATAATCTCAACTAGATTGTTTAGGGATGCATTTCTCAGAGACAAAAATATCTCTAAAAAGCAAAGATGTGATTATCGAAAACACCAGGACAGGGGTTCGACTCTGGGGGAGCAACAGATGTGAAAAGGAAATTTGGAGCCTGGTAACTCTGTGTTCTCAATTCTGTGGCTTTTACAGGAGTGTTTGCTTTATAAGCGTTCATGAAACAACAATTCATACAGACTGTATGTGCTTTCGCTGTGCTGTATTTCAAAACAAAACAAGGAAAAATGATTTACACCAAAAAAACGTGTCTAGGAAGTCCTGGACTTCAAAAATGAAAGCAAGAATTTGTAGGTAGCAGGTAATTCTGTGTAATCTTGCCCAATTGGGTGTCTGGTGTTGGCTGATGGCTTTGATGTCCCAGTCACCAAGAGGGAGACAGATTTAATAGCTGTGCTTAAAGTGTCAGATCAAGACCAGTAAGAGTCTTCTTTTTTTACTAATTCCCTTCAAGCTCAAGCACCTTTTCGTTATAATGGTCTATTTTCCCATCTATCAGAGACAATTAACCTCCGCCCCCCACCACCCAGCAGCAGCCAAGGTCTTATGCCAGCCACTCCCTCTGGCCCCTGGAATAGACCTCCAGTCTTATCTAAGTGGAGCTGGAATCACCACATGGTCAAGGTAGTCAAGAAAGACAGCCATGACAACAATCTAACAAAAGCAAAGACACAGGACGATGGGACATGTCAGTCGTAGAAAGACAAGCTTAAGGAATTGAGGGCAACAAAAGAACTTTCACAGCCAAGGGATGCACTTCCATTTACAAACTGCATGTTGTTTTTCAGACAGTGAGTTCATCCTCATTTAAGAACTGAAAATGCAGCTTGCTTTCTCAGGTGCATTATTTCCAAGTGGATGTGAGCGCCCCAGATGGTTCTGCTCACAGTGCCCCATTGATTACCGCGCTCTGCCCCCCGCAAGCCATGGATCTATTGGAGTCTAACTGACTGGGGACTGTCTGTTGTTTTGGTTTCAAAGCAGCTCTGTCCTGAGTGACACTCACACGAGCCAAATAATGGCGAGGGACCAGATAAAAGCTGGCCGTGAGAAACCTCGGTCGCTGGTTATTTCTTCCACAAAACTGAATATATTACTACGGCTATGGTCAACAAGCATGGCACTGACCATGGCATTCTCACCATCTGGATGACAGCGCCTGAGAAGCCAAGTGGGCGGGGGGGGGGGGGGGGGGGGGGAGTCTGAGTCACAGTCAGAATGGCAAGGACAGTAATTCGTACCTCTCACGGGATTCGCTGAAAAGCTGAATGAACAAAAGTGAGTAGAAAACAGTAGTCTCAAGGAGGTAAAAGGACCGTGTGCACACTGTTGTGAAATGTTAAGTCAACAATCCCTTGGCGGGTTGCTCCTATCGGGCAGGCTGTGAACTCCCAGAGACCTAAGCTAGGAGTGTGAGCGTGTGTGCGTGCGTGCACATGTGTGCGGGTTCAGCTTTAAGTGAAGGAAGTGGCCACAGGAGAGGAGGGGGCGAGATAGGCAGGAACGGAGTCCAAAGAAGACACGCAAAAAGGAGACACCACGATCTAACTACCCTTCCGCCGGACAAGCAAACGCTCGGTTGAACCTTCGAGAGATCAGGGGCCACTGCGGGGTGTTGGGACAAATGCCCCTGCTGCTGCCTGTGAGAATGGACACCCTGGTGATGGCAGCCCACTGTCCAGACCTGCCTTCCCTATCCTCTGCCCTCACCCCTCCCCCCACCCCCCCGCAGCCCACCTGCTTGCCCCGCAGCTCACATCCCCAGGCTCCGGGTGCCTTTGAATCTGCCCAAGGCGCCAAACAACAAGCCAGATAAAAACGAATACAGAATAACAACCTAAGGAACCCGGACTAAGGAGAAGGCTCCCTTCCTATCAGAATTTCTGGTGCCTTGGGTTAGTTTGGGTCTGCAGAGGACAGGTGTGTGAGGGGCTCAAGGGGAGAGAGCAGGAGGAGGCGTGAGGCTGGGAGGCAGGGCTCTTATTGGGGGGTTGGGAGAGAAAAAAGGGGGAGCATGAGTCTCAGACTGCAGGAAAAACGGCTCGGCCAAGTCCAGGGGCAATTCTGGGGCCAACGTCACCCATCAGAGGAGTCCTGTGTCATGCCCAGTCACTGGCTCGCTGCAGCCTGCTGGAGGGAGGCCTTAGTGTACGTGTGGGGGGAGATGAGAGGGGGCAGCAGAGGGGGCCGTTGGCCAATTACGCTTCCTGGGGCAGGAGACAGATCTGAGCAGCTGCCTCTCAAGAAGCATGTTCCTTAACCTAGTGGTCACCTGACATTAAAAATACCCATTTTGGAGGCGCCTGGGGGGCTCAGTCGGTTAAGCCTCCGACTCTTGATTTCAGCTCAGGTCATGATCTCACGGTTCGCAGGTTCAAGCCCCGAGTCAGGCTCTGTGCTGACAGTACGGAGCCTGCTTGGGATTCTCTCTCTCTCTGCCCCTCCCCTGCTTATGCACGTGCATGCTCGTTCTCTCTCTCTCTCTCAAAGTAAATAAATAAACTTAAAAAAAAAATACGCCCCTTCTTATCATTAAACCCAGCACTGAGGTCACAAACTGACAGCAATGGGCAGAATCTGGCAAAGACAGCTTTTTATTTTTGTTGTGCTTTTGGATCTGAGAATTGAATGATGTTTTTTAAAACTTTTGAGCTAATTACCAACATTTTAAAAGCAAGACATTTTACTTGTTAAAAAAAATCCAGATTTCCAGCTCTTCTTGAAATGAAATGCCTCGGGCCTACGTTCCCTGGAGTTGGCAGAGAAACAGCATCCGCCTCACGTGTACTTTCCCCCTCCAGTTGGCCACAGTCCCCCCACCCCACCCCACCGCTCGCTTGCATGGGCTGCCCCTGCACTCATTCGCTTTACTCGGGTCATTTCAACTTTTGACTTACCTGCATTTGTGCCTGTGTCACTGTCAGAATATAAGCATTCAAAACTATTTTTTTTAATTTACTTATTTATTTTTAGAGATGGCGGGGGCAGGGGAAGGGGCAGAGAGGGAGGGAGAGAGAGAGAATCCCAAGGAGGCTCCACACTGTCAGCACAGAGCCATGTGCAGGGCTCGAACTCACAAACTGAGAATCTAAGCATTTTTGAGGCATGATTCTGTCTGTTTGGATGATTGATGTGAACCAACGGCCTGGAACAGCGCCGGGCACATAGGCTGCTCGGTGAGTGTTTGCGCGATGATGGGGCATGCACATGGTGTCGGGTGTTGGAAGAAATTGTTGGGGTTGGCCGGCGGTGAAGAAAAAGAACTTGCTTCCAAGTTTTGTCAGGATGTAACCTTGTTCAACCCACACATGACGGAGCTGGCAGCTAGAGGACAAGATGAGCCCCCAGACACAGGAGCGGGGTGCTCTCGTTCTCAGGATGTGTGGGGCCAGAGTAGCTGCAGAGGGAGCAGAGAGGGCGTGCACGCGGCAGCAGAAGCTTCCCCATCGCACATCCTCTCACGCAGGAATGCTGTCTTTCTCTCCCACGCTTGGGAGGAAGGAGTAGGTTTGCACCGGGCAACCATGCTTATCTCCGCTCCGGCCCCAGCCCTGCACGAAGCGTTGCTACAAAATACCCACCGGGCCCCGATCCAGGGCAGCCGGGTGTGAGGGGTCCTCACCCCGGAGCTAACGCACGCTTAGGTGTAATGGAAAGGATCCAGCTCCGTGGTGATGTGATGTGCGCTCCTCAAAGGGCGTGAAAGCGCTTGTGGACAAGTGGTGGAAATCAGAGAAGCGGCTGCCAGAGCACAAGTCCCCCGTGGTGCCTCACTGGTCCTGAAAATGACTACCAGATGGCAGGGGCGAGCAGGCCCGTGCGATCTGATTAGCAGGAGGGACTGGCAAATCCATCAGGAGCAACGAGGGCGCCTTCAAGTCCATTTTACTTGCTAAAAACACACAATGTTAGGTTTTTAAACATGAGTCCATTTTCCAACTCATCTCTCAATGTCTTACATTTGTTGCAACCATTTCCAGCTAAAAGAGGAGAGGTGTGTGCTTTGAGACCTAACTTGGCTGCTATTAAAAATCCAAGTTGGGTCTAAGCCTGACACAGGCAGAGAGCTAGAACCTCTGGATTCTTCGCGACCTGCTCTGTCAGCCCCGTCTGCAGAAAATCAGCCAGGGGAAAGGGGGAGTCGCTCTGATGGAGCACCTTCAGAGCATCGGGCTGTACAGTCCTCTGCACACGTTTGGCCACATAATTCCCTGTTCCAGCGGTTAAGGAGGAGGTGTCTAAAGAACCCACTAGAATGCAAAATAGTGCAGCTGTTATGGAAAACAGTAGGGAGGTGCCTCAAAAAAAAAAAAAAATAGAACTCTCAAATGGTTCAGCAAGTCCACCGCTGAGCATTTACCCAAATGAATTGAACTCAAGATCTCCTGAGAAACTTAACAGAAAACCATGGGGCAAGGGAAAGGAAAAAAAAAAAAGGTTACAGAGGGAGGAAGCCAAACCATAAGAGACTCTTAAAAACTGAGAACAAACTGAGGGTTGATGGGGGGGCGGGAGGGAGGGGAAAGTGGGTGATGGGCATGGAGGAGGGCACCTGTTGGGACGAGCACTGGGTGTTGTATGGAAACCAATTTGACAATAAATTTCATATTAAAAAATTTTTAAAAAAAGAAATAAATTAGATTGTCTATATAAATCTAGTTGATCAATTGCTCTTCATATCAGTTTTAATATCCTGCTGGTTCCCTCACTAATTACCCAAGTTAAATAAAATTTTTGACCTGTGTTCGTTTTCTTATTTAAAAACAAAAAAGAAATCAAGATCTCAAAGGCAACCTACTGAATGGAAAAAAATATATGTTTGCAAATCATGTCTCTGATAGGCGGTTAATCTCTGAAATATAGACGAACTCCTACAAACTCAATAGCAAAAAGACAAACAATCCAATGAAAAATGGGCAGAAGATCTAAATAGACAGAGTTTTAAGGAAAACATACAGAGGACTGACAGGTATTCGAAAGATGCTCAGTATCACTCATCATCAGGGAAATGCAAATCAAAACCACCGTGAGATATCACCTCACACCTGGCAGAATGGCTATGACCAAAAAGATAAGAAATATCTTATTTCATGCTCTGGTGAGCATGTGGGGAAAAAGGGAACCCTTGTGCACTGTTGGTGGGAATGCAGACTGGTGCAGCCACTGTGGAAAACCTCAAAATGGAGAGTCCTCCAAAATAAAAAATAGAACTATGCTACGACCCAGCAATTTCACTTCTGGGTATTTAACCAAAGAAAACAAAAATGCTTATTTGAAAAGATATATGCATCCCCGTATTCATTACAGCATTATTTGTAATAGCCAAGACATGAAAACAATTTAAGTGTCTATTGACAGATGAACAGATAAACAAGATATAGTATATATACAATGGAATACTCTTCAGTCATAACAAAGAATGAAATCCTGCCATTTGTGGTAACATGAGTGGACCTTGAGGGCATTGTGTTAAGTGAAATAAGTCAGAGAAAGATGAAAAAAATATAATCTCACTTACATGTGGAATAAAAAAAAAACAAACCAACTAATCTCATCGATACAGAGAACAGATTAGATTGGTGGTTGCCAGAAGTGAGGGTTGGAAGATGGGCCAAATAGGTGAAGAGGGTCAAAGGGTAAAAACTTCTAGTTATAAAATAAATAAGCTCTAAGGATACAATGTACCACATGGTGACTATAGTTAATAATACTGTATTGCACAATTGAATGTTGCCAAGAGAGTAAATCTTACGAGTTTTCATCAGAGGAAAAAACATTTGTAACTGCGTGGTGGTGGACATTAACTATACTCATTGGGGTGATGATTTCACAATATGCAAATTCTGAGTCATTATGTTGCACACCTGAAAGTAACATAACGTGAAATGTCAATTATACCTTCATTTAAAAAAAAAAAAAAAGATCTCCAAGAGATATCTGGAGTCCCATGTTCATTGTAGCATTATCCGCAATAGCCAAGACATGGAAACAACCTCAATGTCCTCCGACAGGTGAATGGATAAAGCACTCTATATATACATAGAATGAAATACTATTCGGCCATTTAAAAGAAGGATATTCTGCAGTATGCAATATGGACAACCTCTGAGGATGTTGTACCAAGTCACACTGTCCAATCACAAAAAGACAACACTGCATCATTCCACTTACGTGAGCTATCTGAACTAGTCGAACTCCTAGACTCGGAGAATGGGATGCTGGCTGCCAGGATGGGGGGTGACGAGTTACTAATCCATGGTTGTGAAGTTTCTGTCAAGCAAGATGAACAGCCGAACAGAGCTGCCGGACAACACTGTACCTCTAGTCGACGATAATGTATTGGACACTTAAAACTTTGTTAAGGGGAACCTGGGTGGCTCAGTCAGTTAAGCAGCTGACTTCGGCTCAGGCCATGATCTTGCGGTTCGTGGGTTCGAGCCCCATGTCGGGCTCTGTGCTGACAGCTCAGAGCCTGGAGCCTGCTTCCGATTCTGTGTCTCCCTCTCTCTCTCTCTCTTCCTCCCCTGCTCGTTCTCTGTCTCTCTGTGTCTCTCAAAAATAAATAAACGTTAAAAAAAAAATTAAACAAAACAAAACTTTGTTAAGACAATAGATCTCATGGAAAGTGCTCTTTCCCTGACATGGCTCCCTAGCTCTACCCCACCTCTGTCTTGAGTCTTATTACTATATATCCCATCAGCCAATAGATTTTAGAACTTTATCTTCTATAGAGCATATAATGGAAACAAGGAACAGATTTCTCCTGAATTAAAAATATACTGAAACATTAAATAGACTTTTCAAGCCAAACACTTTCCCCCAAACAAGAGTCTGATGCAGGCTTTGCCGACCTAATTGCATAGAGAGCTGTTGAGGCCCAGAGATCATCACCGACATTTTCTCCCTACTGCTGGGATCTAACTTTGTATTTTTCGACCTCTGTTTCTTGAGGATTTCCCTCTCAGTAGGCAATACTCAACAATCTGTTTTCCAAACACATAGCTTCAAAACCATGGAAGCCGGGAATAAGAGAAAACTATGAAGATGATCATACAAATAGCAATCATTTGTGTTGGCATCACCGTGGTGGTGATGCTGGTAAGCAAGGGCCTGTCTGAACACGCTCTTCCCTTCAAAAGCTCTGGCCAATAAAGAAAATCCTCCCAGGACGCTCAGCCTAATACACTCCAGGGTCTGGTCTCAATGAATGGCAGAGCATGTCACCAGTGACAAGCAGAAGACCGAATCCTTTGGCCAAAGCTAGAGCCTAGTGCTGAGACCAAACAGGGGTTTTCTCATCTGAACCCTAGTTTTTCCACCCGCCCCCCACAATCGAAGACAACTGGCCTCACAAGACTGAGCTGCAACAAAACAAGCTAAGGACAACCTTCCCTGGGGTAGGAAGCAGGAACCCTATCCTACCACGCTTCCTCTGGGCAGAAGGCACAGACCAGCCCTTGTACTTGAATATACATCTGAGGGAGCAGTCGGGGGTCCCTGCTCTGCCTGCAAGTGAGCGGCCCACCGTTTGTGTAAGAAAGAGAGGCAAGAAAGAGAGCATATCCATACCAACTTTCCCACCCCATGAAAAGAGATAGCTTCTGCAGAAGTTTTCCTTCGTTTCCTGGAAGGCAAGGTGGCCTACCTTCCAGCTCCACCTTATCACTCAGTACCTATACACCTAGAAGATTAAACCCATTAATGTAATGGTAAAGAAGAAAGGCATTCCTTGCCGCGCCAGAAACTGTGAGGCATTCCAGAAAGATGGCAAGCGACAGGGCACAGTTGGAGGAGCGAGACCCACAGGAGGGCCCTGCGACAAGAAGACAGAGGGACGCCACATTGCCCCAGGAGCAAGCGGCCAGTCTGGGGCTGCGATCACAGGGGCACCGGCAAGGTGAAACCCTGTGGCAACTCAGCAAAGGAGGAGGACGGTTGACCTCCGTGCACCTTCTCCTGTCCTCAGGTCAGGGTGGGACCACCTCCAGGCGGATGAAGGAAGAGCAGGATCTGGACCAAGGGAAGTAATTCTGGAAGATCAGTCTGGCTGCTCGGTGGAGAACAGACTGTATGAGGTGCCCGGGCAAAGCAGGAGGCTGGTGAGTGTGGCTGTAGACTCCCAGGAAACAGATAATGGCGGCCTGGACTAGAGTGTGAGCGGTAGAATGGAGAGGAAGACGTCGAGTCAAGGGACATTGGGGACGTGAAACCAACAAAACAAGCTCATGGAGGGGTGTCTGGGTGGCTCGGTCAGTTAGGTGTCTGCTTTGGCTCAGATCATGATCTCAGGGTTAGTGGGTTCGAGCCCCACATTGGGCTCTGTGGTGACAGCACAGAGCCGGCTTCAAATCCTCTGTCCCCCTCTTGCTCTCTGTCCCTCCCCTCCTTGTTCTCTCTCTCTCTGTCTCTGTGTCTATGTCTCTCTCTTCCTCTCTCATAAATCAATCAATCAATCAATCAATCAATAAAATAAAAACAAGGTCATGGACTACGGAAGACTGAGTTTCCCACTCAGCTTGTGGATGTGTAAGGCGATGCCCTTAGCCCACTTCAGCCCTACTTACCTCCCAAAGTTTATGCTGTTCTCCTCATGTTTGTAGTCAACACGCATATTAAACACCTTGATACATTATTCTTGTTGATTTTTGCCGGTACACATTTCTGTTTCTGTTGGTCCCCCTTTCAGCACTCCATGTCTCCATCTGGGATCACGTCCCTCCTGACTGAAAAACTCCCTCCGTCACGTCCTTCGGCGAAGATGTGCTCCTGGCAAGTCATCCTAATTTTTGCTTCTCTGAAAGTGTTTTTATTCCATCTTCATTTTTGAAGAATATCGCCACGAGTGAAAGGATTCTAGGCTTCTTTCACTGCTTTGAGGAAATTATTCAATTGCGTTGAGACTCCCATGATTTCCCATCAGAAGTCAGCTGTTGATCTTGCTATTTCAAAGAACTGTCTTTTCAACACCTCTGTTTTTACGATTTCCTTTTATCTTTGGTCTTCAGAAATTACAGTGACGTGTCCAAGGCAGTTTCCTTTGTATTTATCCCCTTGGGGCTCACCAGCTTGATTTTGAGGATAGATGTCTTTGAACATTTTTTGGAAGTTTTGTGCAATTCTTGGCCATGATTCCTTCAAGTATTGCTTCTGCCCATTGTGCCTTTCTCCTATCTTTGTGGAACTACAATTATACCCTTTCATTGTGTTCCATGTGGCTCTTACTTTCTCTTCTTCCCATCTAATCTTTTGTCTTTTTGTGCTAGTCTTTCACAGACTTGTTTCTGGCTCACCAATTCTCTCTACAGTACCTCAATATAATGTTATGCCCATTCACTGAGATCTGAATTTAATTTATTTTTATTTTTCTATTATAGAATTCCAATGTTTCCTTTCTGTGGTTTCTAGTTCCCTGCTGAAATTCTTCATCTTGCAATTTTATGTCTTGAACACATTAAGTATATGTATTTGGCGTTCCTGTATAAGAACTCTATTTTTTATTGTTTAATTATGTTTTTCTCTTGGTTTTGGTCAAGTCTTACCCTTTTGTATACCTGGACAGTTTTTTTTAATTGAGCGCCAATGTTGTGTTCATACACAACTTTTCATAAAATTATATAGGCATTCAAGGCTTTGGATAAGATTATCATCATCCAGAGTGGATTTAATTTTTCCCCTCGCAGATCATTTTATCCGTGTCTGGGATTAAGCTGGCTGGGAGTTGGTTTTCAGCCTTTGTAACTTCTGCAATGTTTCCAATTCAGCCTTACTCTGAGGGTGTAGCCTCCTGCATAACAACAAAAAGCCTGGAGTAAGTGACTTCTTCTTAGAAGGTCCTACACTATAGTTTTCCACCCTCCAGCCTTGTGACACTACCAAAAGCTTTGCTCAGAAACTTAACCTCTCAGATGTCACTTTTTTTTTTCTGATTCTGCATTTGCCTTGTGGGCCAAAACAGCTCCAAACACCAGACACCTCTCTTCATTTTTCATTTTTTCTGTATCTTAGTCCTACAAAGGCTCACTGCCTCTATGGCTCTTTGAGGCATTCAAATACAGGTCTGCATATGCGTGTGTGCATGTGCGTTCTGGTTTTTTCTTACTCCCCATCAATCCAAAACCACCTAGTCAGCCAAAAGCAGAAGGTGGCAAAGGATGATGCTTATGTTTCTGACTTGCTTAATAGAATTAATGACAGTGTCATGCACCTTAACAGGGAATTGTAGAAAAGAACTCTGTACAGGCAAGAGTTACCATAGCAGGCCTCACTGCTATCCTTTGAAAGGCCTCTTTAGAAGGTTGGACCCTCTGGGTCATCTGGGAGCTTGATTTCAGGTAGGTTTCTGCCATTAACTGATAAGAATGGCTCACTGTGCCTAAACCAGGTTAATAACAATTGGTTTCAGCTGAACATCTGCTTTCCTTCTTGGAGTCTGGAATTTGAGTACGTGCCAGGCAGGGGGTACATATGTGATCAGCTCCCAATAACAACCCTGGGCATTGAAGCTCTAATGAGCTTCCCTCGATGGCAACATTCCACACATGTTGTCGTAACTCACTGCTGGGAGAAATTAAGTGCATCCCGTGTGGATCCACTGGGAGAGGACTCTTGAAAGCTAGCACCAGATTTCCCCCAGACTTCACCCCGTGTGCCATTTCCTTTGCTGATCGTAATTGGTATTCTTTCTCTATAATAGATCACAGCCATGGGCATGATTATATTCTCAGTCCTTAGTCCTTCTAGTGGATCACTGGTCTTAAGGACCTTTCAACACAGACCAATTGTTTTGGGGAAAATAATGATTTCAGACTTGGCTGGACTAAGTTTGAGGTGTTCTTTTTATCTTACTTGACCTGTTATTTATTCATTGTTTTACCAAGTACTTCTTTGATTCTCGTTTGATCTTTCCACTGCACCAACATCACTGACCATCCATCTTTCCAGAAACATGACTACCTTTGCCTTGTATAACACAGCCACCACCAGGTTTACGTCTTACTCTCTCCCTCTGGCAAACTTACAAGCACCTGACTTTAGATTCCTGGGTCCTCATTTCTTCTTACTTGGTCCACTCTGCCTGGGCAATGTCGTCCACACCTACTGCTTCAAATACCTCTTATCAAAAAGGGATTCACGTTTACAGTTTTGACCACGATCTCTCTCTCCCTTTCAGGCTTTATAACTGGACATTCCTCAGCCTACCTATCTCTCAGGTATCTCAGAGTTACCTCAAATGCTGGGTCATGCCAGAATCCTCAGAAGAAAAGCAGTCCACGTGCTTTGCGTCTCTACACCTACTCTCTTCCACTTTTCCCTGCCTCCTGTTCCTGAACGGGCCTGCACCCTTGGTCTCTTGTGTGTTAGCTATCACATGGTGTCTTCGAGGTTTGGACAACAAGACTTTATCGAGTGCCTACTACACATTCTGCTAGACACTGAGGATATGATGAAGAATAACGCACAGACTCACTCTTCAAGGGCTATACAGACTAATAAATAATGGCAGACAGAAAAGTAAACAAGTACCAAAAAGTATGATGCCTGTGATTACAGAACAAAGTCGAGACTACTGTGAGCCCACAAAAGGGTAAGTGATAAGATTTCCCAGAAGATGGAGGGAAAGTTACTTGAGCTACATTTTGAAAGCTCAGTCTGTTCTCCACAAAAATAGGAAGGGTCAAATGTACGACGGGGAGAAAGAGAGTTGTCAAAGTCACTATTCCCGTGGAAAAAGCCACAACAGAAAATGTCCCAGGAACTCATTTAAAATTCAGGGTATTAATTCTCTTAAAATAGCAATCATTTGAAAACCCAAGTACCAGAAGAATCTAAGGAAATAAGAAGGAACTAGTGTTTCTAGTTTTGCTGAGTGATGCAGGGTTTGAATGATTAAGTTTCTGGACAGGTCTGTCTCTGTCGGATCTCATGAGAGCAGCTGGTATGCCCCCTCCTTTCATGAAAGTAAGAGATGAGAGCCAAATTCAAGCTCTAGGAGACAACCAAATGAATGAGAGCAAAAAGGATTGTCAGGGGAAATCATAAAAAGGAAGGAATTAAGATAAGGAAGCCAATCAAAGATCCCAATTGGAGAAGCGAGATATCTTCCCTAGATAATTTTTTTTAAGATTTGTTTTTAAGTCATCTCTACACCCAACATGGGGCTCAGACTCATGACCCCAAGATCAAGAGTCTCATGCTCTACCGACTGAGCCAGCCAGGAGCTCCATTCCCCAGACAATTATTTTTTCCCCCAGATAATTCTTGAACACTACAAGCTGGATAAAGGAGAGGCACTTGGGCAGTGCCTCCGTTTGACCATGTCCTTTCCAAGGTTGGCCAAAGAACAGTTGTTATTTCAGAGGTTGGCTGTGTTCATACTGACATCATGTTTTCCTGTGGCCAATGCCGCAGTTACTACTCACAGCAAGGGATGGGTGATGAATGACTTTCTGGCAGCATTAAAATCACACCACAGTGTCCACTCTGCCTGACCCAACTACATTCCTGGATACAGACATAAGAACCCCAGGCCCTGGCTCACCAGAGCAACAGAGTCCCTCTTTCTTGTCCCCCACTGCTCAGACTTAGCCCAGGGGGGAGCACATTCTACGGGAGGAATTTTACCCCACAAATTTTGTCTCCTCATGAGTAAAAAGTGACCCATGAGGGGCATCTGGGTAGCTCAGTTGGTTAAGCATCCCACTCTTGGTTTCAGCTCAGGTCATGATCTCACAGTTTGGGAGTTCAAGTCCTGTGTCAGGCTCTGTGCTGGCAGTGTGGAGCCTGCTTGGGATTCTCTCTCTCCTTCTCTCTCTACCACTCCCCTGCTCACTCATACTCCCTCTTTCTCTCTCTCTCTCTCTCTCTCTCTCCCTCAAAATAAATAAACTTAAAAAAATTTTAAGTGCCACCTGAAATCTTTTCTCTGCCCCAAACAGTGCCCAAAGGAGAATACTAAGTGAACAAGCAGTTGTTCAGTTCACCACTGTCAAGCATTTTCTATGGGCAAGTGGCTACCATAAAATGCACTGAACATTTTAACATGTCCAAGACATGATCTCTACCCACATCTTTAGAAATGAACAATTCAACCAAAGTATTAAAATTAGTCTACCTTCAGCAAACCCAAGGATCAAAGAGTAAATCTCCAATATGGACATATGCTCAGGGCAGAAAAAAAAAAAATCAATAGAAATAAAGTGATTGCAAATAATCTTGACTCATGGCTGACTTCAAAAATATAGATTTTATTATATAATAAAGTTAAATATGTGTTTATAAGTATACTAATATAATATATAGTCTTTTTCTCTAGATCAACAAAAATAACTTTATTTATGTATACTTATTTTTGCTTCCAGGTTTATAGACCCTTTTTATAGCACTGTGGTCTTGAAAAACAAGAAAGAAAATATTTCCTGCAATTTTTCTCAAAAGGTTCCATATGGTTCAGAGAACTTAGCAATAGGCATATAGACATAGCAGTGTAATTCACACCCAACTATGTAATTTTTTACTTTCTAGACTATTACCATTAGCTGGATTGAAGGATGAATTCCCCAGAGCAGTTCACACCAACAAAGACAGAATCATATATATGGCTACAGGTTCTAATTTTCATAATAATTTTCCCTTTTGAGAAAGTCCACTGCTGAAGCCAGTGGAATAATACTACTAATTCAAAACCCCAAACCCTAATACAATGTTCCACCCATCACTCCGGGTAACAGAACGATCAGGCTGGACTTAGACATTCAATCAGGTATTTCCAAATAGCCCTCACCCTTTCTTTTTTCCATTGCCCTTACAACAACTTTGGGATTTTTCTATCTAAAACTGAAATATGATACATGAATACAAAGAAAGACAGACATGTCCAGAAATAAATTTCACCTGTACATTTACCCCACCCTCAGGCCACTAATCAAAGATTATTTAGGTAGATTAATTAAACAGTTTAATTATAGCACGTGAAGAAATAACTTGTTAATGAAGTTGGGGGAAATATTATATGCAGGCAAAAGATCATAATTACACTATCTGTCAGGCACAACCATATTGACTTGGAGAAATAGCACGTCTAATCCTAAAATTCACTGGTGCCCTGTTATCGTTAAGTCATCCATTAATTCCATCAATCATTAATCTGACAGATAATGTTCTGGCCGAATTAGAAATGCAACCATTTCTGACGGTTTATGGCACATCAGGACCGCTAAACTTCAAAGCCATCATCATTCAGATAATCCTCGTGGCACCCCAGTGAGATAGGACTCTTTTGATTTTCATTTTATATATGAGAAAACAAAGAATTCAGAAGGCTACATAACTTGTCTTGAGTTTGAAACTAATGAGCGGAGGTCCTGAGATCAAGGTGGCACCCGCCTCTGGAACCCACTGTGCTATCCCCTGACAAACCTTCCCCAACATTTCTCTC
The DNA here is from genome assembly GCF_018350175.1 of Felis catus. Taxonomy (NCBI): domain Eukaryota; kingdom Metazoa; phylum Chordata; class Mammalia; order Carnivora; family Felidae; genus Felis; species Felis catus. The sequence continues at coordinate 231,567,929 of NC_058368.1, read as the reverse complement.
TGGCATATTCTCTTTGTCTCTGATGGGCCCTCAGGACTCCAGGCTGGCAGGCTCCTAAAAGGCTCCCCTTAGATTCCACATAACCCTACGAATCTAGCCTACTCTCTTCGTGACCTGCACAGGAAGACTGAGAGAAGCCACTCACTCTCACTCAATCAAAAGGGCTGCTGTCTTTTTTTTTTTTTTTACCTCCCCTCATATTGCAAGAATATTCCAAATATGCAAAATATCATCAAAACTCTCCTACCAACCCAATTCTCAATAGTGACTGTGATAAAAACAAAGTACTACCATGGAACAAGTTGGGTAATTCAAGGTTACCTTATTTTACAGCATCAGTGATATCTTCCCAAATTGATAAACTTATTGTAAAAAGCAAAATAGGCAGCATAACAAAATCATCGAACGTATCTTCTCTGCACTTGATATTTTAAACTACGTCCTTCGTGTTTCTTACTTTATTGGTGTAAACTGGACAACTATTTTTCTTTGGAGGAACTGATCTCACTTTGAGATTATGTCAGCCTACTTTTTTGGTTTTAAAAGTCCTTTCTTTTAGGAAATTATGGAGCTAGTAAGTGGCCCTAGTTTTATTTTGTTTTGTTTTCAACCATACCTATATGGCAAAGGAAGGTGTTGACAATGTTACATTTATCAGGAAAAACTATTGTTGTGATTGACTTTAAGCAAATTTGCAAAACCTAGAAGTCTAGAAAGTACTCCGTCTCTTCAAAGGCTCCCCAGCAACCATCCCTCAGGCCAATACTTGGAGGTCCCGTTTTGTGCTCCGAGTTAGACCATCAGGGCCAAAGTGGAATCTCAAAGTCCTACAAGAGCTCACCGCCAGAGGGTTTTCCCTTTCTTTTTTTCTTTTATTCCTGGTCAAAGGTTTAGTTGGGGTCCTGTTGGGTCTGAGCCCCCATGCCAGGAGACTTTGTTGCTCCACAAGTGAAAGCCCCGGACTTGGGAGTCATACGTGGTATCTCCTCCCTGTCTGAACAATCACTCGATCTCCCTCACCTTCTGTTTCTAAGTCCAGGTGAAATATCTCTAAAGATCATACTTTGATCTCACCTGTTATGTGATTCCGTCAACTTTCAGTCTTTAAGCCAAATCAGTCAGTTTTAAGCAGAAGACCCTTATCCACTCACACCTGGGGTTTTTTTGGTGGTCAGACAACAGCCACCCTTCCAAAACATCTTGTGTGCTAAGGGAGACACCATTAAGGGGGATGTGGCTCTTTTCTGAGTCTGTGAAGCCCAAACAGGGATGAGAAAACCTACTAGACACAATGCTTTCACAGTCATGGAGTGGGGAGGCAGACATCATCTCCCTCTTCCATTTGATCACACACTCAAATGACTTTAGGACCCATGTAGGAAGAGGACAGGAGCCAACTGGGAGTGGTGAGGACCATAGGGAACTGGAAAGGGGGCCTCCTGCCAATAGACATCCAGATTCAGATATTTTTTTAAGTTTATTATTATTATTTTGGGTGGGGGGGGGAGACAGAGAGAGAGAGAGAGAGAGAGAGAGAGCACATGAGTGGGGAAGGGGCAGAGAGAGAGGGAGAGAAAATCCCAAGCATGCTCCACATGGTCAGCACAGAGCCCAATGCAGGGCTTGATCCCACAACCGTGAAATCATGGTCTGAGCCAAAATCAAGAGTTGGATGCTCAACCAACTGAGCCACCCAAGCACCCCCAAATTCAGATATTTTTACAACTCTGTGCCGTCACCTGAATTCAGCCTCCTGCTGCCAGCTTGCAAGTTCAGATCTAGACTGTCTGGTCACCGAGAAAGAGTGTTGGTTCTTGGGAGACACCCTTGTGTGAGCTTGGTCCAATGCCAGCAAGAGGAAAGGATTAGCATGTGGCACTCACAGGGCTGTGTGACAGCACACATCCTTCATGTTGTGTGAGATTCCCTAGTCTTACCCCAAAACTGCCCTCAGGCTTTGTGGGGAAGAAAAGGAACTTAGTGCATCATTGGCCGGCATTGACCATTCTGCTGAAACTCCAGTGTTAGCCATGACCTGATGTCTCAGACATGACAATTGCCCAGAGGGGAGGGGAATACTTGGGAATGGGGAAGGGGTATAACAGTTCCCCAAAAGTGAGTAGTAATTCTTTTGTGGTAGGCTAGAAAAAAGATATTTTTACTGATTGGAACATATTGGGTAGGGTGGCAGGTGAGCCCTGGGGTGGGGCAGGGTGAACTGTTTGGAGAGAGTTCAACACTTTAAATGCTTTCTTGTAGACCTCAGGCAACTGTCCTATTGTGTGCCTATGTTGAAGCTCTCCACTCCTGCATTGCAATTCCCCTCTTAAATTACCCCAGCTTTTCAGGGAAGACACTATCTAACCAGTGTGGTAGCTCCTGGGGCACTTAAAGGCCAGGTTGAAAGAAGAAAGGGACCCAGCTCCACTCCACCTGTCTGCTGAGACCCTCAGAGAGAGGACCACTCTCTCCGGGCATCTGAAGTTCCCAGTGCTGACAAGAAACACATCTGGGGAAGAGAGAGACCCTTTCCCACCTGGACACCCCAGAAGGAAAAGGGAACTGGAACCCACAGAAACCAGCCACCTGCTTGGGGAAGCTGACCTCTGAGAAGCATAGAGGGGAATGGATGATGCCCGAGGACGTTTGAGAGGTTGAAACATGGAGCCAATGCTCTGAGATGGTGCATCAGTGGTGCTGGTGCACTCAGAAGATATGGGAAGGCCCAGGGTAGAGCAAGTGAGACCGTCCCCGTATTCATCTCTTTGTGTTGTCCTTAAAATGGGAATCCCAGATCTGCCCGTCTCCTGCCCCGGTACTGATGGCTGTTGACAGCCGTGACTGCTCTCTTACAAATTTGGCTAGGAAATCCATCCTTCACAGAAGCCACATGGAACATTCCATCTAGCCCTAAAGCTAAATCTGTCACATTCCAACGGCACGGTCTTTGTCCCATTCTATTTGTGATGAACGCTGCCTCTGCTTTAAAAATATTATTATTCAATAAAACCTGGCCAAATTCGCTTTGCAGAATTACCTTTTCTGGAAAACAGATGGAAGGAGCTACCCTAAAAATGCAAATCGCAACATCACAATGACTTCTTAGTTTTAAAAGTTATGGACACCCCTTCCCAGGAGGGACTAAAAAAGACAGCGACAACAGCTGCAGAAGGAGTGTCAGAAGTAGGAAGTGACCAAAAAAACAAAGGGAGGTTGTATAGCTGCAGAGGACATAAAGAATATTCCTCGTCTTCAAAAGTAGTGCACTGAGCACTCACATGTTTAGTTCTGCGGCGTTTATTCAGATAACGGAAAGGAACAAAGGCGCAATGAATCCTCATGATACAGATTATTCCCGAATGTGTCTACACGTGCCACAAGGAATACACAGTCCCCGAGATACACATTTAATGCCCTTTCTCCACATTTTGTGCACAGCCTCTCAGATAGGAATAGGAAACCACAGTTTGCAAATGCTGCTGATTCACACAGAAGTATTCAGACATTAGACTCCTCCTGAAATGGGTATTAAACACAGAGGCCTCTTTATATTTTCACAACTGGCCTCTCTTGAAATCCTCCGTCCATGAGGGTGGAACATGTAGGCATGTTCTCATTTTGGTATGAAAGTCGTTGGGTTCCTCACTAAACCACAGTTCCCACTGTTGATTAACTCTTCTCCTTCCCTTTTTCTGGAGAGAAAAGAAATTTTAGAAATATTTCTGGGTTTCCAGTAAATGTTAATACTGCCCCTGTGAATAAAATTCAATATATATGCAAAGTATGCCTCTTTCTACCTTTCGGTTCTTTGTGCTTTTTGAAAAGCAGTCACCACAGGTATTAGAATACAGATACGTCGTCTCCTGATTAATACGTTTAGAGGTACATCCAAGAACTAATCCTGTCATTGGTGGTGACAGCGTTCCCCGACACATTCCTCAGGGCTATCCAGCCTATTAACTGCTGTCCTCTGGGTGAATGGCGGACACGCATGTGCTCTGAGTAGCTCCCATCTCCACAGAGCCAACCGAAATTAAACAGCTGGAAATAGTTTCAAATTTCTGTCTAGGGACCGCTCAATGTATCAGAGCTCAGCATGAATTTCCCACTGAGATAAAAGTGTAAAAGTTGTTCTTTCTTTTTCCACCTTTTGTTGTTGTTGTTGTTAAGGCGTCCCCTTTCTACCCTCCCCCCTTCAAGTGAACATCAATAGAACATCACATCTTTCGGGTTCTTATCACAGGTTTGGGCGTGGGGGGGAAGGAGCCCTAAAGTCAGCTGTTGTTCACCTCCTAACGGAGAAATAGATCCAAATCTCGCTGGGGGAAGAAATGAGAGGAGGAGAACACATTACAGCATGTGGCTGTCATTTTCTTCCACCAGAATTAGGCATAATCCACTAAAACTGGCCTCGCAGAAAGCCAATAACGGGAAGCGTTTTGACTGCCATGTGTGGGGAACATGAGCCATTTGGGGGCTCTAGTCAATTCACGGGTTCAGAAAACAAATACAATCACCTCAACATCACTCAGTTCGGCAGAGTAACATGCAGTATAAAACAGTTCATCTTGGACTGCATCCAGGGTGTTAAGCTGGTCAAACACCAAGAAGTTTCTCAATGGTCCTCCACTTTGCTGGGGGATTTCCCTGTAGACAGTCCACCCCACAGCCAGCACCACCACCTATGGGACGTGTCATAGAATGTGGTTCTCGGAGGATTGCTCGTGATCGTTAGATTGCTTTTTGCTCATTAGAGCCTTGAGCTACTTAACCAGACACCACAAGCATGAGCATCCAAACAGAGCTGGACATCTCACAAATGGAATCCGACAGCATCCAGGTGTGAACCAAGAACTCTTCTGTCTAAGCAGCAGCTGCCAATCACTTAGACAAAGACGAGCCTTTCAAACCTATCTCTCTTCAGTTCGGGGTTGTTTTTACATAGGTCACGTGGCTACATCGTATTTCTTGGTTCATAGCTATAAGAGTGTTAGTTACAACTGTTCCAAACATGGCAACCGTGTAAGGGTAGAGACGCGGGCAGCAGCTCGATACCCTGTGAATGTGCTTTCGGAGGAACTTCTGGAGCCTGGAGGCACCCATCAGCCTCTTTCACACAGAGGAATAAAATCGTGCAAAACGTTGGGCTGCTGTAGTGCGCTGAACTGCAACTAAGCTAAGCTAAGGGCATGTTTTTCGGCATCCTTTTCCCCGTGTGTTCCCCGTGGGTTAGTGCTGGCCACAAGAGACATTTTGCATGAGATTGGGAATGTAGAAGTGAAGTGGCAGCTATATCTTTTTACACTCTGGAAGTTCATGAGGAGATCCAGGCACAGTGACAGCACATACCCATGATCACTGACCCACTGGCGCACCTTGATGGTGAACATTCGAACTGCGGCTCTCCAGGGTCCACAAGGCAGGGTGCAAAATTTACAGGGGGATCGAAACACTCAGTACTCCAGATGAACAACATATTAATGCAAAGGTTTAAAAAAAATTTTTTTTAATTAAAATTAATGCAGGAAAATATATGGTGAACAAATTATCAAAATATTGATTGGGATGGGTAACAATGTGAGAATAAGCCATGTCGGAGTCTGGGGCAAAGGGAAAGGTCAGTAATATGGGTCCCATAGGTCATGAGCTCTCCTTCAGCTTGTCCAAAGCCTGGAACAGACGCACGTGCAGCTTTGAGGTGGCCGGCACCTGCTTCTCATGCGGGTCCCCCCTTGGCGTGGATGGAGGCAGTAAGGGACATCTGCAAGTTACATTCTGTCCGTCTCGAGGTCCAGTTCTCTGGCCATGGATGTTCGGGTCTCTCCACACTCCTATGTGCATCCGGCGGTCCCTCCCCGCTGCCATTCTGGTGGACCCAGAGCGACTTTGTGCCCGGCCCTCACCGCAGACATCAGATGCAGTCACAGCACCCGGCACCGATGGCTCCCGCCACATCCACGTCTGCGAGAACTAATCCCTAATTTCTGCAATAACCGCATACTCCGCATGTCGTGCTTCTGCTTGTCCGACTGACGAGCGTGAATATGTCGATGAGGCGCACAGCTCCCGCTGCAGGGGTGGGAGGGGAGAGTCGTGTGGTGGAAATGCCTCCAGCTTTCTCGCTGCTGGTGGGAGCCACTTCTCCGACGGGGTCAAGATATGCCTTCTTTATCTAGATAACCCAAGGCTCTGTATCAGTGGATCCTACTGCTTATAATCGATTTAAAACAGATCATCAGAATGTCCCTAAGTCTCTACCAGGACAGAGACACTCTTCAGAGTTTGGTGTGGTTTTTCGCTTTATCGGCAATAAAAACAAAGTTATAAATCCTCTGAGGAAGGCATAAGATATGCTCAATAAACTCAAATTCCACAAACCCGAACCCCATTAGACGAAGCTAGTATTGTTGTGTTTAAAAGCACCATTTGCTATTGGTGCAGCCGCTCTGGAAAGCAGTGTGGAGGTTCCTCAGAAAATGAAAAATAGACCTACCCTATGACCCAGCAATAGCACTGCTAGGAATTTATCCAAGGGATACAGGAGTACTGATGCATAGGGGCACTTGTACCCCAATGTTCATAGCAGCACTCTCAACAATAGCCAAATTATGGAAAGAGCCTAAATGTCCATCAACTGATGAATGGATAAAGAAATTGTGGTTTATATACACAATGGAATATTACGTGGCAATGAGAAAAAATGAAATATGGCCTTTTGTAGCAACGTGGGTGGAACTGGAGAGTGTGATGCTAAGTGAAATAAGCCATACAGAGAAAGACAGATACCATATGGTTTCACTCTTATGTGGATCCTGAGAAACTTAACAGGAACCCATGGGGGAGGGGAAGGAAAAAAAAAAAAAAGAGGTTAGAGTGGGAGAGAGCCAAAGCATAAGAGACTCTTAAAAACTGAGAACAAACTGAGGGTTGATGGGGGGTGGGAGAGAGGAGAGGGTGGGTGATGGGTATTGAAGAGGGCACCTTTTGGGATGAGCACTGGGTGTTGTATGGAAACCAATTTGACAATAAATTTCATATATAAAAAAAAATAATAAATAAATAAATAAATAAATAAATAAATAAATAAATAAAAGCACCATTTGCTAAGTTCAGTCAGACTCAAAATATAATTAAAGGTGGAAGATGTTTAAGGTCTGTAAGGATCTTCCCCAGGCTGTGGAATGATGGATTATTCTGTGCGTAATTTTGGTATTTTGATGAATCCTGGAGCCGAGCTAAGCTGGAGTCGGAGACAGCATCATGAAAAGACTTTCACCATCTCTGGGGAGGACACCTGCTTTGTGGAGAGTTTTGGCTCAGTCTGGATGAAGCATAACTTAGCATAAAGAGACAACCTTTGTTCCTGAGACTTGCTACAGGAAAAGCTGGCACACACAGGCGGAGGCCTCAACATCACAGCTGTCGGAGATGAGAGGCTTGATTGCTGAGGGGACCCTTCTCTGTGATAGATCCAGACCAGAGTGTCTTGCTCTCAGCACTGTTGATACTTTTGCAGGATAATTCTTCGTGGTGCAAAGCTCCTCTATGGTCTGTGGGATGCTGAGTGGCACCTGTAGCTTCTATCCACTGGATGCCAATAGCACCGCCTCCCCCAGTTGTGACAACCAAAAATGTCCCTCAACATTTCCAAATGCCTGCCGGGTGGACAAACTGCCCCTGGGTAGGAACCAGAGGTGTGGACAACGACACCGGCTCCTTCCAGCTACCAGTGCCAATGCTAGGGTAGCAGAGCCAGCCCAAAATTAGGTCTTGAGAATTCAGAAGCAGATAAGGCGGAGGTCTGGCTCACAAATGTCTTTGCCTTGACATTCTCGATGGTGTCACTGGGCTCCACAAAAAGCATAATTGTAGATAAAGAGAGGTTGATACCAAGTCCATCACCGGAAACACCACATGTCAGCTAAGAGCTCAAAAGAAGGACAGGCTAGAAGCCCAACCTGGGAGACCCAGAAGCATCCTTACACTGATGCGGTAGACATCATGTACTTGGTAACAGACACTGGAGAGTTCAAGGACCTTCAGAACGTACCGCTAATATCTTAAGGCTCAGCCCTTACAGATGAAATCGATTGTATCAGTTAGTGATTGCCGTGTAACGAGCTCCCCAAACTCGGTGCCTTAAACAATAAGCATTTTTATTTCCCCTGAGTCCACAGGCCAGCTGAGAGTTTTTCCGCCCCGCCTGGGCTTGCACGTGTGTCCACGGTCAGCTGTGGGTGAGGGAGGCAGCTCTGAGGTCTTAGCCAGACTTTCTCCTGTGTGTAGAGTAAATATAACGGAATATGCAACTTGATGCCTTTTGATCTTAACTGTTACATTACGAAACATAAATTGCTATTATTGATTGCTAAGGTATCACTCCACGGGAATCCTAATGGTAAGATGCTGTCTGTCCTGTCACCCCACCTGTCATTATGCTGTCAGAATGGCAATCAGTGGTCAACTCTTGCCGACACGAATCCCCTCCTCTCAGCTAATAACCCTTATTTAAATGTTAGCTCCAAAATAATTGCCTTTTTCCTAAGAGTAGCTGCACGTCAAAAAAAAAAAATGTTTTATACACTCCCATCACTCAAATTGTCCTTTTTATTGTCACATGGGCCCTTACAACACACCTCCAAAAAATGGCTTTACGCTTTAAATTGACACTCACTCTCTGTCCTAAATAACAGCGCCCCGGTTGTAACACAAATTTAACAATAGCAACTAAACCAACAAAACAGCAAGTACTCATTGAGTGCCCACTGTGTACCAGGCACCATTCCACGGGCTGTGCATTCATAACTCTTTTCATCTTTTACAGAAAGGGAACCATTCTTCCAGACAAAGAAACTGAAGTGTCAAAACGATAAGTGACTCACCCAAGGTCACTCAGCTACAGGCTGGGATTCGAACCCCAGCCGTGTGATCCCAAGCCTATGTTTCTATCAGTGCACTGTACTGCCCCCCCCCCGCCCGATGTTGCATATATTATACATAGTCGATGACATTCGATTTTTTGACAATCATTATGAAGCTATGATATCTTTTTTAAAGGAAAGTTAAATATAAGCACAGCCATTTGGTTAAAAGTACAAGATTTGTGATCACTTTGAAATTCAAAGGCTGCTGACTTGGCTAACTAGAGAGAATATTAATTCTTTTCATTTGCTTTATGTAGATATCACTGTAGGCGCAACACAAATTATTTAGTGTAATAGAATCCAATCTCTCGCTATAATATACCATAGCTCTGTTTCTGCAACACTGCTCTAATTGACTCTGATCAAACATTTTTCAGTTATGTGGTGGTGTTAGGTCTGGATGTTTTAAGAAATTGAACTAGAATGATCTAAGTCAGAGGGGAAAAAAAGATAAAGTTTGAGAAGGTGTAGTTTTATCAATTGTTTTATACCAGCATTCAATTAAAATGTAAATTTATCCTTTAAGAGAAGAAGAATAAGTTGATCCACTGAAAACTAATGTTGGAGAACATGTACCACTGAGTCAGAAAAGCTGGTGGTGGGAGAAGGAAGACATTGCAGCAAATTCACCTTTGAAGGAAGGAAAGCATTTGTGTGATAACTGCATATAAAATATAAAACGCAGATTCGAATGATCAAAGTAGTCACTTGAAAACCCACTTGCAAATGAATAAAGAAAAAGATTATGGGGAAGAAAAGTCAATAAAATTATGAACAGCATCAAAAAACTGGTTCCTCACAGAGAAATGATGATATTAAGAAAGCGGAGGATGGTACATGTCCTCTTACTAAAATATAAAATATTGTTTATATTTTAAAAATAAGGTCTTTTATTGCAGTTTAACACACAGATGGAGACCTTACACAGCCTATGTGTATATTTCAACGAGTTATCAAAAGGTAAAACATCCACGTAACCATCACCTACGTCAAGAAATGGAACACGTCCAAGTTCCAGAAGCCCCTTCGAGCCTCCTCCCAATTATTTCCCCCCATCTTCCCTCCAAATGTAACTTGTTGCCTTTAACACCACGCAAGTTTTCCTTGCTCTTATGCTCCATATAAATGGGTAATCTCCCAGCACGATATTCTTTTCTATCTGGCTTCCTTCTTTTCACATCATTTGTGAGATCAACCCATGTTGTCTCATGCTGAGGTATTTCACCAGTCCTCACGACTTTATAGAAGTCCACTGCATGGATTTACCAAAATGTACCCACTCTACTATTGATGGACACTTGGGTTGCTCCAAGTTTATAGGAACATTACGACTAACACCACTGGGAACATTCTCATGCACGTCCCTTGGTGCACCCGTGCACACATCACTGTTGGGAGTAAAATTGCTGGGGCATAAAATACGTGTGTGTTCACTTGAATAGATAGTGCCAAAGTGTCTTCTAAAGTAACGGGACCAGGCGTCTGGGTGGCGCAGTCGGTTAAGCATCCGACTTCAGCCAGGTCACGATCTCACGGTCCGGGAGTTCGAGCCCCGCGTCGGCTCTGGGCTGATGGCTCAGAGCCTGGAGCCTGTTTCCTATTCTGTGTCTCCCTCTCTCTCTGCCCCTCGCCCGTTCATGCTCTGTCTCTCTCTGTCCCAAAAATAAATAAACGTTGAAAAAAAAATTTAAAGTAACGGGACCGATTTACACCAGATCAGCAGGACTGGAGAGCGTCTATGGTCTGTGCCCAGCCATCGCTTTGATTTTCACTGCGTGGTAACTTCATTACACCACGTACACAGATACCAATTACACTTATTCTTTACTGCATCTACTGCCCGCTAGTATGCAACTAGTTCATATTAACAACCTACATGACCATATTAGTGCAAAGCCGCTGAATATGAGTCTTCCGTTCCACTCCAAAGATTTCCAATGATTTCCAAACGTGCCTCACACCTGATCTCTCCACAAATCCCATCCGGTCCTTCCCTGCTTCTTCAGCACTCTGACCACAGAGAAATTCAAATCGTTTTCCTCCTACCTCCGTTACCACGTTCACTCCATTGACCTTTGGTTATCGACACGATGGTTTGTCATCCTTACCATTTGTCACGCGAGACTTCCCCGCGCTCTGCACATCAAAGGTGGTGTTCCAACCACCTGAGCCACACCTGACCATCTGTCCCTCATTTATTCATGTGATCCAACCATAACCATCTCTGCAACCTTTACTGTGTGCTTGCCATTGAGCTAGTAGTAGGGGCCAAGGCTGACTGAAACATGAAGCTATCCGGAGGAGTTTACAGTCCAGCAGGGGAAAACCTGAAAAGAAGCCATTGCGATCAGCTATATGAGGCGTTAACCAGAAAAATAGGATTATGTGTGGATTCAACACAGGCATAAAAAAGAAAGGGGCCAGTCTGCCTGAAAAGAAAAGGCAACAGATGGAATTTTGAGCAGAATCTCGAAAGCTAAAGATGAGTACTCCAGGAAAGGGGTGAGAACCCAAGCAACATGGCCAGGACCACGGGCAGAGGCTGGAGGGTGGACATTGCCCTGGGCAGTGGGCCAGTCATAAGTAGATCGGCACAGCTGGGGCTTAGACCAAAGGCGGGCTGTCCAGCAAGAATCACAGGCCTGACCCATGACACCGAGTCTCTCCCACTCTCCAGCCCCACCGGGACCTCCCAGTCCCACCAGGACTTCTCTCCACCTAGACCACCCTTCCTGCTCCTGTGCCCCTGTCTCCCTGCCTAGCCTCCCCATAGGTCATGATCTCATGGCTCCTGGGTTCGAGCCCCGCGTCAGGCTGACAGCTCGGAGCCTGGAGCCTGCCTCAGGTTCTGTGTCTCCCTCTCTCTCTTCTCCTCCCCGACTCATGCGCTCTCTCTCTCTCTCTCAAAAATAAGTAAACATTAACAAAATTTTTTTTAATGAAGAGAACGTCCTTTCCAGAGAAACAAAACCTCAGGGAGTTTGCCCACACTCGAAACGATGAAGGAAGTTCTTCCGATTGAAACCAAATCAAGCTAAGCAGCAGGAAGGCACAGGAAAGTGCGAGTCTCTCCGGTAAGGGTAAACGTATAGACAAATACAGAACAACGTAACACTGTAATGGTGGCATGTGCATTACTAATAAAAAGTTAAAAGATAAAAAAAGCGTAATCCATCCATAATGCATGCATGGAGAGCCTATGTACAAAACATGTAGATTGCTCGGGGAGCATTTTGTGGGGTACGCCTGGTATTGTACACAGTGGTGAGAAAACGGCCCCAGATCTCACTAGCCCCACTGGGGGAATGGCGATGAATCAGAGTTCTGGAAATGAACGCCAAGTGAGTAAGTGCTACAAAGCAAATGTCCAGGGTGCTCACGGAATATACAACAGGGGGATGACCTAAGGGGAGACAAGGAGGCTTTGCTGGCCACATCTGACTTCTCCAAGTGAAAAGCTTCCGTCTCCAACCGCGTGGAGGTGAGGCCAGGGGAGGAACGGAAGAGCGCACTCAGGCTGACGGGAAAGAAGGCACGGACGATGCCAAGATGGCAGAAGGAGGGTGGCACCTTTGAGGAAGCGGCAAGAGGCGAGTGGGATGAAAACAAAGAGCATTGGGGGAGCATTTCTGGGATGAATACGCAGGAGCCAGTAAAAGACAGGCTGTGCATGAGCTTGAAGGCCAGCTCGGGAATCTGAAATTTCAGTTTGCACTTCCAATAATGGCTCAGTAGCTCCTAACGGACCAACCATCCCCCAAACTATAAAAAAGTCCCTTAAGCTGTAAAAAAAAAAAAAAAAAAAAAAAAAAAAAAAAAAAAAAAAAAAAAAAAAAAAAAACTACAAACCCAGGACCGGATATAATAAGCAACTGCCTGAGGCCTGGAGAGGGACTAAAGCAGGCTGACACTCACTGGAGGGTGGGTGTTGATATTAAAAAAAAAAGAAAGGATCTGGTGGGTCTCCTTGTGTTTTTCTTTTACTCTGAGGGCAGAGCCCAGTGGAGGCCATGTGGGAGCAGATGAAAATTTGCAGTCTTCATGGATTGAAGACGGAGAGGCATAGATGGGGCAGCCACAGGAGGTAGGAAGCAAAGGGTGATATCTGAGAAGGAGAGCCCCAGGTTCTGTGCACAAGCCCTTCCCGCAGGTCTGGCTGAGCCTGGACCCTACATGCATGGGGGGAGACTCCGGGCAGCCAGCCACAGGTCAAAGACCCAAACCCAGTCCGAAGCCTACGTTCCACCAAAAAAGAGGGATTTCCGTTTGGAGTTAAGCCACTGAGCTTACACTTTGAAATAAATCCTCACAGTAGGTTTTGGGGGGGGTCACTGTTTTTCATCGTGAGGGCAGACTGCCTAACCAGATTCACATCTTTGCATTTTCGGAGGGTGATTCTGACCTTATTGTGTGGGGCAGGCTGTGTTGGGGCAACAGTGGATGCTAAGAGGTGTTCAGAGGCAGGTGCAGAAGTCCCAAGAGAGGATGGCATCCCGGGCAGGCCTGGAGGAGGTGTGGAGTCTGAGAGAAGCAGACACGGGGTCCTCGGAACTGGGGAGGGGATTCGGCATAGGCGGAGTGAGCGAGAGGGCCACGGAGGCCTCCGAAGTCTCTAATAGAAGCCGTCAGTGGTGACGTTCATGGAAGTCTGTAAGACAGGAAGAAGGCCAGGCTTGATGGAGAAGCATGAGTCTGCTTTCAGACAAGTGAGGCAGAAGGTATATTTGAGCTATTCCAGGAAAAATAACATCAAGTAGGCTGTTCAATATCAAAGTCAGAGCTAAAGACATAAACCGGATTTAAGCCATAATGAAGTCGTGGACACCCACAAAGAAGACACCCTAAGGATTAAGCACAAGGTAGAAAGAAAAAGGGACCCACGATCCACGCATCAGAAATCCCCCAATTTAATGGCCAAGTTGAGTTGGGAATATCTGCCGTGGAAATGAAGGTGGCAAGAGAAAAAGAAACCAGGAGACGCTTCTCTCACAAAAGACACTACGTGGTGGTTAAGGGCACCAACTCCTAATCCACCGTAACCCCGACTCAGGCGCTTTATCCCCACACTTGCCCATAACCTCATCCTTGCCTGTTATAAGACTCAGCTCCCAGTTCACCCCAAGACCTAGTCTGCCTGGCCCTTAAGGAACTCTGCCCCAGCAACATCTAAGCCCGTGGCCCTTTCTGTGTGTTCCCTACGTGTGTTCTTGTGGTTTAATCCGCTGGTAGCTACCACTGGCCTGCAGCACGACCTCCACCCCAGCCTCCGAAGCCCACCACGTGCGTCCTTCCATGGCTCACTTCGCCATCCTAAAATAATAACGAATATTGCGCAGCCTAGCTGCCAAGCATAATTTGAGACTCTGATCTGTTCTCTGAAAAGCGACATAAAGAAAAAAATGTTCAGAATCAGCAAGACGGGAGGTCTATAAAAACTACCACTTTAAACATGTGAGCGTCCATGTAAAAGAATCATTTTTACTTGGCCTTGCTTTAGTGGGGTTTTTTTTTTTCTTTTAACAATTCAAAGTTTAAATTACTGACCTGGTGAAATTGCCCGGCTCTGGTTTTAAAGGCCACTGTGACCTACTTATACCCACATATTAGCCTTAACAAAGGATTCTGCAAACAAGATAAAGAGGCACACAGAGCGAAGAAACGTGGACGTAAAACCACAGTTGATTATGCAAGGTTCTCTTGGAACCCACCCTCTTTCACGGGCTCCCTTCTGCAGCCCCCCCAAATCCAGTGTCATCTGGGGCCTCCTTGAGGTCCTATGACCCTGTCAGACCTCCACGGAGCTATTTCTGTAATAATATTAAGTCATTATTTGGCTTCTTAAATCTTATTCTCCACTAATCTGCAGTGGCGTTTTTATGCAATATCAAAGAAGAATATCCACAATTATCTGAGGAAAAAAAACCCATTAAATATTCTCCTTAACAGCCACGTATGTATCTAGAAAACCACATATAGGCAAGACTGGATACGGCAGCATATAGGAGAATGTAGCTAACTTCCATTAAAGAGACAGGCAAACATAAAAGTAAACCCATGCCAATCTCTCACCAAATATTTTTGTTTTGGAGAATCCTAACACTCTTCATAGAATTATGTTATTTATATTGCCATGTAGTAGACTTATAATTGTTGTCTTTAATAAATCATTAAATATTTTTTAAAAATTAGTTTCGAATACAGTAAACTTTCCTAGATATAACCCGTATCAACAAAGCTCTTTGGGGCCAGGGGCATGTGAATACATTGGGTCCCACCTACAGGTATGGGCCCCGAAGGTGGCTGGAGAGGACTCTGCTGTGCTCTGACCTGCCTCTCCTAGACTGTGTTAACCCACTGAGGGTACTTGTCTCTACGTGGGTGCTTTGCTTCCAGAAGCTGATAGTGTCACTGCCTTGACTCACCCGGCATGCCCTTCTCTGCGGACAGACACTCAGAGAACAGGTATGAGACCAGGGCTCACACCTCAACCAGCACGGAGTACAGCGGGACCAGTCGTTACAATATGAGAGGACACCTGGACCCCAAGTCTTCCAATGTCCCTGTCCCACATCTCCTCCCCCAGACCCGGGTTCTGTGCTGGTTGTTATATATTCGGATTATCCCCACTCGGCCAGAATCTGTGAGGTGCCAGCACACTCCCCCTTCTCTGCCCTCTGTCAATACCTCTCCCCACAATCCTCTGACCCAGAATAGGCAGATTTCAGGATTTTTCTTCCTCTGTTCTATCTTACCTTCTCTGAGGCAGCCAACCTTTGGCTTAGGTTCAAAGCTCAAAGGGCGCCTGGTGGCTCAGTCAGTTGAACACCTGACTCTTGATTTTGGCTCAGGTCATGATTTCACGGTTTGTGAGATTGAGCCTTGTGTTGGGCTCTGTGCTGACAGTGTGGAGTCTACTTGGGGTGCTGTCTCTCTACCTCTCTGTCCTCCCCCCCCATTCTCTCTCTCTCTCTCTCTCTTTCAAAATAAATAGATAAATAAACAAAAAAGGAGGGCCACCCTGTAGGGAGGCTGTGGAAGACATCCTGATCTGAGTATCCCAGGCTCAGTCTCTGAAATGTGAAATGAACTTCAAATGTGCTGAGGAATCTAATGGATCCCTCCTCACACCTCGTAGCCCAATGACCTTATTGCTTGTTTCTCAAGCTTTGGAGACCTCTTCCTGCAACAATTCCTGGACATTGTGGTGTTTTTCTTTCCATTCCTTCTTTTCCAACTACGTCATTGATGAGCCAGCAGTTCTAACATTCCCCTTCGTATCGGAATCACTTGGGGAAGTTCAGAAAACGCTGGTGCCCGGGATGAGCCCTGTACCATATATATCACTCTCGGGAGAAACCCAGGTAAGAGTAGTGCTTAAAGCCCAGAGATGCCAACATACAGGAGAGATTGATGACCAATGTTCTAGGCTAGATATATTACTACATGTCCTCTCCTTGATTCCCCACCTTTGGCACCCCATCACCCCATATCTAAAATTTCCTGGGGAAAAGCATCTTCTCTGCCCATTGTTTCCTTCGGAACCTCCCCTCTGGCTGGCTGGGACAGCGGAAGCTGGCTTTGGGCCAGGTACAAGAGTCTTACACTCAAGGAGACAGATCTTCTCCAGAAGACTAAGGCCCACTTCTATTTCCTTATTGCTTCATTGATAAGGAATAAACTGATCGTGGAGCTCTGAATTGATTTGTCCTGTGGTCAATCCCAGGAGTGTGCAAGGTAGACATGACCACTGATCGTGCTCCAGTCAAGGCCGTGTCCCCACATCAGATCACCTGGGCAGCCTTTAGAAACTAACACTTCTGCCCATTTCTTAATTATTTGTTTTTGGGGTGTTGAGTTTGATAAGTTCTTTATAGACTTTGCATACTAACTCTTGATCCCATATTCATTGTCCAGTATCTTTTCTCATTCTGTCTGTTGCCTTTTAGTTTCATTGATTGTTTCCTTCACTGTGCAGCAGAAGACATGAATAGACACTTTTCCAAAGAAGACATCCAGATGGCTAACAGACACATGAAAAGATGCTTTACGTCATTCATCATTGGGGAAACGCAAATCAAAACCACAATGAGATACCACCTCACACCCATCAGAATGACAAAAACGAACAACTCAGGAAACAACAGATGTTGGAGAGGATGTGGAGAAAGGGGAACCCTTTTGTACTGTTGGTGGGAATGCAAACTGGTGCAGCCACTCTGGAAAATAGTGTGAAGCTTCCTCAAAAAATTAAAAATAGATCTACCCTACGATGCAGCAATTGCACTACTAGGCATTTATCCAGAGAATACAAAAATACTGATTCAAAGGGGCACCTGCACTCCAATGTTTATAGTAGTTCTATCAACAATAGCTAAATTATAGAAAGAGCCCAATGTCCATCAGTTGATGAGTGGATAAAGAAGATGTGGTGTATATACACAACGGAATATTACTCGGCAATCAAAAAGAATGAAATCTTGCCATCTGCAACAACGTGGATGGAACTAGAGGGTATTATGCTACGTGAAATAAATCAGTCAGAGAAAGACAAATATCATACAATTTCACTCATATGTGGAATTTAAGAAACAGAACAGATGAGCACAAGAGAAGGGAAGATAAAATAAGATAAAAACAGAGAGGGAGAAAAACCATAAAAGACTCTTAAATATAGAGAACAAACTGAAGGTTGCTGGAGGGGAGGTGGGTGGGGGATTGGGCTAAATGGGTGATGGGTGATGAGAAGGGCCCTTGTTGGGATGAGCACTGGGTGTTATACGTAAGCGATGAATCACTGAACTCTAGTCCCCAAACCAATACTGCACCATATGTTAATTAACATGAATCTAAATTTTAAACACTAATAAATAAACTGCTAATGTTTGCAACTGTACCCCAGTGAAATCCACCAGACTTCCTGGAAGGTTCACGAATAATTCTTCTGTGCATCCAGCGTGAGAACCACTGAGCCTCGTGTCTCAGGCGTCTTGGCAGGTCCTGCCTCCTGCCTTCCACTGCAAATATGGTGATGCCTTGGTTGGCCTGGCTTTCCATTTTATGCTTTCCTCTGTCCGTAATCTCATAGGTCACCTGAGCAACCTGTGCTTTTTTCTGTGAGTCTGTCCATCTGTCCTGCCTCCGCCCAAACCCGGCAGAGGCCACATCTCCAAGCTCTGCAATTTAGATGGGTGTTGATCTTTAACTGTAAGCTTCCAGACCCCAAGGTTAATCCAGCCATGGCTTTTCAGTTGGATTTCTCAAAAGATCCACTTGAAAAAAAAAAAAAGGTCTTTATTTTAAATTAGCAAATACCTCTTGAAGTTTTTAAATTTTTTTAATGTTTATTTTTGAGAGAGAGAGACAGAGACAGAGACAGAAAGTGACAGCGGAGGGGCAGAGAGAGACAGAGACACAAAACCCAAAGCAGGCTCCAGGCTCTGAGCTGTTGGCACAGAGCCTGATGCGGGGCTCAAGCCCACAAACTGTGAGATCATGACCTGTGCCAAAGTTGGACACTTAACCGACTGAGCGACCCAGGTGCCCCTGAATTAGTATGTACTTATTGAAAAAGTAAAAACGCACATAAGAAGAAATCCGAACAGCATCAGGTGTGTAACAATTATACCATTCTCTTCCCACTCTGGTTTCCGGCCCCTCCCCAGAAGGGACTTCTAGACAATGCATCTTCCTATTCGTACCTCTGTGCCCTAAGGGACTTTTCTATTTCATAAAGACAGTGGAGATCCCTAAGGCCTGTCTACTGCATTAGACTCCTGGAGGGAGAGAAGGAGGGTCCCGTGAATCTGTGCCTTTAAAAGCTGCTTGGAGGTCGAAGATCAGATGGGTCTGAGAAGAGTGCCTGTGACATGCCACCCCTTGCATAGCCTTCAAGCACTTACGGAGCTTTGAGGTTTAACAGAAAGTGATAAGATAGCTCCAAGTTGCTGGAAGGAAGTGAGTATAGTCATTACTGATACCTGTACTAATATCTGTAGGCATTATGGGCGGGATATTGTTCCCCTCCCCAAATTCATAGGTTGACACCCTAACCCCCATAACCTCAGAATGACTGTACTTGGAGATAAGACCTGTAAAGAGGTAATTAAATTACAGTGGGGTCTACAGCGAGGGCCCTAATACAATCGGGTGTCCTTCTAGGAAGAGGAAAGATGAATACACAAGAAGAGACGGAGGGAATACACACACAGGAGGAGGCTGTGTGAGGAGGACATGAGGAGAAGGCAGCATCGGCCAACCGCAGGGAGAGACTCGGAAGCAAACAAACCAAACCTTAGTCCTAGACCCCTAGGCTCCAGTATTGGGAGGAAATAAACCGCCTTTCAAGCCACCCGATCTGCGGTATTTGGTTACGGCAGCCCCAGCAGACAAGGACAGGTAAGTTAACTTAATTCCACTCTGGTCGCGTGGAGATCCTAAGGCGGACCAGGAACGGAGTTGCTGGACAACGCAGACCCCTAAAGTGACGTCGTCAGCCCGCATGCCAGGGGACCCCCTTGTAGGTGACACCGTTTCCCAGCAGGTTCCTTGGTGTGGTTCCGTTGGGCCAAGATGTAAAGCAAAGTTGCCTTATGCCGACTGCCACCCAAAAGCATGAGAATAAAGCTTTCTGGCTTGCTGCATGAGGTTCCACATTTTCCTGAAATTTGTAACATGAATGCCTAAAAGCGGTCCGCATAAACAGCTAACATCATAAAGAAGGCCACAGAATGGTGGGGACACTTCTTCACGAGCAGCAGTACAGTTGAGACTGAGGAGCCCAAGAACAACTTCTGCCCGCTCCAAACCCCTTCTTTTTTTAAGTTTATTTATTTATTTTGAGAGAGAGAAGGGGGGGAGGGGCAGAGAGAGAGGGAGAATGAGAGAGAGAGAGAATGCCGCACAGTCAGTGTGGAGCCCGATGCGGGCCTCAAACCCACACACCGTGAGATCATGACCTGGGCCGAAATCAAGAGTCAGGCGCTCAACCGACTAAGCCACCCGGGCACCCCTCGCTCCACACCTTGAGACCAAAGCCTTTGACTTTCTCGTGCTTACACGTGGATCCAGTGCAAGGGGCGGGGAGGGGCGGGCGTAACTGCACAAGGGCTCGTGAGGAAGAGCTGGGACTTCAAAACGAGCACCTTCGGGTGGAAAACTAACTCACAGGGAAGAGATTCCTGGTTTCCTCTCTGCTCCGAAAGTAGCCCTGGCTTTGATCAATAAGCTATTAGAAATGGGATGCACAGTTGTGAGAGAAAATAACTTCTGTTTCAGAGGAAATGGCACAAGATGAAGGCACCGCCATAGCCTTTGAAAGTCAACACCCCCCACGGTGACATAAGAGGCTGCGGTCCACGTGCATCGTTGCGGGTCCGCCAGGCAGAGGGCAGTCCGGCTGCTTGCTTGAAGAGCACTGCCTCCAAAAGCCTGCATGCGGAAGGCAACGTTTTCTTTGGAATCAGTGCCACGGTCAACTCAGATTGCTTTCTCCCCCCAAAACCCTTGGAGGTGAACACTAACTGTTGGAGACCTGTTCTCTTGCAAACCCAATATAGGCCATCTGCCCTTCCAGGCATTCCAGAACAGGGCTGCCCCGGCTACCAACGCTTTATCACACTGTCTGGAATGCTCCTAGTAATATCAGAGACAGTGTAATACTGTGGATGGGCCGGTTCATTCAAATTCCAACTCTAGCGGCATCAGTTGCCCTAATAAAAACTGGAGAGTCCAGTGGTGGTCTGATAGAGGTCCAGTCCGGAAGCCAGTTCTCCGGCAGGACTGCTACAGGGTGTCTGTTGCCTGGCTCTCAACCACCGACCTACATTGTGCATCTCAGTGTAAACAGTGGGTCTTTATTGGCAAAAACGGTGGCCTCTGGAACTTCCATGACGAATGTCAGAAATAGGTTCTCTTGGGTTAAGTTAAAGGTCTTCAGGGTATGTGCACTGGCGATAATATTTCAGAAATATTCCCATTCTTACAGAGAATATACGAATCCAGAGTGATCTGTGGTGGCCGCCCCGCCACCTTAGGAATAGGGTAAGGACTGAGTCCCGCAGTATCCTGGGTCTGGCCACCAGCTGGGGGTGGGGTGGGGTTGGGGGGGTGTTTGGGGCTGTCAGAGGCGATTGCAAAGGTGAAGCCTGCCTCTGACAAGTTGTTGTCGCTTTCTCTAGTTATACCGGGACACCTAAGGCACAGGGAAGTGAGATTTCATGGATCTTACACAACAGGTTGGATCTTGGATCTCTTCCTAATAGGCATTTGTCTGGCAAAAGACGCACAAGATCTGGGAGCATCTAGTCTGAGACCCACATACATTAGAACCTTCATTAGGTGTTAAGAGAACAGCTAACCTTCAGCCACCTTTAGCCCTTAGAAGGCTACATTATCTACCCCTCTCCCCCAAAAAAGAAAACCCTAACTGGCTTAAGTCAGTTTAAAAAACATCCATTATTATTCTCCAAACTGGTCGGACCTCTCCAAGTCCTTTGATGTTACTTGCCCTCCCTTGTCTAGCTCCAAATCTAGCATTCCTTTCAGCCACCTCCTTATACAGAAAGTTTTCCTTATCTAACATCTTCCTTTACTCCCAGAAAACAAGAGCTAAAGAAATTATGCTAGACTCTTGTCAGCTTGACCTCATGACCTTTCTGGCAATCTATTCTAGGTCTAAGTACTTCAAGCTGATCTTTTAAACACTCTGAAGGCAAGGACCTCATTTTCTACATTTGCTAATTGTTTTGTATATTTAAAAAACAAAAACTGGAGTTTAGTTATTTTTGAGAGAGGGAGAGACAGAGCACCAGCTGGGGAGGGGCAGAGAGAGAGGAAGACACAGAATCCGAACGAGGCTCCAGACTCGGAGCTGTCAGCACAGAGCCCGACGTGGGGCTCGAACCTACGGACCATGAGATCGTGACCTGAACCAAAGTCGGACACTCAGCTGGGAGCCCGTTTTGTATATATTTAAACAACGAACTCAATTCCGTGAACGCAGAAGGGCTTGCCAAATGCATCTGTTTCTGTGCCTACCGTGTGCATGGTAACAAGTCAAAGAAGGGAGACCACAGCTTGGCTCTGATCCCCAAGAAATGATCCAGAAAAAGAGCGTGGACACAGGTCTCTCTCTCCCCCCCTCCCCGCCCCCCTCTTATTGAAGTCTAGTTGACGCACAAAATGCTACATTCGTTTTAGGTGTAGGACACAGTGATCTGACGGCTCTGTGTGTTACGCTGTGCTCGCCATACGAAGCAATTAGAATGCCATCCACTATATTCCTCACGCTGTGCCTTTCATCCCTGTGACTTATTCCTTCCATAACTGGAAACCGTTATCTCCCACTCCCCTTCACCCATTTTGCCCATCCCCCCATCCCCTCCCCTCCGGCAACCATCAGTTTGTTCCCTGCATTTATGGGTCTGTTTCTGCTTTTTTAAAAATTTGTGTGTTCATTTGTTTTGTTTTTAGATTCCGCATATGAGTGAATTCATGTGGTATTTGTCTTTCTCTGAAAAGACAGATCTCTTAGAGAGCCTTAGCATTTACTCATTTTACAGTGAAAACATCCGCACTATTGAATTTTTGGAACACCAGGAAAGGTGGCTAAGGATGGTTTCAGTTTTTCCTTCAGCTAATTCTTCAAAGGGAGCTACTGTGGTCTTTTCTAAAGATCCGCGATTGGTGGCTTCAAGGTAATAATCCACCACCGTGTATGTATCTTTAGGCAAATTATTTAATTTCTTTGCCTCCAGGCACTCACATATAAAATAGAAATACTGTTTATGCAAAAGGGTCATTGTGAGGATTGAACCGTCAAGGGCTCCGTATGTTCTAAAATGCTGCACAGTGTAACGCTTTGGTATCTTCAAGTATTCACTTCTTTTGACACCAAGATCGTCTTGAAATTATCATCTCAGTCAGTCAGAACTTTCCCAAATAAACTACTAGAAACTTTAAAGGAAAATCAAAAGACTTTATTAAAAAAAAAAATCTCTTCTTGAGTTAAAAATGCTGCATTTCAAAAAAAAAATGCTGCATTTCAGA
The DNA here is from genome assembly GCF_018350175.1 of Felis catus. Lineage (NCBI taxonomy): Eukaryota > Metazoa > Chordata > Mammalia > Carnivora > Felidae > Felis > Felis catus. The sequence goes on along the minus strand of NC_058368.1, from coordinate 231,544,959 downwards.
AAGACTTTTGTTTATTAAAATAGATGGTGAATACAGAACTTCTCACACCCTTGCTGTCTCACATCTGGGGCTTTTTCACTTCTTTTCAAAGGAGAGCTAGAGGTCATTAATTAGACGCAATACACCGTTCATCTCCATTGGGTGATTCTGGGAATGCCAAGTTCTAAAGCACGGGTGTTGACCTCAGCTACCTTCAGGTAGATCTACGCGTTCTCATTTTGTCTGCTATGATGCAAAGTGCATTTCCATGCCCGAGCTCGGAGAGGCATTTGCTGTGTGCGGGTTCCAGAGCGTTCTGGGGATGACAGCGTGGGCACGTATTGGACCTTCATCCACAGACAGCTTTCAGGAGCGCCTATGTTTTCATTCTGAGGAGGGTTCGTTTTTTACTGAAATGGCGTTAGAAAGGAGTCACCGGACTCTGGTCAGCCTGGGTCCTCCCTCTAGTAGACCAAGCAGCTCAAAATCTACCAGGAAGATGATGTAAGCCAGGAAGCCACTGGTCTGAAGGGGAAGAAAGATGAAATCGCCAGGAACCTGCAGATTAAAGAACCCATTTTCTGTTTCAGATTGACATGGAGGCGCAAAAGTCAGAGACGAGACGTGGGCGAAGGACGTATCTTCAACGTACTGCTTCAGATTCTAACTCGAATTAATTCTCTGAATTTCAAAACAATGTATTTTCTAATTGCACTGGGACTTGCTTCAGAATTCCAAGTAGGACTGCCACCCCTCACAGTCATCCTGTGGGTCTACGGACTAAGCTTTTTTTTTTTTTTTTTAAATATAGGTTATTGTCAAGTCGGCTAACACAGCGTGTAAAGTCTGCTCTTGGTTTTGGGGGTCGATTCCCGTGGTTCATCGCTTCCATACGACACCCAGTGCTCATCCCAACAAGTGCCCTCCTCAATGCCCATCCCCCATTTTCCCCTCCCCCCCCCTCAGTTTGTTCTCTGTATTTAAGAGTCTCTTATGGTTTGCCTCCCTCCCTCTCTGTCCACTAAGTTTTGAACGACCAATACATATCTCAACTGGGGAAAATTACTGAGGCGAATTTTCCTAGCCTGGTTTTTTGTCTGATTGTTTTTAAACTCTAGAATGACCATTTATGAAACATATACATCCCCAACTTATGTGTATCTGTATTAGTCAGGGTTCTCCAGAGAATCAGAATCAGTAGGCTATACAGAGATATAGAAGAGGGGATGATGATAGGAGTCGGCTGACGAGGGTCTGGAGGCTGAGAAGTCCCACAATCCACCGTGTGCAACCAGGAAAGCGGGTGGAATCTGAAAGCCCGAGGACCAGGAGCCCCAGTGTCAGAGCGTAGGAGCAAGTGGATGTCTCAGCTGAAGGAGAGAGACAGAGTATTTGCAGCATCCGCTCTTCCTCCGCCTTTTCCTTTTACTTGGGCCCCTGACGGACTGGGTGATGCCCACCTTCACTGGTGAGGGGGTTGGGCGGGGGCGGGTCTTCACTCAGTTTACTGATTCAAGAAACAACTTCACAGACTACACCCAGAAATCATGTTTTACCGACCATCTGGGCATCCCTTAGCCCAGTCAAGTTGACACACAAAATTAACCATCGCAGTATCCTTTATTACCAATGGGAAAATGTGAGAGTAGGTTATTGAATAAGACATTCACGGGGACGGGGGATCCTGAATCTTAAAAGTACCTCTCGTTTTGTGCCACAGTAACCTAATCTTATCCTCAGTTCTTGGCACTAGGATAAGAGGGAATTCTTTACTTTTTTTTAAGTTTATTTATTTATTTTAGAGAGACAGAGACAGCATGAGTGGGGGAAGGGCAGGGAGAGGTAGAGAGGATCCGAGCAGGCTCTGTGCTGCCAGCATGCGGGGCTTGAACCCATGCAGCCGTGAGATCATGACCTGAGCCAAAACCAAGAAGTCAGAGGCTTACACGACTGAGCCACCCAGGTGCCGGAAGAGGGAATTCTTTTTTTTTTTTTTTTTTTTTAATTTTTTTTTTCAACGTTTATTTATTTTTGGGACAGAGAGAGACAGAGCATGAACGGGGGAGGGGCAGAGAGAGAGGGAGACACAGAATCAGAAACAGGCTCCAGGCTCCGAGCCATCAGCCCAGAGCCCGACGCGGGGCTCGAACTCACGGACTGCGAGATCGTGACCTGGCTGAAGTCGGACGCTTAACCGACTGCGCCACCCAGGCGCCCAAGAGGGAATTCTTTAAGTGAGACGAACAAGGTGGAAACTGTACGTACATGTGTTCTGACAACCCACCTAGACTTCAACTTGAATCCTGCCTGCAGATGCTGATGGCCTCTGGAGACGAGAACGAGGAAGGGGGTCCCTTCCACATGGCCTTGCCTCCACCAGATGGCACGTCACCATGAAGGCAGGTTTCAAACACTATTCTGCCGCACACCTGGATGTTTCCTGGCAAGCAGGTGAGAGGGGCTGCTCTCGGAAGCTCAGCCCCTGGGGTACTCCTTGAGGACCTTGCATGATCTGGACACAGACTGCTCAATTAAGAGGCAGGAAACAAAATGCAGCAGAGCCCTAGGCCAAGGGCAACACTCCAAAGGTGCACAAGTATCTTGCCGGCACCTCCAAGCTCCTGCACTCCTGTCCGCGGAAGGGCAAGGGCACTGGGCAGAGTTGAACCAACACGCGCGTTTCGAGGATGCTGAGCACCGCTTGTTTCCCTCAAAGTTCTCTCCAAACACCCTTACCTAATTAACAAACCTCCAGTGCAGAGATTTGCAGATGAAACTGCATGAAGATTTGGGGCAGAGGGAGCTCAACTGCGAGGCATCTTTACAAGCTAACGGCTGCACTGCTGCAATACACACGCCTCTGCAGGACACCGTAAGTGTGAACCTCCCCCAGGACACAGAGTGAAACTAACTAGCCCTCCACACTGCCTGTGCTCAAGTATTTTATTTAATTTTCTTTACATTTCTTTATTTTTGAGAGAGAGACAGAGAGAGTGTGAGCGGGGGAGGGGCACAGAGGGAGACACAGAATCCCAAGCAGGCTCCAGGCTCTGAGCTGTCAGCACAGAGCCCAACGCGGGGCTTGAACCCACGAACTGTGAGATCACCACCTGAGCCGAAGTCGGACGCTCAACCGACTGAGCCACCCAGGCGCCCCGTGCTAAAGTATTTTAAAGGAAAATTATAGGATACGTGACCGAAAGATGTGTTCAGAGGGACAGGCATGACCATTCTGCTAATTTCTCTATTCCAGTCCCTTTCACGTGGCCCAAGCTCTCTGAACCAGAGCACCAGGAGGGTTTTGTTTTGTTTTGTTTTGTTTTGTTTCCTTCTCCCAGTTCAAACAGAAAACAATCAAATAGCTAGAGGTGAAAATTTTACATAAGCAGCCACCTCTCGAAACATAAAAACTGAGGTCTAAGCAAACAGCGATGAAAACAATGTGCATTATAAGTGCTTTTCTCTGATCAGTGTTCTAGAAAGGATCCACAACGGTACAGGGCTTCTGTGCAAGCAACAAAGCTGAGAGGTGGCCCTGGACGGAGTCCAGGTGGTCAGGACATCATGGGAAGGGAGGTGGCCCCAGCCCAGAGTGCAATTCCAAATAGGTCAGTGGATTTCACTCTGCTTCAGTATCAAATGTAGCACCGCATTCAATAAAGTGCAGCCCGCCCCCAGGGCAGATCGCAGGCAGTTTACACAAAAGGAAGGGTATGTTTCATTGTGTCTAAGTTATCACTCGATATTTTAAGATACACTTGCTCAAAGAGATTTAACTTATGCCAGGAAGAACAATGCTGGCTGAGCTTCGCCCAACAGAACTATTTATCAGGGACAGACTCTGAGGAAGGTCTCTCGGTTCAGAACTCAGTTTCCCTGCCCTTGTCTCCCACCTACCCCCCACCACCCCAGGCATGATCCTTTGCCTCAGATTCACTGCTGTTTTGTAGCATTCATTCATTCATCAAATATTTACTGTGACGATTACCAAGAAGGGTGGTGCATGGGTGCAGCTCTCAAGGAATTTGGTTCTGAATTTGATTTTAAAATCAGAACAAATGAATGTGAAAGGTGGTGAATGACAAACGAATGTCACTGTCCAGAAATGATGTAGGAGCTGAAAACGGAGACTGTGTCAGAAAAACACTAGTTTTTCCTGCTTCCCACACAACCACCGCACTTGGCTTCTGACGGCAGACGTGTGAATTTTCCACCCACCCCCCACAATCCTCCAACAACAGCGGGGTGCCCTACCCTTCACCTCAATTCTAACACTAATGGGAGTTGGGGCAGACCCCACAGGTTAAGGGTTCCGTCCCACAAGACTGTCTGTCCCCACTTCAGACATGAATCACAGATAATGGGTCCCCAGGTTTTCCACGATCTCAATCCAACCTGGTTACAAATCAGAGATTCTGGCGTCCCTCCATGAATTCAATCATTTGCTAGCATGGCTCACAGAACTCAGGGAAACATTTAGCTTATTATTCAATAAAGGATATAATAAAAGATACAGAAGAACAGCCATATGAAGAGATAACACAGGTCTGGGAGAGTCCCGAATGCAGGAGCTTCTGTCCCCGTAGAGTTGGGGTGTAGTACCCTTCTGGCATGTGTATGTGTTCCATAGCCTGGAAGCTTCCCGAACTCCACACTATTGGGATTTTTACAGAGGCTCCCTCATGCAGGCATGATTGATTATTAACTCTATTTCCAGCACCTCTCCCTTCTTAGACAATGGAGGGAGGGCCTGAAAGTTCTCTGGTGACCAACCCCCATCCAGGAGCCCATCAAGAGTCAGCTCTTTGGAACAAAAGGCATTCCATCCCCCAGGGAATTCCAAGAGATTTAGATGCTCAGTATCAAACGCTCTTGTCACTCAGGAAATTATAAAGTCTTAGGAGCTCTGTGCCAGGAACCAGGGTCAAAGACTATTAGAACAAAAGATTTTCCGGGGCCCCTGGGTGGCTCAGTCGGTTAAGTGTCTGACTTCAGCTCAGGTCTTGATCTCACAGTTTGTGGATTTGAGCCCCGCATCAGACTCTGTGCTGACAGCTCAGAGCCTGGAGCCTGCTTTGGATTGTGTGCCCCCCTGTCTCTGCTCCTCCCCCATTCATGCTCTGTCTCTCTCTCTCAAAAGTAAATAAACACTTAAAAAAAAAGATTCTCCTAGTACCTCTATTTACAAGGGTTTTAGGAGCTCTGTGTACGAACAGGGGTAGAGACCAACATGTATGTTTCTTATTGTTTCACAGAGACACTGGGGATTGAAATGGTCAAAAAAACATGTTCTCAGAGGAGATGATTTCAGCAGGACTTGAAGCATTAGACACACCATAACACCTTTAAGAGAGTGGAAATCACACAGCACCTTATCTCGGACCACGGTGGAATTAAGCAGAGTTTGTTTAGGCAGAGAGGAGAGTGTCCACCTGAATAAAGAGAGGGAACAGGCAAAGACACAGACACAGAAAAGGGCATTTGCTCATATGGACAACAATATGGCCAGAGGTGAAAGTGGGTGCCAGGAAAGAGTGAGAAAAAATTATCGACAAGTCTCTAGTCTGAACACTTGGAAGATCTGGAATATCAGCGAGCATCTATACTTGGTCCTGTATGTAATGGGGGCCATTGGAAACTTTTTAAAAGGGAGTGTACACGATTGGGGCGCCTGGGTGGCGCAGTCGGTTAAGCGTCCAACTTCAGCCAGGTCACGATCTCGCGGTCCGTGAGTTCGAGCCCCGCGTCGGGCTCTGGGCTGATGGCTCGGAGCCTGGAGCCTGTTTCCGATTCTGTGTCTCTCTCTCTCTCTGCCCCTCCCCCGTTCATGCTCTGTCTCTCTCTGTCCCAAAAATAAAATAAACGTTGAAAAAAAAAATTAAAAAAAACAACAACAAGGGAGTGTACACGATAAATGGGGTATTTTAGGGAATACATTTTCCTGCGGTAAGAATGAATTGGAAGGGAGAAAGAAAGCTGGGCAATCGTGGGAAAACAATTTCAATTACGCAAGCATGAAGTGATGTGGGTGTAGACCACAGTGAGGCAGGGAGACTGCAAATCAAATTGTTCTATTCGTTTTCTGGAGAATAAAAGAAAAGTGCAACTAGCCTAGAAAAATAGCTTTGGCAGGTGCCGCACATAATAGATGGTCCCTCACTTATTTCACCCAGGGTTTTTTTTGCTTTAACTGACCACCGGGTAATTGCACCTGCACCGGCCTATTTATCATCTTCCCAAGTCCAACCCAGCAGACCTGAACTGAATGAAGGGATTTCAGGACTGGTGCCCTCACTGGACTGCAAGATTTCGTTCCTGTTCATCTCCCATTGCTACTTGGTGTTACCGCTGTCTCCCAGAGATCACCAGCACGCCAAGACATCACAACTAACACCTGGGGAACCCCCCACAGAGTTGAACGGCTCTTAAATTCGCTGTGTCATCGAATACCATGCTCTCCTCTGTAGACCTGCCAACGATCTGTGAGGTTGTAAAATCTCTTTTATAAATTTCTTCCTCATAAGTTTATTATGTGACTGGATGCTGCCTAGGTAGGTATGAACTGAGGGCAGCAAGTGCTGTTCTAGACGACGTGCTAGACTCATTACTGCCTAACATGTTACTGCTTGGCTGGCCAGAAACCAGTACGATGCTTCCTTATAAAATTTCAACTTCTGGTTTCTAACCCAACATGTAAGGAGCTTGGGAGTCACAACTCCATCTCAACAAGTAAGAAGCTGAACGACAACAACAACAACAACAACAGCAACAGCAACTACATCCGGGGCCATCAGACACGTTTAAAAGAGTGGAAATCCCACAGCGCCTTCTCTTGGACCATGATGGAACTAAAACTAGAGGTCGCTGGCAGCTGGAAAACCTTCAAACACTTGGCATGAAACAACACGCTTGTACATAAAGAAGACATGGCAAGAGAAATGTTTAAATATTTTGACAATTAAAATACAACTTACCAAAACCTGTGGGATTTAGTGAAAGCAGTGCCTGGAGGGAAATTTATGGCATTGAAAGTATGTCTTCGAAAAGAAGAGAGATCTAAAACTGATCATCTAGGCTTCCACCTTAGAAAAGCAGAAAAGGAAGAGCAAAGTAAATCCACGTAAGCAAAAGAAAAGAAATAATAAAAATTAGAGCAGAAATCAATAAAATTGAAGAGAGGAAACCAATCAGAAAGGTAATGAAACCGAAGGTTGGTTCTTTGAAAAGATCCAAAAAAAAAAAAAAAACCTCAATAATTCTCTAGCCAGGCTAACTAAAAAAAATAAAATAAAAAAATAGAGAAGACGCAAATTACTAATATTAGAAATGAAAGAGGGAATATAACAGATTACATGGACATTAAAACGATAATAAAGGGATATTACGAACAACTCTATGCCCACAAATTTGAAAACCTATATGAAATGGACCAATTTCTTAAAAGACACAATATGCCAAAACTCACACAAGGAAAAACTGACAATCTGAAAAGGCCCGTATCTATTAAAGATATTGAATCAATAATTAAATAACCTTCCAAACAGGAAGAACCAGGCTCAGATAGGTTCACTGGTGAGTTCTACCAAACATTTCAGAGAGAAAATGTACTCATTCTCTACAATCTCTTTCAGAAGATAGAGAAAGATAGAAGCCTCTTAACTCATTCTATGACGCCAGCACCACCTTAATAACAAAACCAGACAAAGACTTTATAAGAAAAGAAAACTAACGACTATATATCTCCCATGAACACAGATGCAAAAATCCTCAACACAATATTAGCAAATCAAATTTAACAACTTTTCAAAAAAATTATACACCATGACATCATGGGATTTATCCCAAGTATACAAGTCTGGTTTAACATTTGAAAATCAATTCCATAATATTGACAGGCTAAAGAAAATAAATCACATGGTTGTATCAATACATGCAGAAAAAGAATTTGACAAAATTCAATACCCATTCACGGTAAGAACTCCCAGAAAACTGGGAATAGAGGGCAAATTCCTCAACTGAAGAAACAACGTCTATAAAATCTTACAGCTAACATCATACTTACTAGTGAGAAACTAGTTTTCCCACTAAGATCATGAACAAGGCAAGGATGTCCTCTCACACCATTCCCTTTCAATATCATATGCCGGTCCTGGCTAATCCAATAAGAAAAAAAGGTACTAAAAGGTAATAGATGGGGAAGGAAGAAATAAAACTGCCTTTGTTTGCAGATGACATGACCTGAGTGTACAAGATTTATCTGAACAAAATCACAAAACTCCAACAACAAAAAAAAAATCAAAGAACTAAATATATGGAGAAATTTTCCATATTCATGGATAGAAAAGCTCAATATTGTAAAGATGTCAGTTTTCCCCAACTTGATCTATAGATTCAATGTAATCCCCACAGATATCCCAATCGCTTGTTTTGTAGGTATTGGCAAATTTATTCTAAAATCTCCACGAAGGGTGGAAAACTCCGAATAACCAACACAATACTGATAGAGAACAAGGTCAGAGGAGGGACAATATCCAACATCAAGGATTTCTCTACAGCTACAGTAATCAAGACAGTATTGCATTGGCAAACTAGGCAGATCAATAGAACAGAATAAAGAGATCAGAAATAGACCCATAGAAATATAGTCAGTTAATCTTTGACAAAGGAGCACCGGTGATACAATGGAGAATGGATGGCCTCTCAACAAACGGTGCTGGAACAGCTGGACAACCACATGCAAAAAAGAAAAAAAAACAAAAACAAAAACGTAGACACAGGCCTTACACCCTTCACCAAAATTAACTCAGAATTAATCATAGGTCTAAATATAAAATGCTGGGGTGCCTGCGTGGGCTCAGTTGGTTAAGTGTCCGACTTTGGCTCAGGTCACGATACCATGATTTGTGAGTTCAAGCCCGGCACCAGGCTTTGCACTGACAACACGGAGCCTGCTTCAGATTCTCTCTCCCTCTCTCTCTGCCCCTCCCCTGCTTGCACTCTGTCTCTCTCAAAAATAAATAAACATTTAAAAATAAATAAATAAATACATACATACATACAAAACTATAAGACTCTTATGGGATAACAAGACAAAATCTAGATGACCTTGGGCAAAAGTGATGACTTTTTAGGTAAGACACCAAAGACACCGACACCGGCACCATGAAACAATAAATTAATAAGCTGGACTTCGTTAAAATTAAAAAACAAAAACAAAAAACTTCTTCCCTGTGGAAACCACAGTCAAGAGAATGAGAAGAAAAGCCCAAGACTGAAAGAAAATATTTGCAAAAGACAACCTGATAAATAACTCTTATTCAAAATATACAAAGAACTCTGAAAACTCAACAATAAGAAAGTGAACAGATTCAAAAATGGGCAAAAACCTGGACACCTCACCAAAGATATACAGATTACAAACAAGCATATGAAAAGATGATCCACATCGTATGTCCTTACGAAACTGAAAATTAAAACAATAATGAGATGTGACTACACACCTATTAGAATGGCCCAAATCCAGAATGCTGAGGACACCACCCAGTGCTGGTGAGGATGTGGAGGAACACGAACTCTCATTCACTGCTGGCGGAAATGCAAAATGGTACAGCAACTTTGGAAGATGTTTGACAGTTTCTTACAGAGCTAAACATACTTTTACCGTACAATCTAGCACCTCCACTCCTTGGTATTTACCCAAATGAGCTGAAAACTTATGTCCACACTTATGCGCACACAGATGTTTATGGCATCTTTATTCATCATTGCCAAAACTTGAAAGCAACAGCAACCAAGAAGCCTTCAGTGAGTGAACTGATAAAATATGGTATATCCAAACAATAGAATATTATTCAGCACTGAAAATAAATGAGCTATCAAGCCATGGAGAGACATGAAGGAGCCTTAAATGCAGACTACTAAGTGCAAGAAGCCAGGCCGAAAGGTTACCTACTGTATGATTCCAACTCTATGACATCCTGGAAAAAGCGCATCTATGGAGACTGTAAAAAGATCAGTGTTTTCTGGGGGTTAGGGTGGGAGACAAAGATGCATAAAAGAAGCACAGATGATTTTTAGAGCAGTGAAAATACTCTGTATGACACTATTATGGTAAATACAGGTCATTCATTATACATTTGTCAAAACCCACAGAATGTATGATGTCATGTAAACCATGATGTTTGAGTGATAGTGATGTGTCGTGTGGGTTATCAGTTGTAACAAATGTATCACTCTGGTGTGGGATGTTGATGGTAGGGGAGGCTGGGCATGTCGGGGGGAAGGGGCATATGGGAACTCATTATTTTCTGCTCAATTTTTCTATAAACCTAAAACTGCTCTAAGAATTAAAGTCTATTTAAAAGGGAAAAAAGGGACTGTGACAGAGTGAAGTTAGAACCTCCGGTAGGTGTTCCAGCTAACAGCTGAGCCATTAGTACCAAAGCAGCTATATAGAACCAAGTTCAAGACAAGAAAATAGAAGATGTTGAAAACAGAGATTTTGGCATAATAAATCACCACAAATTCAGTGGCTTAAAACTGCCCACATTTATTATCTCACATAAGGAGAGGGGATTACACAAGAGCAGGAACATGAAGAGGCAGGGATCTTAGGGACAACACTGGACTCTAGCCACCAGCGAAGCCATGATGGACAGAATCTGAGAAGAGAGAAAATATGCAGCCATGAGAGATGGCGGGTGATGGCTGGACCTTCATTTCTGAGTCTTCAGTTACCCTTCCAGGTTCAGCTGACCCCAAGGATATTTCCTTCCTTGGGTTTCATGAGATTTTTCCTGACACTGTCACTAAAGCAAGGAGAAGCCCAATACCATTCTTTCTGTTGAACCAGGGTGGGTCTCTATTTCTTAGAATCCAAAGATCCATAACTTGAACTGATTGAAACCTTCCTCTTGTGGGACAGGTTTCCTGGTCTTTTTTGAAGTTAACTAGAAAGTGTTTATTCCTCATATAGGATGTGTTATATGGCAAATAGTTTGGACTTTGGTTCTATAATTTCCAAATGATGCAAACTTGGGCACTTCATGTAAAGTCTAAGCCTTTTTTTGTTTTTTTCCTGTAAAATTAGAATTAAATGTTTGCCTTGCAGTAGATACTTTCTCAGATGACATGAGACTGGTATGTCCTATAAATGTTTACTTTCTTATTTCATTTTTTCTTATTTTTTCCTTCCTTTTTCCCTTTCCATATAATATTTTATTTGTTTTCCAGGGCTGCTATAACAAAGTATCACAGTCTTGGTGGCTTACACAACAGAAATTTATTGTCTCACAGATCTGGAAGCTGGAAAGGCTAAGACCAATGTGTCGGCAGGTTTGCCTCCTTTTGAGGGCTGTGAAGGAGAATCTGTTCCAGGCCTCTCTGCTTAGCTCATCTTCAAGTTCATATGGCCATTCAGCTGGCTGCCTTCAAGTTCACATGGCATTCTCTCTGTATGCCAAATTTCCTTTTTTATAAGAACACCAGTCATGTTGGGCCCACCTAATGACCTCTTCTTAGTGTAACCAATTACATTTGCAATGACCTGACTTCCAAATTAAGTCACATTCGACGATGCTGAACATTAGAACTTAAACATTTGTATTTTTCAATTTACTGACAATCATGACACAATTCAACCCATAACAAACATAGAAAACATATAGAATATGTGGATCATTCTCCATTCATCTATTCAATTCTGGAAATATGAGGGTCTTGTCTTCTAAGGTCTGAACACACAGCTCTATAACAACTTCTCAGGGGTGACAGCAACCATTAGCTAACATTTTCGGAGGCTTGTTTTGTGTATACGAGACCGTCTGGAGTTCCCTTTACCTGGTCACTTTTCCAGAGGATCAACAGTGACCTCCAGCATCTCTGAGAGCATTTCTTAGGATTCTTGTAGTTGCACACAGGGGCATGTATTGTATCAGACATTATTCTTCCAAGTTACTGAGCCCCAGAGGAGGAGACCTGGGGGGACCTGGCTGGAAGAACAAGGGGGAAGAAAGCTTCATGGTCTCCATATCATAAGGCACTGCAGTTGCCCGTTATTTAGTGGTCCTATGATCCTAAATTAGCCCAGATTCTGGTTTGGGTTCAAGTGATGGATCAGGGCTTTCCCGTGATTCTGTACCTGCTCTTCCAGCTCAAAGACCAGAAACACAGCAAAACTCAACGGCCAAAACATAGGGACCCAGAAAATGTGAGAAGGTCCGAAAGGCCACTGAGGAAGAGCAACACTAGAGAAGATCACTGTCTCTGAAGACCAAACAAACTACAGGAGATACTCCCAGGAAAGGTAAGGATCACGGCTTCTGTCTATGGCACTTCTTCTTCTTTGGTTGTGTAATGTAGGAATTTAGCCTTTAGTTTTGATGACTTGGTCCAGTGTGAGATTGCACTGTGATTTCCATTCTCCAACATAATTCCGTTTCCTTATCTCAGCTGGAGCATCAAACAGCGTATTAATATAATGCATTACACAAGATTTCACCTACAGTGTGCAATAAAAGCTATTGTCTAACATTTCAGCCTGAGCTCAAGCAAAGTTAATCTAATTTAATATGTCATTAACAAAAGTTGGTCTATGTACCAATAGTTATTTGGGGATGAAGACTGGGGGCGGGGGGGTGGTTAGTTTGAAGGATAATTTAAAGGTCACTTTGATTTAAGATGAGTTCAAGTTTAGCAATGCAATCTCGCTGCGTTTACTATACATCTCTGTGATGAATGTAAGGCAGGAAAACCAACCTTTATATTTTCTATCCATTATTAATGAGTGGCTTCTAGCAGGGCTGGGGAGCGTAGAGAATTGTGATTACAGGAGACCCGCTCACTTCAGTGGTGTCAAGTCTCGTAGAGGCCACTTTAAACGGGCCCAGTGTCCGTATTCTCGCTTCTGTGTTATGGGGTTTTACGATTTTTTTTTTTTTATTCATGACAGTGTGAAACTTGATTAGAAAGAAGACAGAAGAGACAAATGGTAAGATTATGGTTTAAATTATTAAAGCCAATTACGGAGCATGAACGCCACCACTCACAGTAGCGTGGGGTTTCCAAGGAAGTGTTGGGGGTGGGGGGCTGTGAGCACCACCCCCACGCCCTTCTTTGACTTCTCTGAGCAGGATCTCCCCCAGTGGGCCGTTCCCACAAACCAAGTCCACCCCATTGGGGCAGCCATGGCGGAAACTTCCAAGAAGGAGCCTCAGTCTTACTGGGCATCCAGAGTGCAGTCTTGCCTCCCACGAGATGAAGCCCAAGATCCGGGGGCTGCTAATTCCCAGTCCTATTTTCCCCTCCTTCCCGGTCACTTGAGAGTGGCCTCCAAGAGACTGAAGAGAGCTGCAATGCCATCCAAGCTTAGAGGGGGAAGTGCCATGTTGCACGGAAAGTGGGGAAAGTGGGAGGTCACCCACATTGTGTGTCTTTCATCCTTACCATGACACCCCACTTCCTAAATCCAGCTTACCTGGAGGCTACGTCAAGCCTCCTGACCAAAGGAGTCCTACTCCTAAACCTCCGTCTGCTGACGGAGGGCCTCACCTGGAAGGCACAGGCTGCCCGGAGCTGCAACTCCGCCTGACTGTGAGCCTTGCCCTCTACACCGACTTTGCTACTTGTCCGGCACTGCCTGCCGGAACGAGCCCTGTTGCTCCCCTTGACCCACACCCCGGGGAACAGACGCGTCTTCTCCATTCCTGATCTCTCCTTCACACTGGACGTCACACAATTTACACAGTCCGATCCTCAATAAAAGAATTCAAACGGAACACAGTTTATTTCATCCAGGATATATTGTTTTCAGGACTTCGGTCAGTGTTTGTCAACCCTGACTATGTACCTGAACTTTTTTTGAAGGCTGACCTCACCTCCTGCAGATTAGGATGTAATCAGTCTTGGCGGGACTGGAGCATTGGCATTTTTGCTGTGAAGGGCAGCCCTGGGTAAGAACAAGCGAGTAGCAAATTAACTAGCTCAACTCTTTCTAATCCTCAGGTCGACCGCATGAGCCCTGTGTTAGGAGGGCCCTTTTCGGCACCCTTCCAATTTGTGCTCACTGGATCTCTTGCTCCTGAATGATAAACTTTATGTGAAGGTTGCATGCCTCCTGTTCCCCACACCTGGTCTCCAAAGTGAAGTAACGTGATTGTGGGGGAGAAAATACATGAAGAATGAAGAAAGGACAGTGCTCCCTATTGGAAGCTCTAACCAGATTGCTGGAGCGGGCAGAATGGCCAAGCCAGTATTTCGGGCCTAGCCTTATGCCAGGAAAGCTGGTAGAAATTCATGACGCTTGAAAGGGGTCTTGTGAGGCCCTTTGTCCACGGTCATTCTGCACGGATGAAGATCAACCTAACTTTGCTGACTTCCAGCGGAACGCCCCACAGGAAATTCCACCTAAGTGGGGCGCCTGGGGGGGCTCAGTTGGTTAAATGTCCGACTTCGGATCAGGTCATGATCTCGCGGTTCGTGGGTTCGAGGCCCGCGTCGGGTTCTATGCTGACAGCATGGAGCCTGGAGCCTGCTTCGAATTCTGTATCTCCTTCTCTCTCTGCCCCTACCCCCTCACACTTTCTCTCTCTGTCTCTCTCTGTCTGTCTCTCTCTCTCTCAAAAGTAAATAAACATTTAAAAAAAAAAGAAATTCCACCTAAGTGCCTCCAGCATATAAATAACATTGCTGCTACCTAGAAATTCCTCACCTGAGCCCCACACCACAGGCTGTGGTGCTGGTTCCCTACTGAGGGAGAAAGAGAGGAGCCCTTCCCAGCAAACAGCAATACGCCTGCAGTTAGACAAAACTGTATTTTACTTCGGTCTCCTCATATTAATAAAATATTGCCATATTGAAAAGTTTGTCTCACTACAACGTACCATTTCAAGGCTTTTTGTTAGAAAATGGCATGAGCTACTACAACATCCGATATTATAAATAACACCTAGAAACAACCCAAAAAAAACCCTAAACAAAGAACAAAGAAATTACAGTCAAGCCCAAAGACTTTAGACTTCTAACACATTGACCTATTATTTTCCATTAGTGATATAGATACAGATTTATCTCCCTCCCATGTATGTGTGTATGTATGTATGTATATATATATGGGGAAGGGAGGGAGGGAGATTGAGTTGGCCTTTCTCAACATTCAAAAAAACCCCCAATGTTGACTTCCTCATTTTGATATTGGACTAAAGTTATGTGGGAGGCTGCCATTAGGGGAAACTGAGTGGAGGCGCATGGGGCCTCCCTGCATATTTTTTACCAAATTTCTGTGCATCCAGAATGATTCTAAAAGTAAAAGTTTAAGAGGCGCACGAGTAAGGAAAGATACTCTACCCACAAAAGAAATGAAGGTGGACCTTGGAAGGGAAGAAGCTCGTGAACTAGGGAAGAGCTCTGTGAATCATCGCCAGCAGTAGAGAGGAGGCGGAGGAATTGCACAAGTGGTAGTCGTTGCAACTGCAAGTGTAGGGATGGTAACCGTTGTAGTAGTCGTAAGAGCAATAGTAGTAAGAATCGTAGGCAGTAGTCGCAGTTGATAGGAAATATTTGCATTCCCCACCATTGGGGCGTAGCAAAGAAGGAACCTTGTGAAGGTGAAGGTGGAGGGGAGGTATTTCACCCAAATCTAAACCCATGTTGAATCGGTCCCTTGTGATATTTGCTAAGAGGACGTACGAAGCTTCCCAAAATAACTCACTCCCAAAATACATATGTCTTATTCAACTTCCCAGGAATGCAGTCTTCAGTGTGAAAGCACGTGAAGAGCTCAAAGCAGGTGAAATAGTACATTGTTCGTTAAATCCATCGAACGTGTTTGTCGTAGGATACGGAATTCGTGTATTTAATTTACGAATCAATTCCTCAACCTTCTATTAATCGCCCCACGCTTGTGGGTTCTCCCCGTATTTGGAAAGCCCCAGACTCTCTGGGACTTAGCTTTCTCCTTACAAGCCAGCTTGAAAAATAAGTACTCTGGCAGATTCAAGACAGAACATAATTCAAGGTTGGTTATTTTATGAAGCTTTTCCCACTGTCAACCGAAGTGAGAGCGTCGGTGATGGAGCTGGAGATGGAATATTACAAAGACTCTGGAAATGCTTAGGATATAAAGCACCTACTACGTGCCTGATGCCATTCTGGTCATGCAGAACCCAGCAGTGAACAAGGCGGTCACGATCCTGCCCATTCTCAAGAAAGAATGACAATGTGCACAAAACTCAACAAACAAGATGATTTCAGATAACAACTCTGACTTGACCTTAACCAACTCTGACTTGAATAAAAACCAGGAGATGTGACAGAGAACAACACTTTGCAAGGGCTCTGGGTCAGGGAAGGTCTCCCTAGAGAGTGACATGTGAGTGCAAACCCAAGAAACAAACAGGAGCAAGCCAAGAGAAAGAAGACCCCACAACAAGGAAAATAGAAACCCTAATGTGAACATCAATTTGGTCTTTGCGACAAACAGAAGTGGCCGTGAGGACAACAGCAGATGAGATCAAAGAGGAAGGTCAGAGCCAGACGGAATTAATATATTTGGATGGACTCGGCATGTGGATCCATCCATGAAGAGGGGCTGCAGGGAGAGTACTTTCTAGATTTCTGTCTTGTGGCACTAGATGGAGGGGCTACTGCAAACTGGGATTGGAGAAGAGGGGCCCTGGGTCTAGTGCAGGACTTTTCAAGTACAAGGCATGGCTGAGACCCCCTTCTGATCTCGGGTCTCTGACTTGCGAGCCAGGGTAGCCCAGAGTCCCAGTGCCCAGATCCCACCCTGCAGCCACTCCCCTGCAGGGCCCGGCCAGCTCCCCAGGAGCACCACCTCAAGGCAGACGCAGGCTTCTTGGCCTCGGGATCCACAGACCAGGCTCTTCTCCCTCCACCCTAAGCCTGGGCAAATCACCACTGCCCCATATGTGTCCTCAATTCTTATACTGTTGTCTCTTCTCATTCCTATTGCTGCTCTAACAAATTGCCACAAGCACAGTGGCTCAAGACAACAAAATTCATTTTCTTGTGGTTCTGTCCAAGATGCACCACTCTGGGCTAAAACCAAGGGGATGGCAAGGCTGCCTTCCTTCTGGTTTTGCCTCTTCCAGCTTCCACAGGCTGCCCAGCTTCCCACTAGGTGCTGGCTCTCGCTCAGTGAGATCTCGCTGAGCTTCCCACTAGCTCAGTGGCTCTCGCCCACTGCATGCCATAGCATCCTGGGGATCTGGGCAGGGCCCCCCAACAGAAGCCACGTCCGGGGAAGAGATGAAAGTCACTGCGTAAGAAGAAGAGTAACCTGGGGCACCTAGGTGGCTCCGTCCACTGAGCGTCTGACTCTTGGTTGTGGCTCAGGTCACAATCCCAGGGTCATGGGATTGAGCCCCGCACCAGGCTCCACACTGAGTGTGGAACCTGCTTGGGATTCTCTCTCTCTCTCCCTCTGACTCTCTGACTCTGACTCTGGCTCTGGCTCTCAGCAGAACTGAGGCCTGGTGGTGAGCATGCCCCCCCCCCCGGGAATTCTCAGATAGATCATTACTGCTGTCTCTACTCGGGGGTCATTTTCTCTTTAACATAGGCTGCGCCTCCTTTTCCACTTTTCAAGCTCTATACACCCACCGTCCTGCAGGGGTGAGCGCCACGGGGGAAAGGTAACATGTTAAGCCCAGGGCCTCCTGCCCAAACCTGCCTCCACTTCCAGGAAGCATGCTGATTCTACTGCAACCCCCCCCCCACTTCCGTGGACACACTTTCTCATCTATATTCTTCTCAATCATCCTTCCCACAGCGACCCACCAGATATGGTCCAAAAAGAGAACCCGCCTCTCACTCAGGTTACGATGAGTGACATTTTCAATCATAACACATTTCAGTCATTAAGGAAAGTAACTAGAGAGTCTCCAGGGAGGGTGAGTGAGTGAGAGGAAAGCATATTCTTGCAACTCAGCTTACCTATGTTTTTGAAAAGAAGGTTGTCAGAAAATGGGACTTCTTTTGAGTCACTACAATGTTAACATCTGTGCGTCTGTAAAGGGAGAGAGACTCCTAATCATCTCTCACGTCTGCAAAATGCCTTTGAGTTGGAAGAATGTATTCGTGGCCTGAGCCCCCACCCGTAGAGACAGCACCAAGGCTTAACCCTAAAAGGTCCTACTTGCAGCAGCCGAGTCAGAGGGCTCTGGGTGCCGGAAGCCTGGTAGGACGGCAGTGCTCTGTCACAGGAGAACTTTCACACACGTGTCACCGAGCCTTCCGGCAAGATGGGCAAGAGTCACCTGGAAGGATAGAGACAGAGACTTTATCAGGCTCACACCGTACGTCATATGACCTGTTCCTGGCTGCTTTCTCTAGGTGGTGAATCTAGCCTGAGACTTGCTTTCACTACAAATTAGTAGGAAAGTTTGGGGGGCGTAACTAACCCTCAACCACCTCTAACTCTTGGCCAGATACCATCGTCCAGTGAAGAACACTTCAGACCTATGTGTGACGCAGCAAACTCAGGGTCATTCTCAGCAGCAGAATTTAGTGAATGCCCACCGTGGGCCAAGTCAGGGGATGGGAC
Source organism: Felis catus (assembly GCF_018350175.1). NCBI lineage: Eukaryota > Metazoa > Chordata > Mammalia > Carnivora > Felidae > Felis > Felis catus. The sequence continues at coordinate 231,526,418 of NC_058368.1, read as the reverse complement.
GGATCGCGGGACCCTCTCCTTCCAGAGTGGGCTCCCTCTCCTGTAGTTCCGTGCTTACATGGCCTTGTGGGGCTGCGCGGGTTCCAAGAGGAACCAGCGAGAAGGTCCACCGTGGGCCCAGGAATGCACTGTCCATGGATGACCCCCATGGTCAACCCCTGGTCTCCAGGCCCGAGGCTATCTTACTTGGATGGAAGTCCTAGAGAAGAACCATTAAAGGCAGTGCACCTCTTGGGCTCCCGCAGGCCTTGGGACCCCAGCAATCACAGTTACAGGCCTTCAAGATTTGCAAGGTAAGAGTACACACAGGCCTGCAGGAAGAAAAGGCCATAGTCCAGCAAGAGGGGAGTACACCGGGACTTAACCAGAGAGAGGACCTGTAAGCATCCACAGACACTGTGAGCAGTGCACATGAGATTCCAAGAGAATGTACAGAAGCTTACGTGGGGAGTGCACACAAGATGGCAAAAAGAGAGTATAGGCAGGCGCACGTGGAAACTGCACACGGTTCACATGGAGAAGCGCACACCGACTCACGTGGGGAGGGGCGCCCAGGCTCACGTGGAGAGACCCACAGTGGCCACATGGGGAGACGCACATAATTCTTGGGGACCTAAGAATCCCTCTCAAACAACTCCCCCCATTTAATAAGAAGAAGAGCGACCCTGGAGGGTCCGGGGCTTATCCCCACCCAGCCAGTGCAAGTCACCCGTGGGGTCACAGACCAGGATCACTGGCCAAGACGTGATTTTTACTGCCTCCTTTAATTTCAAAAGAAACGAAGACGAAATTTCGCCCGAGACCTTTCCGACCTTGGGTACGAGCAGGACGAGGAGCACTGAAGTCAAGATTTGAAACTTCGGGGGCATTTTCTCCAAAGGCTGCCTGGGAGCCGACAAAGAGGAGGAGATCTACTCACTACAGGTTGGGATTTGAAAAGAATAGCGAGCTCGGGAGCCGAGCACGTGCCTCCGCGGGCCCCGGTGCTCCTCGCTAAGCACCTGCCACGCTTCTCCGTCGGGACGCTCAGAAGGGCTCACATCTCTCCGTGCTAGGGAGCCTGTCCCCGGCCCCGTCCACAGGAGGGCCCCCCTCACTCTCAGCTACTCCTCCTTTCCTTTTCCTCCTGGTGTCTATGCTGAGGCCGATTCTATCGTTCATGTTTTGCTTTTGTACCATCTCTCTCCCTTCTAGAACGTCAGCAGAGTGAGGCTAGGACCTCACACTCTCCTGTGTTCAAGGCTCTGATCTCAGTAGCTAGAATAGAACCCGGTACAGGGTGGATCCTCAGTCAACACCTGCTGGGATAAAATAACGATAAACAAACCGTACGCCTAAATGCACACGCTGTTCCATTTCCAGAGGCTGTATTAGAGAATAGATGATCTTACATTTTAAGAAAATTCTCTCGTTGGTTCCCGGAAAAACAGTGTTTTTGTGTCCCTATAACTCACCGTCGTTCCTGCAGTAATGACTGAATGAGTACGGGGAGATTAAGGAAGAGGAAACGGGCATTCATTTCTCTTTGTGACTTTGACACAGGTGAGGCATTTCTCTGAGAGTTCGTCTCCCCGAAGTCCTTCCGCCCCCAGGGAGGACCAGGAGAGTGTAAGCCACACTCTACAACTGCCCGTCCCTGAGGACCAGGGCTCCGCAGGACGGTCGCGTGCTGTTGAGTGTGCAAACTGCAATTTTTCAGACAGCTCCCGAGACGCCTGCCTGGGGCAGATTTGCAAGTGATCCAAAGGTGACGGAAAATGACGCTACACCAGAGTCTTTCATTTTCCCGACGATCTGTCACAAGGACAAATGCCATCCGTTCCGGTGGTCTTTGAGATCACTCCATGCTTGGATGGTTGTGTCAACACCAGGTCAATCCGGGATGGATCAACAACCCCGGTAATTCCAAGGAGCCCGCTTTTACTGTAAGCCACGGTAACATTCCACCGCAAGGTCTCCGTGAACGTGCCCTGGGCTGCAGGGTTCCACCCAGAGGCGCCCACAGGGGCGACAAAAAGCCCCGAGTGAGAAGCCACCGCCCGCTCACCGTCACGGAGCAGCCCTGACCAGCTCTCCGTTCAGGTGAGCCTCAGTGAAAGGTACGCAGTCGGTTACCTGGGCAGGTCTCGTTACCCACGATGTAAAACGTATGTTTAACACGGGCCATTTTACCAAACTGGCCGCCACAGTCACCTGGAGACCGCTGCCCTTGAACGGCCAGTAAGCGGTAGGATCGTTTCTAGGAGTTTTAAGTCATGCTAAAGGAGAGTAAGCAAATATCCAAATATCCAACATTTACAGAAGCAGAATCCCAGCCACATCCTCATCAGACATCGCTGTTGAGATAGGACGCTGTAAGTCGTAGCAACTTCATACGGTCGTCAGCCTTCGTATCTGAGCCTGGTGTCTCCTTCCACCCCTCCCCCCCCACACGCACCCACACGCACACCATCCACACGCACGCACACACCATTCACACTCTTACAAAGCCTCTGCTAACAACAGCCTCTTTAATAATGCAGCATGGAGCAGAGGGCAAGAAATTATCTTGTTCTTCCCAAACCCAAGTGGCAGGAGAAAATATTTCCCAGCCCTCACGTTCTTGAGATGTTAAAACTGGATTTGCAATCAGTTTGGTGCTGCACACAGTGCCCAATGGAACAGCATCGTAGCAAGACCGATGGTTCTGCTTTGCAAAACCTAAATAGCACACTTACTGAAGACAATCTGAATGCAGAACAAAAGGTACCTTAGAAATAACTGTCGGGCTAACAGAACTACAGCGCTGAGTGGGTAGGCCTGAATTTAATGAAATGATGTAAAACGTGTGCTTAGCGTGTCTGGAAGGCTTGGAATGTACTCAGTTCTCTGTGGGATAGTTTGGGTTTGCATCACCAATTAACATAAGTTCCCAGTGACGGTGTGTGTGTGTGTGCATGCGTGTGTGTGTGTGTGTGTGTGTGTGTGTGTGTGTGTGTGTGAAGTGTCTACAATGGCAAATGCCCACACCAAAATACACAACGTCCAGAAACTTCATTTCTCTGAAAACGAATCCCATTAAGTTTTTTCCTAAACTTTTTTTATTACGTGTCTTTATTTTTGAGAGGCAGAAAGACAGAGAGAGAGAGAGAGAGTGAGTGGGGGAGGCGCAGAGGGAGAGAGAGGGCGACACAGCAGCCAAAGCAGGCTCCAGGCTCTGAGCTGTCAGGACTGAGCCCGACGCGGCTCGAACTCACAAACTGTGAGATCGTGACCTGAGCCGAAGTCGGACGCTTAACCGACTGTGCCACCCAGGTGCCCCTCCATTAAGTTTTTTTAAACGTAATTTATTGTCAAATTGGCTAACATACAGTGTGTAAAGTGTGCTCTTGACTTTTGGGGTAGATTCCCGCGGTTCATCACTTTCATACAACGCCCAGTGCTCATCCCAACGAGTGCCCCCCTTGATGCCCATCACCCACTTACCCCTCTCCCCCACCCCCACCATCCAACCTCAGTTTGTTCTCTGTGTTTAAGAGTCTTTATGATTTGCCTCCCACCTTTCTGTTTGTAACTATTTTTTCCCCTTCCCTTCCCCCATGATCTTCTGTTAAGTTTCTCAAGTTCCACACATGAGTGAAAACATATGATATCTGTCCTTCTCTGACTAACTTATTTCACTTAGCACAATACCCTCCAGTTCCATCCACGTTGCTCCAAATGGCACGATTTCATTCTTTCTCATTGCCAAAGTGGCATTCCATTGTATATATAAACCACATCTTCTTTATCCATTCATCAGTTGATGGACATTTAGGCTTTCAACAACAGCCAGATTATGGAATCCCATTAAGTTTTAACCTCCAACATGTAAGATTTGGAGGTAAGCACCAGAATTAAGAGGCTGCTTGAGGAACCAGGATGGCCATGATTCTAGTGATTTCTTTCTTTCAATCACTGCCAGCCTCGGCATGCAAAGTTATCTAATGGGGAGCCCACAGAGAATAATCCAGAAGCTAAAAGACTACAGGGACCCTCAGCACACAAGCATGAAGACATAAAAACAAACTTGGCAAATGCAAAAAGAGAAATTAAATGACCTTTAAAAGGGTTATGGAGTCAGCTAGGAATACTAAAGGATATTCACACAAGCCTCTTGCTCACGGAATGTGAATTCCGAACTGCACTTTCTCCAGATCCTTTAAGACACACAGGTTCCTGACATTCAAGCATGAGGGTTGAATGAAAAATCACTATACGGTTCTCATGTGAGGTGGAAAAAAACTTCAGGGCGTAAAACAGTTAACAAACAAAGAGAAATGACAGCTCAAATTTGAATTTGGAGAGCACCTTGCAAATTGTTTGCACAGATGTGACATTATTTACATGATAATTTCATGCTTCTCAGCACACAAAGGAAAATAAAACTTGTTAGATGACATAATGGGACCATTAATTCTATTAATGGATCAAGGGTTGTTTCTAGAACCTTTCCATTGCTTCATCATCTTGATATAATTGGCAATATTGTTACATCTGCATTTCAACACCTACTGCAAAAGGCAAGTCAGAAAGAAAAAAGGCAAGTCTTGCCTAGAAAAATAATGTTTCCTAGTGTCAAAAATAGTCGAGGCACTACAGATGACTCTTAAACGATATGGGTTTGAGGCACTACAGATGACTCTTAAACGATATGGGTTTGAACTGCCCAGATCCACTTGTACGTGGATTTTTTCCAATAGCTACAGAACAGGACTCTAAATGTATTTTTTCTTCCTTATGATTTGCTTCATAACATTTTCTTTTCTCCAGCTGACTCAGTCTATAATACAGAAAGCATACAAAACACGTGTTCATCGACTATTAATGTTATCGGTGAAGCTTCCGGTCAACAGTAGGCTATTAGCAGTCAAGTTTGGGGGGGGGGGGGCGGTCAAAAGTTACGTGGGGATTTTCTTTTCTTTTTTTTTTTTTTTTTTAATTTTTTTTTCAATGTTTTTTATTTATTTTTGGGACAGAGAGAGACAGAGCATGAACGGGGGAGGGGCAGAGAGAGAGGGAGACACAGAATGGGAAACAGGCTCCAGGCTCTGAGCCATCAGCCCAGAGCCCGATGCGGGGCTCGAACTCACGGACCGCGAGATCGTGACCTGGCTGAAGTCGGACGCTCAACCGACTGCGCCACCCAGGCGCCCCTCGTGGGGATTTTCAACTGCAGCGGGTAGGGGAGTGTTTTTGGCACTCCTGACCCCCGCATCGTTCAAGGTCAGCTCTATCTGGAATGACCTCTCGCCAAAGCATTAAGAACCGTTTTAGGGCTGAATAGTTTTCCAGCCATTGAAAGAACAGAATAAAGAGCTTTGTCTACAATACTTACTTCAGAAAGCCTCAAAGAAATAAGCATAGATCAGCCACAAAACCACGAAGCTTCTTCAACGTGATGTTGCTACTGTTTCCTCCAACGGCGCTGAATCAGCTCCATTTCAGTGGCAACGCTCTGGAAGCAAGAAATGATAGATTACAGTTGCGGTGAGCTTCACTTCGAAAGCACAGGAGGAATTCTCTTCCGTCGGCACTCACATTTCATCACTTACTTGCAATTTCTGTAGAGTACTCTCCAAACTGGGAAAGATGAGGAGGCCACGGGATAGATTCGGATTCAAGAGATTCGAGACTCACCCTTCACCCTGAAAAACATTCCATGCTGTCCCTCTGTAAATGGAATTATGGCCCCGGCAACACACGCCGGGGCGCAAAGTGCCCGGGTGAACCGAAATTAAATGCCCATGAAAAAGGGCTCCCTGCACATCAGCGTCCATCTGATCTGGCCTCTTTGCCTCCGCCATCTGTCTTGATTTTCATTTAGAGCCATGCCTTTCGCTCCGGGTACACTCCCTCACAGTCGCGGGTGGGTGTATGTGTCCTTGCCACCCATGGAGCGACACGGGGGAAAGAAATTACTTACTGATTTTCCTTTCTGTGGAATGGTGTCTTTGGAATGGCTTCTTGAACCAGGCCAGCAACGCGTGCGGCTCCAGCGGTGGGACCTGAGACAGGATGCTGTGCTGGGACCGTCCTGCTCAGCCCTCAGCCCTTCTCCGCAACTGTTCCTCCTGAGACCGCCAGCTCCCAGCCTCGTTGAGAAGACAAAGTGTGCCCTTAGACGTCGTAAGGATGAACAAAAAAGGGCGTCTTCCCATCTGAGCAGCTGAAACAGCACGACGAGAGCTTTGTTCTACTTCTTTATTCTGATGGAGGTTTGGGATGACTCATCCGGAAAGGGGGCTGCTGCTTGGACATGCAGGGAGGGCAGAGACGGACAAAGGGGTACGGAAGGATCTGGAGCAGGAGCACGGAGGGGGCGGGACCTGCGTGCCACAGCAGGATACAGAACCGGGTAGGCGGTGGAGCCAACAGACGAAGAGTCCTTCACAGCAGGGACCATGTGACCCAGGCAGGGGCCCAGGTAAACATGACCACCTGCTGTTGTAAACAAACTCTTATAGGATTGCAGGATCTCACCTGAGACCAACGTGACCCAGGCAGGGGCCCAGGTAAACGTGTGTCTGTAGGGGAAACTGAGCCACACGGCAGCTCATACCCAACCGGCCCCACCGGCGCCCTCTGTCTTTGCTGCCCTTGGCCCAAGTGATCCCACTGGTGCTGGCAACCCAGCCCCAACCTTCTCATTGTTCTGACAAACCCTCTTCTCGCTGCCAAGACTCTCCTTGAACCCCAGCTTCCTGCCATCAGCTCAAAACACACTGGAGGTTCAGGAGAGTCAGTTGGTGATACTGACTCTTTGAAAGGATTGTAGTAAAATCCAGTTTTAACCTCTTTCTCAAGACTTTAATTTTGTTCAAATGGTCTGCTCTACATAAGAGATCTAGTAATCTCTGAACAAAACGGTTATTTTTTAAATTTATTTTTTAAAATATGAAATTTATTATCGAGTTGGTTTCCATACAACACCCAGCGCTCATCCCAACAGGTGCCCTCCTCAACTCCCATCGCCCACTTTCCCCTCCCTCCCACCCCCCATCAACCCTCAGTTTGTTCTCAGTTTTTAAGAGTCTCTTATGGTTTGCCTCCCTCCCTAACTTTTTTTTTCCCCTTCCCCTCCCCCATGGTCTTCTGTTAAGTTTCTCAGGTAGCACCACTAGGAATTTACCCAAGGGATAAAGGAGTGCTGAAGCATAGGGGCACTTGTATCCCAATGTTTATAGCAGCACTTTCAACAGTAGCCAAATTATGGAAAGAGCCAAAATGTCCATCAACTGATGAATGGTAAAGAAATTGTGGTTGATATACACAATGGAATACTACTTGGCAATGAGAAAGAATGAAATCTGGCCTTTTGTGGCAACGTGGATGGAACTGGAGAGGGTGATGCTAAGTGAACTAAGTCATCCAGAGAAGGACAGATACCATATGTTTTCACTCTTACGTGGATCCTGAGAAACTTAACAAAACGGTTTTTAAAAGTAATCTGACTATCCTATGTTTCTATATTAAGCTCTTGTTGCAGCTTATTGGAAAAGTAAACGAGCATCAATGCAGATCAGGTTATGCTCGGGTGTAGTTAAAGAAGAGAAACAACCAAGGGGATACCAGAAGGTGAAAATGAGCCAGGAGCTGTTGTAAAAACATAACAAAATAAACAGGTAAATTCAGAAAACTTGTAATTGGGAAATTTCTAAGGACTTCACATTTGTCAGGAAAGGTGTACTACAGATTTATTTTTCCTTCTGGGTTTTGCTACTTGAAAAACCCAAACTTGATGCAGATAAGCAGACGTGTCCCAAGCATCCACGTCAACACCGGCCTTGGCCAGCCTGAGGCCACCGGCAATTTGAAATGCAGGTCTGCTATGAGCGCTCGTTGGGCTTTTACTGTGCAATATTCATGGTGAATTACAAAAGGCATTTTAATCACAATCTCTATAAAGCACATGGATAATAAGAAAAATAGCCACCAAATTGCAGCTTAGGCTTCTATTTATTTTACAAAGACACTCTAGAGTAATTACACATTTGGCAGGTTAATGCTAAATTCAAATTTGAAAAGTAAGATTAGCTTTTATAATATAACGAACGGCCAATTTCTTATATCCTGCCCTCGGGTGCATCCCAATACTGCCTCCTGGTGGTACTGCAGCTTAATTGCAGGAACAGGTTTTTGAAAAACAGTTGTTTGAAAGATGAAACCTCAGGTGATTACAAACACCATGCATGACATTAAGCAATGTAGCCCTGAGGTCTGTGGTGGGAGAGCTGTAACCAAACATCCATCTCTATCCTTTGAGAGAGACTACTGTGACCTCTGTTGTTCTAAGAAATAAGCTAAGAAATGAACTAAGAAATAAAGTCACCACCTAGAAAATTTGGCTTTATTTTTTTTAATGTTTATTTATTTATTTTTTTTTTTTAATTTTTTTTTTCCAACGTTTATTTATTTTTGGGACAGAGAGAGACAGAGCGTGAACGGGGGAGGGGCAGAGAGAGAAGGAGACACAGAATTGGAAACAGGCTCCAGGCTCCGAGCCATCAGCCCAGAGCCCGACGCGGGGCTCGAACTCCCGGACCGCGAGATCGTGACCTGGCTGAAGTCGGACGCTTAACCGACTGCGCCACCCAGGCGCCCCTAATGTTTATTTATTTTGAGAGACAGAGAGAGTGTGAGGGGGCTAGGGACAGAGCGGGGAACAGAGGATCCGAGGAGGGCTCTGTGATGACAGCTGAGAACCCGATGCAGGGCTCGACCTCATAAACCATGAGAGCATGACGTGAGCTGAAGTTGGACGCTTAACTGACTGAACCACTCGGGCGCCCTGAAAATTTGGCTTTATTAATACCCAAATTCAGACCAGTCAAACCAAGTTATTAAGTGGCATTGGAAAAAGAAAGAAGTGGTACACTCAGGTTCTGTTACTTCAACCTGCACATCTCAGACGGCTTGGCGTTCAGTGTGAACTGGAGACAACACCCACCCGAGTCCTCCAAAGTTGGTTTAAGAAACTGATTGGCCCACTTCCCTCCAGTGGCTCCTGGGTTGTGACAATCTGGGTCATGCAAAATCTCCATAACACTTCATACCAAACGTCCGACCCATTTCCATCTTGTGTACTTCAAGATCCGGTGCAAACCCCACCTTCATAGTATCCTCTTTTCTGCCTCAAGACTGAAGTGAATTCTCCTTCTATCTTTTAGATAGCCCTGTCTACAGCAGTCCCCTCTACCGCTCTATGCTTATATAATGTTACACCATTTACTTCCTTCACTCGCCTATCACGTGCTGTGGTCACCTTACCAGGCTATGTTTTTGTTTGTTTCCTGTGGGTCTCTCCCCGTAGAATGGATGCCTCCTGAGGGCAGGGACCTAGCCTGTTCTGCTCACTACTGCATACCTCGCTCCTTGCACAGTGTTTAGCACATGGTAGATGCTGAATATGTATTTGCCGAAAGAATAGACATTTAGTGTTGCTGAAGGTGTTACAGTCAATCCTATGCTTGCTGCCGAGAGTGTACAAATTATTTAGCGGACAATTTAGCGATACGAATCAAACCTCGTTACACGAATATAGTAGTGAAGTGTAAAAAATAACCCAAGCGTTTGTCAAGAAAATGGAAATAAGTGATGTACGTCAAATAGTAATATGCTATGCAGCCATCAGAGATGATCAGGGGCACTCGCACAAGGGCCATCCTTAGGGGCACCTGGGTGGCTCGGTCAGTTAAGCATCCGATTTTGGCCCAGGTCATGATCTCACAGTTCATCGGTTCAGGCCCCCTGTCAGGCTCTGCGCTGACAGTGCAGAGCCTGCTTGAGATTCTCTCTCTCTCTCTCTCTCTCTCTCTCAAAAATAAGTAAACTTAAAAAAGAAGATGGTCATCATCTCTATTTACTGACATGAAAAAATGTCCATGACATATATTTAAACTCAAACAGAGACAAAAACAAAACCATGCATAATGGTTAATTTTACGTGTCAACTTAAGTGGGCCATGGAGTGCCCAAATATTTGGTCAAACCTTATTTCGCATGTTTCTGAGTCTGTGAAAGTGGGTTTTGTTTTGTGTTATTTCAGATGAGAAAAACATTTAAATCAAGGGATCCAGGAAAGCTGATTGCCATCCTTAATGTGGGTGGGCCCCATTTAATCAGTTGAAGACCTAGATAGCACAAAAAAGCTGAACGTCCTCTGGTAAGAGGAAATTCTTCCCACCCGCCTGCCTTCAGACTGAGACGCTGATGTTTTTCTTGCCTTCAGACTCAAACTGAAACATGAGCTCTTCCTGCTTTCTAGCCTGCCAGCCTTCAGCCTGGAGCTGTATCAGCGGCCGTGGTGATTCTCAGGTCTTCAGACTCACTCTGGAACTAAACCGTCAGCTCTCCGGGGTCTCCAGCTTGCCGACTCATCCTGCAGGTCTCGAGACTTGCCAAACTCCATAGCTGCACGAGACAATTCCTTATAATAGATCTGTATCTGTGTATCTATCTATATTGATGTATCTGTAGCTATCTCTCCATACGTAGACAGAGATATAGATACAGCCTATTGGTTAGAGAACCCTGACCAACATAGCACGTATAACAGAATCTCATTTTGTTAAAATATCACGACAAGGTAGGTTTAGTTGTGGTGGCTTGATCGCAGTATGTCCGATCCGCTCAGGCCTCCCTGTATCCGTTGCTCTTCCACGGTCCCTGTCACAGTGACACTAGGTACCCATTTAACTTGGTTTTGACCAGTGCGACAGCGGTAAATGTGACGTAAGCAAGGACCTGGAAAGTGTCCGCAGGCAGTTTGCCTTTCCGCAGCTCTTGAAACCTGAGGACGCCGTGTGAGCCAGCCCAGGCGAGGCTGCCGGAGTAAGAAGGAGTCACTGCAAAAAGGCCCCAGATGTCCTCCCTGTGCTGGTCAAGGCCAGTCCATCAGTTGACTGTGAGGTCACGTGAGACCTGACTGTCAGAACTGCCCGGCTGAACTCAGTACAAATTGCCGACCTGAAGAATCATGAGCTAAAGAAATGGTTGGTATTTCAAGCTACTGAGTTTGGGGATGGTTTCGTATAAAGCAAACAATAACTAATAAACTATAATAGAAGAAAAAACCCAGAGGTCTGTATTCTAAATTGTCAGTAGCTGTAATTTCTGTGTATATCTTTACATTCTGTTTATGAGAATATATTATGTCTGTGAGCATTAAAAAAAAAACCCACATTTTCATTTTGAAAAATTAATTTTTAAAAAATTGTTTTAATGTTTTATTTTTATTTTTGAGAGACAGAAAGAGAGACAGAGTGTGAGCGGGGGAGGGGCAGAGAGCAGGGGAGACACAGAATCTGAAGCAGGCTCCAGGCTCTGAGCTGTCAGCACAGAGCCGGATGCGGGGCTTGAACTCATGAACCGTGAGATCATGACCTGAGCTGAAGTCAGACTGACTGAGCCACCCAGGCTCCCCCAAAAATTAATTCTTTAAAAGTGACCTCGGGGCGCCTGGGTGGCTCAGTCAGTTGAGCGTCCAACTTTGGCTCAGGTCATGATCTCGCAGTTCGTGGGTTCAAGTCCCACATCAGGCTCTGTGCTGACAGCTCGGAGCCTGGAGCTGCTTCGGATTCTGTGTCTCCCTCTCTCGCTGCTCCTCCCCTGCTCACACTCTGTCTCTCTCTCTCAAAAATAAATAAAGATTAAAAAAAATATTTTTAAGTGACCTCTCTCTTCTCAGATTTCTTGTGGTACTTACTGTTTGCACAACCAATACTCCAATTAATAATAAAGAGTTTTGATACCTTTAACTGATCTTTAAGGTTTTCACTGTTATTTGACTATGGGACTAGAACATGCAGTCGTATGTATTTGTGTGTGTGTGTGTGCGCATGTGTGTGTGTATGTATCTTCCACAGGTATTAAACCTATAACTGCCATATAGCATGGGTCATAAACGATTGGCTTTACTTTGATTTCAAATCAAAATTTTATATTAAGAAGTAAAGCAGAGTGAGAAACAGAATAGCTGCAGGATAGAGAGAGTCCCTGGCAACGTCAATGTGTGAAATTCGTGGCTGCCGGAAAAGCCAATACCAATGAACTTGGTGCCATTTGCACCTGCATATGTCCTGTGCTAAGAGCGGGGGTTCCCTTGGTTACACCATGATTCCAGGCTTCAACTTCCAATGTCGAGATTAACTCAATTGATTTAAACCATATATATATATATATATATATATATATATATATATACACACACACACACACAAACCAGTAAATTAAACAAATCATGGAACTTTAGAACACAAATTTCAAGTTTTGTTAGAGAGGTAATCTGGAAAGAGAGTCATTTTTAAAGACAGTACAATAAATAACATGGAAAAAAACTGGGCAAACCAAAAGAAAACCAAGAGTGTAAAAGTAAAACAGATCATCCTCAACTAACTTTCTAGAATTTAGTTTTTAGACAGTATGGCCAAGAGGCCAAAAATTATCCACCAAAACCAAGTTAATAAAGGAAAATAGGGGCGCCTGGGTGGCTCAGTCGGTTAAGCGGCTGACTTCGGCTCGGGTCATGATCTCGCGGTCCGTGAGTTCGAGCCCCGCGTCGGGCTCTGTGCTGACAGCTCAGAGCCTGGAGCCTGTTTCAGATTCTGTGTCTCCCTCTCTCCCTGCCCCTGCCCTGTTCATGCTCTGTGTCTATCTCAAAAATAAATAAACGTTAAAAAATTTTAAAAAAGAAAGAAAGAAAAAAATATAGAAGGCAGGCATCATTCCACTTTCTTTGATTTTCCAAAAAGACTCCATGCACGCTTTTAAGAGGAAGGTGATACAGAAAAACAAAAACAAAAACAAAAACAAAAACTAGTATGTTAAAAACAAGGCAAGTGGTAGATTGGACGCTGAAGCAAGATGGCCACCGCCTTCAGCTGCCAGGGGGTCACCGGCCTACCTTGAGGACTGCCATTACTCACCGTAAAGCTAAGTGACTCTGACGAGGACACCGGAGCTCTAAAATCTGCTGGCAGCACTCAAATGGGAGTTGGGAAGAACGAGGAGCTGTGTGACCAGGTTTCAAAGAATTTGAATCATTTAGGTAATTGGGCCAGCAGATGGCTAATGCGGTTCATTTTGCGAGACTGAAATGATTAGTCTGGGAGAGAGAAGCTAATCTAGTAATAATGATCTTCCATTTATGTGGTATTATTTGTTACAAAGCACCTTTCACCACGAGGTTCCCACAAGGCCTCTGTGAAGGCTGTGCGCGGTTGGCTAAGATGGTACAGGTGGAGGGAGAAGCATAGAAGGAGAAGTGTAATCCGCGCAACGGTGGCCCAGACGGGCGGAGGGGGCCCTCACAAGAGAAGCAGGGGAGCCCCAAGGTGGTGCACCAAATAGAGACATCTTTTGGGCACTCAGCTGGGAGAACTCAACCGGCAGAATATTTGCACGATTCTGAATGGTGACCCATGAGAGATTAGGGCGTTATTTCCTGGGGGTAAGCTCTCAATTCTGCATATACCCGATTTCAAGGCTTTTCTCTAAATAAAGGTTTAAAGAGATTAGCTTTATCTTGCTAAAATGATGAAAACATACACACACCAAAAAACCCTCAATTGGTCAAATGAAACTTTTCAGTTTTGCAAAAAATTCCCAAGACTGAACAGGTGATTTCGGTGAGAAGTGGTCCCAGGGGGAACAGAGAGAACGTTGTTCTATAAATCCCTCCTTCAGAAGAAAACTTCTCTCCTTTCTTTCCCACCCTCTCATGCGCCAGCCCCCTCCCTTCCTGCTCCCATCCTCCTAGCTTTCAGTCAACAGAGGGTGTTGGATGCAACTGGGGGGCAGCGCGGCTGGACTTTCGTGCATTCAGAGCCAGTTCTCCAGTCCTGCTCATCGCCCCTTCACCAGCCACCTCGAATAAGCAAACAGGAGCCTCTGGGACATTTTGAGAGCCTGGATTTTCTATCCGCCTAAAACACATCGATATCACCTACTACAGATCAAGGATGGCTTAGGGTGAGTCGGGAGCAATCAGTCAGCTTACATGGGATGTCAAGCAATCAGAAGCCCAGAGAACAGGGACGATGGAACTTGCCTTGTGTGGCTTCAGAGGCACCTGAGTTCCAAATTCCAAAAGCTCGGCGGTTAAAAACGCAGCGTCTCTTGTTTACATAACCAGGGCAAGTATTTACACTAATCGTCTCTCCCGGGGGTAGATGGGAGAGCATCCAACTGCGTCTCCAAGTCAGACTGCTGTTAGAAGGCGGGATTCTGCGGATCTCCAGGAGCACGGGGCAGGGAGGGATGAGTACCGGGCCTGGAGGGCTGTGATTCTTGCTCCCATCCACCTGGGCGCCGTCCTATTGCTAGAGGGTCAGATCCGAGTCAGACCTCAGCCCACCTCACAGGGAAGTCACCCTGAAAAGACTGCGAACTGTTAGCATTAGGCTACGAGCAATCTCGGACCGTGTCATGCAGATTCCAGCCCTCATACTCTACTTCTGCGCCCTTTCTAAACCACAGTCAGCCATTATTACATGCAATTGCAGACAGCGTTTTTTTTCTTTTTTTTCTTTTTTAACATTTATTTATTTTTGAGAGACAGAGAGAGAGGCAGAGCGTGAGCAGGGAGGGGCAGAGAGAGAGGGAGACACAGAATCCGAAGCAGGCTCCAGGCTCTGAGCTGTCAGCACAGAGCCCGATGCGGGGCTCGAACCCACGGACCACAAGATCACGACCTGAGCCAAAGTCGGACGCTTAACCCCCTGAGCCACCCAGGCACCCCATATACAGCATATTTTTAAGGGGGACATTGACAAATGGGGGTTTGATCAATGGGGTGACATGCTTGGTGAGCCCTCTGGAACTAGGTTGCATAAAGAGGAAATTCACAAAATTAGGGATACTTGTTTTTTAAAGTGGGGAACTTCCAAATGTCTTAAAGAAAGCATAATCACGTATATGAGAGATTCAACCTAATCTGTTTCTATAACCCAGAGCAGTGCTGTCCAGCAAATTATAATGTAAACACAGGTAAAAATGTTAAGTTTTCTAGTACCCACACGTTTCAATTTTTATTAATGTTTTTATTTACTTTTGAGAGAGAGAGAGAGAGAGTGAGCAGGAGAGAGACAGAGGGAGAGAGGGAGACACAGAATCCGAAGCAGGCTCTAGGCTCTGAGCTGTCGGCACAGAGCCCAACAGGGGGCTCAGACTCATGAATCTCGAGATCATGACCTGAGCTGAAGTCAGACGCTCAACTGACTGAGCCACCCAGGCGCCCCAACCCCACACATTTTAAAGTGAAAAAAAAAATGGTGAAATTAATTTTCTTACTGAGAATGTTATGTGAGTTTCAGGTCAACAATATAATGATTTGGTATTCGTATATACTGTGACAGTGATCACCAGTGTAAATGTAGTTAACATCACTCACCATGCAGGGTTACAGCTCTTTTCTTTATGATGAGGGCTCTTAAGATCTACTCTCTTTGCAACTTCCAAACATGCAACACGCTGTCATTAAGTAGTCACCATGCTGCACATTCCATTCCATGATTTACTTCATCTTATAACCAGAAGGTTGTTATTGAAATTAATTTTAATAATTGTATAAAAACTTTATTAACCCAATATATTCAAAATATCATTACAACATGTAATCAATATTTTTCTAAATGTTTATTTAGTTATTTCGAGAGACAGGAGAGAATGTGAGCAGGGGAGGGACAGAGAAAGAGGGAGAGAGAGAATCCCAAGCAGGCTCTGTGCTGTCAGTGCAGAGCCGGATGCGGGGCTCAGACTCATGACCGTGAGATCATGACCTGAGCCAAAATCAAGAGTCGACGCATAACCGACAGAGCCACTGGGTGCCCCTATAATCAATATTTTTAAGAATTGCTGAGAAGTGTAGTACTTTTTTCTGATTACATCTTTGAAATCCAACGTGTATTTGACACAATTTACACTAGCCACAAGCGGCCAGTGGCTGCCATGTTGATCAGAGCAGCTCTAGAGCTTAAATTGGGCCATCGTGTGCTAGAAAAAACATCAGAAGGTCTGTCTTCAAAGTCCCGTGTGACCTGAGGCTCTTCCCTTCTTAAATCATTACGAGTCATAAACGTTTGTGGCTGAGGCTGATTTCTCAACTGGAAAAACATTTCGTCACGGCTCTCGTCTCTTTTCAACTAATGCTAACAAAGAGCCACCTGCTCTCAGAGCCCTCTCTCCCTGCCATAAGCCACACTCTCTCTCCTCCTTGTGGCCAAAGGCCTACATCTCCTCCTCTGCTCCATCTTCCATGTCCCTCTCACATTCTGAATAGGCACACCACCTCCAGGCACATCTCACATCTAGTTCTCACCCCTGAACGCCTGTAAACTGAATTGTGATAGCACATTGCTGCAAACCTCCGGCAGCTTTATAACACCACTCAGTAGCTGCAAGCAAAGCAGTCCAGGCAGGGAAGTCCTCTTAGCCACAGTGCTTCAGTAACACATCCGTGCCCTTTGGCTTTCTCATCTGTCTTGCGGTTTTTGTTGTCGTTGTTGTTTTCACAAACACAGCTACAAAAACTATTGTGATATGTATACCCTCCTATCCCGCCTATCCTTCTTTAATTACAGGGCCCTAAAAAGTTTTCTGGGCATAAATTTTATTCAAGAAAAACCTCAGAGGATGTTATCCAAGGGATACTCCACCAGAAGAAATCCAAATCTGGCATACATTAGCATCCATGCTGTTCCAGGTTATTTTGGAGTATCTTGGGAATTGCAGACATTTAGCTTAAAGGTCCTTCGTAGGTCCTTTTACAGATGGCAGTTTTATGATGCTTTATGCTATAACAAGAAGCTAATAAATGGGGGTACTTACCCCTTCCCCTCTCATCTGACACCAGAAGAAAGTAGCCGCTGGGTCTCTCGGAGCATCCTCACTGTTCTTGGCACGAGACGATGCCAGCAAGTGAAAGTTGCTAAGTGCTGGCTTTTAGAAAGAAAATGAGATGCATGCGTTAGGTCTCGGCGTGACTTAAGGAAAGTGCCAAGTTCAGTATTTTTTAAATATTCTCACCATAGGGACAGGAGGGGTAAAAAAGGTGTCAGAATAATCTATATCCAAAGGCTTTTTAATTGTGACTTGACTGTAGTTTTCATCTGCCGGTTTTATTAAACTCCTGCACACTAGGAAAGAATACACACGTTAGCAGGTATGACCCCTACTGGCAGTCTCTACGGGCACTGGGATCGAGGACTGCAGAGTGCAGACCTTTTAAGGCATTATTTAAGGTTCTCCTCAACTGTCCACACCGCACATTGATTTTCTGTCACAGCTCTATGTCTGGAGGGCTGGTACTCGCCATTGATCCACAGAGAGCATTTTTAGTGCATCAAAGAGGTACGGAAGGTGAGACTCCAAGGGAAAGACAAGAACCATGCTTTTAGGGAGGGACACGGCTCAGCAGTGTAAAAGTCACATCAAATATTAAGCTGAACTTGAGATTTTTTTTTAATGTTCTGAAATCTGTTGACATATGAGACTCAATGGGACACAAAAAAGGAAGGGATGATCAGCTCTTCTAATGGAAAAACTCCCCCTAACGGAATGGAGCAAGCTGCAGGAACTGATAAATTGAATTCTGCATTTATCTATTTGTGGAGGACTTGAGTGTTGTAAATCACAAGCGTCCAGGCTATGAAGTTCAATCAGTCAAGATGCTATGTTAAGAAGTCAAGGTCAATCCAAGGACAAGCCGGTCAGCTTTGCTCCACTGTCAAGGGCTGTCCCATGAACTCTAAGATGGATCCGTGCTGTTCTCAGGAACAGGAAGTAGCTGACTTCATGGGATTTATTACAGTAAAGGGCAAAACTGCTCTGGAGAAAAGAGCTGCCCACCTCCCAGGCCGGAACGCCAAAGCCCATGGAAATTCTATGCATCCAAAGGGTTAGATGCAGGCTCGCTATATCAGTCAGATCAGGCCACCATAACACAATGCCACAGACTGGGTGGCTTAACAGCAGAAATCTGTCACCATTTCAGAGGCCACAGTCCAAGATCAGAGTGCCAGCATGGTAGGGTTTTGGTAAGATATCTATTCCTGGCAAAGAGGTATTTGTTTACCATATGTTCACCTGGCCTTTCCTTGGTGGGTGTGTTTGTGGGGAAAGAGAGATGGCTGATGGCTCTTCCACTTCTTATAAAACCACCAATCCTCTCAGCATAAGACCCCACATTTCAGCTCATTTAATTTTAATTACCTCCTAACTGATGCGTGTGCTATCTCCAAATGCAGTCACATCGGGGGTTGGGGCTTCAGGATATGAATTGGTGGGTGGGGGCAGGGAAACACAATTCAGTCCAGAGATCTTCCCTTCCTTATACAACCTTCTCTCACCTCCCTAAACGGACACAGACTTCACTTAAAAAAAAAAAAAAAGAAAGAAGGAAAGGAAAGGAAAGGAAAGGAAAGGAAAGGAAAGGAAAGGAAAGAAAAAAGAAAGAGGATATCTTTTCTTCTTTGAGTGAGATGTTTAGACACCTTTTACCCAAACGTTTTTCTGGATACTAATAGAGTTACATGTGTACGTGAGTAATGAAAAGATAATCCACTTATACCTAAGCGGATAACTAACTCAACTCATGAAGGCTGTGAAGATGAAAAGCAAGGCCAAAGGAAGACCATTATGAATCTAAAACATGAGTTTCCAATATCATGACTTACATAGTTCCTGGTACTAAACAGACCCTCACTGTTGAATGAATGAATGAATATTTTCTAGTAACGGAAGGAGACTAATATGAATTGAAATCAAAGCCAGAAATGGCCTCATTCATCAATGCTTATTCAAGACTAAAGTTGACCTAAAATGACTTTTCTTTTAAAATCGGGATTTCAGAATATAAAACTGTAGCATTTCAAATACGGATAATTACATTTCTTATCAAATGCACTGGTTCTTGTAAAATAATTCAGTTTAATATATATCCAGCTTAATTAAAATTTATAAGTGGTTGTGGACCAAACCAAGTGTATCTTAATTAAATCTAAACATGGCTCACAGATGTTAAGGTTGACCCCAATTTTAATAGAGGAGAAGGAAATACAATCATTAGGGACTTGGCTGAGTAATTTTGGTCAGGTGGAAAGCAAGATGAATGGGAGGCCAAGACCGTCTCTTCTTTTTTTTTTTAAGTGTATTTGTTTATTTGAAAGAGAGCACATGAGCAAAAGCAGGGGAGGGGCAGAAAGAGACTGAGAGAGAGGGAGAATCCCAAGCAGGCTCTGCACTGTCAGTGTAGAGCCCAATGCAGGGCTCGAACTCTGAACCACGAGATCACGACCTGACCTGAAATGAAGAGTCGGACGCTTAACCAACTAAGCCACCCCGGTGCCTCGACAGTCCCTTCTACTTAAGGCTGGAAAGTAAATGACCCACTAGCTAGAACATACAGAAAGATGGCATGACCTGCCCAGCTAGCCACTGAAATGGAAGTAGGCAGCTATAGGGTGAACACTGAAGTCAATCATCAAGTAACCAACCCACATGTGATAAGGGAGGAGGGGGACTTGCTCTGGAAACTCACACATCCTAGAATTTTCCAGTCAGTTCTGCCACTGTTCAAATTAATCAGGAATGGAGACAGAGAAGGAGACAGAGCCAGGCCAACATTGAAGACTGAGGGTCCACACCAATAAGATTACCAGATAAAATAGAGAGTGCCCAGTTTGCTTAGAATTTCAGATGAACAATGAATAATTCTTTGCATACTTATGGTACGTTCCATGCAATAGACATCCTGTATTTTTTTTTTCCGCTGAATTTGGCAACCCTCTCTGCACGAACCATCTCAGAGCTGTAACAAAAAGCTTGTCAAGGACTTTCCTGTAATTCCAATATAAACCACAATATTGGTTGACCAGCCCTCTGAAATGGTAACCGCACACCTGAATCACGCTGTTGCCAGCCCTTGGAGGAGGCGGGGAGAGACAGCCTGCGTTTTAACATTCTTGTCTTTCCAATCTGCCTGGTCTTGGTCAGGAGTCCTTCTTTTTAATGTATCTCCCTGAGAGCAGACCAGACCCGGAGGAACATGACAGTCAGAGGGAACTACGCTGGTCAGAAAATCAATCCAGAAGCATTTATTTCAGGTCTCTTTTGTAAACAAGGCTATGCTGGTGATCACATCTGAAACAAAAACAGACAGCACTTCACCGCTCCAGGAAAGACCCTGGGCAGGTAGAGAAACTAAGGCCCTACACGGAGAAGGAGGTGGTCTTCCCAAGGTTTAGGTGGCTCTTAACTGGCAAAGCTAAGAGTGTTAAACTACTCAATTCTCCTTCCACAAGCTTTTCAGCACATAATAAAGTTTATAAATGTTACAGCCCCTCTGAAAAAAAATTAATCCTTTCCAATGTGGATGCTCAGGAAAGACTGACATGGGTTAAAACATATTCACTTATTCACTGATTTCATTCACCAATATTTTTTGTTATGAGTTCTGTGCCCAGCACCGTTGTAGATGCGGAGCCCACGGATGCAATGCCTGCCGGTAAACAGACTGACCCGACGCTCCCCGCACTCTTTCCTGTCTCTGCTGGGCACAGCCAGACTACGTTTCCCAGCCTGCCTTGCAGCTCTGCGGCCATGTGACTGAGCAGTAGCCAGTGGCATGGGGGCAGGAAGTGACGACGGGTGTTCCCAGCCCAGGTCCATTGAAAATCTTCCGCGTGAAATCCTCCATCTGTCTCCCTCCCCTGTCTGCCAGATGGAGGCAGAGGATCCCACAGCGAGCCCCAGCAAGGGAAGGAGGAGACCCCAAATGGGCACCTGGAAGGCTTGTACCCCTAAGAGTCACATGGAACAGACATTTGGAAAAAGTGAACCATCTTCCACTGTGCGAAATCACAGAGGTGTAGAAGTTACTTGCTACAACAGTGAACTACCCTGATGCACTGCCTTGGTAGGATTTACAAGGGAAGTCAGGTAATAGACCAGTACACAAATGAAAACAGATATGATTACAAATTAATTACGACCTGTGAGTGTTCTTCAGGAACAACCAGAGTGCAGCAATGAAGCATAACAGATGAGCAAGGAGGCTGCTTTGGACACGGCTAGTAATGAGCCAATTATAATGAGGATGGCAAGAGGAACACTGGGTGCTTATGGAGCATTCCCTCCACGGCAGGCCTTGGGATAAGCACTTTATCCACTTAAACTCATCTGCTCTCATGACAAGCCTACAAGGTGGGGATTATCAGTATCTTCATTTTACAGACAAAAATAAGGATGCTTGGGGCCAGCATGTATTCTGATTGGTTGAAGTCTATGCTATAGCAGTTATTAAGTCATTTTAAGGCTGGCCCTAGGTTAGGGGATGATGGGTGGGTGTAATTTTGGGTAGAGCAGGGGCTGATTTTGCCAACTAAGGGGAGATTTCGCCAACTAAGAGACCTTTGACAACGTCTGGAGCCATTTTTAGTTGTCAAACTTGGCATGGGGGGATGCTACTGACGTCTACTTGGAAGAAGCCAGGAACGCTACTAAACACTCTAGAATACATATGTCAGACCTCCACAACAAAGAATTATGCAGTCCCAAGTGTCAGCAGGGCCAAGGTTGAGAAGTCCTGAGAGACGGAGAAGAGTGTGTGCAATGCTCCTAGGGCAGGAGAGTCCCAGCACAGCCAGTGGTAAGTGTACATGAGACAGAGGAGAACAAGTTAGCAAGCTGGGCAGAGGGGAACATGATGGCGGGAGCTGGGATTTTACCTTATAGAAGATAGAACAGAAAAGGGGTCAGAGTCATAACGCTGCTATGGTGGCCCAGGTGAGAGGTCAAGAAAGTTGGAATAGGGGCACCTGGGTGGCTCAGTCGGTTGAGTGACCGACTTGGGCTCAGGTCATGATCTCACGGTTTGTGAGTTCGAGCCTGGCGTTGGGCTCTGTGCTGACAGCTCAGAGCCTGAAGCCTGCTTCGGATTCTGTGTCTCCCTCTCTCTCTGCCCCTCCCCAACTCATTCTCATTCTCATTCTCTCTCTCTCTCTCTCTCTCTCTCTCTCTCAAAAATAAATAAACATTAAAAAAAAAAAAAAGAAGTTTGGAACAAAGAGAAGTGGAGAGATGGAGAAAAGCAAATGCACCCTGGTGGGGGATATGGGATATGGCAAGATATATGGATGGTTTGCACAGGGAGGGGGATGGGGAAGCAGCCTCGGTGGGCAGCTGGCTGGTGGGGGTGTCATTTACTGATTATGGAAAGGAAGGACGACATGACAACTCTGAGACCAGACTGTGAGCCAACAGACCAGATGTATCAGATGCAGGGCTCTCAGGTTCACATCACACGTTTGGGCTAGAGATTGATGTGTGGAGGTCAGCAGAACAAATCTGACCTCTCAAGGGCAGAGAGAGTAGGGAGATGAAAAGTAAGCCGTAGGGCCCTCGAACGTTTGCAGTTGGGGAGAATCAGAGGAACAAGAGATGGGAAAAAGAAAGATGCCAGATGAGAAGAAATCCTGAAGTGTGAGAGAGGGTCTTCCAGAAAAGGAGTCCTCCTCTGTTCCAATTCGAGTGAGAGACAGAATGAAACGGAATGTGGAGACCACTGGTGAACTTGAAGAGAGCCAGTCAAAACAGAAGTGGGTGAAAACCAGATGAGAAGGTTCTGCCATCGTAAACAAACGGAGACAGCGTGTGTATACAATTCTTACGAGATTGCGGACGTCTGCTGTGAACCGGGGCAGAATGATGGGGCGCTAACTGAAGCAGGAGAGGGTCAAAGAAGACTTAAGTGGATCAGAAAAAACCACAGCCTGTTTGTGTGCTGTGAAAAATATGCTGGCGGAGAGAAACTGAAGTCGCAGGAAGGAAGGAAGGAAGGAAAGGAACACGAAGTGAGTTAAATCCTTGAGAAAACAGCAGGAATGGTGGCCTCTGGACAACAGAGGCCTAGGGACGGAGAAAGGACAAGGACTCCCAGGGCTGGTAGGCCCCTAGATTTGATGGTGCTAAATTAAGATGCTTCCACCTAGGGGCGTCTGGGTGGCTCAGTCGGTTAAGCGTCCGACTTCGGCTCAGGGCATGATCTCACGGTCCGTGAGTTCGAGCCCCGCGTCAGGCTCTGTGCTGACAGCTCAGAGCCTGGAGCCTGCTTCGGATTCTGTGTCTCTCTCTCTCTCTGCCCCTCCCCTGCTCATGCTCTGTCTCTCTCTGTCTCAAAAATAAATAGAAACATTACAAAATAAAATAAAATTAAATTAAATTTAAAAAAGATGCTTCCATCTAATTCCTTCTATTTCCATCCAGTTAGCTGATGACCTGGCTGTGGAAGGGATGGGAAGGAGGAGAGGCTTGGAGATTTAAGGAGAAAAATTGAGGCATGAAATAGTTATCCCAGAGAATGGAGAGCAGACATTCCATGGCGGGAAAAAAAAAGAGAAAGATTTGGTGGGCAGTCTTGGGAAGTCGCCGGAAGTTCGAAACCATGATTGTGAAGTGAAGTGCATCAGCTGAGTTGTCCGAAATTCTACAGCATCACCTGACAGGTCAGATGCAGACGTAGCCAGAGAAAACGCTGTGTGTTTCCGAGATTGGAGCGTGATCAATATGTGGACTCCCCAGTGCACCCCCAAGCCTTTGGACCCAGTCCCTTGCTATCTGGACCACAGACCTCGCTTTCTGCTCCTGTCCTCTCCAGTCTCCCCGGTTGCAACTGCACCAAGCACTGAATCTTTATCCAGCAGGGTGACAGCATAGTCTGGCTCTTTCTCCATTTCCCCCAGCTCCATTTTTTTTTTTTTTTTTGGTATAAACTTTATAAATCTATACACGGGGACTCACTTAGCGTTTGATAGGCAAAGACAAGTCATTGACTTTCAAACACCTCTTTCTCTTTCAAAAGGCCCAATTCTTGCAAATCAATAGCCTTAAATCACAAGACTATTGTCCCTTCATAAATTCTAAAAGCCGTCTAAGACACTCAAGCAGTAAGACAGGCGCAGTGTTCACTGCCCTTGGCTTTCATGACAAAAGAATGAGGAAGTCCCCACCCCATGGAAACCTGAGAGCAAGGAGAAGTAGGTGTGAAAAGCACCAAAACGTGTGTGTCTGGAGGTATACTACACTGGTGAATAAATCAAAACTGCTATTTTCCCATAACAGTAGTTGAACGGTTTGTGCACAAATATGTTTATTATATGCTGGGGCGCCTGCAGGGCTCAGCTGGTTAAGTGTCCGACTTCAGCTCAAGTCATGGTCTCACGGTTCATGGGTTTGAGCCCCACATTGGGCTCTGTGCTGAAGCCTGCTTCAGATTCTGTGTCTCCTTTCTCTCTCTCTGCCCCTCCCCTGCTCGCTGTTTCTGTCTCTGTCTCTGTCTCTCTCTCTCTCAAAAATAAATAAACATTTATTTTTTTTCAACGTTTTATTTATTTTTGGGGGACAGAGAGAGACAGAGCATGAACGGGGGAGGGGCAGAGAGAGAGGGAGACACAGAATCGGAAACAGGCTCCAGGCTCTGAGCCATCAGCCCAGAGCCCGACGCGGGGCTCGAACTCACGGAGCGCGAGATCGTGACCTGGCTGAAGTCGGACGCTTAACCGACCGCGCCACCCAGGCGCCCCAAAAATAAATAAACATTTAAAAAAAACATACGTTATGTGCTTATACAATGGTTGGTCCCAGTTGTGAATGTGTGTGCATGTGTGTGTTTGCTTAGAAACGAAGGCAGGACTGCCTCTGGAGTGTAGATGAGCAGGCAGTAGGATCCTGAGTAATACATGGATTTCTGAACTCTTCAAACATTCTGCCCTTGACATGTATTGTAGTTACCGTTAGAAAGAAATCGTAGATATACTTTTTAAAAAGAATGATCAAAGTAAAATAAAATGATTGAAACGGGGCTTTTGCGTGTGTTGGCATTCTGAATCACACTTCTGTCACAGCGGAGAAAACTGATGCCAAGGGAGCTGCCAGCAAGTGTAGAGGGTCAGGGACAAACCCGGTCTGCACCCTCCTTCGTGTTGTCTCCAGGGCTCAGGGCACATGGCAGAAAGCACCTAGAGAATCTCTAGGTCGCTGTGACGCTTTCCAGTCCAAGCGTGGATTCCCGAGGATATCGCCAGCCCGGGGCTTCCGCACCTTCTTCTCCAGGCTCCAGTTCCAGAGGAGGTGAGTTTCCAAAAGCAAGAAGACACTTTGGAAATCCTACCGTGCCATCAGACGCCCTGGTCAAGTCTCAGAGCTGGATTCATTCTGAACCACCCCCCAAGTCTGAGAACTGCCTGGTGTGGTAGCTGAATAATGACCCCCAAGATGTCCACGTACCAGTTCCCAGACCGTGTGAATACATTGCCTTCTATGTCAAAAAAACCCTGCAGACGTGTCTGCAGATCTTGAGACGGAGGGACGATCCTGGGTTATCCAGGTGGGCCCAGGCTTGTAAACAGATCGGATGTAGCCAAGGAACGAGTGGCCTTAGAAGCTGGAAGCACCAAGGACAGGTTATCCCCTGGAGCCTCGAGCAGGAACCAGCCCTGTCGACATCTTGATTTTAGCCAGCTGAGACGCCTTTCAGATTTCTGTAATCCCTGGAACTGTAACAGGATAAATATGTGCTGTTTTGAACCACTAAGTTTGTGGCAATTTGCTATAGCAGCCAAAGGGGGGGGGAAAGACACCTGACACAAAGCCAGAGAGAGGCCCCACCCCTCCATGCCCCCTGTCCCGATGGGATAATGGCTAGTCTTCAGCAAGCTCTTGCCTGTTACGGCGCTGCAGGGCTGCTCGGGGTTCATGGCCATTCACACATGTGCCTGCAGGGTCTGGATCAACAGAGGGCACTGAGCAAGGAGTACAGACCCTGTCTTCCTTTTGATTGTACTCGCTTCTGGAGCAGGAAGTGCTGAAAGCCTATCCTCGTTATCAAGAGGTCAAGCCTAAGTTCTGTTGATGACAAGAATTGGCAATTTGTGGCTACTATCTTCTCAATCAGGGGGCAGCCACTGAAATTCAAAAGGCAGTTGCACAAAAGGCATCACGGGAGCCCGGTCACTCCGGGCTTGGGTCTTACAGGCTGCCGTCCCACCCTGGCCTCCTTCCTAATGACCCATCCGGTGTCGTGTAGGGCGTCCTTTAAATAGCTTGCATTTCCAGCTTTTCATCTGTAAGATCAGGATTAATTATGCCTTCTCTCCAGGGATGCTATAAAACCTTAAATAAAGTCTGTGCTAATTTTCACACCATGATCAGCCAATGATGTGAGCACAACCTGACCGATGAGGGCTCCCAACACCTCTGAATCAGGTGAGAGAGTGGTACATTGTCACCTAATTCCTGACACCTCGCCAGGGGTGGAGCAGAAGATGGGAAAGCTGGACTGTTCTGGGCAAGAGAGAACCTACAGTCGCTGGCTGGCTGGCTTCCCTCCCCACCATACTCAGCTGCGATGTCTTCATGTTTAGCTAAAAGAATATTTCTTAAAGTGAAATGCAGGTAGAAGCCGAACACCCAACAAGTAAAAGCCATGAATGTGGGGTTATTTGGGTTGGCATGAGACACAGATCTCAGCGCCTGGCTGGTCCCCTCTGGCTGCCCCGGACTCTCAGAAAAACCTTCATAAGGCTCAGGGGAGCTGATCGACAAAAGCCCTGTCCCGGTCTGTTCACAGGGAGGTGAGAGCCAGGGGTCCCACCGGCTCCGGAATGTTTTTAATGACAACAGAGACCTTTCATGTGAAAAAACAGAGCCTTAGAATTATTGTCTCGTTGGGCAAATGTCAGACTAGTACCGGAGCGTGAATTATGGAGCAAAGGGAGCCACAAGCATCCGATAAATTGACGCCTTGTTTCACATCACCCCCGTCACCTGACTTGCAGCCCTGCGCTCTCTACATTAAACCACATGGCCCCTCACGCCTTCTCACACTACAGCATGTTTTCTCCTCTCTGCATCCCTGATTTGCCACTTCTAGAGCTTAACCCCTCTGGCCTTCCTTCCACTCTTCTCACGCCCAGCTTTCGCGCAGTCCTGTGCGCCTTAAAGACCCGTCTTTCCCCTGTGTGCCTTCCAGTCGGCTTCCCCATAAATACAGGGTAGTAGGAAATAAATGATGGTATATCCCAAGCACAGCGCCATGTGTTAACTAAGGAAAGGTCAGACGAAAAGAAACCTGAAAAATAACACGACTTATAAAATGCATGGGTTGCATACACAAGTAGCTTTTAACAAGCGCAGATCTTGAGTGGGGTCCTGAATGGTTTCTGGGGGTGCGTCCTGGCACCTTGTCATAGCTCTTACTGTTCTCTTTCTGCTCCCGGGTGGTGCCGCTACCACTCGGCCCTTGGCTCACTACACCTCCCCCTTGGGTCCTCCACCGCCACCCTGTTCTACCAGCACGACATGGCTCTTTCCCAGCGGCAGGTAGACATTAAGGTGCGGAAGGAGACGTGAAAGGCAGAACGACACCCAGCGGAGAATGTCTGCCTGGTAGGGTCAGAAGAATAGCAAACGCATGTGGAAATAGATGAAAACCAGTCAAATGGGAAAAGCGAAGTCTGTTTATCCTAAACTTGCTAGAGCAAGGGAGTCGGCCGCCGTCACTCGAGCTTTGGCAGAGACACAAAAGTTAGGGAAGGTGCCAGTAATTAATCAAGTCCTGGCCATTTGGGGCTGACTATGATGGGATTATTGCTTGGCTTCCTGGATTACTACTAGAGATAGTGGTCTGACTTACAGCAGGCTGGCTTCCTGGGCTGGTATGGGGATACTGGGTTGGTTTCCTGGGCAGGTTGTGGGTCAGAGTTCTATTTATATATATATACATGGTCTGGCCAGCGTCCACTGTGTATTCAGTCCCCCAGGCAAGCAAAACAAGCAGCCATATATACGCTGTCCACATCCGCCTCCAGGGGACGGGAGAGTGCAACGGGTTGACTGATGGCCCCTCCAGAAGTATGTCCGTATTCTAATCCCCAGTATCCATTTGGAAAAGAAGATCTTTACAGGTGTGATTAAGTTAAGGGTCTGGAGAGGAGATCATCCTAGATTACCCAGGTGGGCTCTTCATTCAACGACAGTGTCCCTAAAGGAGACAGATGAGGAGAAGACCAAGAGAGAAGGAACAGACCATGTGAAGACGGAGGAAGGGACTGGAGGGACACAGCCACAAGCCAAGGAACTTCTGGAGCCACCAAAACCTGGAAGAGGTGAGGAGAGATCCTTTCCTAAAGCTATCAGGGGGCGTGGCTCTACTGACACACTGATTTTGTATTTTTGGCCTCCAGCACTGGGAGAGAATAAATTTATGCTGTTTTCAGGGACAGAATTCATGGTGGGTTATTACAGCAGAGGGGTTCCAGGACGCACGGGCATCATAACCCCCTTCCTCCAGGTCTGCTTCGCCTAAGGAGGAGACACAAGAAAAACGGATGTTCCCCGTATCAAACACCCAAAATATGCAAAAGAAAACTGAAACATTCAAAATTTGGGTATTCCAAAATAACTTTACATTTCACACAAAGATAAATATCCAGATTTTTATTTCTTTGGCTTTTTATAAACATAGGCTCTCTTTGCTATGTGGTCAACAGTCCCTCGAGGGTGTATCTGTGGCTATTTACTTAAAAATGCACAGCAGCTAATACCGTTTATACGTAGGTGATTAATAATAAACTTCCTGAAAGAGCTTATTCACAACACCAGGGTAATATGCATGACAGGGACATTCATAACAGGGCATAACGGGCCAGAACATGTTACCTGAGAAACTAACTCATATTTAAGACTGGGCAAATTACCATCTTCGTATGTTCTCCCACCCCCTGGAATTTCTCTCTCCCCTCTTCCTCGTCCTGCATCCTGGTCACTTCTGAGTTAGCCTTGGTATTTTAGAAGCAAAAAAACATGTCTATGATGCATTTATTTCCAAGTTAAAACCCCAACTCTTCAAATTCTGGATTGATTGCCACTTTTCCCAATGCAACACCCTTGTCATATTAATCCTTTGTCCCTGATTAACTCTAGTAGCGTCTTTATTTTCAAGCAATAGTGTCTACAGATGTGATTAGCATGTGTAACAAATGCTCTTGGGAATTCACAGCAAGCCCCTCTCCACTCAGCATTCAGTTGCCATCACCTTGTGCCCACAGAGGATTGTACACTGTCCCTGAACATAGCCCCAGGAGCCGGTGGGCAAATTTATATCCACACAGAGGCAAACATTTTAGAGAATCCATTGGTGTATTCAAGTGTGGGTGACTCATGGATTCAACTCTTGCAAGATGTTGGCCTCTGCTGCCTACACGGTATTCCTGGATAGGACCCTGCGCACTGGCTGTCGGGAAATCAGGCCCCTTCTGGCACTATTTTAGCATCTTCCTTTTCTCCTCTTTGCAGATGGAAGAAGAAAGGATTGGTTCAAACATAAAGGGACACTCCATTTCAGCAGACCTATTTTCATAAATGAAAGCGAAGGACCCAGTCATCAACAAACGGACTTGGAAAGTCTCCAGCCCCCCAAATCAAATGTCAGATGTGTGTCACAAACCTTTAAAATGTGCACTTCCTAGAAGTGCACTTCTAGAGATCGATCCTAAGGAAATACCGGAGAAGAGCAGAAGGACATATGTCAAGGATATTAATTGCATTGGTGTTTACTGTAGCAAAAAGAAAAAAGAAATCTGAAAGCAACCTAAATGTCCAGCCATAGATGATCAGTAAATACATTATGATACAGCTTTTTAATGGAAAACATGGGAGTCATTAAAATGAGGCCAAAGGAATACATCCACGGACACGGAAAATGTTTATCACATATTTTAAGTGAAAGATTGCTTTAATGCCCTCTTCCTGCTGTAACAAATGACTGCAACCTTCGTGATTTAAAACAACAAAGACAAATGTATTATCTTGCAGTTCTGGAGGCTGGACACCACCTGTATTCCTTGGCTCGTGGTCCCTCCCTCTAGCTTCGAAACCAGGCATACAGCATCTTCAAATCTCTCTCTTTGACCTCTGCTTCTGTCATCACACCTCCTCTGACTCTGACCTTCCTGCCTCCCTCTTATAAGGACCCCTGTGATTACACTGGACCCACCCGGATAATCTAGGATAACCTTCCATCGCAAAATCCTTACCTAAATCACATCTAGAAAGTTCCTTTTGTCGGATAGGATAACATTCACAAATTCCTGGGATTAGACATGGACCTCTTTGGGGGACCGATATTCTTCCTGCCCCAAAAGATCAAACGGCAAAATAATAATATACGTAGGTAAATGTGATTCCAGTTCTGCTTTTGACATAAATTATATAAGCATTAGGCACTGAGAGATTTTAACAAGAGAATGAGAGGGGACGTAGGGTTTACATGTGCACGCACAAACTCATGCACACACATGGTTAAAATGTGCATTCCCTAGAGCCCGCCCACACCCTCAATTCCCCAAAGCCCCTTGTGATCTGACTTTCCGCCTCGTGAGCACACTGGCTCTTTCCTGCTCCTTCCAGGTCCTTCCAGCAGCCCCAGGTTCAGGCGGCTCCCACCGCCTAGAGTAAAACCTGAGAAATTTCCTCAGGTCTTCATGGGACAGGTAGCCCCTTCCTGGGATCTTCTACCTGGAGACACAGGCTGCTCTGCTCTCGTGTCCTACAAAACCACCTGAGGGGTCTGACTCTGATGGCACTTACCTTAGGAAGGCAGGGCACTGGGGCTCCCTTTTCAGGGGCCTGCCAACATCTGTGCCCCACTGCTTCCCCACGACAGTGGTCCTGGCCCTAAAGGAAGGGAAACCTGTTGGGATCGCTGCCCTAAATCTTCTCTCTTACTGTCCGACACCAATTCTGACACCAGCCGGATCTCTTGCGATTCAGCTCAACTCCCAGAGCCGGGGCAGACTCCGTGGGTTAAGGGCAAAGATTTGCAGAAGACCACCCCCACTTCAGATGGCAAGTGTATGTTTCAGGGCTGCCCACGCTGACTGGCTACAAATTCGGAGGATCCCGTGACCCCCTCAGGTTCAAGAACTTGCAAAAACAAGTCAAGGAGCTCACGGAGAGCACTGCACTTACTATTAAGGTTCTACTAAAGGACATAACTCAGAAACAGCCAGATGTCAGGGATGCAGGGGACAATAACTGGCCAGGGGCGGGTCACAGATGTAAAGTTCCCATGACCTCTCCCCAGGGAGTCAGGGCACGCCATCACCACAGCATACCAATAGGTGGGGTGTCCAGAGTCTTACTGGGATCTTATTACAACTCTGGCCATGTGCAGAGCTATGTCTAGCCCCTCTCCTCTCCCAGACCCCAGGTCTTTCAGGCGTGGGCCAGCCTAATCTTATATCAAGGGCCCACCCACCTTGAGTCACCTCATTAGCATAAACTCAAGTGTGGTTGGAAAGGGCTCGTTGCCAATAACAAAAGACACTCTCATCATGCAGGAAATTCCAAAGGTTTTGAACTCTTATACTAAGAACTGGCCATAAAGACCAGATATATTCTTTACTGTGCCAAACTCAGTTTTCACAACTCACCAGCCAGAAAGGGACCCTGCCTGCTTTTCTCTACTCTCTGCTCATTAACACCCATTTCCTTAGGGAGGATTGCAGCGTGGCAGAGATGTACCAAAAGGACCATGGATAACTGAAGAGTAGAAATGCACTGGGCTAACATTCACTCACATGGCACTGCCACGCAAGCTGTATATATATATTCCTCGTTCCTGAGCTTTCTAGCTCGTAGGACAGCTCCCCCTGCCACAGTAACCACACATCCCAAATGTCCATTTATTTCTCTATTCAACAGGGAATCAAGGTAGTGAGTCCAAGCAGAGCTCTGGTGTAGAGGAAACATAGCAGCAGACACAGTACCTGCCCCCGGGGAGCTTATAGTTTAGCTGGTGAGAGAGACACCAAACAACTAGTTAAACAATGATTTGATCGCAATGATGCACACAGGAAAAGTACTGGGTGCTATGTGGGCAGACGGCCAGGAGATGCAGCTCAGACTGCTGCACCGGGAAAGGCTAGTTTGGGCAGCTGCCGTCACCTTGGGAGCTGACACATGAGTAGGTGTCAGCATGGAAAAAGTCTGGAAGGTAGAAGCAGGAGGAGCACGATCCAAGCAGAGGAAATGTGCATGCAAGCTCTGAGTTGGAAGGCCTCGGTTCAAGAAACTGAAGCAAGGGTAGCATGGAGCGCAGAGAATGAGAAGCATGGAGCACAGAGAGAGAAGAAGCCACAGGAGCAAACGGGCAAGTAATGGAGGCCCCATGGGTCATAGTGAGGATGGGGTTAGATCTTCACAGCAATGGGGAGCCATTGAGTGGTTTACACAGGGGGACACCATGGTCAAATGTGGTTTTAAAAACCCAACTCTGCTGCAGGGTCAAGAAGAAGTTGAAGGGAGAGAAGGGGAGCTTGTGGAGGCAAAGAGGCAAATTTGACTGCTGCTTCTAAAACCCACAGAAGATATGATTGTGGCTTCACCCAAAATGGTGGCGAGAGTAGAGACAAGTGGATGGTTCTGGGAGGAAACACTTTTCTTCTGGCTGGTCTGTGAATTACGTCGACATGAGACAGATCAACGGGGAAAAAAAAATCAACTTTAATTATGCACTCCACATAAACATGAGAGAGTCCAAAGACAGGCAAAATGAGGTATATGTGTCATCCTGAACTAAGGAGAAGGGGGGGCAGGGGTCCGGAACTTCAAAGGGAAGGAAGACAATTCACAGGAAAATGAAAAAGAGTGAATGTTTGGTAAGCAAACATTTGCTAGGCCATACAGAGCAATGGGACATAGACTCTGATCAAACAGGCCTCTGCTAAGTTCCTCCTTGTCTACCACCCCGGTTCACATTATAATGTAATTATCTATGTGGTAGCTCTCTTCCTGGAGCAGGTCCTCTATTTAAATTCTTTTAGGCAGTCAGGGGGAAGGTCAAAGCTTCTTTGGGCCTTGATTGTTTCAGACCAAAATAATCTGCGTGCCAACATGGCACATATTGGGGCAATTCTCATTCTGAACCCCTAGGATGGTTATTAGGAAATATAATCAGTAGGACTTAGCAACTGATTGGATACAAAAATTCTGCAAGAAGAAGGTATAAAGGATGATGCCTGATGTTCTGGCTTGAGCTACCTGGTGGTGCTCTCACTTAGTAAACAATGGTGAAGGATCCAATTAGGGAACGAGTAGGGGGAATGGAGGCTCAGGACAGAGCAAGAGTTTATCTTCACCAATACAGTCCTGATTTCAAATATTCGGTTCTCTTGTCTTCATAAACTCTCCACATCTCTCAGGAAAATCTGGTATTTTGCTAATGAAGCCACATTTCCAGATTTCCTTTGGTACAAAAGTATCCTCAAATTTTCTTTTATCAGACTAAAAAGCCTTTGGGACCACCAATTTGGTTACCAAATCCGTGAGATATCCCTTTTGTTTGAGAAGTCATGTTCAGTAACCACTCTCCTAAAACTTGTAACCATTGTGAATTTTAGCACACTGATGATAAGAAACTCAAGTAAGCTGCTTTCTTTTAGGCAAAAAACAAAAACCATTTGGAAACTTCAACCTGGACACTTAATTCTCTCCTGGCAAAGACCAGATCCCTCTGAGATGATTATGACCACCACAACCCTACTCCATTTTCTGTATTCGACCTTGATTAAATAATGGGAAACATTTGGCTATAATGAGTCACCCGCCATTGTCAACAGCCAAAGAACTTTACCCCTAGGTCCCTTCTGCAACATGGCAACTTGCCCCACTAAACAGTGATTAATTCAGGAATATAGAGCTGATCTATAACCAGGTTCCAAGAGAAACATTTTAGTACTGTTTGTCATAAGCAGGAAAGGGTGAGCATACTGAGATGGTTACTAACCAATTTTCATAATCAAAAAGCATTGTACTCTATTGGCCAAAACATTAGTCATGGGATTAGAATCCATCTGCCCTTGAATAGTCTAATCCTCTTAAAAATAGCTCAGAGTAATCAGGTTAGCTTCACTGTAAATTTTAGTAAACCCATCACTCTTGTAAGAGTTTCAGAAAAAGAAAGATCAAACACTTTCTAAAATCCTTGATGCTGGTGAAACACTGGGCAAAATAAATGTTCTTACGAAGCACTTATATAATTGATTTAAGCTAAAATATACTAATAGAGATACATTTGCCATAACAAATGGGTTTATACTATAAAGACTTCCACTGTGGAAGCAAATTCTGAGTGCTGGTTTTCTAAATAACATGACAGTAACAAGAAAGGTCATAGGGAAATATCTCACCAAGCACTCTACTTTCTAGCAATTTTTAAATGGAAGCCCCTTTTAGCAATGCCAGTTAAGGATGTTATGAGTAAATGAAGTAGCCAATTGTTCTGTGACTTTCTGGTGAGCACAGTGCCCTCTCCCCAGCAGGCAATGCAGACTTGATGAGCAAACTCAGCTCAGGTCTTCAATGCATCCACTTTGCTCTGGCCAATTCACCAAATCCACTGTCACCTCAAGTCTCCTAAGTCTTTTTTACACGTCCCACATTACCAAGCCACAACCCCACCTTCCTACAGTTTGCAGAAGTGCTTCTGAAGCCAAGAATAGGATCACTAATGTGCTCTTGTAAGTTTCCACTTAGATTCAGTTCTACATTTGAACCTCTCCACATTATCCTGGACGCTCACTTATGGTCTTATTTACCCTCTGTCCAGTCCAGATTCAGCATATCAAACAATTATAAGGCACACCTGCCTATCTTCATTCAAATCACTGATACAGATGTTGAAGCTTACAGATTCTAGAACAATGTCATTTTTTTCAAGTTCAAATTGACATAAGATGGCATCATCACCCAAATGGTTATTCTTCCCAATAAGTGCCCTTGAATCCAAACCAAAGTTTTCTAAAGGCTTAGGTGAAGCTGAGCACACACACAGACACAGCCATGCATGCTTTGTGGACGTACACTGAATGCATGCATTCAGAAGGGCTCTAAATGTTTATTTATCTTTGAGAGAGAGAGTGAGCAGGGTAGGGGCAGAGGGAGAGAGGGAGACAGAGGATCTGAAACAGGCTTTGCATTGACAGAACTGACAGCACAGAGCCTGACGCGGGGCTCGAACTCATGAACCGTGAGATCGTGACCTGAGCTGAAGTTGGACTCTTAACTGACTGAGCCAAGCAGGTGCCCCAAAAGGGTTCTAAAATTCAAACTTCACTGAAAAACTAGAAAGGAGTCATTCTGCCTGATTCTACTCTACCTGACCATGGACTGTCCCTTCTTTGCTATTTATATAGGAGAAGTCAACCAGCCTGTCAAAAATAAAAAAGGCTACTATCTATACAGTTGCAATAAAAATGCTTTTTTAAATTTTTTTTTCAACGTTTATTTATTTTTGGGACAGAGAGAGACAGAGCATGAACGGGGGAAGGGCAGAGAGAGAGGGAGACACAGAATCGGAAACAGGCTCCAGGCTCTGAGCCATCAGCCCAGAGCCCGACGCGGGGCTCGAACTCACGGACCGTGAGATCGTGACCTGGCTGAAGTCGGACGCTTAACCAACTGCGCCACCCAGGCGCCCCGCAATAAAAATGCTTTAATACTTTCAGAGAATATTCCTGTGATGGTTAATTTTAGGTGTCAACTTGACTGGAACATGGTGCCCAGATATGTGATCAAATATTATTCTAGATGTTTCTGTAGGGTTTTTTGGGTTTTTTTTTATGACATTTACGTTTAAATTGGTGGACTTTAACTAAAGCAGGTTTCCCTCCATAATGTAGGTGGGCCTTATCCAACCAAATGAAGTCCTTACCAGAGCAAAAGACTGACCCCCTTGGAATAAGAAAGGATTCTTCCAGCAGACAACCTTCAGACTTGAGTTATGACATCATCCGCTCTTCCCCTAATAGCATGACAGTCTTCAGGTTCATGACCTAACTCAGCTCTTTCCTGGGTCTCCAGCCTGATGGCCTTCAGACTTGAATTACAAATTTTGAACTTGGCAGTATACACACACACTCACATACACACACACACACACACACACACACACACACACACGCACACATACTGGAGAACGCTGACTGATAGAATCAAAAGGTATTTTAATATTGAAAGTACAAAAATTTACTAATACAATGCACAGAAACAATCTTATACCTTTAGTTCTTCAAAGGAATCATTAATGACATTCTATTAGCTTCTTTATTCTCTTTAAGTAGCTCATATCCATTGCCCTTTAGACTTTTTTTCAGGATGTATCCACCTTCTTATTCGTCCTTGAAATCTTGGGTGAAGGAAAGTATATAAATATTTCACCTCTGCAATCCCAGTTTTCTACTATTCAGAAGATATCTACTGAATCATAGGTCAAAGATACAGCCACTGTCTGTGCAGAAGTCATAAGAACATTAATAACTCCTAGTGGATTTATGGGTCAGGCTTATTGAACAAAAAAATTACTTTCAGGGCACAAGACCCGCTTAAGGTAAATGAGAAAGGGAAGCATGAGTGAGAGAGAAAGAGACTGCACTCGCTCAGGGCAAGAGAATCCTACGCTCAACACCTGTGGGGGAGGGGAAGAAAGGCCATCTTGAATGTAGGCATTTCCAACAACAGCCACTCTACACACACACACACACACACACAGTGGCTATAACAATGATTTTTTTTTTTAACAAGCGATTTCTTGGGAGAGGTCTTGGTCTGATGAGATGCCACCATAAAGTAACAAAACCACAAAAGACCATGGAAATACACAATGATGGATAACACTGTGTAACACTGCCAAGTTACCTTCGCATTTCCATTACTTGTGGCAACAGGAGACAGACAGCATATGGGTAATAAAAAGCCATCAGTAATCCAAAAATCTAATTTTAGCAAATGGTTCAAAGTCCTCCCACAAGATCCTTTATGAAAAGGATTCATAAGTGTTGCGTCTGCAGTGAAGAGAGCCACAGAAGCTGTCTGAGAAGACCAGGCAGAGCCCAGATTTCTGGGAGAAGGGCACTGGGGAAGGTGACTTGGTCCCCAGCTCTGCCAGGCACCAGATGTCTCCCAGGGACTGGCTCCAGCTGTCCTCAAGAGGCTGATCCATACATGAGAACAATGGTTTCTTAATTCACCTCAAAAGAACTCTATACTGAGGCACCTGGCTGGCTCAGTCGGTAGGGTGATCTCGGGGTTGTGGGTTTGAGCCCCACGTTGGATGTAGAGACTGCTTAAAAATAAAATCTTGAAAAAAAATTTAAAAAGAACTCTTCACTCACCATGAGACTCACTTCTTGTGGTCAGCACATTCTCACCTCCTTGCAGATTCCAACACAGTCAGTCAAATTATAAAGAAAAAACTGATGAGCACGCAGTGAGGACAAGAGGAGATTGTGGAATGATTTTATGGATAGTGACATCAAGTCGTCAGGATACAGACAAACCTTTCAAAGAGATGAAACCATGTCTGCTGCCCCAGGCATCCTGTCCTGCAGACAGTGAAGTTCCCACACAGGAAAGGCCCTGCTTCCCACTCTCGTTCCCTGGGCCCATGTTGATAATCCGCCTCTGGTTCTAAGTGTGTCTAAAACTCCCCAAATACTCACCTACAGATTATTGCATAAGATGGATGCCCTGAGCTGAATTATGTCACCAAAATTCATATGATAAAGTCCTGACCCTAGCACCTCAGAATATGATTATATTTGGAGATAGTGTCTTTAAAGAGTAACTAAGTTAAAATGAGATTATTTCAAATGAGGTTCTAATTCCATATGACTGGTGTCCTTATATAAAAACAGAATTTGGGGGCACGTGGGTGGCTTAGTCAGTTAAGCATCTGACTCTTGAATTCAGCTCAGGTCATGATCTCACAGTATCATGAGTTTGAGCCCCGCATCGGGCTCTGTGTGCTGACCATGCGGAGCCTGCTCGGGATTCTCCCTCTCTCCTCTTTCTGCCCCTCACCCACTCACACTCTGTCTCTCTCAAAATAAATAAACTTAAAAAAAACAGAATTTGGACACAGATACACAAATGAACATTGGGAAACCATGCAAAGACACAGGAGAGGACGGCCATCTACAAGCCAGGGAGAGAGGCCTACCACCGTCTCCCACATTCCTCAGAAGGAACCAGCCCCGAGGACATCTTGATTTCAGAATTCCGGCCTCCAGAGAAGTCTGTGAGAAATTAAATCTTTGTTGTTTAAACCACCCCCTCTGGGTAGTTTGTTATGGCAGCCCCAGCAAACGAATACGCAGGTTATGTCAGAGTTACGTGTGGATTTTTCACTCTCTGAGAATAGGGTCTTTCACAATTTTAAGAGAGGTGTTTCTTACCCTACACACCACTACCATTTCAAACACTAAAAATTACTGCACTGGCCCCAGCTAATGAGCAGAGATATGCCTACTGCCAGAGTCTAGAGGAGGGAAGCTATTTTAAGAGGGGGAGGAGGGATTTTTATGTTGCTCAGATCACATAATTAGCTCAGAGTAATTGATGAGTATAGACGTAAGTCCTTAGTACATATGCATTCGTACCATTAAATATTCATGAAACGATTGTCTCCAACTGGAAGCTCAACATTCCTCTGCCCTTTTGTTCTCGACCCCTGCCATTCTCCCTCCCCCAAAATCATTCCACCTCGGAAGAAGCGTCTCGTTTTTTAATTGCCAAATCCGGTGGATGGTTTTCTGCCACTGCTTTCCCGGACCTCTCCTACAGTTGATTGTTTCCTCTTTGTTGAAACCCTCCCTCCACCATCTTCCACCTTATCACCTCACAGGAAGCTGGCCTTTCCATCTCTCCCTACCCCCTTTTGGTCTCTGCCATGATAGTTTTCCTCTTGACACCTCATAAATATTACTTACTATTCCTTGAATTTATGTCAACACGCTTCTCGTAGCACATAAATTTCCCTATCACTTCTATGCTGATGATCCAGATCCACACAAGAACTAGCTTCTCCCCATTGCCTTCAGCCTAGAATCACACGTCCCGCTTTCTGATGAGGAAGCCCAATTTTACTTCCGCTCCTACTGCACTGGAGAACCATTTGCGTGGCCCTTCCTGCAGCCCCTTGTCAGTGAGACCTCCACATCCTGAGAGAGGAAGCACATATTTTCTTGGTCCTCTCTGCCGCACAGACTCCTAAGTACCTGAGAATTTGCATCACCTATCGAATAAGGCAAACCCTCCTTCACGTGGCATTCGAGACCCTGGGAAAATGGCCCTGGTTTACCTTTCCAGCCTCTCCACCTTCCAATCTAGACAGAGGAGTCTGTTCCTTCTCGGATATTTCCAGGCCTTCGCTCATATTCTCCATGTTTAGAAAAGCTTCCCCTACTAATTTAGGAAGATCTTCTCATCTTCCTAATTTCAAAAAGAAAAAGGAAAAACTTCCTCCTTTTAGCTTTCACTGAAACTTAGCCAGGCAGAATGCCACCATATGCTTTGCTGCATAACGTATACATCCCACTATTAACAGTGTTTATTCTGTGTCGTGCTCATTTGTTTGTAAATCTGCCTTTGCTATCATTCCATGAGTCATTGCAGGGACCATGGCTCTCATCTCTGAAGCCTCTTGAGCCTGCTACCATCATTAACACGGTGACTCATGAGTATTCCTGAAGGGAACTAAACTCTTCCGGGGAGGAAGCATGGACAAGCCACATAAAACTGGGAGGACGACACGGCTCTACAACGAAATGCAAAGCACTATCCACACACAGAATTAGTATATCACTCATCCTCTTCAGGATTTAGGACTTTTGAACATTAAAATGCCCAGGAGGTATCACGGAGAACAGCACCAACCAAGGCTGGAGCACACACCCTGAAATTCCGGACGTAAAGCCTGGCCAGCTACAATTTTAAATGCTCTCGTCTTCAGTTTAGCTTCAGGGAATTAAAAATTGACCCTTCACCTATCTGAAAAGATTTTTGTTAAGATCACACAGTCTGTGAAATACAGCCCTTGATATCTGTGTAAGAAGGTGGCCTATGCAAAACTCAACTCTGAGGTTTCTAGAACCGTAGAACGTTCTCAAAAGGAACAAGCTAGGGGGTGGCTCATTTGTTCGCACACATCCTTCTGACTCCTCAGATACAGAGTGAGTGCCTACCTATGGTTCCAAGGGAAAACTGTGAGGTGACCTGGTGCAAAACCAGATTCTAAAGGACTGAGTTTGAATCGTACCTCTCACTGTTGACTTCTCACTGGAAGAAGAAAGGAAAGAAATTAGTCGTGATTTGGTTAAGAATTTTAGAAAGAACTATAGCTTATCAAGAATTTATGTCAATCTTTCCCAATAAAACCCTGGATCTTCTAACTTGAGACCTGGAACTTCAAGAAAATTGTGAAGACATGGGTCTTTCCCTAATGCTGGAGTCTAGACTATAAAAGGAAGTAAATTTGGCTTGGCAAGACGAAAGCTGCATAGGACTGTTAACACGTGTGCTGGCCTTATTTGCATGAACCACCCGCAACATTGGTGAATATCCTGGTGTTGAACTGTCCTCTTCCGAAATGATTATCTTTGGGGCCCCTTGGAGTGAGACATGAGCAGTTCCTGTTAGGATGAGTGTACCTC
Organism: Felis catus; assembly: GCF_018350175.1. Classification (NCBI taxonomy): domain Eukaryota; kingdom Metazoa; phylum Chordata; class Mammalia; order Carnivora; family Felidae; genus Felis; species Felis catus. The sequence continues at coordinate 231,485,856 of NC_058368.1, read as the reverse complement.
ACCAGCATCCCTTCCCCTGGGAAGAGGGAGATATGGGAACACAGAATGCAGACTTCAGAGAGGAAGTTTACAATGAGGTGAAGGGGAACACCATCTTCTCTTTGACCTTGTAGCGGATGGACTTTGAATGTGTGCATATAATGCATGCGGGGGTGGGGAGGTGACTTCCCTCTGAAAACCACATCTCATAACCATTGTTAACTATTCTTGGTATTGTACTTTCTATCATTTACCCATAGACATTCAGTAGAACCTTACCAACGCAGCCCGATTTCAACTGTGGGCTCTAAATGGAAGGGCTTGATTTATGTCGGAGACAGAGAGGCAAAGGCGGTCAGTGATACCCCTTTCTCAGGGTGGAGTACAGGCCCTTTAGCCTTTGCCAAAAGACGGAGGCCCGTGTCCACCAGAGGGGACTCTCCACGTGGGCCACTGGTGGCAAGGACCGTAGGCTAGTCCGAGGAGTTGAGGCTGGGGATAAAGGTCATGAGAGAGCCCATCCCAAATCCACAGAAGCCTCCCAAATACCCAGGAGATTGCTTCAGGGGGGGCAGGCACCTGCAGGGGGAAGTTTGAGGTAGTGTCACTCTGAGAGTTAAAGAAAATGTGACTTCAATTTGAACCTGGGGGCTGCTAAGGGCCAGACACCCGGGCACCACTTCAAAGTAGTTCTCTTTTACGAAGCTGCTTCCTTGTACTTTTCTTCTCATTAAGGAGAGCTCCAAATACCAGGTTGTTGAAGAGCATTATCATCATTTTTAGTTCCAGATTCTCCTGGTCATGAAATAGATACACTCTTATTTTCAGGAGAATCTGGGCGGCGTGGTATCTACTGAATGAGTACTGACTGCAGAGACTTTGACTCTTCCATTGGCTTCCCCTAACATTGCCCACTTAGGAATCAGAGTAAGAAATGTGTGTGTGTGTGTGTGTGTGTGTGTGTGTGTGTGTGGACGCTCGCGTGCCATACGGCCTACACTGTGAGGTACAGGAGGAAAAAAATGTACGATGTTAGAGAACTGTAACCTTTTTTGGCAGTTTCACATAACCAATGAATTGTTACCTCTTTCACATTTTTAAAGCCTTAAGTTTACTTGACAAAAATTAATGAACAATGGAAGAGCAGCATAAACACTTGGAATTATTACCCAGGACATCTCGTACTTATCAATTTATGCAGAATGACCGGCTCTCTTGGAACAACTCATTAAAGTGGAGAACGGGACTTCTGGCCCGTAATTCTTTCTGGAAGACCAGTCCTAGATGTCACTGACTAATTGGGCTAATTGGAGGAGAAAAATGGCACAAAATGTTCCTCCAACATATACATTAATTTGCTTTTATTTTCAGCTGAGTCCTTCATATCTAATTGTATTGATTTGTAGTTCTGAACAAATGAGAGATTCGAAGGGGAAAAAAACATTTATAAAGGATAATTCCAAAAGAAAATAAAGATAAAGAAGAAGAAGAAGGTCAAAAGTGCTATAAAATCTAAAACATTATTCTTTTGACAACCGTTTTAAGATACCACAATCACTTAAAACTCACTAAAAATATCGTCTTGAACACTCTCAGGAACTGAGAACTGCGTGTCCCAAATAATTGTCAACATGACATAGAGCTTTTGCTTTGCTGTGAGGCAGTTCCCAACTGACAAATGAGTTGTGCTCAAAAAGTTCTTTTGAAGTTAATTGTTCAGAACTCAGGCCGGCTCACAAAAGAAAATTAACCCTACACGCTTCTTGTTTTAGTTTCCTCGGCCGACCGTGCAGAGTACTGAAGACCATGGGGGGTTCAACACCGAAATGTATTGTCTCACAGTTCGGGACATTACAGGTCCAAGATCAAGGTGAGGGCAAGTTGGTTCCCATGAGGCCTGTGAGGAAGAGTCTGCTGTGTGCCCCTCTCCTCGCATCTGGGGATTTGCTGGCAATCTTTTGCATCCCCTCCCCTCCGGGTGTATATCTGTCTATGGGTCCAAGTTCCCCTTTTTTATAGGACAACAGTCATACGAGATGAGGGGCCCGCCCTGCTCCAGCAAAGCCTCACCTTAGCTAATCACAACTGCAATGACCTTATCTCCAAATGAGGTCACAATCTGAGGTCAAGGTTCAACAAATGAATCTGAGGGGGACACAGTTCAACCTGTAACACTCCCAAAGGGCCCTTCGAGCACAGGGTCACTGACAACGTGCTTCTGCCAGGGGGGCCAAGGCGGGTAGTAATGCCTCTTCCTCAGGCCAGGCAAGTGGCCTTTTAGCCTTCACCAGAAGATGGGGGTGGGGTGCGGTGTCAGGAGCTTCTCGGGGCTCACAGCTCCACCTGAGGTGGGGGAAGCGGGAGAACAGGGCTGAGCCCTCCGGCCCCAGGGAGCTGTGAGTTCTCCTGGCCAGCCCAGCGAGTCGGGGTACTGGAACACAGTACTGGAGAAGGTGTGGGTCCCCTCTGAAGGCACCCGGCAGAGATTCTCCAACTTCAAACACAGCAGGATCCCCTGGCTGGCCTGTTGAAACAGACTCCTGGGCCACAGGGCCGGTTTCTGGTAGGTTTGGCATCGGGCCTGGGATATTGCATGTCTAACAAGTTCCCGGGTGAGGCTGACGCTGCTGGTCATGGTTTACCATCTGCAAATCGTTGTCCCGAGAGACACATTATTGAAAAGATCTGCTTTCTGATTAAAAAAAAAAAATGTGCACCCCCTGAGGAGAAACCTCCATAGGAAGAGGGGGGTTGAACGGTGGTCTCCCCAAAGACAAGTCTGCCAGGAACCTCGGGATGTGAACTGACTTGGAAAAAGGGCTTTTGCAAATGTGTTCTTTTAAGTTTATTTTGAGAGACAGAAGGAGAGAGACAGGGAGGGAGAGAACCAGTAGGGGAGGGACAGAGAGAGGAGGACAGAAGATCGGAAGCAAACTCTGCGTTGACAGCAGAGAGCCGCGGGGCTGGAGCTCACGAACTGTGAGATCATGACCTGAGCCGAAGTTGGACGCTTAACCGACCGAGCCACCCAGGCGCCCCTGCAAATGTTATTAAGGACCTGAGATTAGATCATCCTGGATTAACCAGGCGGTTCTAAGTCCAATGGGGCACGTCCCTGTAAGAGACAGAAGAGAAGACACAGAGGGCACGAGATGACGGAGGCAGAGATGGGGGTGATACCACCACAGACCGAGGAAGGGCAGGAACCCCCAGAAGCTGCAGGAGGAAAGGAAGGGCCCCCCGCAACCAGGGACTTCAAAGGGAGCGTGGCCTTGCCGACACTTGATTTCTGTGAAAGGATAAAACTTCTATCATTTTGAGCTACTGAGTTTGTGGTAATCTGTCACGGCAGCCCTGGGAAACTAATACAGGGAGATTCTTTGACTAAAGATTAAATAAGCCTCAACTGATCCAAAGACAAGGCCATTTTCCTAATTTTTCCCAGGGACAGATAAATCACAAATTAATACCAGCCACCCTTCTGCAGTCTCTCGCCCTAAAATTAACATGCTTCCAAGGAAATAATATTGCATTACATAGAGAATCTGTGGGGCATTTTCTTCAGCAGCTAATAAAAATGTGCTCCGTAGAGGGGCTTTATATACAGTCAAAACACTGTGAAACCATACAAGGTCGTAAATAGGAGGAGCTATGGCCGGCGGACCCACAGCTGGGGCCCCAGGACTCCCCCAGCACAAAGCAGATTCTGGCACACGACCCACCTCTCTCAGAGTGAAACGGGGCCCCGTGAAGCCGAGAAGCCAGAGAAACGCCAGCCACCGACAGAACGGAGCAGAGAGAGAGAGAACTGAACACACAGACAGAGAACTGGACCCAGCCACGGTGAAGAGGAAGGGGTGCCCAGGGATCCTTCAGAGCACTCAGAGGTGGCCGCGCTGGGGAGGACCACAGGAGCCAACAGGCCAGAGGGCAGAGGCAGAGAACACTGAACTTTCCGCCTGCACCAAAGCCACACCGCCACTGTGGAGTGGAGGCAGTCTGGAGACGGTCCTGGCCCAAACCCTTCAGCCCTTCCCGTGCTCACGAGTCAGGGATTCGTGGATCTCAAGGCCCACCAGAGAACGGGACATACAGGACCAGGCAGGTTCTGTGTTAATCACGGGATTCATTCTGGGAAAAATGAACTTGCCTCCAGAGGACGTTCAGGAGTCGCCCCAAGTCAACACAGTAAGATGACGCAGACCGGAGTTTAAACGACCATACCAAGGGGAAGACCCAGGCCCTCCCAGCATAGGTCCTTGTATTCTGTGGGCTGGTATCATCCCTTCCTGGCGCTTTGGAGACACAGGGAGGGAAAGGAGAGTTTCCGGGAAAATCTACTCCCGAGCACATGTCACCTAAGCAGAGACTGCTAATATTCTGCAGGAAGTCATCAGGGCCTTACAAACGGAGGGAGCAAACTGCAGCCCAGGTGGCCATGGGGCCCAGAGGAGGGTCAGCGGAACCTGAGAGGAGCCCCCCAACCCAGACAGGGCCAGAAGAGGAGCTCCTCCCAAAACACAGGCCATGAACTCACTGCCCGAGGAGGCACAAAGCTGGACGGCACATCCCACTGCACTGCTTGTGTGTCTCAGTAAATAAACACGTTGAGCAACACACACATCACACATAATCTAGTATCGATGGTAGAGATGTATTAGTAAAATCGTATTGTGTATTAATGTCACACGTAACGTGTTAATAGTCACATACGTCATACGTGTAAGAGAACAATACATATTACATGTATTGCATATATTAATAAATTACACATGTGTCTATTACGCCATCTCATAAATTATTTATGTGTATAGCTATGTCTACCCGTCTCTATCCATCTGTCTCACTCCAGAGTGTAGCGGCCCTCAACACATCCCTTCGTCCACCTTCGTAAAATTCTACACGAGAAGCTCTATTCGACCGTCGTAGAGAGAGGTCCTGAGTGTGCCTGGCAGACAGCGTGTCACGAGACTTACTTCAGCCTGGATGTGTGATGTGACTCACTGCTCTGTACCCAGAAATGGGAAAGAACTTCCTGGTTTCGATGCCATTTCTGAGTCGGAAGCGCTAATGTCCCCTTCAGCAGGTGTCCAGAGAAGTCAAGTAGTGGTCAGGAGGGTCCCGTTCCCTTCACTCTGCCTGCTTTCCAGATGGGTTTCTCCAACCCTCATCACACTTGACTTTCCTTTCTTGCTCCAGTTCAGACAAGCCCTGGGGCATAAGATGAGACAGTGATGCCTCCTTGCTGCCCCGCCCCCCAGGACTTCGTCTTCTCCATCCATTTCCTCCGGACAGCGTGGGACACAGGATAACGGACGCTATATACTGCTGCCTGCCTTCACCCCAGGAACATCAGACTGACTCCCGCTTCTTCTGCCGGCCCCTCCCGCCTGTGTAAACAGACTGGTTCACCCCACGGCAGCCACAGGGTCTAAACCGATCTCCAGTGAAAGGGAGAACAAGATCAGAGACCGCTGTGCCCGCACAAACCACTTCATGGCTAGGCCAACACTCTAAGGGAAGCATTAAAAATACACACATTTCGAGAGGATGATTTCTTCCTCTCCATCTCTACAACAGAGCTCTAATAGTTGGTTTTCTTGCACATAATTTTTCCTAGTAATTAAAAATGATGGCACAGTATGTAAATGGCCTAAAATCTCAGTGACAGAGAGGGTGTTTGAGGCTCTTGTTTATAAATACTATCAGTTTCCTGGCAGTGAAGGAACTCAATTTACTAAGACCAGCAGAAAGCACTTATATGATAAACCTACTGTTCCGGTTTTCCTTAGAAACATTTGTAATCTACTCTATCAGGGATGGAGATTTTCTATTAAAAATATATCAACACCCTCATAAAGGCCATTTTCCCCTTGCAATTTATTCTGAGTAATAACATCCAAGCCATGAATTTGCTGACAATCAATTTTTTTGCTTCTCTATGCAATTCGGCTCAAGAGTATCTTCGGCTCAAACCCAAAATAACATTCAATTACCAGGTGTGGTGACTGCACACCCTACGATGCTCCCTGTTTTGTGGTGACATATCTACATATCACCACTGGCCCTACAGCCTGAGCCTCACGAGGGCTTGCTGTTCGACTTTAAATGGGTTTAATTGACTCCAAACATGAGAAATGTGAGTATTGAACCTCAACTACATCATGAAGAATGTCTCCGGGGTATAGACGTGTGAAAGAGTCACTTAGATGTTGATGAGGGGCGCCCTCTTGATCACGTTTTTCATCACAGAAAATAGTGAAAGGCATGAAACCAGTGAGTCTAGCGGCTTGAGTAAAGAAACTCAAAGACGGGGATGCTCGAGGCTGCCTCCCGCTTCATTCTGGAAGGCTGCTGGGATGGACTGTGGTAATTATAGCTTTTATCCGCCCTGCCCTTTCCCTTCCCCCCCCCCCATTTCTTCCAGTAACGAAACCCCCTTGTGAGAAACTCTTTCCAACCAACGTATTTAAGACTTATGATTCAGGCTTGGTCCCTCCAGGAAACACAAGCCCCTGACCACAGTGATTACTTCAGGGACGGACACAGCCACTTGGGCCAGAGAAAGTGGTCCCCCTCCCCCAACAGGGACATGGCTGGCATCATCAGAAAGGAGACACCCTCCACGGATTGCTAGCATCACCACCGGGAAGACATGAGCCCAGGTGTGCCGGCAGCCACCTCTGACAACACATGGACAACCTACCTGAGAAGGAAAGAATTCGAAGAAGCAGATTCAGAAGGTGGAGAGGCAGAATCCTGACGTCACCGCACGTGCTCCTTGGACCTAGGCACTCCTGGATGCAAGAAACAAACGCTAAGTTAATTTGAGCTGTGTTTCTGTCGCCGGTAGCTAAAAATATCCTCACACAGACCCTGAGGACAAAATCACAACCTGTTTCTAGGCTAAACCAAAACTCTCATTTCTGCCAACCGCAACACTTCTGACACCAACTGTGTAGGCTCTACAGACCGAAAAAGGCTGATTCTAACTACCTGGCATCAGCCCAGACCCCACAGATTAAGGGCTGAGTCCCATAGGAATGCCCTCACTTCAGACACCAACCGAAAGTCTTGGCCTCTGGCATTTTTGACCAACAGACTGGCTATAAATGAAGGGTTCCCATGACCCCCTTCTCGGGTCCAATAATTTGCTAGGAACAGCTCACAGAACTCAGGAGTGTTTGACTTACTATGTGGAGGTTTACTATAAAGGATATGACTCGGTAACAGCCAAATGGATGCACAGGGCGATGTGTAAGGGGGAGGGAGGGAGAGAGGCTTCCAACCCCAATCTGGGCACAACTTGATGTACTCAACAACACAGAAGCTTTCTGAAAAGCCCTGTTGTTTCAGGTTCTTGTGGGGGTTCCATTATGTAGGTATGATCGATTAAATTATTAATCACTGGTGATTAGCTTAATCTCCAGCCCCTCTCCATTCCCTGGAGATCAGGGGTATGGCTCAAAGTCCTACCCCTCTAATCCCAAGCTTGGCTTCTCTAGCAACCAGCCCCATCCTCCACAGTCACCTTAATAGTATAAACTCAGGTCTGGTTGAAAGGGCTTTATGATGAATCACGGAAGATGTTCCTCTCACTCTTAAATTCTAGGGATCCTAGGAGGTCTGTGCCAAGAATTGGAGATAAAGACCAAGGATATCACACTTATTATGTCACAATATTGTATAGGCAAATCTTGTCTGAGTTTTAAGGGTGACAACTTTCAGACCTTGGGTCGTCGGCTAATTTCAATGCAAGAAGTAAATAAAAACAAAGATTTTATTTTTCATTTTTTGCTTTTATTTTTGTTTTTATCTTGCCTTATTGGTGTTCTAAGAATGTTAAGATATACTAGGACGAGCAACAATCGGACATAAATTGTCTCAAAAGGCATTTCTTGAGCCGAGTTCTAAGGCAGCAAGGGTTCCCAGTGACAGCGTTGGTGAACAGGACTTTGTGCTCTGTGTTTGGACATTTGTGCTTCTCTGCTGTTGTCGTCCAGGGCCTGAAATCTGTGCAGAATCAAGAAAGTGTTGGCTCATCGTCAGAATCTGACCTGCTCGGATAAGGGAAGATGGTGGCCGTGGCAAGATTGCGGTTCCTGGCGCGTGAACCATGGCTCATGGGCTATCTGGAGGCTGGTTTCTCCCAGCGCCGCTATTAATAAGATCATTGCTACATTTCCCTTTCTGACATGAATAATTTATTTGTGGCCACTCTCCCTGAAATCTCACAAGAGGTACAACTCCTTCCTTTTTGTTTTAAGAAAGTTGCTGTGGGGGCTCTTGAGGGACAGGGGTTTAAGCAAAAAATAAACTAACAGAAATCAAATGTAGTGGCATATGTCAACTCAGCAAATGTGAATTCAGTGTTTCTTTCAAGAACGACATTATGCTGGGGGAGGGTGCAAGGGAGGAAGAGACATACAGAAATGAACCACCACCCTGTCCCCACTGAGTATGCAGTCCAGTGGATGTGAGGGAAGGAGCTTAAGCAAGAGAGGGAAGACAGACATATACATCTAAACAGTAAGACAGCAATAAATAAATAAATAAATAAATAAATAAATAAATAAATAGTAAGACAATAAAAATATGCCATAAGAAAAATAAAAGACAGCTAAAATACAGGGAAGCTAATATTTAATAGGGGGAAGATAGGGGCTTTTTCAGATGTATTTATATATGCATTTCCCAAAGTTTGTCCTATAAAACACTCGTCTGATGAGATGCACCTTGAAGAAACGGTTCTACGGTCCAATATATTTCCGGGAAATGATGATTTCCATTATGTCACGATTATCCCACCTTACAAATACCCAATATATTCTAGCTTATTCAAGGCTCTGATTAGTTCTACTGAAAGGAAACTATTTAACACAATATTTCCCAAAGTTACCTGACTATAGATATGATGGGAGTTCTCTATGGAAGATATTCCAAGTCATGCTAATGTATATCACATAAGGAAAGATTCCTGATTTCATGGTGCAGACCCAGACGTTCCATAAGATTGGATTTCTTGGAAATCCCACAGATTGTTACCTCAACTGTTGGCTTCAAATTAGTTAGTAAACCTGCTTTGTTCCACCAAAAGAGAAATGAATGAATAAATGAATGAATGAATGAATGAATGAATGAATGAATAAATGTCATGACCTTTGCTAAGAGATGGTGCACATTCTACTAAAATTTCAGATGTGTTTAAAATTTGACAGGGGCTATAAACAGCAAAGAATGGATATCTTCAAATTTTTGTTTAAACAGAGGATTATACACACATATGTCTGTATACATATATATTTCACATGTATACATTGTGTATAAATACCCATGTGTATTTCATCTGCCACGTGTACATATATATGTACATGCATTTGTGTACATATCCCCTTCATGTGCTCACTGTGATCATTAAGAAGCACTTGCAAATTCATGCGGTTTTAAAAAAATTATCATCAAGATATGCTTTAACCCACTCTTCGTATTGTGAATGGCCAAGCTCTCATTTCAAAGGGGAGAAAGTAGATGGAAAGGAAGGGTGAGAGGGAAGCATCAAACAAAAGACTGGGGGTCACTGAGAACGTGGCCTAAGTCGCTTTTGAGAACCAGAAGAAGGCCAAACACTGACAAGGTTCAAGAGCCCTTAAACCTTGCCCTTCCCTCCTCAAATGGCACAGGCATGGGCAGTGGCCATCCAGCTCCCATCCTAGGCGATGCCCCCTCCCTGGAGCCCATCAGCAGGGAGAGAGGATCCAGCCTACTCCCTCCAACACCCACCTTTTGTGGGGATCTCTCTGGAGACCCAAACAAGGGGAAAAGGTTCTCAGCAGCAGCATACATGCATATATATATATACATCCATCACAAGTGCAGTAAACCTGTCCCCTGTAGAATTTTATATTTAAAAGGACATAGCTCTACCTGATTGGCAAGAAAAGGATTATCTTTCATCTAGAGATGGTCATCTCCAGATAGATGGACTGAGTTACTTGTCAAGAATTATGTTTCCCCGAGCCTTGCACTGAATGTCAACAACAGTATTAGGAACTGAGCGCCCACAGAGCAGGGTCTCTGCTTTGTAGAACACACAATAGTATTTGCATACTACATTTAGCAAAGTGGCTTAGATGGGCCGAGACATTTTGCAGAGTATAATTATGCGATCTGATGTTTGACTTATCTGCGAGCCCTCACCATATTTTGTCCCTTTTCAAGTCAGCAAGAGCTCTTCTTCTGGTGGCTTCAGGTCACATGTTTGAGATCCATTCTTCTCCCTTGAAGTAATTAAGCTTCATTTGCCGGTTTCATGGAATTCAAGCAGAGGATCTGAAATACAAGACAGATAGGAGTTAACTTTCTCTGAACAATTTCAAAGAAGACTTAATGAATAACAATCAACTGGAACGAATACTTGATCGATGGACTGAGGTGATAAGCAGGAATAAAGCAAGAGCACAGCCCAGAAGCCCACACCAGGAAGAACCTTAAAGCTATCGACAAAACAGATAGGAAATGTAAAACATTTCAATCAGTACCAACTTTGGCAGATGAGTAAACGTTTGACTAATGCATCTTATCAGTTGTAAATCAGCTTTGAACGGCCATAAGATGTCATAAGACCATCTGAAAGGAAATTGAGGGGGGGGGGAGCCTAAGTCCAAAAAAAAAAATCATCATATTTTATGGCATTTGTACTGGAATTATTTCTAGAATAATGCAATTTCATAGCTATAATTCAAACTAGGTTTTAGTCTATTGGTTTAACTGCAGCACAGCTAAAATTTAGAAGTTTTTATAGTGCTCAATCCTACATAATGGTGGATAGAAAACTTAGAATTCAATTACAGTACAGGAGACTGTGCTCCTTTCTTCCCTTCACAATGGACTTCATTTGGAGACCTACTAAATAAATAGCAGCTTCCAAATTTCTAACCCAATGAATATACAAATGGGGTGGCTTACTAATCCAAAAGCACTATCAAGAGATGCAGAGATTATTAAATGCAGCATAGGAACATTACAAAAAAAGTAATTCTCTAAAAGAGTAACTCTTGTTCAGGTAAAATATATCCTGATCCTGACATAGTTTTAAATATATTACACGATAAGGGGCATCAGGGTGGCTCAGTCAGTTTAGCATCCAACTCTTGATTTCGGCTCAGGTCATGATCCCAGGGTTGTGGTGCTGGGCTCTGTGCTGAGTGTGGAGCCTGCTTGAGATTCTCTCTCTCTCCCTCTAATAAAAATAAATATAAAAAATCTTAGGGTGCCTGGGTGACTCATTCGGTTGAGCATCCAACTTCAACTCAGGTCACAATCTCACGGTTCTGAGTTCGAGCCCCCCATCAGGCTCTGCGCTGCCAGCTCAGAGCCTGGAACCTGCTTCAGATTCTGTGTCTCCCTCGCTCTCTGCCCCTCCCCCACTCATGCTGTCTCTCTCTTTCAAAAATAAATAAATAAATAGTAACAGAAAAGAATTGTTTTAAACCTTAAATATATCACATGACTAAATAATTATACAAATTCCTATAAATTAACAGGTGGCATCAGAATGAATCTAGAAAGGATCCAGCTGAGAGCTAGAGGTCTCACTTTTTATCTTGAAGAAACTGGAAGAGAGAAGAAACACTAGGCCCCCAGGATACCAGCACATCTGGACACCAAGGACAGCTATGCACTTGCAGCTACTTCCAGGGGCATCTGCTGCCCTGTAGATGGGCAACTAGCGGCTCAGTGTTTTGCTTTCTCAGAAAAAGAGAAAGGGACTACAGGATTATTTAGAGTTCAGTTTGAGAGATTATCTAATTCAAATGTCTCAGTTTGGTCCAAGAAAATGAAATCCAAAGAAACTACCTGGCTTGCCCAAGATCAGAGAGCGAATTCTTGGCGACCTGACCTACCTAGAGCCCAGCCTCCTGATTTCCAGGCTCTGATGGCTTATCCTACACTAGAGCCAAGCATGGCCTTGTCTCCTGGGATGGGCATCCCCTTACGACAACCTTCTCTCCTCCAGGCCCTGGATGTCTTTGGCTGGCTGAGCTGGCAGGAACCACAAGAGCACCTCGCCATCGTATCTGAATCTCAGAATGGGTCAGCAGTCGGTTGTGGAACAGGTCTTGACTCAGAGGATTCCACTGAGCGGTAAGTTCCAGCATGTCACGTATATTCATGTCGGTCTGGGAGTTTCTGCATACAGTGCTTTGTCAATATGCATGCATTATGCATCACGCCTGCTCAGTGAGCTAGCTGGTGTGCGAAGAACCAAGGGCTGTAGCGGCACAGCTGATAACTTCAGTCACTGTGAGCCCCCAGGCAATGACCTGTAGCCTTCAACTATGGTCTTGTCATTCCTACCCTGGGCAGTATAAAAGGGATTATTTTGAAACCAAATATTTAATATTTAAGAAAGGACATACATAGTAAATATGAAATATGCAATAGATTTGTTTAGCCCATTAAGAAAAGCACATTTCCTTCTTGGAGTTAGCCACACGGAGTGGGGGTTGGGGTTGGGGGTGGGATGCAGATTTATGCAAATTAGCATCGTGCCAAGAGCCTTGATTTATTTCAAAACCATGAAGATTCCATTGCTCTTGGTAAACCTTACAGATTTTCTTTAAAGGAATCATTTGTTTGCTATTGTACTGAACGATGCTTTATCATGTGTGTGTGTGTGTGTGTGTGTGTGTGTGTGTGTGTGTTACACACACTTTAATTTAGTCTTATAGCCTCTCGTCCTCGCTATCGATTTTTATGAGTTTGGTTTCCTATGTATTCAAAGAGATTTGTAAGTCAAATCCACTTTCTGTTTTTAAGGATGCTTTATGTTTTAGGAATTAAATAATGCATTTTTATTTTTTAAATGTTATGTCACGCTGTGCTCACCACAAGTGCGTCTGCCACCTGCCCCCATACGACACTATTCCAACACCATTGACTTTCTTCCTTCTGTTGTACCTTTCACCCCCGTGACTTATTCATCCCATAACTGGAAGCCTGTATCTCCCTCTTCCCTTCACCCATGCCCCCATTATTAAAATACTGTACTGTTAAATGAGTTTTTAAAACGTAAACTAGATACTATACCGACCGTTTAAAAGGGAAAAGGGATTATCACAAGTGTGTTTGCATCCCACTCAAATCAAGTATGTGCAATGAACTCCGTGGCAGAGTGTTCCGGGACGGAGCAGTAGAGAAAAGCTACCTGTGGTACCGAGAGATGGCCACTGGCTTTCTCATGATCCCCAAGTAGGGTCACGTTCCTTGCAAATTCTGAGGGCTGACTGACGCAGCAGGCATGATGACGGCTGCCACCAGCAGGGAATCCAGCTGACATGCCCCTGCGCTCACTCGAGGCCGGAGCCTGTGCGAGGCTTCCTCTCACTGCAGACGGCATTCCTTCTCCTTGGCCAGGAAGTTTTGTCCGTGGTGGGTCATTTTCTCAGATACATGGATCCGATAAGGGTAAAGAAGCTGTGAGTTCTTTGGTTCTGTGTAGCAGACCCTTTTTTTAAATCCGTGGTTAGCACCGAATCCTAGTACCTGGGGTCAGATTCCTAGTTCCGGGGGTCAGAGAAGTGAGTAACTAACTTTACCAAATTGCTGGTGCTCTGGAAATCAGGCCATGGTAGAAACCTAACCACCAGCCCCTTAGGCAAGATACCCGGGGAGAATATGTTTTCATAAGGAGATTAGGCATCAGACTTTGTTTTTGTTTTTTCTTCCTAATCAAATGAATGAATGTCCCAGGGCTCTACGCTGAAGTCGACCAACACACCAACATAAAAGAAATGAAAACACCCGAAGGTGTTTCACATCCTGCCAGCTGGGTTGATATTGTCTCGAGGCCCCAGTAACTCCTGCCTCTGCACTTGTCCTACGGCACCTGGGGAGCACACCTAGGGAGCGCCCATGGGCATCCTACGGCAGCTGAGCCACTCTGGAACCCACAGCCCACCCCACCGGCCCTCACTTGAATGGGCTCCTCTCATCTCCTTCAGGGGGCTTCAGAGAAATTCAGAAGGTGTCACTGAACACTACAGAGGAAAGCAAAGCTTCCTAGAAAAGTATGGATGTGAGCTGGACCTCAAAACACGGTGCATAAAATGACCTCGCTTACTGTAGATCAGTGTTCCTCAACCTGCTTTTCATCATCACCTCTCCCCCCACAAGGAGCCTTTTTAGCTTTTTCCTAATCGCCCTTCCCCAAGACATTTTAGTGCCTGTATCTCTGGTTATGCACCTTGACCCTGTAAAAGGTCCACAAACCATTGTAATATCTACGATTTTTTTCACTCCCCACCTTAAGAATCAATTTTTGCCTCCTGGGGGGTAAGTATCACTGTAGAGAATGCGCATCACATGTGTTTCCCTTGTATAAATGATGATATTCTTCTGATACCCTACCGTGGGTAGTCAAATTCCCCTTTAAGAGAGATCTTTTTCAGTGTGGGTTACTTAAGAGAATGTGTGAATCCTCTTAGGGGAAAAACGGGAGTCCCCCAACAAATGAGCCTTGAGTTGGCAAAAGAGGAGATAGTTCATCTCCGCCATGCTTTGCTTTTTAGATCTAGACGCCAAGGAGTCCAGATGTCTTAGAAGGCTGGGAGGGGGCCCCTAACTCATGGAGAGAAGCTGAGCAGCAGAAAGAACAACCTTCTTGGAGCAGGCATTCCCCAGAGATGGGAAACACCGTTTGGTGAGCTGGATCATTATTTTACCTCACTCTGTACCTACCCACATTCACTGTCTCTGAATTTGTGAGTCAGCAAGAGTAGGAAAGTAAGCCGAGGGGGTAAGTCAGGAGAGCGGGCCCGTCAGGACACGTTCAATGGAATCAGTGAGGGCCACTCACTCCTTTCCCTGGAGTAGTATAGACAGCTTCATAAAGGAGATGGAAACCAAACACTGCCTATGTCTCAATGTTGCATACAACCGTAGCAAGTGCTTACATCCTTGACCTTAACTAAACCAAACTAGCCTCCTCCTCCCTTTACTTATTCCCTCAACAAGTATTTTGAGTGCCAAGTATCTGTGAATACTGTAAAAAATGCAAAAGTCAAGAGGGATCCACGTTTCCCCCCGAAGAGCCTACAGCCCACAGCGAACGTTCAGATGATCAGGTTCCCTGGAGTATTTGCTCCAGCTCCCCATATTGCAACACCCCCCCCCCGAGACATTCACTGTTTGTCGTTCTTCAAGGATGAACTCACTCTTTGGGGGACTTCATTTCGTTTGTCCTTCCAAATCCATTGTTTTTCAGGAGCATAACCAGGTGTCTTAAAGTCAAGCTGCTACCTAAATTAAGGCCTCTTCCCTCATTGCACTCTCCCCACAAAATCAGTGATTACAATCAAAGAAACAATTACCTTTCACAAGATTTGCTTTTAATTAACCTGGCTGTACCTCCTTGGAAAATGCCACTACTAAGAGCACATCTAATGAGTCCTCCTGCCGTGGTAGTTGCAAGAACAGACAGACAATAAGCAAATGGCCTGACGGTGGTTCCTTCATCCTCCACACTTTAAATCACAAGAGACTCAAGTCTGCACACGGGATCCCGGGCACTGGGCCTTGCTCCAGACAGCTTTTGAGGACACGGGGTTGTTCGGATAACAGGAGAGAGGGGGCTAGTCCTGTGAGATGGAAATGCTCCTTGGGAAGAGCTGAGACTTTTTTCCTGGCTTGTTCTTAAAAGTATTATGTCAGCTTCATAAGGTGTTGTCATGACATTCTCCCAATCTGTTGACCTTTGCACATCATTAGAACAAACCTGAGTCAATAGATCCCCTCGAGCCGGCCTCCACAGCCAACCTTAGCCACGCGGCCGCCAAGCACAAGCCTGCTAAATCTGCTTGTTCTGTTTAGAAGCTACGGAGGTGGGCACGGTGGCTAACCTCCTGAATGATTCTTCGAGAAACCCAATTCTGAGAGTCCTTTTTTTTTTTCCTACAGAAGCTTACCTACTGAGCACTCCTACATTGTCAACACATCTCTCCAGCAGGAGACCTGAGCTTTAACAGGTTGTCCTAAACATCAGACACCATAGCCTCCTCCAATGACCATCACCGAGTTGCAATCCTCTCTTGTAGTAGAATTCTTAGACATCCCTACCTTATCAGTAGAATGGCAGAAGTGTGTAGAGCAGGAAGAATTTGGGCTGCAAGTGTGTTTCTCTAGTATGGTTCTCAGCTTCCATAATTCTAGGAATTTCCTGGAAGATTAACCATTAACTTTATCCTTTATCCTTGGCAGATCCAACACTGTGTATCAGCCCAGCCTCTAACACTGGAGACTGAATTCCTTTTGAACATTCTGAATTCTTGAGCCCTCCCAGGGCAGTTGCTGGGTTTCAGAACTTGACTTGGGGTGGCTGGGTGGTTCAGTTGGTCCAGCTCTTGATTTCAGCTCAGGTCATGATCTCACAGTTCGTGAGTTCGAGACCCACGTTGGGCTCTGAGCTGACAGTGCAGAGCCTGCTTGGGATTCTCTGTTTCCCTCTCTCTGCCCCTCCCCTGCTTGTTCTCTCTCTCTCTCTCTCTCTCTCTCTCTCTCTCTCTCTCTCTCAAAATAAATACATAAACACTAAAAAAAAAAAAAAACAAACTTGGAGACTCTCCGTGTCTGTAAAGCAATCAGTGTGGCAACTGGCTCTCCACCTTCTGGACACCTACTGCTTTCCTCCACTTCTCCACTACAGTTACAAGTAAGCTACTCCCGTGGTAGAAAAAAAAAATCATCTAATTAAAAGTATATCTCTCATTTGTCCTTTAGAAAAGTTCCAGAATTCCATCCGACCCCCAAATTCCATCAGTTCAAACAAGAAAAAAAATGTATTGCCATGTAAATGAATCACCTCACAAAAACATGATATAGACTACTTTTCTTTGATAAATTTACCCATCGTCTCATATTTTCCAAAGATGAGCAAAGAGCCTCCGTTAACTCTCTTCCCTTGTTT
This sequence comes from Felis catus, assembly GCF_018350175.1. Taxonomy (NCBI): domain Eukaryota; kingdom Metazoa; phylum Chordata; class Mammalia; order Carnivora; family Felidae; genus Felis; species Felis catus. Next base: position 231,468,914 of record NC_058368.1, on the reverse strand, counting down.
CATTTAATTTGAGCTCAAATTTAAATGCAGTGGTTCCCTTAGAAACTACTGCAACCTGCAACTTTTATGACCAGTCAAACTCAAGCTTATTCACAAACATAAGTTTTAACATAATGTTGAAATAGAACTTAAAAACTGAGATTCTAGTGTTTTTAAAATAAGGACTTATTAGTAAAGAAATGAAAAAGATAAGGAAATAAAGTTTTGTATGTGAAACGAAGTATGCTGTTTCATAAAAGCCATACCTCTGAAATGTATTATATAAGTAGCTGAACATGCTGATGTCTCTTGAAATTTGCTGAGAATAAATTTGAAATTGCATTTCCATGGAAGTAATTGCCTATCCTCTAGAGCAACGGTTTCTAACTTCTTCAAAGATCCTTTTTGAATACCAAGAAATTTTAGCAAGAACTCCCACATGATCAGAAAAAGGCAGAACGCATGTGGAGAGAGACTCACAGGTCTCTGCCTTAACTTCACAGTCCGCCAGTCTGGTCTCACCAGCTGGCTTTCACAGATCCTGTGCGCTGATAGCCATAAAATTACCCGGAAATGACGGTCCCTGTGCAAACATTCTAGAACGAGTTCGTGGCTTACATGAAAGCTTCAGAGATCACTGTGTCTACACCAGATTTGCCTGCACCAGGAAACAAATGTCCTCCTTTCTTTCTTTTAGTGTCAATGCATAGTCTACTATTGATGTGTTACACCCCCGAAATTTACCTTTCTAGTACTGTCTAATGAAATCTAAAACCTGTTCACCTTCTTCTCAAGCGTAGGGTTGAGCTGTAAGAACGCAGAGAATTCAAGAAGGACCTTTCTCTATGCAAATAATAAGTGTGATAACTTATCATCCCCTCCATGGGGATGATTATCCACATAAATCTTAACAGTGCCATTGAGAGCTGCATTAAATCATCCCACTGGTCCGTCGCACTGTGGGTGAGAAGCTGGCATTTTTATGTATTTAACCCTATTGCACTTTGACAGGAAATCACACCCTGTCCGTATGCACGATCTCTGCAAGAAACCCAGGTCAGAAATGAGCGAGGCCCAGCCCCACCTGGCTTGTGGGCACAGGCATGCAAAGTCGTGCTGCTTCCCGACCCCTTGTGCCACCGAAGTTGCCTCTACAATGAACGTGTTGCCTTTTGGAGAGGGGATTTTCTAATTTCCACACTCTCTGGGAGATCTTCCCCCCTGACAAACAGGAATTCTGCAGGCTCTTGTTTAGAAATTGTTCTTCCCTGGCCTCCGGCATGCCTCACGACTTACGTATCATTCCGCGTCTGCCTGTGGGTCACAGAATCATAGACATTATCTGGATGGCATGAACTCGGAGGATCCACAAACTTGAATGGGGGGAAATGTTACAGCTTTCTTTTCACTAATCTCTAACTGGAATTTAGCATTTCCTTCAAATGTGAATGCAGGCAACAAACCACAGTTGTCTTGGAGACATTATCACCAAGAGAAATCACAGGTGTTTTCATATCACATTAATGCTGCACGGATATTTCAAAATATTTACTGTTGTCACTATTTCAAAATGCAGGTAGCTGTCAGACCTGCCATGAGAGCTTGAGCTTGCTTTTAGTGTAGTTACAAAGAAGCCTACATATCACTAAATCACCGATTTGATACATATATTTGCTAATTATATTTTAACAAAATTGGTTGCCGTTGTAATCCTTTGTTATTTTATTTTGTGCACTTAAAAACATAATTTCCTTTGCCTTCTGAGACGTGTTGAGTAAGAAGTTGCTGTGGCTGAAGTAAAAGAGGCTGTTGCCTGTTTTTTCCTCTACGGTTTTGATGGTTTTCTGTCTCACATTTAGGTCTTTCACTGGGACCTCATCGAGATAAAAAGCTTCTGTACAGCAAAGGAAACAATCAACAAAACCAAAAAAACAACCGATGAAATGGCAGAAGATATTTGCAAATGACATATCAGATAAGGGGTTAGTATCCAAAATCTATAAAGAACTTACCAAACTCAACACCCAAAAAACAAATAATCCAATGAAGAAATGGGCAGAAGACATGAATTGACACTTTTCCAAAGAAGACATCCAGATGGTCAACAGACACGTGGAAAGATGTTCAACGTCACTCCTCGTCAGGGAAACACAAATCAAAACCACACTGAGATACCACCTCACGCCGGTCAGAATGGCTAAAATGAACAACTCAGGAAACAACAGATGCTGGAGAGGATGCGGAGAAACGGGAACCCTCTTGCACTGTTGGTGGGAATGCAAACTGGTGCAGCCGCTCTGGAAAACAGTGTGGAGGTCCCTCAAACAATTAAAAATAGAACTATTCTACAACCCAACAATAGCACTACTAGGAGTCTATCCAAAGGATACAGGAGTGCTGATGCATAGGGGCACACGTACCCCGATGTTTATAACAGCGCTTTCAACAATAGCCAAATCATGTCAAGAGCCCAAATGCCCATCAATTGATTAATGGATAAAGAAGATGTGGTTTATATATACAACGGAATAATATTTGGTAATAAGAAAGAATGAAATCTTGCCATTTGCAACAACTGGAGGATACTGGAACTGGAGGGTATTATGCTAACTGAAATAAAACGTCAGGGAAAGGCAGACATCATATGTTTTCACTCATATGTGGAATTTGAGAAACATAACAGAAGACCATGGGGGAAGGGAAGGGGGGAAAATAGTTTCAAACAGAGAGGGAGGCAAACTGTAAGAGACTCTTATACAGAGAACAAAACTGAGGGTTGATGGAAGGGGTGGGGAAGAGGGGGAAATGGGTGATGGGCATTGAGGAGGGCACTTGCTGGGTGGATGAGCACTGGGTGTTGTATGTAAATGGTGAATCATGGGACTCTACTCCTAAAACCCTGGGCACACCGTATATCCTGTATGTTAGCTAACCTGACAATAAATTATATGTAGGGGAGAAATATTCAAAATACATACATACATACATACATGCATACATAAAAACATTATTAGGAGGGGCATCTGGGTGGCTCAGTTGGTTAGGCATCTGACTCTTGACTTCAGCTCAAGTCATGATTCCAGGTCCTGTGATGAGCCCCGAATCAGGCTCCACGCTGAGTGTGGAGCCTGCACAGGATTCTCTCTCTCTCTTTCTCACCCTCTGCCCCTCTCACCCACTTGTGCACGCACACGCGCGCTCTCTCCCCGTCTCTCTATAATTAATTAATTAATTGACTAACCAATTAAAACACACTTTGGAGAAAGGGTCCCTGGGACTCATCAGAGGCTCTAGGTCATAAAGAAAAGTAAGAATTCTTGCCTTGAAGGTGTGAGTCCTTGAATTTTCACTGCTGCTGCCACATCCTTGATCACCCCGTGCTTGGCTCCGTTGCTCCCAAAGCCCCACTGCTCTGCCCTACGGCCTCTCATGCTTGTGTATATAAGGCTGGTCCTGTTTGACCTCCACAAGCAAGAGACATTGTGGGCAGAAGCTCTCTCCAGGAGGACCCATCCTGACAGTCACCCTTTATCGATTCTTTCCTGGCATCTTACTCTTGGGGGAGTGGCACGAACTTCACAGAGCACACAAAAACATTCCTTGTCCCCTCATGCATTTCGACCAAGTGTTAAGAGGCCCTTACAGAACATTTGATCTGCCTCCTAATTCCACAGTCAAGTCAATGGAATCCCCGACGGCAAAATGAACCCGCCTCAAAATCCCACAGCAAATTAACTGTCCCGACGCCCAGGAAAGTTCTCTTCTGTATACTACACACACACACAGATAACAACAATGACGAGCATTTACATCGTGCTCACGCCGTACCACGCACTGTTTTAAGTGCTTTACGTATATTAATTCCCTTAGTTATCATTATGAATCAATTAGGTATGTTCTGTGATTACCCTCACTTTACAGATGGGGAAACTGAGGCCCAGAGTGGTGAAGAGACTAACTAGGTTACACAACCAGTGAATGATGTAGCCAACATTCAAATCAGGCAGTGAGCCTGCTCTCAGCCCTGAACCATCCTGCCTCTCCAGCTAACCTCCACCAGTCCCACCATGGCTGATGACAAAACCACACAGAAACGGGGCAGAGGTGACCTCTTAGGCTTCAGTTCCCTTATCTTATAAAACAAGGACAGAAAAGACCTATCTTGCAAGGCTGGTCTGAAATGGAAATAAAATATATATATCAATGCTCAATGTGTTCAACACATAAGTTCCTAAAATGGTAGTTGTTTTCATTTGTGGCAAGGTGGACACAAAATACTGTGGACAAAGACGAAGCAGGTGGTGATGGCCAGACCTTCAGGAGAGGGGGAATGAGCAGAAAACTGTGGCCCAAGTGGAAGAGAAGTTGAGTAATCCAGCCCACATTTGCAAAGACCTACTAGACACCTCCAAACTCCTAAGGATTAAGACTCGAGGGGCACCTGGGTGGCTCAGTCAGTTGAGCATCTGACTTTGGCTCAGGTCATGATCCCACAGTTTGTGGGTTTGACCCTTGTGTCAGGCTCTATGCTGACAGCTCAGAGCCTGGAGCCTGCTTCGGATTCTGTGTCTCCCTCTCTCTCTGCCCCTCCCCCACTCGCACGCTCTCCCTCTCTCAAAAATAAATAAACATTAAAAAAATTAAAAATCTATATATTGCCTCTTTCCCCCCAAATTCATCCCTGCTCCTGTATTCCTTTACTCAGTGAAAGTTGCTACATTCAACTTCTTTCTTGCCCTCCTCCTCCCATCCCACCCACAAACCCTGCCAACCTGCTCCAGAAATAGCCCCTACAACTAACTCAAAATATGACTCAAACACTGAATTTAACTCCTTCTCAAAATTAGCACCAGCTGACCAAAGAAAATCTGTATCAATGCTGGAAAATTGGAAAGGTTGAAAATGACATTCAAATGATACTCAAGGATTTTCCAAGCAATATAGTAACATGAGACCAGCCACAGACTAGAATACTCTGGGCCCACCACTGCCAAATGCAGAGAAAAACCACTTGGGAACAAGTGGGAACACAGGCAGGGAGCCCCAGCTAAGTCCCACCAGCAACTCCTAGCTTGGAGAGCATGAGGGATGATGGGTTTTTGTTTTGCCTACTTCCCTTCCTTCCTTGGAGAAACTGTACATCTCCCTCTGGGCCCCCAAACATAGGACCTGCCACATCCTGACCACAGAGCTGAGTGGGTAAGCAAGCTAGGTCACACAGACTCCCTCTTGGGAGCTCCACTTTGAGGGATACATGACGGACAGAAGGCATCTGGCGTTGAGTCATCAGGTTGACAGCCACACCCTGGAGAGGTGGTCCAGAAGCTCTTGCTTCTAAGATCCCTAGAACTGCACGATGTCCTTTCCTCCTGAGGCCTAGTGGCTCCATCTTCCCTGGACTCCATGAGATGTTCAGTATCCTGGGTGTTTACTGTATTATTACACTTCATAACATACACGTACACTACATACATCCTTCTACATGGATCAATATTTCTTAATCAATGTTAAAGAAGAAAACAGCAATTCCTAAAAGAGGTTTGCTTCCAGGCAGTGGGATGGAACTCACTGCAGACTCAAATGAGAGGAAAAACTCATGCACTCGTCCTTCTAAAGACAATGGAAACCATGAAAATGACTTAGGCTAAGGAAACATAAAGTTTAGCCAAGGAGGGAGGGAAGTTAGTGCAATCCCAGTGAGGTTGAGGGCTTTGCTCAACTCAGTTAACTCAATAATTGGTGAGAGTTCATTTGAACCCTTAGGACATGGGCTGCAAGAACATTCCATTTGATGGGTGTGAACTAGGAGTCCCCACAGTCCCCCTACGAATGACCATAAAAAGGCTTCGCGTGTCCATCTGAAACACAAAGGGCCCGGGCATCCAGAGCATGAGTCCCAGAGAAAATTCTCCTAAAGAGAACCAACGTCTTTCTGCTTAGGACGAGAATCTCAATATACCCGGAAACAGTGAGTTACTGAGCTCAGGCTGCCATAACAAAATACCATAGACTGGGGGGCTTAAACAACAGACATTTATTTCTCACAGTTCTGGAGGGTGGAAGTCCAAGATCTAAGTTGCCAACATGCTCAGGTTCTGGTGAAAGCCGCCCTCCTTCCTGCTTGCAGAACACCCTGCCTTCTCACTGTGTCAGCATGATGGGAAGGGAGACAGAAAGACGTTGGGAGGGAAAGAAAGAGGAAACTCCGTCGTGTCTTCTTACATGGTCACAAATCCCATTATGAGGGATCTATCTTCATGACCTCGTCTAAACCTAATTACCTCCCAAAGGCCCCACGTCCTAATGTGATTTCATCAGGGTCGGGCTTCAACATATGAATTTGGGTAGGGGCTTGGGACACAATTCAGTCCAGAGCAAATGATAAAACTACTTTTCCACTGAGTATCATTTAACCCTTGGAAGAACTTAAAATATTATAGCCCATCTTAAAATACTCCCACATAGACAAGTTACACTGTGGGCATGCTCAGTGGCCTTCTGGAGAACCCCAACCCTTGGCTGGTGTTCTCACTGGCAAACCCACACACACCAAGATGGCTGCAGCAAGAGTGTCAGCCTCGCAATTCTCCATCCATATGCAAGGATGCTCTAATTAATATAGAGAGGGTCAGAAAGGGATTTTTTGTTGGGAAAATGAGTGGTTCTCAAGCTACGTGATTGGACAAAATATGTCAGTAATAACCTCCATGCTTCGTGAACAGCATAGACCAGGAACTCAGTAAATGGTAACACTGCCATTGGATACCATAAGACTCCCATGTCCTGCCCCTGTATTGGGAAGACTCTGGCCTGCAGGTAATGTCATATCGTCCTCCATGAACCTTCTGTGCAGTGTGATCAGACCACCCACGAGACAGAGAACTTGGGTTTCACCAAGCTCACAGACTTGGTAATAGGAGTTTGTTTTTATAAATACCAGTAAGGAAGGTTCGGCTTAAGACCGCCCTTCCTGTAACCTGGCTGAACCATGATTACCCCACCTGCAAGAACCAGTTCTCCGTAGGCTAGAATAGCAACGCTCATATGTTACAACGGGGAACAACCTACGTATATCTCGTATGTGAAGTGTTTTTGGATAATTTGGTCTATCGGAACGAGCAAATTCTCTTTGTGCTTCCATTAAAATGTGCAATTTACTTCAGACGTGAGATTTTAGGCTGAAAGAATTTGGCTAGGTTTGTAAATAGCACTGGGATGCTTAAGAGAACTTGAGATTTACTATATCCATAAGTTTAATTTATCACATCAACTACATAGGAGAAATCAAATGTATTATATTTATAAATGCAGTAAAAATGTTTAAAGGAATTTAATTAACCAAGTTGTAAAGGGGGCTGATTATTTAAGGCAGTTTTGTCTGTTCAACTGGAACACTAATAAAAGCACCCTTGAATAGGATTGTTAAAATTCAATGGATTTATAAAAAGAACAATCAGATTTACAAGCAGGACTTAGAAGCTTAAAGAAAACAAGAATTTTCCATTTTTTTATTTGAATAAATTGAAAATTAATCTGAAAGTCTAAATAGATGTAAGTCAACCCTTTCAGGGAGGGGGAAAAAAAGTCATGTTAAAGACCCAAACACTCATACCAAGAAATCAGAACTTTTAGGGGCACCTGGGTGGCTCAGTGGCTTGAGTGCCTGACTTCGGCTCAGGTCATGATCTCACAGTTCGTGGGTTCAAGCCCCGCCTCGGGCTCTGTGCTGACAGCTCGGAGCCTGGAGCCTGCTTCGGGTTCTGTGGCTCTCTCTCTCTCCACCCTGCCCCCACCTGTGCTCTCTTGCTCTCTCTCTCTCTCTCTCTCTCAAAAATAAAGAAATAAACATTTAAAAAAAACAAATCGCAACTTATAAATCACTATCCATTTTGATGCTGGCATTATTTTCCCACAGAATGAACCAGTTCTAGGATAGTTGTGACTCTGCACCCTTAATAGTAAAACAATCTTGAGGATGTATCTTCGATATACATATATTTATTGACACCCTGCAGTGCACACTGTGAGGCCCCGCCCAGAGCCCCCTTTGATGAAGGACATGTTGCCCAGCTGCTCAGAGTGCTGCGGGCAGGCGGCCTCAGTGGTCAGACCCTTGAGGGATGCCCGAGCTACACAGGACCTGGCTGACTGCACAGGTCCTACCCGGAGACTCTGCCACGAAGGGCTGGCCGGCCGGGACCGGCTCCGGACGACTCTGAAGGTCATCCTAGCCACCTGAGCTCTGCCCAGGGGTGGCCAGAGCTGCTATGGGTCTGCATCAGAGCTGGCCCAGGCCCCTGCCCCATCCTTCTTCCTACAGCTCCCTCCCACAGAGGTCAGGGCCCAGGATGCCCCCAAATAAACGCCCTGAATGACCAACCCCTTCCCAGGGGCTGCTCCCGGAAAACCCAACCTGTAACACAAACTTGCCCAAGCCTCTCAATTGCTTTGTTAACCAGGAGACAAGTTTAATATCCTTACGGTTTTCATATCTTCAGAGTGGGAAAGAGAAGTGAGGAGACCAGAATTCTGGTGAGCCACAAAGTATGGCTAATGGAGAGATTACCTGCTAGATGGTCTATACTTACAGGGGAAGACTCCATCACGGCCTACATAACATACCGCGCTTCATCTTAAGACACATCTCTTCACACATTACTGTCTCTAGCTTTGCTCCCGGTGAGGCGACTGGTCTTAGGTCACTGCCATCACCCACACAAAAACAGGCATCAAAACTATCAGCATCAAACCCTGCAGGGTGGACATCTGCTTCCGAGAAGGGAGTAGATGTACTTTTCCTGACTCCGTCCACTAAGTACAACGAGAAACCCTGAACATTACACAGAAAACAAATATAAAGAGGCTCTGAACGATGGAGAAAAGGCATACACACTGGATGAATCTCTAGTTATGCTAAGTGGGGGAAAACCCATTTCAAAATGTTACATACTGGGGAAACCTAGGTGGCCCCATCAGTTAAGCGTGTGACTGGATTTTGGCTTAGGTCATGATCTCATGGTTCATGAGATCAAGTCCCATATCAGGCCCTGTGCTGACAGCGTGGAGCCTGCTTGGGATTCTCTCTCTCCCGCTCTCTCTCTGCCACTCCCCTGCTTGCACTCTCTGTCTCTCTCAAAACAAATAAATAAACATTTTTTTAAAAATGCTACATACTGAGTGACCCATTTATATAATAGTCTCAAAATAACCGAACTTTAGAAATGGAGACGAGACTAGTTACAGGGATGAAGGAATAATGGTATGAGAAGGAGGCATGTGTGGCTAGAAAGGGCAACATGAGGAACCCTGCTAGTAACGGAAATTTTCTGTCTTGACTGTATCCGTGTCTGTATCCTGGTTGTGATATCGCACCGCAGTTTTGCAAGATGTGACCACTGGGGGAAAGTGAGTAAACGGTGCACAGGGTCTTTCAATACTATCCCCTGTAACTGCATGTGAACCTACAGTTATCTCAAAATACAAAGTTCAGTTTGAAAAAAAAAAAAAAGCATGCAGGTTGAATGTTAACGATTGAAAAGAAAATCCTGTGGATGAAGCAGACGACTTTTTCACCCCTTGGAGCCAAACACTTGTAGGGAAGGGCTGGAGAACAGCGAGTCACATGCCTTTTGCAATTTTCCATAGTTGACATCAAAGTTTGTTCTCCGAGATGGCTTTACCATGAAAAAAACAAAATTTAAGCTGCAGGACCCCTCACTTGCACAGACCCTACCGAGGCCCTGGCATGCACCTTAGCAATGTATTCGCTTGAGTACAATTTGCAAAGGTAAAATACTCGACCAGCGTTGGTGAGGATTGAGAACACCTTCTACTCTGATTGTCCTCCTATAGCTCCTCCTTGTGTTGGGCAGGGGCGAAGTGGCCACAGGCATCTTGGGGACCTTGTTAAGGGGAAGCCGAACAGGAGAAACAGCTTGATAGGTAGCTGAGGTTACCACATGAGGTTATCACATGGCTCATAATCACGTCCAAGCATAACCACGCTATCACCAGTTATCTCAGTAGAGTAAAGCTTCCGGGATTTCCCTACCATGCACTGTGTCATCTCACCCAACATGACACAGAAGTGTAGGTCCAGAGGTCATACTCCAACCTAAACATTATCTATGGCCCCTGTAGGGACTGAATCATTTACCCCCCTAATTCCTAGGTTGAAACCCCAAGCCCCAAGGTGACTGTATTTGAAGAAAGGGCCTTTAAGGAGGTAGTGAAGGTTAAATGAGGTTGTAAGAGTGGGACCCTAATCCAAGAAGACCAGCGTATTTATAAGAAGAGAAAGAGAAACCAAGGATACCCGTACACAGCAAAAAGCCCACACGAGGTCACAGCGAGAAGGTGGCCGTCTACACGCCGAGGATAGAGGCCACAGGAGAAACCAAACCTGCTGACACCTTGATCTTGGACTTCCAGCCCCCAGAACTGTGAGAACATAAATTTCTGTTGTCTCAGCTGCCCTGTCCTATGGTTCTTTGTTATGTCCGCTGCAACAGACTAACACAGCAGAGGACAGTGGTGGAAATGCACAGAGCCGGAGCCAGTCAGTGCGAACTTGTCCCAGTCCTCAAAGGTGTAAAACTGTAAGCAGAGAGCTCAGTTAGCATGAGTTCAAACCCGAATGGAGGTGCTCTTCCGTAGAGAAACTCAAGAATGAACTGTGGGGCGCCTGGCTGTCTCAGGCAGTAGAGCGTGCAACTCTTGATCTCGGGTTTATAAGTTTGAGCCCCACACTGGGTGTAGAGATTACTGAAAAATAAAAATCTTTATGGGCGCCTGGGTGGCTCAGTCGGTTGAGCATCCAACTTCAGCTCAGGTCGTGATCTCGCGGTTCATGAGTTCAAGTCCTGGAGCTTGGAGCCTGCTTCAGATTCTGTGTCTGTCTGTCTCTCTCTCTGCCCCTCCTCCCTTGTGTTGTCTCTCTCAAAAATAAATATTACATTTTTTTTAACCTTAAAAACAAATGAAATGTTCACAGCTAGAAACAAACCACGCCCTTTTATAAAAATCACACAATTAGAATCCCTCTGTCTTAAGAGGACAAACATGTAACAACACCTCAAACTGTTGGTGGGTGAAGTCTTACATATTCTGTGGGTGACGTCTTACGCATTCTGGTACATGAGATGGCTTTTGAGCAACACCGTGGCGTCCCGTCCTGACGCAATCCGGCCGGCGCAAATGAAATAGCGTGTAAAATCAAAGCAAAGCAATGAAATGCTCCAGAAAATCAAGTGTTGTGATGACCAAACTGCTCCTTATATGGAAGAATCAGTCGCTTTGATGGCTGTTGCCATGTGGCAACCAGAGTATGCGGCCAGAAAAGGTAGGGAAAAGGGCATCATAGATTGACGCAGTCACACAATTAATGGAAGTATCTACGTTCTTTTTTTGTATTTTATATTTGTGGTATTTGACAGCTTTTGAGAGCAAAATTTGACTTCACAAATCTGTAATGTTTCAAAATTTTTTGCTTTTCCCATTTTAAGTAAATAACCATGATTGTAACCTGATTTTGTCTGCAATTTGCAATTTTGTGGCCTCCCTCCCCAAATTTTATAACCTTCCGACTCCACATCACCTAGATCGACCCCCCCGGGGGCCGCATGATGACAGAGCTAGGTAAGAGCCAGCCCCGTGGCTTTTTGTTATTTTTAAGAAAAGACACAGCATCAGTGTCCTTGATGACACAAAGAGTAGCATTGGGTTAACCAGAAACAAACAAACGAACAAAAAATAAACCAAAAAATCAAATAAAACCGAAAACACCTGTTCAGGCAAAAAAGTGAGAAAACTCAAATTTGTGATGTGAAGTTTTTTTAGGAAAACTATAACCCATTCTTCATCCATATTCTTCCCTCTTAATGTATAAACATGCTGGACATATGGTAAAAATCTAATTCTAATCCAAAAAGCCTCTTTCGATAAGTATAATATAAAATTTTCAAGTGAGAAGAAGCATTGTTATCAATTTCACTGGCAGCATTTTTTTCTTTTTTAGCAATACATAAAATACTGGCGTTTGACATTAGTGATGGCATCCCAGATTTGGTAAAATAGCCAAGCGTGTGAAAAGCGGTTTTAATCTACAACCTGGGAGTGGCTCACCAACATTTTAAAGACCCCAATCAGAAATCTACCCTCCAGGGGCAGCCTCTTAATACCTGAAAGACCTTTTTCAAAAGCCCACATTGCACAGCCTTCAACTACCGCACTCAGATTCTATCAGGGGGTGTGGTTAGAAATAACTATTTTTTGTTGGTGAAATGAGTGGTTCGAATCGCTGAATTGGCTGGAAATATTTTCCAGCACCACTGCTCAGGCGTGAGCAGGGTATGAGAGTCTGATTGGCTATCTAGCACACGCCCACAAGCCCAGTAAGTATTGCACTCCTTGCAATTGCTAAGGATTCTATTGTGTGGTCTGACCTTCAGAGAGCCTCAGGACAGACGGCTGAGCCTTCTCTGAGCTTCCGAGGACAGGTTTTGTGCCCCTTGCTAAGCAAAACTTATTTGGTGGCTGAATTCATTATAAGACTCGATTTCACCGTGGACACTTGGGGATGAGGTTACGGAGGGCAGAAGCTACAGCCTTCACCCACCTATGCTCTCGAAAGGGAACGTATATCCACAAAAAACACCAGACAACTGTGAAGATGCAACTGACCACCTGCAGCTGGGACCCCATCCCGTCCTGACGTCCAGTCACCATCATGACCCTCCCAAAGCAAAGCCCCTTCTCCTAGACACCCAGAGTATAACTGATTCAAGAGCCACAACTGATTCAAGCCACAATCGTGAACCTTCATAATTATTATCATGAGAATCTCTCTCCTCGGCACAAATATATGAATAAAATGATACTGGCAGGGGTTCACCTTTGGGACATTCTTTTAATTATGCCCCAGATAATTAGTTTATTTGTTTCTGAAAGTGGCCCCAAACTTACCCATTTGGATTCCCTGTTACTAACAGACATATAGTGGTTGCTAGGCAACATCATGCATTGTTATTTCTTCATCTAATTTAAAATTCTCAGTTCGCAGTAAAGGTCTTCAGAGGGAAGTTATTGTGTGGGGTGGGCCAGATACTATTTTTCACTGTAGCCCATTCAATTTAGAAAAGAAATTACAGCGTACTATTTAATCAACATAAAATGATTTGTACAGAACATTTAACATCTTCTTGAAATGTAGCTGTCTTCTTTCACTAATCAGATCTACTTAATTCATTTTACACTTTTCCAAGGATACTTCCTTTCTCCTTCTATCCTTCCTTCTTCTTCTATTCCCCCAACTTGCAAGCTAAATTTTTAGCATAAGAAACGGGAGATCTGGGAGGAAAGTCTGGAGATATAAGAGACACCCTGTCATTTGTCCTGGAAAAGGAACCTCAAGTAATCCGGTCACCATTCTAATGAGTCACTCACCCAGCACTCCAACTTCATTAGAAAGAAGACATCTAACATACCAGTTTTCTGTCACGAATGCTGCAAAATTAATCAATTGTTTGTTCTAATAACAATCTGGCTTGGCTTCAAGTATTGGGGAAGAGTGTTGCTGAAGTGCTCTCCCAGAGGACAGACCGTCACATTTTTTTTTTCATTCACCCAACAGCACTTCTTGACATGAAGATTAACTTCTTGGCAAAACTTGTTGGAAAGGAAGTACATTTTCACGAAACAAGCAAAAGGCATTCCTGCACAGTGACCCTCTCATTGTACGTTCGCTGTATTGAAACATCAACTGAACCCGAGTAGATTAAAATAGACTTTTCCTTATCTCGACTGCTTGGAATCTGGAACAATCTAGAATAAAAACTCACAGATTTCGTGGAAGAAAATGAACTAAGGGAAGAAGAGAACTATAAAGCGAATAAATGGGCAAAACTAAGTGGAGTGTTTTAAAGGAAATGTAATTTTGTTACTATAACAATAGGGAGAAAATCTGATTTTCATAGCAGTAAAATCTCTCCCAGGACAGACAAGATTGATTTTTGTTGGCTTAAAACCTTGTTAAGCTTCTTGGTGTGTGTGTGCGTATGTGGTGGGAGGAGACTCCCCAGAGACTGTGTTTAAATTACAACAGAGTAGATTGCCAATAAGTTACTGGGGCGGTGGTCAGTTTAGTCATGGTTGTTGGGATTTGTTTTCTTTGTTTTTTTTTTTTAATTTTTTTTTAACGTTTTTTTATTTATTTTTGAGACAGAGAGAGACAGAGCATGAACGGGGGAGGGGCAGAGAGAGAGGGAGGCACAGAATCGGAAGCAGGCTCCAGGCTCTGAGCCATCAGCCCAGAGCCCGACGCGGGGCTCGAACTCACGGACCGCGAGATCGTGACCTGGCTGAAGTCGGACGCTTAACCGACTGCGCCACCCAGGCGCCCCGGGATTTGTTTTCTTAATGAAGGTATGATTTTTAGGGGCTACGGGTAAGGGCGGTTGGCAACACGGAAAGAGAACGTTCGGAGGGAGGCCTCTTCCCTAGAAAGGCCGTGAGGGCGCACACTGGAACCGAGTACCCCTGTGTTCCAATCTCCTCGGTGCTGTTTTCATCCTGTGACCTTATTAGACTGATGAGACTTACCCTTATGTACCTCAGCATACCCCTCGGCGAAATGGGAACACGAGCATTTAAGAGTTAATACGCAGCCTGTGTGATCACACCATGTCCCTCCACCCCCTCCATGCTTAAAAGCACCCCCCACCACCTGATCTGGTTTAGTGTTTCGTTGTCTTGAAATTCCTAATCATTCTTGCACGCACGGGGCCCAGTATTTTCATTTGATCTGGAACTCACAGATTCTGTAGCACGTCCCTAAATACATTAGGTATTTGGAACAAGTCCTGGCCCATTGCCAGGGCCAGCTGTTATATTTATCTCCCTTCTCCTACCGCAGAATTTTAGGAAAATTCCCAGGAAGCAGACATGGTAGGGCAGCTGGAATTCAGGGGGGAAAGGGGAGCAGGGAGCTGACAGAAGAGCCAGCCTCCTGCATCCAGTGCGAATTTCTGCAACATACTGCCAATGGGGCAGGATGAGACCGAGGCTGCCCGGGGGGGTCCAGGCACATCTGGGCTGTCTGGCTTTGAAGTCTGGACAGAAACAATATACGCTGACAAAACACGCATTGACAGGGAGGTCTTTAAGAATCCGTTAGTGACTAGCTGATAACACACGTGATGAACACATCGACTATTTACACACAAACAGGCATTTAAAAAGTGCAAGAGACCATCTGAAGATCCTTTATCCCTTTAAATAGTTTGAGTCTCAGTCCTCCCTGCCCCACAAACCCTGCATCATTCGCAGGGAGCAAGACAAGAGTGGAGTGGGGCCCCAGGAGCTTTACATCTAAACATGTACACATTATTCATCGAGACAACAAACTCTCAAGTTATTCTCCATTCTATGGCCTGGAAGGCCAAGTTCAAGTTTAAAATGTCTTTAATTTCTCAAAGTTGCTCATGCGTATGAGTGTGGACATTCGTCTCCTCCCATGCAAGATCCAACTACCTCTTCGTGCTATAACCAGTCAACCCTCGGCCACCCTCGGGGCCTGAAGTCATGTGTACAGTGCAATGGGCCATTCTCCATTGGGACAACCCTGAGGAAGACACCAGCCTAGACCTGGAAAACAGGATCCGGGCTTTTGGACTGGGAAACCCAAGGCCTCAGATATCCAGTATGAGGGCAGAAAGTAGGGTAGGGGTTAATGAGGGCCGCTGCCTTTTTGTCCACAGACTTCACCTGGTGAGAGGGGCGTGGCTGGAAGCGGGTCTGAACAAGGGTCCCTAAGCCCAGGTCGAACACCAACCCCGAAATATTAGTTGCGCTTTGAGTCTGTGCTCTGAGTACCCCCTTAAATAAAACTGAAATCCGTGCTCCTCCCATACACATTCACACATTCCAAATTATTATAGCTTTCTCTATAGAGAATTCCAACTTTTCTGGACCAGGACTCATATCCTCAATTATGCTCCCAGTTACCCACCCCCCCACAAAAACACATAGCTCCTGCTCAGCCGGCAATCCCCAATCTCCTCCCACCCCCGTCCACCAGCTTGTTTCTCTCAGGTGCCCCCCAAACACTTTGGGTGAGCTTTCTCCCCAGTGATGAAATCTCAGCACCTTGTTCAGGAACAGATGGGTTAATTTATATTGTCGTACTGCTAACTAAAATTAAAATATTGAAAACACATCTATTATAAATATGAAGGTCACCATAAAAAGAGAGAAAGATGTCATCATGGCAAATGGAGCCCAGGCATATTCTAAATATAGCCTTCGTCCAGGGACCTTTTAGAAAATCATTTTTCTCATGTTGCCCTTTGTATCTGACAAATATTGATTTGAGTTGTGTTTTGAATAACAATGAAAATAACGCCTTAGATAGGAGTTTACTCTTATGCTTAAACTAGTTAACACTCTAGAAAGTTGAAAGAGCACCGCACTTCTAATTCTGAGCTTGGGGCCCTGCGTTGCAGCAGCTGTGTGAGTCTGAGGCAAGTGCCCCAGCCTCTCTCTCTCCCACATTTTAAGGAATCATAAAAGACTGTGACCCAAAGACAACAAAAACACTAATTCAAAAAGCTTTATGCACCCCTGGAAGGAGGTCAAGTGTCCATCAATAGATGAATGGAGAGAGAAGATGTGGTAAATATAGACAATGGAATATTACTCAGCCATAAAAAAGGACAGGGTCTTGCCATTTGCAATGACGTGGATGGAGCTAGGGTGTATTATGCTGAGTGAAATTAAGTCAGAGAAAAACAAACACCATATGATTTCACTCACATGTGGAATCTAAGAAACAACACAAATGAATAAATAAACAAACAAAAAGCATAATTGGACCTGTAAGTACAGAGAATAAACTGGTGGTTGCCAAAGGGGAGGGGGGTTGAAGGATGGGCAAAATGGGTAACAGGGACTGGGAGATACAGGCTTCTAGGAACAGAACGAAAAAGTCATGGGAATAAAAGGTACAGCACAGCAAATATTGTTAATGGTATTGCATAGTGTCGCATAGTGACAGATGGTGGCTATACTCAGGGCGAGCACAGAACAACATAGACGCTGAATCATTACGTTGTACCCCTGAAACTAACGCAATATTGTGTGTCAACTACATTCAAATTAAAAAAATTTTTTTTAGTGTTTGTTTATTTTTGAGAGAAAGAGCAACAGAGTACGATTAGGGGAGGGGTAGAGAGACACAGGGAGACACAGAATCTGAAGCAGGCTCCAGGCTCTGAGCTGTCAGCACAGAGCCCGACATGGAGCTCAAATCCACGAACCATGAGATCGTGACCTGAGCCCAAGTTGGATGCTTAACCGACCGAGCCACCCAGGTGCTCCAACGATATTCAAATTTTTAAAAAAAGAAGAAGAAAAATAGAAGTTTGGAAACAAAAGATTTAGAAATCTCTTATGTAATCAAGTCTAATCCCCAAATTTCACACTTGAAAAAACTGAAAACTTGGACCTGTTACAGATGTGCTCATATCACACAGGTCCCCACAGAAGAAAGGTTCGGCATGAGTCACTGTCAGTGGCGTGAGAGTGGTCACCTTGAGGGGTCCTTCTAGTTCTAAAAGTCAATGCTTTTTAAGAAAAGCAAAACACTTCAGTCAATCATCATCTCAATCAGCACATCCTACTTCTCATAATATATTCTGTTTTTTAAAAAAAAAAAATGGTTTTGTGAAAAAAAAATCAGGTCTTTTCTGTTAATTAGGAAATCAACAAGATAATAAAAAAAAACAGCGATGACCAAGGAGAGAGCACGGAGAATTGGATTCTGGGCCCTGTTCCAGAACATTCCATAGTGGGCCTTGGCCAGGGACTAGCCTCAGCAATTCTGTGGTTCATAATTGTCACCACATCTGAATGGGACCAGTGACAAAAGTCCTTGACTGGCTGAGACTAAAACAAGGAAAATCTTCCCTCAGAAGGAATCCTAGTATCTTTTTTTTTTCATGAGCCACAGAACAGAACTTGGTGGGGGGAAATATATATATTAACAAAGAAAACCTGATCAATCAAACACTAATGGACCATAATCATGTGACAATATTTAGCACGCATTTCCAGTACACACAGGCCAAAGGAATATGCCCCTAATTGGTAGACTGACATTTTAACATGGGAAAATAGCCTTAATTTGTGTTCTTTACTGTATCCCTCTAAAACCCAGCCTTTCAGAAAGAAATCATTAGTGATTCACTGCTAATGTTTTTTTTTGGTTCAGTTCCTAGTTAGTATGGCCATCAGGCATCATCTGAAGAACCTATTTAATTAAGAATGGTTCATAACATTAAGGATAAGTGAGATGTCCACAGCTCCAAGCATCAGGATGAATACTGACCCTTGCAGGTAACAGAGCAAGACGTTTCTGCAATAAGGACTGTTAACCACAGAGCCCAAAATGGCCTTGTGTCTGTAACGCTGCCCTTCTGCTTAGAGCATCCACCCTCTTACCCTTGAACCTGATTCCAGCTAGCATACTTCAACTCATCCCCAGCATCCCCACTGAAAGCTTAACCACCTCTGCCAATATAATAGGAAAAGACAGGATAAAATAGGCAGAGAGGGACAGGAGAGGACCTGAGGTCCCTGGGTGGGGAAAAACACGTATTTTGGAACAATGCTGGGAGTATCTGACCACAGCAAACCCCCTCAGGGGTAAGGTGCCTCTTAAAATATAACAGACACCACCTAGCCCCCTCAGGTTTCCCTCAGGAATTTGACAAAAGACGTGACTAAAAATAAGCAGACCATAAAACGTATGAGCCACAAGAAATGATCTGGCCATAGACCACCCCTCATACAATGGAAATGAGCCAACCAGGAGTGGACAACCCAGCACCTAGAGTTGTCCAGCCAAGAAGGGTAGAACCTGAGAAGGAACAAGCAGAAAGGAAAGTATGGGGCGACCAGTACCTTATAAAACAAGGACCCTTGCCTATAATCCTTGGGCATTCACTTTCAAATGTCCCCTCTCTGTAAAGAGAGCTTTCCTACTATTCTTGCTTTCTTATCTTATAGTATAATAAACTTTGTCCGCCGCTCACTCTGTGTCCACCTCTTTATTCTTCGGAGCAGCGAGACAACGCATCCCGGGTATTGTGTTAAAAAATCTTGCCACACCAAGCAAGATTGCATCCCTCCTATCCATACTTCTCCTGCACCCTGTTTGCTTATGTGCATTTCCCATGAGACTCCAGTAGGTCCGCCTATGGCAAGGGCCGTGTCTCTCTTACCATTTTATCCCCAGGGGGAAGCAGAAGACCCTATCCAGTGAGGCGTCAGGAAATATTTGTTGGAGGAGTGACGACTCTGGTTGCAAGAATGAAGATGCTCACTACCCCCCTTCTTTCCATTGAGGGTTAGACACTCAACTAAACTATCTCATTCAAGGGTGTTTATGGATAAAAGGTTCAGGGAGGTTTTTCAGGAACCACAGCTTGGAATGGAAAATGACGGAACAGTGAGTGTTTCCTCCCTCTCTTCCTTCTTCTTCCCCTCCACGCCTGCTCCTCCAGCTCCTGACGCAGACAAGCATTCTCTTCCTCGGCACGGCATGGTGCCTGGTTGCCTCAAGCCCCTCCCCACATGACCTTCAGTACTGTTACTTGGAAGCTCTCATGGAGAGCATGAACAGGCCCAAGGCCACCAACCTTAAAATCCAGCATGCTTAGCTGCAGAAACTGGATGTAAGCCATGCCGAAATATTCCTCTGGGTCACCCAGCAAGGGGAAATCAGTTAAAACCTTTTGCACGGTCCATGAATGGAGGTTTGCGTACCACCCCCTGCCCCAAATTCATGTTGACGTTCTAACCCCCAATGGTGGTTTTGGAAGTGGGGGCTTCAGAAGGTGATTAGGTTTGGATGAGATTATGTAGGTAGAGCCCCATGATGGGGATTAGTACCCTTTTATAAGGAGAGGAAGAGATAGACTCCTTATCTTTCCATGTGAAAATACAGCAAGCAAGCAGCCATCTACAAGCCTGGAAGAGAGTTCTCACCAGAACCCGACCACACTGGCACCCTGACCTCATAGTTTCCGGGCTCCAGAACTGTGAGAAATAAATTTCTGTTCTTTAAGCCCCCAGTCTATGACATTTGGTCATAGTAGCATGAGCTAACCAAGACATATAGCATTTGCCTTCAGTCATGTTCCAGATAACAGATGGCAGAACCCGGTACTAAGTTCCTTCCCCTCGGACTTGACGCCATCTGCAAAGAGCCACATCTGGTTCTGTGTCTTTGCTCTATGCACTTCCCTCACCCCCAACTCCAGGGAAGAGGGGGATGCAACTCCATGGCATCATCTGGGTGCTGCTTCATATAGCAAGAGTAAGCCATCAAAGCCTGACCAACATTTTGGTGGTCAGGCCACCAGGCTCCCCTGCCAGGACATGTGTCCCAGGAATGGGACTGACAGGGGACTCACTCTCACAGAAGCACTCTGGCTTTCTGGAATGTGGTGTTGAGAATCAATACGATGGATCCACCTAGCAGGTTCCCTGGACTCACAGCCCAATCACAGCTCATCTTGTTATAATTATGAGAAAGAAAATCTGATGGGTCACTCATCAGCCAATGGGGTTGGCCCAATCAGAGATGTCCAGTGATAGAGGGTCACTAGAAGAGGAGAAGAAAAGCTACCTAGGTACATCTTCTGGGGAGGGAAGTTTCCAGAGAAGGTAGCATGGGCTCCTTGGTACCCCCAAATATAGCTGGCAAACATTTAGTCACATATCCAAAACTACATAGTTTCCCAGGGAAGATTTTCCAGCAAACGAGCAATGTTTTGGAAGGCCAGTTGGTATTCCAGTCACGAGGGAAGGCTGCCGAAACACTAACTAGTGCTGAAATGGGCATATCACCGATACTTCCTATATCAGTTCCTGATGGACATCACTAGCCATCTCCAATATCCTGTTCTCATCCCCCTCTGGCCAGTGGAAGATTGCACATCTCAGGCCCTTGCATTTGAGGGCCAAGAGACCACGAAACTAGCTTCTGGTGGGTGGGTTGATCTGAGGTAGCAAAGAGCCACGGTCTCTTCTCCTGCTGTGGCCATCTGGAAGTCCGTGTGTTCTAGATGGCAGAGCCAAAAAGCAGTAAAGCTCCAACATTCTGGGCCACCGAAAATTGTATGGGCACAGCTATCCACCCACCACGTTGGATAGGAAGTTAGACTAAGAATAAACTCTTGTGTTAAGCACAAGATGTTGGGGATGTTTCTTACTGAAGCAAAACACAGCCCAATACATTCAATCTGCTAAGTTCCAAGTGACTCAAACTCAGGCCTAAAGCCAACAAAAAAGGCTTATAGAGAGCATTTGATATTTAGAGCCACCTTTCAAAATTAACAGGGTTTCTGGTTCTTTCATAAGTGGAAAAGAGAAAATACCAGGAATTTACTTAATTCTAAGAGAGCTGGATGTACAAAAGCATGTGGGAATCTACCAACTAACTTGGGACTGCATGAACAAACCATGACTAATCAACCCAGAGTACACCAGACCACTGCCTTCACGAGAAACATCATCGCAGTCGGATCCCAGACGGATTAGTGGCCTGTGCAGCTCAATCATGTCTCAAACAGTAACACAAAACTGTGCCCCTACTTTTCTGCCTTCAACTGCACATCGTTTTAACCTAATTTCCTATAATTCTGCTTCCCATCACTTTTTACCCTCAAACAACCTTACAATTGTGATAATTAGGAGCATTAAAGCAGACGGAAGTTTGTAAGGGGAAATTAGATCCATTCAGCATATTGCCCTACCCAGTTAAGGTAATTATCTCAAAATTCAAATGCCACCACCAAAATTCAGAGCATCCTACTGACAGCCAAGTCACGCCTAGTCATGGCCATTGTGGTGCCCATTACATATTATGACAACTGTCGTTACAAAAACAAACATGCTGCCTTGTCAGGCAAGCAGGAAAAAGACAGGGCTCTCTCTAATTCAAGTCCACACAAACATGACGACCCAGATACCTTAGAACCCAGCAGTTGTCTTAGTGTCGTTGCTATAGTTGACCTTGGGGACTGTCCTTGAGACTCTCTATTCCCCCATCCCAGTAACAGGACTGGCTCATGGTTCTCCTCTTCCCTCCGCGACTACTCCTTCTTGGTCTCCTTGGTGACCCTGACTCTTCCTCCTCCCCTTGATTGTTGGCATTCCTAGATGAGGCAGTCTCAACCCACTGTTTTTCTTGTACATGCTGTCCTTGAATAATCTTACCTATTCTCACCTAAAACACAGACAATGATACCCAAACCACTCTCCTGAGTTCCCAACTCATATACCTTCTGTACATCTCTACCTGGATATTCCATAGACACCTCAGATTCTTCATGCCCGAAACCAAACTCACCACTCTGTCCCAACCTCCTTCTTCCTTGGCATTCTCTATTTCGTTCAGATGATGTAGTGGGTTTAAATGATGATGGGGTTAAATATCCCCTGCCAAAAGATATGTCCTTCTGCAATCTCAGAATACAACCGTATATGGAGAAACTTCTGGAAAACTGTAAAATGTTGGGAAGAGGGACCTGGGTGGCTCAGTCAGTTAAACATCCGACTCTTGATATTGGCTCAGGTCATGATCTCACCATTCATGGGATCGAGCCCTGTTTTCGGGATCCTCTCTCTCTCTCTCTCTCTCTCTCTCTCTCTCTCTCTCTCTCTCTCTCTTCCCCTCTCTTTCTCCACCCCTCCCCTACTGTCTCTCAAAATAAATAAATAAGCATGTTTTTAAAGTAGGGGAGGGGCACCTGTGTGGCTCAGTCAGTTAAGTGTCCAACTTCAGCTCAGATCATGATCTCACAGTTCGTGAGTTCAAGCCCCACATCAGGTTCTTCGCTGTCAGCGCAGGGCCCACTTTGGATCCTCTGTCCCCATCTCTCTCTGCCCTTTCCCCACTGATTTTCTCTCTCTCTCTCTCAAAAAAAAAGGGGGGGGGGGAACCATTGCATTGGAAACGGGCCCATTGAAACTGATTGTGGACTAGATGATCCCCTGACACTCTGCAAGGCCAATGTTGTCCATCCACAGGTGACTAAATTTAGCCACAGTTACAGGATTTAGAAAACTTCATTTTCACGAAGTTGAGTAACACTTATAGTTACCTCTCCAAAGAGATGTACTGAATGTCTGAGAATGGAAGCTTGGAGCTCAGTAACCAGTAGAAAGAACAAGGCACCTTGAACAGGTGTTGAGCTAGAGATTAGGTTATCTGTGGGAGGGAAGAGAAGGCACCAGGCTCAGGTCAGCTGGCCACTCAGAACGTCAGGAGGTACACGGTCCACAGGAAGACTTCAGAACACCTTAACTGTGTGATATGGTTGCACATGTTTATAGCCTTCGTGCTTAATTAGCATATAAATGTCCTTATCAAAAGCAACACCAGAGCATTCAGTAATCAGAACAAGAAGCTCTTAAGAAATTGTTTACTGTAGTAGAATATTTATAACATACAATTTACCATTCTAACCAGTTTCAGGTGTAGTTCCTTAAATACATCCGCATTGCTATTTAGCCACCACCTCCATCCAGAACTTTCATCTTACAAAACTGAAACCCTGTACCCATTAGACACTATTTCCTATCCCTCCTGCCCCCGCTCCCCGCCCGGCCCCTGGCAACCATGATTCTACTTTCTATGAATCTGACTCCTCTGAATACCTCATATCAATGGCATCATACAATATTCGTCTTTGTGGCTGGCTTATTTCGCTCCGCGTAATGTTCTCAAGGTTCATCCGTGCTGTGGCATGGGGCAGGATTTCCTTCCTTTGTAAGGCTGAATGATATTTCACCATATGTATAGACCACGTTTTACCCATTCATCCTTTAATGAACATTTGGGTTGTCTGCACCTTTTGCCTCTTGTGAATAATGTTTCTATGAACACGGGTGTGCAAATATAGGTGCAGGGCCCTGCTTTCAATTACTTTCCACTGTGTGTGTATGTGCATGTGTGTGTGAAATTAACAGCATTTAAGATTGGTGGGTGGTAGGCACCTACAGGAAAGAGGCACAGGAGTCAGGCCAGCACCTATACCAGAGGAGCATGTGGCCGGCCCAGAGTCCCATGCACTGAGCTGCCACAAAAAGGCAGGTCATGCCACTCATGGCCCCATTGAGGGCTCTACCGCCAAGGCAAGGTATGCAGTGTGCAGGCAGGCAAAGGGGCAACGCCTCCCGAGTTACCTACCCAAAGACACCCAGCATACCGGTGTTTACCCAGATTGGCTCAGGCCAGCTCACAACCTAGAGGGTTCCTGGTATCGGTGCAAGGCGGGTTATATAAAGTGGTGAGTGAGTCGCACACAGCACCTGGACCGTGCTGGGCACTCAGCGGAGTGCTCACCAGATGCAGGCAAGGGTGAGTGGCGGGTGTGATCCAGGCAGGTGGTCAGCACGGGGAGGCGTGGAAGATGCCGGGTGACAGAACCGGTGGGCAGTGAGAACACATATGTGGGTTTCCTACTGCTGCTGTAACGAGCTGCCATAAACTTAGCGGCTTCAGACAACACAAATTTATTATCTTACAATTCTGAAGGTCAGAGGGCTAAAATGGGTTTCACTGGGGTAAAATCAGGGAGTCGGCAGGGCCGTATTCCTCTCTGGCGGCTCTAAGGGGACAGCCTGTTCCTCATCTCTTTCAGCTTCTGCGGGGCTGCCTGCATTCCTTGGCTCGTGTTCCCTCCCCTCATCTTCTGAGCCAGCGGCAAGGTGAGTCCTTCTCCTATCACATCACTCTGACCTCCTCTTCCGCCTCCCTCCTCCAGTTTTAGGGACCCTTGCTTGTCATCTCCCCATCTGCTGATTGGCGACCTTAATCCCATCGGCAACCATAACTCCCCTTTCCCATGCAACCTGACATACTTACAGGTTCTGGGGATTAGGATGAGGACATCTTGTGCGAGGGGGTTCTGCCCACCACGTGTAATCTACAGAAGGCAATATTGGGAGACCCAAGGGGGAAATCAGGATCAGGAGGAGGGGCAGGACTCCAAACACCAGGGAGAAGTTTCAGAATCTAGAATAGCCTTCCAAGAGCAAAGCAGGGGGTCAGGTTTAGGAGACCCAGGTTATAGGGTGCATTATTAGAGCAAAAATGGAAGCCAAGGAACCAAACAGGGGTCTGGCCGGTGAGACTGGGGTACAAGTGGAAACTTGGCCTCCAGAAAAAGATAAAAGGACAGGCACGCTCACTGGGTCAGGATCAGAGCACCACTGCCAACAAGACTGACGTGCGTCCGAGAACCTCATCAGTTCTCAGGAGGCCCTTGAGCCCCCTTGACTTTGTACCCAGGCAGATCACAGCCTCAGGTCAGGAGGCAAGAGTTGGCAGGAAACAGCCCAGGCACCCGGTTATAGGTCCCATATTCAAAAAGGCTGAACACTACTGGAGTGTGAAACCCAACCAACGGGACAGTGGGAAGAGGAGGAGGGCAGCTGGGGATACAGACTCAGCCAAACAAGGACACAGACCGGTACCCAGGGGCGCACCGAGGCACGCTGAACAGATGGCGGCAGCTCACTCCTCTGCTCACTCTCTGCTGAGTGAGCCTTCAGGCTGCCAGCCAGAGCCCAAGCCGACCCAGGAAACAGAGGGGAACTTCGGAGGGTGTGCTGGGGTGGAAGTCAGAGAAGTATGCCGGCAGGGGGGTCAGGGCCATCCAAGAGAAACTCAATTCCACGTCTACTGGGCAGACGGCGATGCGAATGATCTTCTCCATCTGTCCAGAACACCCCGCGTCAAATATCCCTTTCTTACTAATGCATGGTCAAATCAGATCTGCTCGGGGGATGCTTAGAAACACCAAGCCCTGCTTCGAGTGGGTGCGGGCACGAGTGTGGTCGCCCCACAGGTCCTATGTCACCAAAGGAAGACCATTAGAAGGAATACATCAGCCCTCAAAACAGAATTCCTACTTGCAGAAGTCAAATAAGCATGGGGCATAAACGGGAGCTCTCCCACGTTGGTTCTCCCTTTGCTCTTAGATTCTATTTGATTTCCTAGGAGACCACAGGGTAGTGCTTTGTTTAAGATCCTGAAAACCCAGCAGTCCTGTGTTGTAATTAGTTTTAGCCATCAGCAGAAAGCACCTTTGTCTTCTCAAAAGTCAAAGACAATCGATACACCCCCACTTTATACCTCCCCTGGCTGATCAGAAGGTCAACCGGCAAGAAACTCTCCACCCAGGGGATGGTGGAAATCCTTAGGACTACTAAAAGAGCAAAACCCAGGCTGCCTTCCCCTGCCTTCCTCTGAAAAGCTATCGAAGGTGAACCCAAGGGCACTGGCCAAGCGTGGTAATAATGTTCCAGTTTAGCCTCAAAACGCAGGAGCTAGGACCCAGATGGAACGCACAGACGCGTTTCTGAGTTAGCCTTTTCCTAGCCTGGGGCCCCACTATTAAAAATGAATATATTAATTGGATCCCAGCCAGCCCTTTTAACTAAGAGTTTCTGATTTGCGATTTAATAAACTCCTGCCACGGTGACTAGTTAATGAAAACTAGAGCATTAAGACCCTGCTCAAACACCCCCTTGCCAGCCTTATGAGGCTGGTTATCAATAGCATCCAATTTTAAACGTCAAGCCTTTCATTCCAGAAAGCCTCAAGATCACACATGGTTTGCCATGCAGGAATTATTACTACAGAATGATTTCAAGGCTGCTGAAAGGTATAGCCCGGGTTACGTCCAAAATGGAATCCTCTTTTCTTATTACAGCTTCCGAAGGAAAGTGGTAGCATCCATGAATTTCCCATTAAGTGAAACAGGGGCCAAGCACAGGGAGGTCTGAAAGGAAGAAGAGTAGACCGTTGGGTAGCTGTTTGGAGCTCGTAAAGAAACTTTTCTTTCTGCCATTTCTGGGCGATCGCAAGGAAAGAAAAAGGAAGTTTAGATAAGGATGGCAGAAATAGGTAACACCTTGGCATTGATTTTAGGAAATCGAACACGGACTTTAGTCTGGATTCAGTTGCCACTCATTGCTAGGTCGGAGGAGAAAACCTGAAGCCCCGGAATTAACAGAAGCCCACAGCCTTCCCAGGAAGAGTCCTAAAGGCATGGGGCTGTTGGGTGGAAACCCCACCTCTGTGGAATCGCTAACCCATCGGGAATGGCGGCATAACATTCATCGACAACTGTACCCAAAACAGGGATAAAGCGAGTCAGACGTACTTCCTTAAAGTGTGTGCTTGGAACTCAAGTTCATTAAGGCCCGCAGACTGGGCCCAAAGAAATTTATGCTAATACTTTTCAGCTGACAGACTATGATAAGGCTGCTGGGACTTAACAGTGCTGATGAATTTTTGCTTTCCACCTTGTACAAAAGTCCCTCCCCTGAGTCCCAAGGCCCAGGCCTGCCTAGCTAGCTTTGTCCCTGATGGACACCAATCTTCCAGCCGTCCTTCCCCACATGACCTCTCTCCTACTCCTCCCCTCTCCCAGGGGCGCATCCCTCACCATCCACAAGAACACCATACATTGTCTGAACCCACAGGCCTCAGGACAACCAGGACTGAGGCCTGGGGAGGCGGCATTTTTCAGGTTCTCTGTTAGGAGACATTCACGAGGCTCCAGATCAAGAGCCCTCCTCATTCAAGCAGCAACCTCATTATCCTCATTGGCACATCCCAAGCTGTGGGATGTGGCCCGCCAGCACAGGGGGTGTTGACATCTGTGTAGAGAGCTAAGAGTGAGCTGTAATGCATTAGCACAGAATCGGAAATGTCGGAAATCATTGCAGGATCCATAGTAAATGCCACTTCCTCAAACTTTTCTTCCAGTTGATACACACCCACCAACACACTTGCAGAATCGTATGTGAAACAGTCCTTAGACTGGATTGGTGTTACGAAAAAATTGGAAAGCAATGATCTAAACCAACAGTCTCCAATTGTTTTCGACCACACACTCCATCCTTTAAAATTTTTTGAAAACGGGGGCGTCTGGGTGGCTCAGTCGGTTAAGCATCCGACTTCAGCTCGGGTCACGATCTCACCATTTGTGGGTTCGAATCCCGTGTCAGGCTCTGTGCTGACAGCTCAGAGCCTGGAACCTGCTTGGGATTCCGTGTCTCCCTCTCTGCCTCTTCCCCTCCCCCCGCTCATGTTCTGAATCTCTGTCTCTCTCAAAAATAGATAAACACGAAACGTTTTTTTAAAATTTGTTGAAAACTGCATTTACAATATATGCATCTTTATAAACATATCAGTTATACTCATATTTATTACCAATGTACACGTACTATGACACGGTACATGACGTATCTTATAAACACACCCAGAAACAGTAATGAAAGATTTTATGGAAAAACAAGTAGAAATGTTACTCCCAATACTTTCTGCTAGCGTCCATTCTGATAACCCTGGGCATGCAGAACCGGCCCCTCGGACAGGAGATCACACGGCAGCTCCCTTCCCTCCCGGCTCAGAATCCCTTCTCTTGTGCGCTCTCACAACACCCAGTGCTTAGAAGACACGAGTCCGGCCACAAGCCCCTCAAAATCTGGTGAGGAAACGGAGACACAAAATGTCGATGAGAAAGTGCTGGAGCACGATGCGGTGGCATTACAGAGGACAACCAGTCTTCCTGAGACAGGCAAAGAAGACGTCGCCAAGACGGTGATGCGTGAGCTGGTTGGGGATGGCTGGGGGGTGACGCCAGATGTAGGGGGGAAACGCCTCTCTAAACCAAAGGAGCCGACAGGCACAGCTCGACCTGCACTTCACAATCACCCGGCACTTGTTTCAAATTCCCTGAATCCATCTGCCAGAGCCCGGCTGGTCGGGTCTGAGGCCGGGGGAGCCCAGCTCGGGCAACGAGAGGCAGCGAGGCAGGGAGGGGCTCCGGTGGAGACACTGCATCAGGTTAAAGTGGATTTAAAACAAGACCGAAACCAAGATTCTCAATGCATGGAAACAGTGTCAGCACAGGAAGCAACAAATCACTCAGGCAAAGCTTTTTTTTTTTTTTAACATTGATAAAGTTCAGCACCACTTATACTCAGGAGAAAAAAGGCTTCACACCCCATAATGCTGTTCAGCTAGACATCGTGAACAGAAATGTCTGCTAATCGTAGAAAATGTCTGCTGATTGTTTTTCCATCTACCAACCGTGCCTCCTTCTTCATCCTTGTGGAAGCCTGTCCCAGACCTTCTGAGATTCTCAGCCGGGTTCCAGAATGGGGGGTGTAACGCAAGCCTAAGGTAACCAGCAGCGCATTGCAATCTTCTAGCTACAGCCATTGATTTTGGGAAGTAAAATCCACACAGAAAATCACAACTAGGAGGAACTAGGAGACTCTGCTGGGATTGCTCGTGGAAAGACACGTGCTTTGTCCCTCCTCATCCCCACCTGAACCTAAAAATAAAGAGAGACTCAGTTGCTGTGGCAGCCATCTTACCACCTTGGGATGGAGAAGAGTCCTTTCTAAGAATTCACACAGAGGAAGTAGAGCTCACAACTGGGAACGCCAGCTAGGACAAGGTAACAGTGTGAGAGCCCTGGAGCCTGGTCCACCTTTTCCATTATATAAACAAAAAACTTCTCACTTTTGTTTAGGCCAGTTAGAGTAGTATTTTTTATTACTTGCAGCTGCAAGGGTCCCTGATACATCTTCCATCTCTTCGACACATCGCAAGGTGACTGAAGGCTCCTAACTCCTCAAACTTCTATGCACAGGGTAGGCACTTGGTCAATAAAAATGGATTTTTCTTGGTCAATTTTTACTGACCAAGTGAACAGATAGTTCTTTCCCAAAGCATAAAAGCACAAGTTACAACAGAAAATTTTGTTTTTCCAAAGAG
The DNA here is from genome assembly GCF_018350175.1 of Felis catus. NCBI lineage: Eukaryota > Metazoa > Chordata > Mammalia > Carnivora > Felidae > Felis > Felis catus. The sequence goes on along the minus strand of NC_058368.1, from coordinate 231,439,069 downwards.
AAATTTTGGACATCACTATTATACATCCTACATGATCATATGTCAAAATAAAGCCACATTCTCAAACATCCAAAAGAGAAACTGTAAAACATAAATGGCCAAAATTTATTTGGCCTGTGTAACACAATATGCATGATAAACTATGGTTATAAGAATTCCTTATCCTTAATAATATGACTGTAATTTTCTAAGACTCTCTTCCAAACTCCAAATATAAAATTAAATTTAAGGGATCATTACAACTGAGTTAAGTTCAGTTAAACATGCATCCATTCAACAGTAAGCCAGTTATCAAATGCAGCATGCCTCTATGTACCAAGCCCCATATCAGGTACTAGGTTCGTGTCAGACATGAGATGCCTTAGAAGCTATAATGAAACTGGGCTTGATAACAAGAGAAGAAAAGTGAAGTGTACCAAATTGTTCCAGGCATTTTGTAGACAGGAATTCTGCCTATCTGCAAGATTAGCCTTCAAACCCTCTAAGGTCCTTTCCAACCTAAATTTCAATTACTATTTAAAACGCCTCTACCTTTTTTTTTTTTGGTAAGTTTTACAAAACTGGGAAAAATTATAACTAAAAAGATTAAAAGTTAGAAGCTCCTGAGCTTCTCTGGGGCAAACATATTGCATTAGGATTTCTTGATTGCAATTGACAGAAGCCCAATTAGAAACATTTGGGCAAAGAAAGGGGCCCAATGGCTCTTATTAAGCACGTTTTCCTTGCCAAAGTTGGGGAGATGGGGCCAGGGACTGAAATGGTTTCAGATTCTGTCTCCATCTCATTCTCTGCCAGTAGGCTTTACTATCAAATGAGCTTAGTCCTGAGGTTGGAAACAGAGCTGCCAACTACTCTGGACTTACATCTTCACAGTTTTGTGGCCAGAAAAAGAAAGACTCCATTTCTAGTCCCAATCCCCTCTTAGTTAAACTAAGCCAGTTTAGTTAAATGTTGGATAACCAACCATCCAGTTTTCCTAATACTGAGGAGGTTCCCAGGATATATAGGTCTTTCAATTTTGGAAGGGAAGAAATCCAAGCAAACCAGAATAAGTGTAACCCTAGTTAAATGCCACCCCAAGACCAATTATTGTGGCTAGCAAGGGAAGTTACTAACACTTTATTTCAAGTCAAGTGACTGCCCTTTAATTAATCACTGTTAGAGTTGGGACCCATACAGACATCATGGTGGGATGAGGGGAAAGAATGACTTCCATCAAGGAGGAATGGCTTATTTTCTGACCACAACACTACGAAACTAGAAGTCAACCACAAGAAAAAACCTTCAAAGACCACAAATACATGCAGGTTAAAAAACATCCTACTAAACAATGAATGGGTCAACCAGGAAATCGAAAAAGAAATATGTGTGTGTGTGTGTGTGTGTGTGTGTGTGTGTGTGTGTGTGGCAAATGAAAATGAAAACACAATGGTCCAAAACCTTTGGGATGCAGCAAAGTGGTCTGAAGAGGGAAGTATATAACAATATAGGTCCACCTCAAGAAGCAAGAAAAATCTGAAATAAACAACCTAACCTTATACCTAAAGGAGATGAAAAAAGAACAACAAATAAATCCTATGGACAGAAGAAGGAAAGAAATAATAAATATAAGCAGAAATGAGTGATATAAAACTAAGAAACAAAAACAAAAAACAATAGAATAGATCAATGAAACCAGGAGCTAGTTCTTTGAAAAAATTAGCAAAACTGATAAACCTCTACCCAGACTTATCAAAAAGAAAAGATAAAGGACCCAAATAAATAAACTCACAAATGAGAGAAGAGAAATAACCAACACAACAGAAATGTAAACAATTATAAGAGAATATTATGAAAAATTATATGTCAACAAATTGGAAAACATAGAAGAAATGGATAAATTCATAGAAACATATAATTACCAAAACTGAAACAGGAAGAAATGGAAAATTTGAACAGACCAATAACTAGCAAAGAAATTAAGTCAGTAATCAAAAAACTCCCAACAAACAAAACTCCAGGACCAGACGGCTTCACAAGTGAATTCTACTAAACATTTAAAGAAGAGTTAATACCCATTCTTCTCAAACTATTTCAAAAAGTAGAAAAGGAAGGAAAATTTCCAAGTTCATTCTATGAGGCCAACATTACTGTGATACCAAAACCAGATAAAGACTCCACCAAAAAAGAGAACCACGGGCCAATATATCTGATGAACACATATGTAGAAATGCTCAACAAAATACTAGCAAACATTAAAAAAATCACCCACCACAATCAAGTGGGATTTATTCCTGGGTTGCAAGGGTGGTTCAATATTTGCAAATCAATCAGTGTGATACACCACATTAACAAAAGAAAGGGTAAGAACCATATGATCATCTCAATAAATGCAGAAAAGGCATTTGACAAAGTACATCACACATTCATGATAAAAACCCTCAACAAAGTAGGTTTAGAGGGAACATACCTCAACATAATAAAGGCCATTATGAAAAACCTGCAGCTAATACCATCCTAAATGGGGGAAAACTGAGAGCTTTTTCTCTATAATCAGGAACAAGACAGGGATGCCCACTCTTACCGCTTTCATTCAACATAGTACTGGGAGAACTAACCTCAGCAATCAGAGAACAAAAAGAAATAAAAGGCATCTAAATTGGTAACGAAGAAGTAAAACTTTCACTATTTGCAGATGACATGATACTCTATATAGAAAACCCAAGGGGTGCCTAGGTGGCTCTGTTGGTGAAGCGTCCAACTCTTGATTTCAGCTCAGATCACGGTTTCCAAGGTCTTGCTGTAGCATGGAACCTGCTTGGGATTTTCTCTCTCCCCTTCTCTCTGCCCCTGCCCTGCTCGCTCTCCCACTCAAAGTAAATAAATAAACTTAAAAAAAAAAAGACTGCAAGACTCCACCAAAAATGTTTATAGCAGCATTGTTTACTGTAGCCAAATTATGGAAACATCCCAGTGTCTATCAACTGATGAATGGATAAAGAAGATGAATGTGTGTGTGTGTGTGTGCACGTGTGTGTGTGTACTGGAATATTACTCAGCCATAAAAAGACATATATTCCAATACACACACACACACACACACACACATCTAGATATATAGATATACTAGATATATAGAATATCTATACTGGAATACTACGCAGCCATAAAAAAGAATGAAATCCTGCCATTTGCAACAACAAGGATGGAGCTAGAGAATATTATGCTAAGCAAAATAAGTCAGAGAAAAAAAATTCCATATGATTTCACTCATCTGTGGAATTTAAGAAACAAAACAAATGAGCAAAGGGAAAAAGAGAGAGACAGAGAGAGACACCCAAGAAACAGACTCTTAATTATGAAGAACAAATGGGTGGTTACCAGTGAGGAGGGGGCTGGGGGTGGGTGTAATAGGTGATGGGGATGAAGGAGGGCACTTGTCGTGATGAGCACTGGGTGACGTACGTAAGTGTTGCATCACTATACTATACATCTGAAATTAATATTACCCTGTAGGTTAACTAGCTGGAGTTTAAATTAAAACTTTTAAAAAAAAGGAGGGGTGACTTAGAAATGACACCAACAGATTACTGTCAGTCAGGCAGCTGCCCCAATTGGGTTCGATCATATATTCCTAATAATCTGGTGATTCCTGAAACCACTCCAATCAAATACACTCATCTTGGAATTTTAATTCTCTAAATTCATTAAAATGAATCTTATTCCATCATTGCTTCAATGGGACAAATGCCACCCTCATGAGGCAAAATACCTCATATACACCTTCAACCACTTCCACATCCAAGAAATCTAATTCACTTCTTAGAAACTATCCCACTAAGTACGACATTAATCACTTGTCACGTCTTCAAAACTACTATGCTCTGTGAAAACATATCCTGCAGTTCGGTGCTAAACAGTCTGATGCATTTGTAACAATATAATGTATGCACACTGTCAAATTGCCTATTTCCCCCTTGTAGCAATTTTCTGTTCTGGAGAACTTAGTTTCCCCTCCATGTGCTTTAGAATTTCTTGAATTCTTTAGCTCATTCTTTCAGGAAACAGAATTAATATTTAAAAGCAGTAACAGGGGGCGCCTGGGTGGCGCAGTCGGTTAGGCGTCCGACTTCAGCCAGGTCACGATCTCACGGTCCGTGGGTTCGAGCCCCGCGTCGGGCTCTGGGCTGATGGCTCGGAGCCTGGAGCCTGTTTCCGATTCTGTGTCTCACTCTCTCTCTGCCCCTCCCCCGTTCATGCTCTGTCTCTCTCTGTCCCAAAAATAAATAAAAAACGTAAAAAAAAAAAATTAAAAAAAAAAGCAGTAACAGTGTCATTTCGAGAATGTCTCTGTCATAAGCAGGGTTCCCGTGACGTAAATTATCCATCCTTACAGCAGTCTTATTTCCTTTACCAAGTCATACAATCAAGGGAAGCTGGAGAAAAAGGGGTTTGAATTATAGTCCATCCCCCAGGAAGACCTAGGTTTGTTGAACCAAGATGCAAAGTCAACGAATTCAGACGCACAGACATTTCTAGGCTGCCTTCAGTTGCCTGTGATTTTCAGAAAATAGATTCAGTATAGAAACACTCCGGGTTACAAAGACATGAAATTAAAGATTCTCACTCCTGTCCAGACTGTCTCACTCTGAGAATTTCTGTTCACTCCCTTCGTCCCAGTTGCACAAACTAGTTGAGTTTTGCAGCCAGAAGATGGTCACTCAGGGACCACACGTGGCCTCTAGGAACATCCTGACCTCTCTAGAATGAAGGATCTTTTTTTTACCTTGAGCCAGCCGATTTGAGTTTGGTATTTCTCCAATGGATATTCAATAGAAAATGAAGGACAGATAAAGCAGGAGGAAATACAAGAAAGAGCACAGACATGGATGTTTCCAGAGCAAAGGTGCTTTGTTCTGGGGCTACTGAAATCAGACAGGTCTTACTCCCTCCTGCGCTCGGGTCCAGATGACTTGGAAAGTGAACCACATGCGTCCTAGTAGAGACCCCAGTTCCACGTGCTCTCTCCCCACCTCACCCTGCTCACAGCACCTTGGCAGAAACTGCACAAGTCAGGTAGGGGCTGAAGACAGACTGGGAAAGGGCAGGTGCTAGAGAATGGACAGAAAGGTTTAGAAGGAAGTAGAAAGTCCTGGAAAGGAAGGAAAGGGGAGAGAACAGATGTGCTTAGCATAACCAAGGGTGAGCACGCTGGTGGGGGACAAGAAGGAACCCCCAGAGCTGCACAGAGGTAGAGCTCCCACTGAGTCTCCTATCCAAGGCCCAGCCCCCTTCAACATGACTTTGTCCCCCAGTTAGTGAACTGGTGAAGGACGCCCTGAACCATCAAATATATTATCTAAATTTTGAGATGACTAATTTTGGGGGGTCCCTGCAATTGAAGGCAAACAGAGACAGGGGTGCCTGTGGGAGGGGGGGCTCAGTCGGTTAAGTGTCCAACTTCAGCTCAGGTCACGATCTCGCGGTTCGTGAGTTCGAGCCCCTCATTGGGCTCTGTGCTGACAGCTCGGAGCCTGGAGCCTGTTTCAGATTCTGTGTCTCCCTCTCTCTGCCCCTTCCCCACTTGCACATATGCTTTCTCTCTCTCTCTCTCTCTCTCTCTCTCTCTCTCTCTCTCTCTCTCTCAAAAATAAATAAACAGTAAAAAAATTTTAAAAAAGAAAAGAAAGAAAAGAAAGCAAACAGAGACAAACAAACCTAAACAGGAAAGGATTTATCTCCAGTGAGTTTGCAACACAGCACTTTGAAGCCACATCCTTAAAGGTTTAATTTTAAGGACAGAAAAGTGCCATCGTACAGTTATACTTCACTTGGTATTTTTATAGTTTGTAAAAATGTACACGTATCTTAAAGCCGTTCACTTTGTATTGTATGATCAAATAGTAAGTCACTAAGGTCATGATTGTGGTAGGTTGAGAATGCCCTCCAAAAGGCAACCACAACTTAATCCCTGCAACCTGCTCAAATGGAAAAAATTGCTTTGCAGAGGTGATCAAGCTAGGGATCTTGAGATGGGGAGATTAGCCTGTATTATCCAGGTGGGCCCTGAAGGCAATCACATGTGTCCTTGGAGGAGTGAGACAGAACGATGCCTTTACTTTTGCTGAAATGTAAAAATAAACTTTCTAGTTTTGAGCACTGACACGGCCTAAAGCCTCCGCCATACATATTTGTGACAACTGTAGCAAGGACAACAAGAAATATTGATTATAGTGCATTGAAACACAATGAATCCGTGACAATCCGTGAGTCCGTGGTAATACTTAAAAAGAGAGATCCAGAAAAAGTCCTTATGTCACTATCTGCTGGAACTTTCTTTGAAAACTGGTGATTAAAATGAGAGAACTAAGCCTCTATCAAGCCTTTCCAGGAAAAAAACATGGTGTTTCAGAGAAATCAACGATCTGGTGGATGGAGAAAAAGGTCTGCTTCACAGAAGAGTGCCGGGTAACAGTGAGAGGGAACAAGGGAATAAGGAAATTAGCATATTCTGCAACACTTTACAAAGCCAATGGCCCAGGAAAGGAGGTTCAAATGGTGTTAAAAGTGTTGGGGGTATGGCTGCTTAAAGTGGTTGTTTCTGTATGGCCACAATAGCACTGCACAGATCCTTCGTGAACGTCAAGAAGAAAAATCAATAACTGGATTGGAGGAATGAAGCTGTGGCCATCCTAGCCTAGTGGCCACGCTCACTAATGAGGTCATAAGGCACAGCGCCCCAGTGCAATGATGAGGCACATGACATCACCTGTGATGCTTTCTAGCCAAAAAAAAATGTGTGACTCAGATCCAGGAGTCCTAGAGCATCAACTCTCGTGACACCACAAGAGACAAACGCACCAAACCCAGACAGGGGGCATCTTCCAGGAAGGCTGGCCGGCCGGTCCACGAGTCTCGGCCACAAAAACAAAGAGGAAACTACACCCGCACGGACGACACACAGATCTCGGTGAGTGGTCCTGGCTTTGAACAAACCTACCGAAATGGACATTTGAGGACAGTTGAAGAGACCTGAGCGGAGGCTGTGGCTAAAATAAAATTAAAATGGATGGGCACGGAAAGGCGGCGATTACCAATTGCAAACAGCCACCTTCCATCTTCGCTTGGACAATACGACCTTTCTCTAGGTTTAAAGAGCGCACACGGATATCCACCGTGGACCACTTGTGCCTGCGTGTGCCCCCCCCCCGCCGCACACACACAAAACAAGCTACCCCGAGGTAGCTCATCTCAGAATGACAGGAATGCAGTGTTTTTATCTTCCTATTCTTGTTAATCTGAATTTCTTAACCTCCTAGAATGTTCATTTACTGCATGTGCAATAATAAAAATTATATAAATAATATACATTATATATAAATATGTATATATTTATGGATTTAAATATAATATATAATTTTGTACATAAAAATTTTATATTTTATATATTTCTATATTTGAGAGGGGGGGTGCAAGTCATTGAGGGGTAGAGAAAAAGAGGGGGGGGGAGAGAGAGAGAGAGAGAGAAGCGAGGCTCACCCGGGGCTCATGTTCACACAAAGCAGGGCTTGACCTCTCGAACTGTGAGATTATGACCTGAGCCGATGTTTGATGCTTAATGACTGAGCCACCCAGGAGCCCCGCAAAATTATATTCTAAATTAAAAAATAGAATCCATTTAGGACTTCCATATATAAAAGACCCTGACGAACCAACACAATTAAAACTGCTCAGTAAGCACAAAAACATTTTTTAAATGTACTCACAAAATAGCAAAAAAGTTAAATTTCTCCAAAGGCCCTCCCCAAAAAAAATAGAATGAAGAAGGAAAGCCAGAAACAAGGAGAAGGAGAAACAAATAATAAGAACAATACACATGGTAGACATGAGCCCAGATATATGACAATAATGTAAATGGACTAAATGTTCCAGTTTAAAGGCAAAGATGGTCAAATTGGATTAAAATATCCAAATTTCATATAGCTTACAAAAGGCACATACATAATGAAATGATACAGGAAGTTTCAAAGAAAACAATGAGAGAAAAAACTAGGAGAAGACAGTTCAGGAAAATAGTAACAAAAGAAAGCTAGTATCACTCTGTTAGGTATTTTATAAATTAAGAAGATAATGGATTAGAGAGAGAGAGAGAGAGAGAGAATGATTCATAGAATGATTCATAGATCTATAGATACAGATACACACGCTCTCACACACACACGAATTTACATCATTAGATACATAAACCTTAAGGCAAAAAGCATTTCTAGATGTGGAGTTAAGATAACATTTTAATTTACCAGGAAGATACGATAATTTGAAATGTGTACACAACTGAAAAAGTAGACAAAGTCAAAATGACAGAACTACGAGAGAAAAATTCAAATCAACAATCATCTGGAAAATTTTTACATACTTCTTTTAGCAATTAAGCCAAACAGGGCCACTGGCCTAATTAGGGCTATAATATAATTAAGGATATAACAGACTTGACCACTGTACTCAGTAAGATTTGCTGAGCGGACCTATAAAGAATATTGCACCCAGAAAACACAAATTCCTCTCAAGCATACATGAGAGATTTATAAAAATCAACCACATATCGGCTGTAAAGCTTGTGCAAGCTTTTACATGTTTTAAAGGAGTTGGATTGTACGGGCCATTCTGCAATTGTTTAGAAATCAGTAACAGAGGTCAGAAAAATATATTTTGTATAACCATCAAGTTCAGACTACAGCCAATTTGGGGATAGAGAAAGAATATGCCTGACCAGATGAGCGGGCCACACAGAATCAATCCTCTTTAGGATTCTACCAGATGAGAATCAGTGAATGACCACCACGTGTCCAAGGAAAAGAAATAATGTTTGAATCTGGGCATAAGGGGTTAATTTAAACTTAATGTGATCTTTTCTTCTCTGGAATGTGGGAAATCATTTGTTCCTAAGCAATTCACAGTGTTTGCTGATTCAGCCCTCGTGATCTGCCGAGCCAAAATGTTCCTTCCCACGGTCCGGCAAGATAAAGTACGCGGGACAGCTGGATTTTAAAAACACCCTTGTGAGTTGGGTCTTTGTTGTTAGCAAAGAAATTCACTAAGTTTAGGTCTTCTTTCAAATTTTATGTCCTCAAGATTGAGCTCTAAGTACGAGCACCAGAAAACACAAGTCGGGTACTTGGACCCCACATGTCAGGTGGTGTGCAATCCAAGCGATAAAGAGGGAATCTGAAAGCCGGACTGTGGGCAGACTGACTGATAAAGGCTACAGAGCAGCTGTGTGGTAATTCTATGTTTGATGTGAGATGCAGTTCTCTCTGCTGTTACTTGGAAGATACTCCGGAGCTTAGAAAAGAGGAGTGTGGGGGCGCCTGGGTGGCGCAGTCGGTTGAGCGTCCAACTTCAGCCAGGTCACGATCTCGCGGTCCGTGAGTTCGAACCCCGCGTCAGGCTCTGGGCTGACGGCTCAGAGCCTGGAGCCTGTTTCCGATTCTGTGTCTCCCTCTCTCTCTGGCCCTCCCCCATTCACGCTCTGTCTCTCTCTGTCCCAAAAATAAATAAACGTTGAAAAAAAAATTAAAAAAGAAAAGAGGAGTGTGAATCTAATTAACATTGATGGGAAAATTCCAGAATGCCGTCTGAATGCCAAAGTGCTCCCCACGACCCTGTGGTCAGCAGATCCTTTGGGTTGTAACTAGAACCATGAGTCATCATTCTGGACACAATTGGGGCTTTAGGTCTGTTTTTATTGATTTGTACAACACTATAGGAGAAATCGTGAACTCTAAGATCTCGTCTGTCTACCTGAAACAGTTGGGTCTTCCAGGGAAAACATAGATCAGAATTCCGGGCAAGTGTTAAATGACTTCATGGTATAATATTGCAGAAAAGGAAGACTCCCACCAAAGAAGTGGTGGCAGGATTATAGAAAAGGAATGGAAGGGGACAGTGGATTCCAAAGTGATTCCAGGTGTAGCCGTGTACATTGTTGGATAATTAAAACTCGGAAAAATCTTTTTCTGGTCTGATCAGAGCTCCTTAGTTCACGGCTGAGAGCTGAAGCAGCGCTAGCTTAGGGCCGTGCTTCCCGACCCGTTTCACCTCCTGGGACACGGAAAACGATTGTGCTTTTGGAAGGGGGTGGTGCTGGGAGAGCGGCTGTCCTCCTGACCCAGCCTGCACCTGCCTCCGGCCCAGGCCCTGCCCCGCACACACCCCAGGCCTGAGGAGACCCATATTGGGGCCAGGCGCCGAGCGGCTTGACCGGAGAGCCGCCAAAGGAACAGCTGTCTCGTGGACACTTCAAACTCAACATCCAAAGCCCGGTTTCTCATCCTCCCCCCAAGATCTGCTTCTCCCACAGATTCTCCATCTCAAATCGGTGCAACTCCATCCTTGCCGTGGATCAAACCAGAAGTCTTGGATTGAAACTTGACTCGTCTCATTTTCTCCCACCCTGTGATAGACTGAATTGTGTCCCCACCAAAAAACAAAACAAAAACAAAAACAAAAACAAAAACAAAACCAAAAACAAAACCACGTTCAGGTCCTAACCCCGAGCCCCTCAGAACGTGATCTTATTTGGAAACAGATCACAGATGGTTGCACATGTGATTAGTTCAGCTTGATGAGGTAACAGAGGGGCAGGGTAGGTTCCCAATCCTACGTGACCGGTGTCCTCACTAATGGGGGAAATTTGGACCCAGAGAGAAGGCCGTGTGAAGATGAAGGCAGAGGTCGGAGTGATGCTTCGGCCAAGGAGCACCACACGTCGGTAAGAAACCACAAGAAGCTAGGAAGCAGGCGGGGAACGGATTCTCCTTCCACCAGAAGGAACCAAACCTGCTGATACTTTGATCTCGGACTTCCAGCCGCTGGAGCTGTGAGACAATACGTTCACGTCGTTTAAGCAATTCAGCGTTTGGCCCTTTGTTACGGCGGCCCTGGCGAATGAGCCAGACGCCGCATTCAGTCCAGCAGCAGATCCTCTGGGTGCTACCGAGCAGTGTGCCCGTGTCCCCCACACGCCCGGCTCCAGCCTACTCTCAGCCCCCACCACCCCTTGCCTGGCTTACCTGGTCTCCCTGTTCCACCCCAGCCCCCTTTTTCCCAGCGATCTATTCCCAGCACAGTAATCCGTGGCTTCCCTTGAAGAATCAAGTGAAATCACATCGCTCCACGGCTGTCCCCTCCACACAGGGCGGCGTGTGGCCAGTAAGACCTCCCGTGGTCTGGGTCCCTGGCACCACTCTGGCCGCACAGCCTTCCACTCTCACCGCTGGCCCCCCAGTCTTCTTTGGCTGTCCCCTGCACGCTCGCCACTCGGGATCTTGGCACCTTCAGCGCTCCCTCTACCAGGAATGTTCTTCCCCCGGTGTTCACATGGGGGGAGACTCGCCTCCCTCACCTCCCTCAGATCCTGGCTTCTCATGGAGGCTTTCCCTGACCTCCCCACCCAGGGCAGCGACTGTCCTCCCCAGCTGGCACCTCCCCCCCTGCCCTCTCTGTGGCACGCGCCCCCTCGGACATCTGCACACGCTGAGTCTGTTTGCGGTGCCATCCTCGACACCAAGCGGTGGCAGCTGCGGACGCAGAGGACTCTATCCGCTCCACTCACTGTTTACGACAGGGCTTGGAACGTGGCCATCTCTCAACTAGATTTACTGCATGACTGAAGGAATAAATGCATCCCAGAACCCATGACCTCCTCTCAGACGGGATGAAACCACTCTCCATCTGCCCCCTGATACTGATCCTGGTGAGTGGGGGCCGCCTGGGAAACGGGGTGCCCAGATCTTGGCCAGGGAAGAGACTCTTGTCTGGACGACCCTAATCTGCTAAAGACTAGGAAAGGGTGGTTTTAACAGGAACCAGTGAAGAAGTTGATTAAGATGACCAAATAAGAAGAAAGAGGAGAAAGGAATCCTCTGCGAAACTATCCGTGGTACAGAAGGAGAACAATCAAATCTGAGAAGAATACTTGTGTACAAAAGGAAGGTTTGCACAGTGTGGGGCTCAGGGACACCAGGCCCATACAACATATTTTGGAATCAGCATTTAAAAAAAAAAAAAAAGAAAAAAAGGAGATATGATGGGGCGCCTGGCTGGCTCAGTCGGTGAAGGGTCCAACTCTTGATTTTGGCTCAGGTCATGATCTCACTGTTCGTGGGTTTGAGCCCCGCATCACGCTCTGTGCTGACAATGCAGAGCCTGCTTGGGATTCTCTCTCTCCCTCTCTCTGCCCCTCCCCCACCTGCACTCACGCATGTTCTCTCTCAAAGTAAATAAACTTAAAAAAAAAAAAAGAACTATGGCAACATTGTTGTCACTTCCAAAAGAAGTACTGGTGTCTTTATCATTTGTATTACTCTTTCACTGTATCCAGGGGAGAGAACGAACAAGAAGACTTGGAAATACGTTCACGGGCAATACAAAAAAGAAACAGCAAAAAGCCAGTAAACATATGAAAAAAATGGGCGTAACCTCACAAGTCATCAAGGAAACACACATTAGAACAATAACAAAACAATTTTCCTGTACACTGGGTGGGATTACTTAAATAATATACGATGGATTTCAAAATAAGCATGGTGGGAATAGAAAATCCGCATAACCTGTCAAAGGAAAATCTGGCATTATATATCAAAAGGTTTTTAAAATTCCTATTCTATTATTCAGTGACAATGTTTATACTTTACTCCAATTTGGCCGCAAGGCTTTTTCTACATAAAAGATCACCGCTCCTGGTAGGTACCCGAGCTGGGACTGGAACTCAGGCTTGTCAGCTCCAAAGCTCAGGGACCTGCCAGGTTCCCTACCTCCCACGAGCAGGACAGGGGATCTGCAGAACTAGAAAAAGAGCCTCGACGTGCAGAACTTTCCATCCATCAGCAGATGGGACGGAAAACGTTCCCACCGTAAGTGCTGAAAGCCACGCTTTTACCTGCAAAACACCTGACGCCGGATAATCCCCAGCCAAGTGAGACTGTACACGGAGCCTTCAAAACCCAAGCCCAGACACCTTCCGACTCTGGAACACATTACCAATTCACATCACAGTGATGTACTTAGGAAGGTTATCTTAACAAGAAATTTCCTGACACTCGCATGAATAAATGCATGTACACAGCTGAATAGATTTAAGGATGCTTGCGCTAGAACTCTTTGCTAAAAAGAGCTTTAACTCGAGATACAAAACACACCAATTACTTTGCAGGCTCAAGCTTAAGCAACTTAGCATTATTTTGAAAGCCCTTGCCATAAGAGCAAACAAAAAAAAACAAGCAGGGCTTGGCCCGGGTCTCAGCCTCCGCCTCCAGTCAGCCCCCTGCCGTGGGATTTTACAAGGTTAGCTGCAAACGTGGACAAGACAAGTCCGGCCGGAGCTGTTCTCGCAGAATTAATACGTTTCGAAGTCGAGAGCCCGGCCAGGAGCAGTGCTAATCAAGCAAGTGACAGTATTAATCTCCTTTGGCTCGGCTCAGAATAGGATATGCCACAGGTGACCCCGAGTCCTTCCCTCCCCTTCTCAAGCCATTAGCCGAACATCATATTTCTTTCTGCTGCCAGCAACGGCACGACCGGCAGCACAATTCAAACAGGGGGAGAGAACACACGTGACGAGAACAGCTTATTAACTCTCTCTGGGAATTTCTGTGCTCACCTGTGGCCGGTTTTAAGGTATTCTCTTCATTTAGCAAAAGTAATGAGAAGATAGCCCTCAACCAATTACCCAGCGTGCGTTTCAGGAGGACCGGCTAAGAACATTAGGATTGAAATTTAAATTGTGTGCGCAGGCCACAGAAGGGAGGCTTAAGCCAAGGGAACGTTCAGGAAGGTGATTTAAATACGAATGAGTCGTCAGGAAAACAGAGGCGTGGCTGTTCAGTTGAGTGTCTCAAGCAGGACCAGGTGCCGCGAATGAGCTAGAACAGACAAGGTAGCCGACCTCCGGAACCGGATTGCAGATTCTGACAGAAGTCTCTGGATCTATATTCCCTTCGGAGAAGGAAGTTAGGGAGGAAACTACCTTGAAAGTACTTTCCCACACTCCTCCACTGGGCGTAACTCAATCAAGCCAGTGGCCACCTGGCCCAAGGACATCCAATCGGCAGGCTGACAAGTGACCTGAAACAGAATCTCCGCAGCAGGGGACGTGGGGAGGGTGTGTAGTTCAAAAACAGGGCAGTGAGATACCATCTAGAGATGGAAATGGATAACGAAAAAATAACACCTGCTGTTTTCACAATACAGACTATAGAATGTGATGTTTGCCAGGATTCCCTGGGCTCGGGGGATGCACAGGAACTAGTGATGTGAAATTTCTAAGGTTGAATATTGAAAAACCCCCCAAAAGGCAGTGAGAAGGGCCCGATGAGTACAAGAAAGCGGGAAGGACTGGCGTGCTTACTGTCACGGTGACCGGTGGCCTTTCCTAGGCTCCTGTGGATACATATCCTACAAGAAAACCCTCAATACTCAAAGCAGCACAAGGGAGTCACTCCTCTTAAAACCAGAGTCTGTGGGGCACCTGGGTGGCTCAGTTGGTTAAGCGGCCAACTCTTGATTTCAGCTCAGGTCATGATCTCTCCATTGGTGGGTTCGAGCCCCGTGTCGGGCACTGCTTGGGATTCTCTGTCTCCCCCTCTCTCTCTCTCTGCCCCTCCCCTATTTGCACTGTCTCTCTCAAAAATAAATGAATAAACATTGAAAAAGAAAAAAAGAAAGAAATATAAGGACTGCAGAAGACATCCTTACTCTATCTCCCAACTTTCTTTGAAGGAATCTATTAAGAAACATGAAACTAACATTCCAACAAGAAGGAAAACGAAAAGCCAGAGCTGGATGTCAGCAACTCCTCATTTCTCACTGACGCTCAAGCCATGTGTCCCGAGGCCCCCGCCTTGAGGTTTCTTCACCCAACAACTGCCCAGAGGTGACAGCACCCGAGAAATGGGAGAAGAGTGAAGGACCATGGCAACGGAGAAAAAGTGCTCAAATAACAAAAACAACATGATTTTCCTCCTAGTAATAATCATTACTCACAGAAGGATTGAGTACGTAGAAATTCAGATGCGGAAATTAAGCAAAAACGCCTCGCGAAGGGGCAACTGTGAGGAACAGGCACATCACGTGTAAATCGGTCATCCAAGGGACGCAGGCAGTTGAAACCCAAGCACACTGTCCACCAACGTTCTGCGGCTCTAGTTCTGCTGAGAAACGTGCTTTTCACAATATGCCTCAAACCCGTCTGCGGGAATTACCTGCAAAGCAGAAAGGTGGCATTTTAAATTTTAGTGACACATTAATGAACAAGGTAATACTCTTGACAGATAGAGAGAAATGTTCCCCATATCAAGCTAAGCACGAGCTCCTCAGATCAAAATACAAGCCGTGTAACTGGCCTTGGCAGGTCCACCGTGCACAGAGCCGCACTTCGGATGCCGCACAGCCGCTGACGTATTTACTGCTCGCACTGTCCTTGGCAGACGTTTGGCAGATATCTTGTCTCAGAAGATTCAGGCCTTTGTCTTGGGGTCGAGGGTTAATAGGATCCCTTAACTGCAGGATCAGTTATAATAAGGTCCTACCTTTTCAAAAGCAGTGTCTTCTTCAAGCTTAGTCGTTGATCTTCTAGTTTGCAGTGGTACCATTTCCAAGTTCAATGATTCAGAGTTCAAAGCTAGAACACGAAGGGAAGTAGGCTTCCACTTCCCTTCCTTCGCAGCAGGATGTTTTGTGGTTATGAACACGTCCCCAGACACGTTCTGTGGCATCTTTGGCCAATCGCCAGAGCCACTGAGAGGAGAGGTGGGTGCCAGAGGTGGGTGCCCCCGCCCCTGCAGTCTTCTCGCGGTGGCCAGGCGTCCTGCAGGCAGCTTGAGCAGTCACTAGCTCAGGGGTTGAACTGCATGCCTCAAAAATCCATGTGTTGAGATCCTAGCCCCCAGTGCCACCGAAAGTGACTTGATTTGGGAACAGGATCATTACAGATGTAAATACTTAAGATGAAGCCACTTGGGGTGAGCCCTAATCCAATATGGCTGGTGTCCTCATAAAAGGGTGAAACTTGGGGGCGTCTGCGTGGCTCAGTCAGTTAGGCGTCCGACTTTGGCTCAGGTCATGATCTCACAGTTCGTGGGTTCAAGCCCCACGTGAGGCTCTGTGCTGACAGCTCAGAGCCTGATTCAGATTCTATTGTCTCCTTCTCTGTCTGCCCCTTTCCTACTCATCTGCTTGCTCTCTCTCTCTCTCTCTCTCTGTGTCTCTCTCATAAATAAATAAATAAATAAATAAATAAATAAGGGGAGTGGATTTGGACACATAGACAAGCACACAGGGAGAAACTCATGTGAAAATAAAGACACAGAGGAAGACAGATACTGCATGGACTCATATGTGGAATCTAAAATATATATATTATATATTTTATATATATAAAACTAATATTGTAACAAATCTAAAATATACATATTTATATATATAAAATTTTATACATTTCATATATAAAATAACATATAACTAATCTAAAAAATGTATATTATATATAATATATATAAATAGGGGCGCTTGAGTGGCTCATCTGCTCAGGTCACAATCTCACAGTTCATGAGTTCAAGACCCGGGTTGGGCTCTGTGCTGACAGCTCAGAGCCTGGAGCCTGCTTTGGATTCTGTCTCCCTCTCTCTCTGCCCCTCCCCTACTTGTGCTCTGTCTCCGTCTCAAAAATAAATAAACATTAAAAATTTTTCAAAATGAAAAAATTATATATATATACTATACATATACATATACATATACATACATATACATACATATACATATATGTATATACGTATATATATTGTATACATGTGATCGCCAGGGGCTAGGAGGACCGGGAAGTAGGGAGAGGTTGGTCAAAAGGTACAAACCTCCCTCTATAAGATGAAGCAGGTCTGAGGATCTCCTGCGGATAACACTGTACTGTGCAATCTGCTAGGACAGAATTTAAACGTTCTCGCACACAAAAGATAAATATGTGAGGTGACGCTGTGCTAAGTAAGTAACTCAATGGGGAGATTCTTTCACAATGTATATGTGTATCCAGTCATCACACTGCAGGCTTTAGGTATCTTACAATTTTATTTGTTAATTGTATTTCGAGAAAACTGGGGGAAACAGTGAGGGCAGAGGAGGGGTGACCTTTCCACAGGGTGGGCAGGCCACCAGAAGCGGGCAGAGGGCAATTCTCCCCCGCAGCTTTGGAAGAGCCCTCGACCTCCACCCTCTGGCCTCCTGATCCACGAGGGAATGCATTTCTTCTGCTGAAGCCACCCAGTTTTGTGGGCTTTGTTACCGCAGCAGGAGGAAACTGACACAAACGTTACCTCAACGCCCGGTTACCAGCCACATCGCCGCCGATGCAAACCCTTGATCCGGGGTGAAAATTGAGAAAATTGCCAGCACATTCTTCTTTGGTCTACTCTGTCAACCCATCACTTCTTATATTCAGAAACTGCTCATTTCATATTCTAAAACATTAACTTACATTTCAGCTAAGGTGCTGTGGTCACTGGAATGTCAAAAAGCAAGTGGTTCTGGACTAAGACATTTTCTTGCTTAAGGTCATTGGTTTGTAACACATTCTAATTGAGCAGTCAAAAGAAGGACGACAGAGAAGAGGAAGCAAGAGAAAATGTAAGGAAATTCTAAACAGCTGCCCTTTTCACCCAAAGGACCCCTATTAAAATGGAAAATTGAGTGGCCACCGGTTAATGGTTCCTCTAAAATCCAAGATGGTGGTCCCGAAAGCGTTCTCCCCACCCAGCAGCACCGGCAGCAAATTCTCAGACCTATTAAATCAGAAGGGGTGGGGCCCAGTTCCTGTGACAGAACAAGTCTTCCAGGTTTTCTGATGCCTGCTGAGGAATGAGAACCACTCTTACACTCAAAGCCAGGAGGCAACTTGGTTCCGATCGCAGATTCAGTTGAAATTCCCAAGAACAGCGTGTTGAGAAGGATTCTGGAGCAGATGCTGAGCTTTGATGTTAAAATGAGGAATCTCTTGGGCAAGAAAGAGAAGGGGATGGGACAAGCCACTTGGCAGCCATTCCTTGAGTCTCACCAGAAACCCTAAGCCACCACCACCACATCCTTCTTCATATCAGTTATTCCAAATAAAAAATGTCCCTAACCATAACCATAGCCAAACCATAAGAGACTCTTAAAACCTGAGAATAAACTGAGGGTTGATGGGGGGGGGGGGGGGGGGGGGGGAAGAGAGGGAGGGTGGGTGATGGGCACAGAGGAGGGCACCTGTTGGGATGAACACTGGGTGTTGTATGGAAACCAATTTGACAATAAATTTCATATTAAAAAAAAAGAAATGAAATAAAATAAAATGTCCCAAGTTTCTGAAGTGACTTGGACACTATGTATACTGACATAAAAATGAAAAGAAATAAATAAAAAGCTTGCTTTCAGTTCTGAGAAAAACTGAAAGAACTTGATAGCAGTGCTCTTCCGTCTACTAAAAATTTATTTTCCCCTTTTCTCTCTATACTTTACTTCTCTTTCAGGATGGCATTATTTTGGTGATGGGAGAAGACAGATGGAGTTGTACTTCACCCAATCCAGGAAAACAACGTACAAAATCTGAACTCATAAGATCATTGAATTTGAAAGTCACTATTTTCACTGCATTTACACAATAACACATATTCTTTGGTTTTTAAAACGATTTACAGGGATGCCTGGGTGGCTCAGTTGGTTAGGCGACTGACTTTGGCTCAGGTCGTGATCTCGCCATCTGTGAGTTTGAGCCCCACGTCGGGCTCTGTGCTGACAGCTCAGAGCCTGGAGCCTGCTTCAGATTCTGTGTCTCCCCCTCTCTCTATCCCTCCCCTGTTCACGCTCTGTGTCTCTCTCCCAATAATAAACGTTAAAAAAATTTTTTTTAAGGATTTACAAAAGAGTTCTTTACAAGATTGTATTTTATATCTGATTTTATTTTAAATTTTTTTAATGTTTATTTATTTTTGAGAGACAGAGCTCCAGCTGGAGAGGGGCAGAGAGAGAGGGAGACACAGAATCCAAAGCAGGCTCCAGGCTCTGAGCTGTCAGCACAGACCCTGACACAGGGCTCAAACCCACGAACTTTGAGATCATGACCTGAGCTGAAGTCAGATGCTTAACCGACGGAGCCACTCTGGTGCCCCACTGATTTGATTTACTTTAAAAATCACCTACTGCTTCCTGTTACCTTCAAACCTGAACTCCCGGGACCAGCGACTACATCCTGACTACAGGGACTTATAGCCAGGAACTACTGGCCCACCAGCCAACCTTCTCCTACTTCCCTGCCCACAACCAGCTCCTCCCCAATGTCAGGCAGGGTCGCTCATCCCTCTGTTGTCTCTTACAGTGCTTTTCTTCATCCTTCCCAATACTGAGCCCTCCCCACACCCAGGTAACATCTTCCCTTCCTCTGTACCCCTGCTCTGACCCTTTGCCTCCCCACAGCCCTCCCTGTCCAACCCAGACTGGAGTGTCTCTTCTCTGAATCTCCAGTGCCTTCCCACGTCCGCCCTCACTTGCCCTAAAGTTGCGCACTTGGTCCTATGGGGCTTGCATATTCCATCCTTGCTCACTGTCCACCCCAGGGGAGCCATTTCCATCAAATCTCCCACTGCAGCAATGCAATGAGTCAACAGGTTCACGGCATGAAGAGATTCCTTGCTGGGAGAGTGTGGCCAGTTCCTTCCTCTCCCGGGAGCACTGCACACACACTACAGGCTCCAACTGGAATGACTAAATTTCTTACGTGTGAAGGGTCATTTCCAGCCTCAGGGAAGCACTGAGAATGATCTGGGTACCCCCAAAGAATCTACTTAACATCCATAGATCGAGAAACTAGGAAATCTGGATTCTGTCACTCAGCAGCCCCTAATGAAGTATGTGGCCTGGAGCATTGTGTCTCTGGCCTCCTCCTGGGCCATAGGGTCTCCATCACCATTCTTAGGCATAATTCACATGAGGATCCACTAAAACGGGTTAAAGCATCAGCCAACCTCAGCACCATCTGAACAGCATTATTAATCTTTTGCCCTGTCCTCCTAAGATATTCCTCTGATCCTTATATTTTCTAGTACAAATGACAGGAGGCATCTTTATCTTATTTATAGCTCTAAATAAATTGGTATGAGCATCCACCAAACATATTTATTTTATTTCCCAAGAAATATACCCCCAGAAAATGTCAAGGAAATGATCTTTGAAAAATGCACATCCGAATGCAATATAAAATATTTAAGGGAATGACTGTGCTCTCGGTTTCCATTTTCTGTTAGATTATTCTACAGGCTCTTGTAAAAGTCAAGTCAGTGCTTTTAAAGGCGGAAAATGGCCACGAGTTAGGAAAAGCCTTCAAAGCCCCAGGGTTCTCCTTGATTTCGCTTTTACTTTCAGCATTTTGCCTTGAATGAACGACCTCAAATAACTGAGATATTCACAAATTGATGGACAGTACTTAGCAAAGTAAAACTCGGATAAAGGTGGTAAGAACCAAGCCACTCACCGATGGCTTGAAAATTCACAGCTGCACTCGGTGCTTCCTGACAAGGTGTCTCTTGCTACCACTTCCAGTGCGTTCTTCCCCTCCATCCGCCTTCCTAAAACCCTCTGCGGCAAATCACGTGGTCGACAAAAAGAATACTTAAATTCTTTTAATACTTTTAATACTTTTAATTCTTTTAATACTTAAATTACTTAAATCTCACCATAAGTCCATTCAAATGAGTTGGCCGGGGAGCAAATACTCACCTAGGTTAACTCACTTAACCCTCCAACAACCCTGTGAGGCAAGTACCGTCTTATCCCTCTTCTGGGATCCAGGAACTGAAGCACAGACAAGTCAAATCAGTTGCTCAACACAGCGATGGAGCAGCCAAGCCAGAGTCTGACCTGCCTGGCCCCAGAGCCCGGGTGCTCAGCCACCATGACACAGTGCCCCAAAACCAATGCCGTCACCCCACAGGTGCTCATACTGGTTTCATAAATGATGAGACGGATGAAAATTTTCAAGTAACTGAAGTTCATCAAAGTTATCTGTAAACCTCACTGGTAGAGAGTAGAAAGGTGAGGTTCATAAAAAATGAGGACTTCCTCAGGATCCAGGGAGAGTGACCCAGGGAGGATGAGAGCCCCCAAGGGGACATGCCAAGACCAAGTTCCACAGTCCAGGCAGTGAAGGGAGCCCTGAAGGAGGCTCCCAGTGATCAGGGTAGCACCCTGTTCACAGCTCCTAGATGGCCAGTGTGGGGTAGGGCTCATCAAGGGGGGCACAGCCAGAGGACAGGCTTGGACCACAGTTTTGGGCAGTTGTGAGATGACCTAAATCCAACCCTCATCTACCCTCCTGGACAGTCCCCGTCTAGAGACCTATGAAACTGAGGCTTCCACATCAAGACATTCCACACCGACCTCTTATCACTGGGACCGAAAGTGTGTAATGAGGTCCAGCCGTCACCAGAGCGAGGACACTCCCAGCCAGCTCCTGAGGTCTGCTATGCTGGCCACGGCTTTCTCTGGCTGGACTGCCATTTGCTTTGGATCTGATCCAGTGGGTAGCAGAGATGTTCTGAGGTCACACACTGGGGTGAATACCTCTGCACCTACTAGCTACTGAGTTTGAGAAAGTTTAGAACTTCACGGAGCCTCGGCTCCCTTATCTGAAAGATGGTGCTAATGAGACAGACAACCCCAATGGGTTATCATGAGGATTACATAGGTAATGAACGTAAGACACGGGGGGCAGTGAAGCGCCCCCACATCAGCTGCTGCGCTCTGACTGTCACCTATAATGGCACAGGCTCCCTCACCCGATGTCATCTGTTGTCCATCTCTGTGTCAGAAGTTCACTTTTAAACACTCCAGATCTACCATGTGATGTGAAGTGCGCTGTCAGCACCCTTGTCAAAGGAGCAGAGCTCAGGGCAGACTGTGGTGTGCTATGCAGGGAGCCCAGACACCGGGGTGGTGACTGCAGAAACTTCTGTTGTCATCAAATAAGGCCGACGGAATACCAAAAATGGTGTCTGTAAGTGCAGTTAGTGACCTATTAATTATCATGATGGCTGCTAGACAGGAGCTCCCAATAGTGACATTAAAGGTATTTAAGATGCACGGATTGGCTAAAATATTTTTTAAAACATCCCCACCCCTTCAGGAAGAGGGTGCAAAAACTCATCGATGCCTGAACCCCTTCCCTTGGGGATGATGTGTGACAACAGCCCTAAACCATCCCCCATCGCCGGGCCCTGGACTTGGGAGGATTATCTTTGTCTGATGCTGGTGACAGCATTTGCCTCCACAGCCTTGGCATTTGCCTCAAGACTCCTTCTGCCCAGCAGGAGTCAGAACCCCTAAGGGGCAGGAGCTAGGACTTCATTAAGCTCATAGAACAGGTTAATGAACACGTTGGGGCCTGCTGGCAAATTAAGACTGTTTCAATAAATGCCTTGTGTGTGGCTGAAGCCGGTTTGAGGCTTTTTGAGGAGCAAAAAGTCAAGGCTCTCACCTGCCTCCGACCTCTTTAGCTGCTACCCAAATCGACCAAGAAGAACCCAAGAGATGCACATAACCAAACTGGCTTAAGTCCATTGGGGCTGTGCCTGTGCCTGTAAGCTTCATGGGGGAACGATAAGGGGCAGTGTCCTCGGCTCTGGAGAAGCCACTCGAGCTGACAGCTACCGCCACCCCCAGGGAGTCACCAGGAGAAACCCACCGAAGCCAGGAGGTCATGTTCAAGGTCGTACCACAGGGAGATGAACTGAACAAGAACACAATTTCAACAAGGAACTCCTTCTCCCTGGTTGGCCCTGCGCATTAAGCAGCCAGCCTCAAGTAAGGGGCGAGGTGCGGACACTGCTCTCTGTGCCACAGGATGGGGCTTGTTCAAGTTGCCAAGAATAGGGGCGCCTGGGTGACTCAGTCAGTTAAGCGCCTGACTTTGGCTCAGGTCATCATCTTATGGTTCGTGGACTCAAGCCCCGCGTCAGGCTCTGTTCTGACAGCTCAGAGCTTGGAGCCTGCTTTGGATTTTGTGTCTCTGTCTCTCTCTGCCCCTCCGTTGCTCGCACTCTGTCTCTCTCTAAAATAAATAAACATTAAAAAATTTTTAAATAAAAAAAAATAAAGTTGTCTCACTTCAAGAGATACCAGGTGAAATTTAGAAGAAACGGGGGGGGGGGGGGGGCGGGGGGGCGGATAAAAACCGATCACCATGCTTGGAAACACGTGGTAATTCAGGGTAAAAATAGGTACAACACACGTAAATACAGGGTGATCGCTCGTGTGACCAACAGGGATATCGTTTGCCAGATGGCTTACGCCCATGCAGAAGGAGACATGCTAGTCTGTGCAGCTCATGCTCATGAACTCCCAAAGTACGGTGTGAAGGCTGGCCTGACAGGTTATACTGCAGCATACTGTGTCCACCTGCCGCTGGCCGGCAGGCTTCTCACTAGGTTTGGCACGGATAAGACCTATGAAGGCCAAGTGGAGGGGACTGGAGATGAATACAACGTGAATGGCACTGATGGTCAAGCTGGTCCCTTCACCTGCTATTGGGACGTAGGGCTTGCCAGAACTGCCCCTGCAGATAAAGTTCTGGAGCTGTGGGTGGAGGCCTGTTGGTCCCTCACGGCACCAAACGATCCCCCCCCCCCCCCGTCACGACTGGAAAAGCGAGGGGTTCAATGTAGAAGGACATCGGAAGCACGCCACGGGTCAGAACGCTGCAGGCTCTGTGTGTGGCCTCATGGAAGAAGACGAAGCTGCTTCCAGAAACAATTCCCCCAGTGCACAAAGAACCGTGGGCTCCAGACACGGCGGGGGAGACGCACGAGAAAGTCGCACCGCTGTACAAGAGAAGGCTATGAGAAGAAGCCCAAGAAAGAGGTTAAAAAGATGAGGTGGAGCCATCCCAAAATACCTCCTGCCCCGAAGAACGACCGGGTAATTCAGAAGTACCCAGGCTTCCTTACACCTCCGAGTAGGCTGCTAAGAGCTGATAAACCAAGCCGCAATTCCCTATGAAGATTTTTCAGATACAGACAATAATAAACTCATTCATCAAGCTGAGAGAGAGAGAGAGAGAGAGAGAGAGAGAGAGAGAGAAGCTGTTTTCCTCTCCCCCCAAGATGAGTATAGTCCAAACTCCCCATCAGAAGCAAAAGGACTCTCAGAATTCTGGGTCCCTAAACTGGGGAAGCAGAAGAGCAAGCAGTCATCAAAATCCAGCCTCGGGACTTCCTGCTCCTTAAGGGGGTTTGCCGAAGCCAAGTTCCCTGGGCAGCCCCTTGGTATCCAAGAATCGCCCTTAGGCTCCATCCCGACCCGCGTTCATTATACTGGGAAGTGTGTAGATGAAGAACAGCGTTTCACGGAAAAGGTGAGTGGCACGTGGAAGCACAGGAAGGGCCCCGGACAGTCAGCCAGTGCATGTCGCCCCCGAAGAACGTCGACCCAAGAAAACAGCGCACTGTCTGCCAGAACCTCAAGTTTGGGAGCTCACGGGAGACACACACTGGTTTTCCGCTCAGCATCTACACAGCTCCCAGCATCGCCCCCCGGGCTCCGACCAGTCAACAGGCTCCGAAGCCCGCGCCACGGAAGACACAAGTGAGGACGTCGCGGACACGCGTGCAGATGTACAAATCCCAGATCCTGACCGGGGGTAGAGAGCTGAATACGGGTATCAGTCAATCCCGGGGAACACGTACATTCAGGTCACTCTGGAAAAGACCTTCGAAGAGAAGGGGTCAGCTGCAGCCCAGCGATACCACACAAGGAAACCCAGACTCTCTGGCGTGGGCTCACATCATAAAGGTTTTCTTGCTCAAGGGGGTCAGAGCTGTTCCACCATCGTGGGGCTACGTATGCCATCCAGAGTGTGTCCGGCAAGGTGGCCACAGCCAGGGAAGAGAGGACACGTGGGATAGTTTAATTGCTTCTCCCCACCCCTCCTGCCAGCGCCGCGGCCCGGTCTCCCTGCAGGGAAGTCTGGGTAAGTGGGGGGCAGTCTCTGCTCCGGGAGGTAAGCCCTCTGTACGTGCTGTGTGTACGGGACTGGTCACGAAGCCTGGGTCCCCATCCTGCTCTCTGCTCCCCACTTACACACCTGAATTCCCACAGAGGTGCCCGCTGGGGTGGATGATAGACATTCTGGAATTCACGATACTTCTTCTGGACTCTGCATGATGCCTGGAAGGGATGAAATGTTGTTTTGTCATCAATGCCACTTCAAGGTACTGGCATGTGATAGAAGCAATTCTAAAAATCCCCAAATCGTTCCTGACCAAGGTCAGGGTCCAGGAGATACAGATGGGTAAGGAAATCCACAACCAGGCAGAAGGAGAACAGAAAATGAATATGAGCAAAGGACAAAAGAACAATGCACATGAGCCTAAGTCCGGGTCAAGACAGTTAATGACCTGCTAGCCCCACGGGGGTCACAGATGCCAGAGGCTGTGCGAGTGCAGGGCTGGGGGGTGAGCTGGTTGAAGAAGCAACCCAAGGGGCTGGAGGAACAGGGGAGGCGGGGATACCTGAGCAGAGGCCCTGAGCATCACCAAGAGGATGGGATGCAGGGAGAGGGGGGCATCACTCGTGCCTCCACTGGAATCCAAGGACCTCAAATCATTGAGGTTCGGTTCTAGGACCTCAAATCATTGAGTTCGGTTCTAACTTCTCTGACCCCCCCCACACCAAACGCTGCCACACAGACCCACACAGCCCCACCCTCGTGCCTGCCCACACCTCCCTGCCTGAACTGGCCTCCAGTGTTTCCCCAAAAGGGAAGAAAGAATCTGTCAGAACCCTTCCTCTGTGCTGGTCATTCCTGGTCCAATGCTGGTCCCGTTCTGGTGTCAGCCACCCCCGGCATAAGAGCGGGGTTTGTCTTCTTATTTCTTTAATTGCCTAGAGTATGAGTCTTCAACTTGATCTTTCATCGGAGTTCTTTCTCTCCATCTGAGATCCTGAATTTCTCTTAAACCACCTCAAGAAAGTGGCCTGCAATCCCGCTCTGCCCGCCTAACTTTAGATATCGGATAAAACCTTGATTCACAGCACGAGAACATTTATCCCAACAGGTCGCTTTTTGAAAAAGGTTAAAGCAATTGAAGGAAGCCTTTTCCCTGATATCAAAGCCACAGACTTAGGTGATTTTTTTAGGCCGAAAGAAACCCACCATAAAAAAAAGAAAAAAGAAAAACTCGGCATTCCCTAAAAAGAAAGCAGCCCTGCTTCTTTTTCTTAGCCCAGAAAATTACTAGTTCACAAGGTGAATCTCCCCGTGAATAAACGCAATACGGATGGGGAAATAAATCATTTGACTGTCTACGTTTTTTTCTTTGTGACAGTCATCTTGTTGAAAAAGGCCTTTGTGTGTGTGTGTGTGTGCTAATGGAAGTGTCCTGCTAGGTGAGACTTACACACTATCTAAAATGTATAGAAAGTTTTATCTTTTCAACGCGCTTTATTCCCTCTCGCTAATAATTTTCTGCAGAAGTGCCCCAAATTAGGTTACAGGTATAAACATCTGCACGTCAGAGGTGTGGGGGAGGTCTGAAAACCCTCACCGAGGTCACCTTCAAATGACCTTGACAGCGGCTTCTACTCTGCTTCAGGCACGATCCCAAACGACTCGATGAACCATCATCCTTCCAGGCGTGGGTCACCCCTTAACCACGACATGTCCCAGATTTTTCCTGTTTCTTCCCGCCCAGACTGAATGTCCCAGCAAGCTGTCCTACCCCTTTATTTGGGAGATATGCCCACCAGAGCTCCAGCCGGGCGGGCTATCAATCAGAAAGCTTTCATACGACACCATCCCGCGGTCATTCTGGCGGGTGGGTGAGCACCCGTGCTGTGGAGGTTGTCGAACATCGCGAACTCCCCCCTGGCAGCAAGAGTCGGCCGTGGGAGAGCACAGAGCATTCCTTTCTCCGCCCCCAGATCAGTCGCCCCCGGTCTCCCCAGCAGCACCCTCCTCTGGTTTTGCTTCCACTCTTCTGGTCCCCCCTTCAGAAGCCTTTGCAAGCGCCTCGCCTTCCACCTGTCCTTAAATGTTGCCATTTTGGGGCGCCTGGGTGGCGCAGTTGGTTAAGCGTCCGACTTCAGCCAGGTCACGATCTCGCGGTCCGTGAGTTCGAGCCCCGCGTCGGGCTCTGGGCTGATGGCTCAGAGCCTGGAGCCTGTTTCCGATTCTGTGTCTCCCTCTCTCTCTGCCCCTCCCCCGTTCATGCTCTGTCTCTCTCTGTCCCAAAAAATAAATAAATGTTGAAAAAAAAAATTTTTTTTAAATGTTGCCATTTCTTTTTTTTTTTTTTTTTTTAGTTTATTTTGAGAGAGAGAGAGAGAACGAGCAGGGAAGGGGCAGAGAGAGAGGGAGACACAGAATCCGAAGCAGGTTCCAGGCTCCGAGCTGTCAGCACAGAGCCCGACGCGGGGCTCGAACCCACAAACTGGGAAATCATGACCTGAGCCGAAACTGATACAGCTGGATGCTCAACCGACTGAGCCACCCAGGCGCCCCTAAATGTTGCCATTTCTAAGAGCACTTTTCTCCTGTTCTCACTCTACACTCTCATCAACCATACGATTCTCAGATGCTCGTCTCCGGCCCAGAGCTCTCAGAACTAACTGGCGCATCTAATGGAATACCTCTCTAAAAGCTCAAACTCCGTGTATCCAAAACTGAACTCAGTATCATTCCACGTTGCAACTCACATGACTCCAACTACTACCAAAGGAGTGTGCACCCTTCCCGCTGCACCCTAGAAATGGCACCCCAAAACACCCACTTGTCTCAACCAAACATGCCGATGCCTTCCGTGATTCCCTTCTCTCGCTTTCTACTAAGTGCCCTTTCTCCTCCCTCCTCAGCAGCCGTCAAGTCTGTCTGCTTTTGCCATGCCCACCCTATGAGCCCACACCCTGCCTTGCTCCGCACCAGCCTTGATGGCGCCCTTGCCCTCCTCACCTCTCATCTCCGCACTGCAGTGGAGAGCGAAGTTTCCAGAACTGAAATCTGACCCTGGCACCCCGCTGCCTTAAAACTTTAAAAGACAAATATTTTCTACTGTCTCTAGGACGAAACCCGAATTCCTGGCCTGACTCAAGGTGCCCCCAGACGCAGGCTCTGCCTCCTCTCGAGCCTCACTTCTCTGTTCTTCTCTTTGTACGTACCACCCTCTCCCTCACCTCCCAGCTCGTACGTAAGTTGCTCTGTGGGCTTCAAAGAGTGCCCCTCTCCCTGCCCTCCATACCCACTCCCATCTCATTTGTGTGGCCAGCTCCCTCCAAGTTGTATTTTTTTTTTAATTTTTTTTATTAAGTTTATTTATTTTTGACAGAGACAGAGTGCAAGCATGAGCTGGGGAGGGGCAGAGAGAGAGGGAGACACAGAATCCGAAGCAGGCTCCAGGCTCCGAGCTGTCAGCACAGAGCCCGATGCGGGGCTCCAACTCACGAACCGTGAGATCATGACCTGGGCCGAAGCCGGACGCTTAACCGACTGAGCCACCCAGGCGCCCCTCCAACGTTGTATTTTAAAGCCTACTTCCCTTTGGCAGGATTTTCCTGACCTTCTGAGGAAGACGAAGATGTGTCCTCTTGGCACCCTGCACCCACCCACATAATCATTGCACTTTATTTTGATTTTTTTTCTAAATTTTCCTTTTTCCCATGAACCTGTAAGACCCATGTCCATAGAACTACTCTGACGGTTCCCTCCCACAGCCTCAAGACAAAACAGACATCGGAGAATGGTAGGCACTAGACAAACATTCAACGATTATGAGAATGAATGAGTCGAAAAGTAAATTAAATCTCACTCGCTCCATAAAGCCCAACCTTGGTGCTCCAGCCTACACCAGGGTTTCTCTGACTTGGTGCTGCTGACAATTCTTTGTTACGGAGGGCTTTGCTGTGCATTGTAGGATGTCTAACAGCATCCTTAAACAGCCGTAGCACCCCTACCCACTTGTGACAATCACTAATGTCCCCAGACATTGAAGCATGAGATCTGAGAACCACGCTGGCCTCTCTCCCTTCTCAAAGCACCTTCGCTGCCACTTGTTAATTGTTCTTTGTCTGAGTCATGTGTATTAGTCTTGCCACCCCAAGGACTAAAAACTTTTTGGGAGCAGGGCCCTGTCCTCTGCCGTCCCCTGCAGCACCTTACCCAGGACTTCATGTAACACATGGAATTGGCACGTGTATCCATCAGTGGAAAGAAGTAGAAAGCCAAGACCATCATTCTTATTAGCAGGTGGGATTCTGACACTCCATCCTAACATTCTCCTGCCTGCCCAAACATTTCAACATTGGCAAATTCAGCTTTCTCAGAAAGCCTTTACTGAACTCTCAATCGTATATGGCGCGTACGATGGTTAATTCCATGCGTCAGCTTGAATGAGCTACAGGGTATCCAGACATTGGGCCAAACATCATTCTGGATGTGTCTGTGAGGATGTTACTGAATGAAATTAACATTTGATATGGTAGGACTGACTAAAGAAGATTGCCCTTCTTACTCTGAAGGGGTCTCATCCCATCAGTGGAAGGCCTGAAGAGAACAAAAAGGCTGACCCTCCTCAAAGAAGGGAAACTTTTCCTGCTTGACTACTTTCAAGCTAAGATATCAGTCTAAAATATACTCTCCCTTTGGGTCTCAAACATGCCAGACTAGGACCACACCACAGGTCTCCTGGGACCCCAGCTTGCTGGCTGCAGATCTAGGAACTCATCAGCCTCCATAATCTCAGGAGCCAATTTCTTATAATAAACCTCTTCAGGTAGATAGATAGATAAATAGATAGATGGATAATCTCCTATTATTGGTTCTGGTTCTCCGAAGAACCCTGACAGTGTGGCTTTACAACTCTGTAAAGAAGATTTAAAACATTTAAGAACTAATAATCTCCCCATCTGGAATTCATTACATTCTCATCTTCTAAAAATTCAACAAAGTCAACTGGACCATGGATGGCTTGCTATGGGTTCAGCGGTCACCCCCTTGAAATGCTACTTTCTCTGGATAACACAGCTCTACATACCTTCTGGCACATTCAGCATGTAATCAGAGAAAATGGAGCCAACTTGCCCTTGACCTGTTATTAATAATGACATTTGATTTCCCTTAAACGAACTAGATGCCGCCATTGCTCTTTAAATAAATAATGATGATAATTAATAGCCAAAAACTCGATGGTTAAAAATTAACCATTTATTTTAAATATTTAGCAAATGTTCATGTACTAAATTTGAGTTTAGCGTTGTAGCAGTCCTGCTTAAAAAGAACCCCCGAAAGCCACTTCCTATGATTTGAAAGGTATCTCAATTAACACATGGACATGTAGCAAAAACAGGTAATAAAACAAAATATTGGGGGGCATCTTTCCCTTGCTATGTGCCCATGCTCAAATACACAATAAACAGTTTAAACCAAAGCCTTGTTTATGAGTCCAGCCACACGATGTGGTGGGCCGAACACTCCCCAACATTGTAACCCCATGTTCTGAGCCCAGTTCTGCCAACAGTTAGCCTGTGAGCATGGGGAGAACTTCCCTATACATCTCTCTGGCCCTCAGTTGATTCATCTTCAAAGTGAAAAGAAAGAGAGACTCCACATGATGACCAAGGTCCCTACAGGAGCTAAAATTCCACAGTTCTGAGTATAACCTTAGGACATGATTTTTTAATCCCAAAATAATTGTTCTACTTCTTTAATTGACAAGTGACCACAGTAAAATTGGCAAAACACCATTTACACTGGCCTGGGATGAAATGGCACAAGACAGAAATACATGATTTGGGCATTGGGACAATTTTTCTGTACCCAGAAGTAAGCAATGGCGGGTTTATGTAGAAATATTTATGTAGCAGTGAGCTCCCGATTAACTCGCTTAAAAGAAAACGTGGACATTCAGGGATTAAAAGGGGCAACAGAGGGGCACCCGGGTGGCTCAGTCGGTTGAGGGCATGATCTTGAGGTTCGTGAGTTCGAGCCCCACAGCAGGCTGGCTGCTTTCAGGGAGCCTGTTTGGGATCCTCTGTCCCCCTCTCCCTTGCTCTCTCTGCCCCTCTCCCTCTTGCATTCTTCCCCGCCCCCCTGCTCAAAAATAATAAAATAAACGTTCAAAAAGGGGAGCAATAAAGGGAAGAGAAGACTTCAATACAGACGGAATCAATGGCAGTAAGAGCCAGAGAAAATGCCCCCAGAAGGGACACGGGACAGTCTTCTCTCTGATAAGGTCATTCAGATTCAGGTCACTCTGGTAAAAGTTCTCTCCACGGACTCCCTTCCGTTCCCACCTCTTTCCAATGAACGTGGCAGGTAACCACACAGGCTTCGGCTGCACGTTGAAGCTAAAAGTGGAAAACCCGCTAATGAGCCAATAAACGGCCCAACGACACATTTCTAGAGCCGCTAAGGCTGCCACATCAGGCAACACTCATTTACAGGCAACAGAAACCACTCGAGCTATTTTAAGCAGAACACGACTTCATACAGGGAACTAGGTTCCTATAAAGTCGTCAGAAGGGTTGGAAGGTGGAGCTGGGCCATCAGGAATAAGGCTCACAACGAGATGCCCAACTGGCCCCTATGGGAGCCCCTACCTCTGCCGCGGATGGCGATGGGGCTGAAGGTCTGCCCTGGGACACCTCACCTGGCCACGGGGAGCTCTGTCCCCTCTTGCTCCGAGCAAGGGGCACAGGCTGCCACACTGAGGTCCCCCACCTTCAGAACAAGTGACGACGGAACAGTGAGCCAGCTGCCGGCACCACCGGGAAGTCGCCAGGCCTGTGAGGCCAGGAAAGCACCGGAAACACCCCTGCAGCAAACCCCGTCACGTGACCCTCCCCGACAGCAGCAACACCAAAGCAGCAGCAGGAGGGCCCTCTGCACGGGCACCTCGCGCCTCCCAAGCCTCGGTGAGCAGGCTCTGAGGGCGAGAACCCAACTCACGTTCACAGCCAGAGCTTGTAGGGAGGCTGGGGATGTGGTCTTCAGCCTTCTAGGCTATAGTCCTGGAAGGTGCGTTCCAGAAGGAAGCCGGAGGAGACGGTGGGGGCCAGTCCACCGTATCCACCACAGCTGGGATGGAAGGCACTAGAAAATCCTCGCCGGGATCCTAAAGACAGTCATGAAGCATGCTAACAAATCACAGCCGAAGGATAACACGTGACTTCTCCAACCGACTTCTTACCGCATTTTTATCTAGAGGAAGACACAACGATCTGGAGATGGAGATTTTACAGATCTGTATAGACTACAAAGTCCCGGGTACTACATAGTACCTGCAAATTCTTTTGGTTGTCTGTAAGAGAAAGAGGTAACAAAATACAGCAAAGTCTGTGGCTTCACTCATCTGCTTACATATTTACCAGGCTCCTACTCAGTGGCAGGCACTGGAGAAGCCACGAAGATTCCAAGGCAGAGGGAAGCAGTCATGTGAGGTCACCGGCTTTAGCACGGAGCAAGCGCCAGTCTGATTCCCATCTCTGCTGCTTACTGGCTGTGTGGTCTTGTGCGAGTTCCTTGGCTTTTCCATGACTCTCTTTATCCACTTTTCAAATGGGAATAACAACACTCACCTAAAAAGGCTGCCGTCAGTATTAAATGAGATAATATATATCCGCCCTCAGTCAGCATCCCCCAAAGAAACATAAGTAATAGGGTGTGGGCTGGGGGGAGCAAATGTTTTATTTCAAGGAATTGGCTCACAGAATTATGGGAGCTGCTAAGTCCAAAATCTGCAGGGTAGGCTGACAGGCCTTCTCTGGAGCCTGACTGTATGAGGCCCACCTGCATTATGGAAGTCATGGAACATCGCTTGCTTTACGCAAGGCCTCCTGATTTAAATGTTCCTCTCATCTAAAAAGTACCTTCACAGCAACATCCAGCCGTGTTTGATCAAGTACCTGGGTACCAAGGCCCAGTCAGGTGGACACATAAAATCAGCCATCACAGTCCGCTAAGAACATTTGCTGAGTGAGAGCTGTTACTATTACACAGCTTACATCTGGGGTAAAGACACACAACTACAAAACAGTGTGGTAGGTTCCGTGGAACAGATGTTCGGGACACCAGGAGCGCAGACAATGGGCGTATGTGCAAAGCAAGGATGCAAAGGGGTATCTGAGATGGAATAAAGAAAGCTGGAGTTACAGGCTCCTGGACGAGAACACTGTTTGGACACAAGAGAGATCAGAAGAATCCAGTTAACCCTCACCAGACCTGAGCACAGTCGGGTCTTGTGAGAACACCTCCCTTGGATCAGGAGGGTCCCCTGGCTGGCTGAGGTGAAGGTGTGCATGCAAGGAAGCTAAAGGCGTCAGAGATAAGGATGGGTGGTCAGAGTCATTATCAAGAGGGGGCGAGGTCATGGTCAGGAAAACGGGCTAAGCATTTAGCCCAGGGGAAAGAACAGAAACCAGATCGAAAGCTCCTCTACCTGGAGAGGGTAGGGTCGGAAACAGAAGAGAATAAGGAGTGAAGACAGGATAAGAAAGCAGCTCAGAACTCAAGCTGCCAAGGGCAAACTTGTGCCACAACACCATCACCCATCACCCCCACTACATGCATTCATATCCATGGTGAGCTTACTAGAGTAGCCGGTGGCAACATAAACACCATGTAGAAATGGACAAGCAGAACCGCAGGCCGCTAGAACCAAATGTTGATGATGGGCCATGGTTGGTACAAAAGAACTTTGACTGGTAAAAGAACTCGTTTCTCCAACACAACATGGAGGCCCACAGTCCAGGAGTCAACAACATTGTCATTGCTGTCCTGAGATGCCCTGTATAAAAAAGCCACCCCTCCCAGGGGCCTCAACCCCAAACATCTGAGTGTCACAGATGTCCTTATCACTGGACATTTCCTCCAGCCTGGTCTAGCCTCAGTAAAATTAAGATGCACTTTGAAGTTACAATTTCCAAATGTCTTCTTAGCTACAAATGGAGTGCTCACCTCAGGCAAGATCTCGTGTGCCCAGGATCGTTTGGTGCCAAAGATTTGACCCAAATCCCCAAAGACATTCCTCTTCGAGGAGATTCTCATGGGATCTGAGTGAGTGAAAAACACCTGACAACAAACGGAGACTTGACCGTATCAGTACCTCCATCACTGACAGCAAGAGACACAGAGAGAGGCAGACAGGATTCATCTTGAATGGCATGAAGCAAAGACAGTGCACAGCCTCAAGTTTCTCCTTGAGAAACATGTGCTAAAAGCCTGTAAAGGGGTGGGGAGGGAAGAGTGACAAGTAGCCAAAATTCTTTGAGTTTGTTTTTCAAAATGGATAAAATTCCCAATGAGCATTGATGTTAGACAAGACCCAGGTTAGTTAAACCCCAAAAGAGGCTAACGCCGCCTAGTTGCCTTGAAGTCTCCTACATTTTTTACCCTCCTGCAAATTTTAGGTGGTGTGTGAATAGTTGAAAGCTGTTTCTGTCTTTTCTCTCTTAACTTCCAATTATACCCCCCGCAGCATCAAATGGAGAGGGAATTATAATCAATTTCTTAAGTAAATTCATGTAAAATAAATTTAGACTCAAAGGATCTGAACAACAAAGCCATTTCATTCAACCAGGAAATCAGATTTTGACAGCCAAGGCTTTTTAAAAAATTGAATCTATTTTCCAGAGAATTTATTCAAGTGCTCACTGCCACCAGGCACCATAACAGAACTATAACCAACCCACTGTTCCCCTGTGGGTCACATTTGTCATTTGAGAACACACGAGATGGATGGGTAAGAAGGGATTTTTTCCTAGACTGACCACCAAGGAGCTGTAGACCCTGAAGAAGTCACTTCACCTCTAAGCCTTTGCTTCAGTACTTGTAAAGTGGGGTGTGGTAGTTGACATATTAATGGCCCGATTCTTTACCCCTCTTGTATCCCCACCTTTTGCCAAATAAGTTGGTAATCCTCTCCAATGCTGACTCTAGACTCAGCTATGTGACTCTGGTCAACAGAATACAACAGAAATAAGAGTTTGTTGGTTCCGGGCCTATGCCAAGAGATCTTGAACACTTCCACTTGTTTTCTTAAGCTTCTGCCATCACCAAGGGAAGGGCATGCCTGAGCAAGCCCCGTGACGAGGATGAGGGACAAGTGGAGCACAGCCAAGTGTCCCAACCAAGTTTCTCCAGCCAAGTCAAAGCCACTCCCACTCCCCAGGAGCAAATGCTACTGAGATGAGCAAAGCCGCCTAGTTGAGCCACCCATGAGAATAAATAACTCAGAGTGGATTGTTATACAGCAAAAGCTAACCAGTACACGGACAATACCACCTGCCCCACCTACCTTATTACCTTATTAGCATGTTGGCAAGATCAACTGAAATCATGTCTACAAAAGCACTTGAAAGATTGTAAAGTTGCCTTCAAACATGGGTAGAGCCATGGGCTGTATAACCTATTATGTTCTCTTCACGCATCTTGGGGTGGTCTATCCAGGTGGATCTTCCATTCTGAACCTGGTTTTCATAACGTGATGACCCAATTCCTATACCATGCCTCAAACCAACAAAAAGTGGGTGATCTGAAAACTCCCTATCAGCCCATAAAGAACCACATACCCTAAAATCATTTAACCACTTCAAACTATTGCTTAAGGTTCTTTGGTGAACTTTGTATTATCAAAGTTCCCATCCACCTCAAATAGAAAGCTTCCCAAAATACATTTCTATTTTAGCAAATTATGATCAATAGGTGAGACTTGAATAGCTTGGTATTTTTCTGCCCTTGTATGAATCACTATACAGAAGTGCAAATTAAACCAAATGATGCAGGTTTATACCAGGTGATAAATCGGATCCCATATTAGCCTGCTTGGGCTGTCATGACAAAATGCCATATAATAGGTGGCTTAAACAATAGAAACTTATTTTCTCACAATTCCAGAAGCTAGGAGTCCAAGAATAAGGTGCCCTGAGGGCTGGTTTCTAGTGAGACCTTTATTCCTGGCTTATATATGGCACCTTCTCACTGTGCCCCCACACGGTCTCTTCTCTGTGCATGCCTGGAGACTGAGACTGCTTCTCTTCCTCTTATAAGGACACCAGCCCTAAAGATTAGGGCCTCACCCTTACAACCTCATTTAACCTTACCTGCCTCCTCCAAAGCCCCATCGGGGATCAGGGCTTTAACATATGAACTGGAAGAGCAGGGAGGGGAATCACAATTTAGTCCAAAACAGCTCCCAGAGAAGGACTCGGGCAATACAAGTGTAGACTAGCAAATCCGTATCTTCCTGCCATAGACGAGGCACGTCACTCTCTTATTTGAATGAATTTTTTAAAACATGCATTTATTTACCAAACATATACGAGTGTCCCTCTGTGCTGAGCCCTGTGCAGGGTCTAGGGATGCAATGGTGGGCAAATCAGACATGGTCCCACCCTCTCAGAGCTTACATTCTGGTGGAATGGGACTACTCACCACTCAAGTACTGAATGAAGAAGGAGGGGCGGAATTTGTGCAACAATAATCTCACAAAGACAGATCTTTCAAATACAGAATACGTTCATTTCCCTCCGTTATGCCATTTCACGTGTTCCTCCCAAATTACTCACCAAAATAGCTACCCCAGTCTACCTTCTCATGAGCAGGACACAGAGTTCCCCACATTCAAGTCAATACTTGATATTTTCCAACTTCATAGTTTGTGACAGTTGCATGGATATGTTGGTTTAATTTGCATATCTCTGATTGCTAATGAGATTGAGCATCTCTCCATATGCTTCTAAACATTAGCTTTCCCCTCTGTGAACTCCTTATTTATTCCCTTTGCCCATAGTTCTAGTGGTCGCCTGCCTTTTTCTTGTTGATTGACAGTTGCTCCTTTTATACTCGAAAAACTAATGACTCCTTGACCGTGTGTCTTACAAATACCGCCTCCCTGTCTACTAAGGGTGGCTATGGTGCTGGAGCAGATACTTTTTGCCCCTCCCTGAGGGAGGATTACACATGCCTGACCCACTGATAACAAGCTTGGCCACATGACTTTTTGGCCAATAAAACGTGAGCAGAAGTGACATGTGACCTTTTCAAGCAAAAGTTGAAACCACCATGTACTTTACTCTCAGGGAGGGGCCACCATTTTGGCCTGGATTCTGGAATGAAGGAGACCCACAGCCAGCCCACAGCGATCTCAGTAGAAAGAAACCTTTGTTACTGTAAGCCACAAGTTTGGTTGTTTGATTTGTTTCGTGTTGGTCGTCATGGTCAAAGAGCTGAACGATTCAAAGACTAACACCAGCAGTGAGGTGCTCCCATAATAATACACAAAATATGTGCCTGGGTCTTATCTTAGGGCAGAGTGGCAGGTGGTGAGAAAACTGACAGTAAAGGCTTTTTATGCAGTGGTGACATGTTTGATAAAACGATCACCTGTGATAACCTAGAAGGCTGAGAGTGCAACTAATGAATTTGTGGTTTTAGCAAAGTGGGAAAGCAGAATATTGGTAACACTGGATATTTGCTAATGGCTGTTCTTGACAAGGCACCATAAGAAAGAAATAAGCTCATAGGAGAAATGGCCATTTTACAAGCAGGGTTGAAAGAGCATTTGGAGAGGCCATAAATTCCAGGCTTTGCAGGTTAGAAAATGGAACTGTTTCTCATCTCCAACTGGTAAGAGATAAAAGTGAGAAGGCCTTGAGCTACAAAGCCCAGTTAAGACTCATCCTTGGGGCAAAGATGAAACCAAGTAGCCCGGTCAGCCCACTGTTAACTCTAATGGGGCACAGATAGAGGAGGTCAAGCGTGTAGTGAATGAACTCTTCACCCACCAGAGAAAGAAGTCATACGTGATGCCTAAAACTAATACTTCCATCAATAGCAACATAATCACATTATTTAGAAATATAAAGGTGGGAGCACCTCAGGGGCCCAGTCAGTTAAGCATCTGACTCTTGATTTCACTTCACGTCATGATCTCATGGTCAAGAGATAGAGCCCCACGTCAGGCTCCACACTTAGCATAGAGCCTGCTTGAGATTCTCTCTCTCCCTCTCCCTTTGCCCCTCCCCTGCTCGCACTCTCTCTCTCTCCCTCCCTCTCTCTCTCAAAATAAATAAATAAACATTTTTTAAAAAAGAAATCTAAAGGTGTAACTGTTTTCTATTGCTGTGTAACAAATGCCACAAACTTAGTTGCTCAAAACCACACATACTTACTATCTCCTAACTTCCCTGGGTCAGGAGTCTTGGCACGGGTTAGCTGGGTCCTCTGCTCAGGGTCACATCAGACTAAACCAAGGTGTCAGCCAGGACTGTGATTTCCATCTCAAGCTTGGAATTTTCTCCCAAACTCACTGGCTGTTGTCAGAATTCAGTTTATTTATGGTCGTTGGACCGAGACCCTCAGCTCCCGAAACTATCCACTGTAGATTTCAGATTGACTCATCACACACACACACACACACACACACACACACACACACAAACAATGTGAGGACATGATATGATAATGAGCTTGACTGTAGTAATCATTTCACTGTATATATGTAGATCAAATCATATTGGATACCTTAAATACACACAAAGATATATAGACAGAAAGCAAAGCAGTATGATTAAAACACAAAACACGGGAAGGTTTATCATTGGACAAAGAGTGTTTGTTGATACTGATAAAAGGCAAAATTCACAAAGAACATGTTAGTATCTGCTACACAGGTGACCATGCCAGGGCTTAGGAGCCTAAAGCAATGACCATTTCTTTAGCTCACTAGCCTATGGGTCGGCAACTTGGGTTGGGCTCAGCTGGACATCTCTCACGATGGTCTCAGCTGAGCTCACTACTGATTTGTGATCAGCCATGGGGGTCTGCAACCAGGGTCAGCAGACTGTCGGCAGGACGACAGTGGAAATGGAGCCACGTGTATCTCCTCATGGCGTGAGTTCCCTGAGCAGCAGCAGAACTGGCCAGAGCGAGCAGGTACTGTTCAGGCCATGCTTCCATCGCCCATGGATGTTTGTGAGCAACTCAGCACCAAAATAAGCCAGACCAGAGCTGTCAGAAATATAAGAAACAAGAAACCCAGCCATAGCTTTATCTTCAGCTCTCAATCCTTATCTGGACATAAAGCAAATAAAGAATTGGGAGTCAAATAATATAACGAATAAAGTCAGTATCACATTTTGTTTTCTATAGAAACTATGCATTTTTTTTCAATGTCTTTCAAACATTTACAAAACTGATCACACTTTTAGGCCATAAAAGAACATCTCAGTAAGAAAAGAAGAAAGAAAGAAAGAAAGAAAGAAAGAAAGAAAGAAAGAAAGAAAGAAAGAAAGAAAGAAAGAAGGAAGGAAGGAAGGAAGGAAGGAAGGAAGGAAGGAAGGAAGGAAGGAAGGAAAGAAAGAAAGAAAGAAAGAAAGAAAGAAAGAAAGAAAGAAAGAAAAAAGGAAATAAAGGAAGGAAGGAAGGAAGGAAGGAAGGAAGGAAGGAAGGAAGGAAGGAAAGAAGGAAAGAAAGAAATGAAGGAAGGAAGGAGGGAAGAAAGAAAGGGAAGAAAAGAGAGAAAGAAGGAAGGAAAGAAGGATAGAAAGAAAGAAAAGAAATTATATAGGCAATATCTTCTGGCCAAACACAATAAAACTAAAATTGAAAGAAACTACAAGCAAGAAAATTCAGAGGCGCCTGGGTGGCTCAGTTGGTTGAGCATCCAACTCTTGATTTCGGCTCAGGTCATAATCCTAGGGTTGTGGGACTGAGCCCGGCATTGGGCTCTGCACTGAGTGTGGAGCCTGCTTAAGACTCTCTCCGTCTCTCTCTCTCTCCCTCTGCCCATCTACCCTACTCCTGCTCTCTCTCGCTCTCTCTCGTGCTCTCTCTCTCTCTCTCTAAAAAACAAACAAACAAACAAACAAGAAAATTCAAACCACATAGAAATTAAAACACTTTCCAAAACAAGTTGTGAGATGTATAACTGCAGACCATTTAGAAAATAAAAATGATGACGAAAGTATATATCAACAACTATGGAATGCTTTATATGGATCAGCAAACGCTTTCTGAAAAGGACCACATAGTAAATATTTCAGGCTTAATGAGCCATAGGTTTCTATCACCACGGATAACTCTGTCACAGTAGTGTGAAAACAGCCACACACAACTCATAAATGAATGGCTGTGCATGTGTTCCAATAATACTTTATTTATAAAAACAGCAAGCTGAATTTGATCCATAGCCTTGGCTTGCTCACCCGCTTCACAGTAATTAAATGTTAAGCGCCTAGAAAGAAATTCCTAACTTTACATGTTTTTACTGCTAAATAAGAAGAAATAGAAACCAATGAAGTAAGCAATTTGCTCTAGAAGCGGGAAGAACATCAACAATAGCAAAACAGAGGCAGCAAGAGTAAAAAATAATGAAGCCAAAACAGAAATTAATGAAACAGAAGGCAGAAAAACAATAGCATTGATAAATAAATCCAATATTTAAAAAGACCAATAAAATAAACCCAAAACAATGCTAATCAAGAAAAGTGAGGGAAGGACCACAAATATCCATTACTGAGAATTAGATATCATACCCACAGATGTACAAGATTTTTTTTTTTAATTATAAGCAAATACTGTGAACAACTGTATAGTAATAAAAGCTCAACTCTCAGTGAAATGGCTAATTATCTAGACATAGTCTATTTACTAAAAAAAAACTGACTCTTGTAAGGGGAGCAAATGTGGATAGATCAAGAATAAGAAAAAAGCCAAGGTTATCCAGCATCTGCTAGTATTGGGTCCTCTTTGGCTAAGTGCTTTCCTTGTATTGTCTCAGTTCATCCGCCCAGCAACCTAGTGATGTAGGTCCTATTATTATGCATGTTTCTTCAGATAAAGACAGAGAAGTTTAAAAAGGTTAAGAAGCTTCTCACACTCTGGTAACTGGAATTGGCACACTCTGACCCGGGTAGTCCATCATTGATCTCACACTGCAGAAGAAACTGAACAATATGTCAAAGAACAGTCCCTAAGGAGACGGGAAGGCAACATGGCTTCCTCATTGGGCAACGTGCTCAATCTCTTGAGCAAGTGACCATTTCTACAGAATTTCAACTGTTTTTCTGGAAGAAAAACAAGAAAAAAAAAGTTCCATTCTATTGTAAGAAGCTTGAACCACTTAAAATCAAAATGGGACAAGGATAACTAGTAACTAAATCTCACAAGTATAGATGCAAAATCTTATTATATCTCAAGTCTAGAAATATATTAAAATAATAACATGCCCTGAACACATATGGTTTATAATAGAAATGTAGAGATGGTTCCCAGCGAGAATTAAATTCTGGACATAATACATTATATTAACAGGTCAAAGGAGGGAAATGATTCTTCTCAACAGATGCAAAATTTAATCTCCTTTCTGGCTTTTTAAAAATTTAGAAAAATAGGAATAGACCCATACAACATGTTAGATGTCTTCTTAATGTCAACAGTAAGCATGGTGTTTACTGCTGAAATACTAGGGCAGTCTTTCTCAAACTGCTTTATAGAATATCAGCTTCAAAAGTGAGAAATTCTTATTCTACCATTAAAAGAATTCCATATTTCAATAAACCCAGAAACGGATACATGTCATATCCCCATTCTGGAAGGGATATCACAATATACCTGACTGTATTGTATCTACAAGGATAGCAAACATAGGGGCACCTGGGTGACTCAGTCAGTTAAGCAGCCAACTCTGGATTTCGGCTCAGGTCATGATCTCATGGTTGGACTCTGCACTGACAGCATGAAACCCACTTGGGATTCTCTCTCTCTGCCCCTCCTCACCTCATGATAAATAAATGGCCGTTTTTAAAAAGAATAGCAAAAGTAGCAAATAAATTCTGGGGGAAAAAAAGACACAAAAGCACATTATAAATATTCAGTATTAAAATATTACGGTAATAATAACTGAAGGAACAGACATAAAAAAAAAAAATCTTCCAAAAGAGTAAATATAGGATCCTAGTATATGATAAACTATACCATTTCAAAACATGAAACAAAGGTCAGAATATTCAATAAAAGATAGTAGAACAACTAGAAAAAATATGTACCAGACCTCGAGCTCATATATTACAAAAATGTAGGGGCGCCTGGGTGGCTCAGTCAGTTAAGCGTCCGACTTCAGCCCGGGTCACGATCTCGCGGTCCGTGAGTTCGAGCCCCGCGTCGGGCTCTGGGCTGATGGCTCAGAGCCTGGAGCCTGCTTCCAATTCTGTGCCTCCCTCTCTCTCTGCCCCTCCCCCGTTCACGCTCTGTCTCTCTCTTTCTCAAAAATAAATAAACGTTAAAAAAAAATGTAAATGTGGCATGGTTTCGTTATATACCAAGAATGAAATCATAAAGATGGCTTCAGGAAACAAAGCTGGACTTCAAGTGTGAGCATGGCTACTTAAGCGTACATCTCTCTCCTTGCCCCCTAGGTTATAGCAGCCACCAGAAGCGTCGCCAACACAACTGAGAAATTTCATTCTCAGTGAGACTTTAAGTATAATTGGTGGACTTGAAGACATATGTGAAGACTGAGAAATTCAGTTGAAATTGAGCAGAAACTACCTGGGAAGAAGTAAAAAGAAAAGGGCCCAGAAATGCTGCTAAATGCACCCCCTGAAGGGGAAGGGCTGCCACTTTATTATAACAGGTGTATCCCTTAACAACAACAGTGACTGTAAATGACAGGAGGGGCCAGGGCAGAGGCAAAAGGTCTCCTTGATCTGAAAGACACAGCAGAAGAGCCTACATTAAGAATCACACTAGAGGCGCCTGGGTGGCTCAGTCGGTTGAGCATCCAACTTTGGCTCAGGTCATGATCTCCTGGTTCATGGGTTTGAGCCCTACGTCGGGCTCTGTGCCGACAGCTCGGAGCCTGGAGCCTGCTTGGGATTCTGTGTCTCCCTCTCTCTCTGCCCCTCCCCTGCTCATGCTCTGTCTCTCTCTGTCTCATAAATAAATAAAAACATTTTTTAAAAAATTTCTTAATAAAAAATTTAAAAATAATAAAATAAAAGAATCACACTAAAAGCCATATCCGCAAGAAGTCTGCCTCTGGAAAGCTATCTTAGTCCCCATGCACCCTGTCCCTAAACAGGAACCTCTTACAGACTGGCTAAGGAGAATATGATCACTCTGTGATGAGTGATAAAAAGGGAATTAGCGTTAATACAAAGATGATCTAGGAAATAATAGTGAACAGAGCAACAAAATACATCAATGATGAAGAACACTCATAGAAAAACGTTGCCACAGAGCAGATAAAAATTTGAACTAAGTATTTCACTGCGAATTTAAAAATATTCAGTGTGGCCGTTATCTCTATAAAGGATGATGAGAAACACAGGAAAGATACGATTATTTAACAGAAAGAAATAAGACATGAGCTGGCATACTCCAAGAAAGAATCAATGAATAAATATTGGAAGGAGAAAAAATGTGTCTAGCTACTCTGGAAGCTCACGAAGAAATAGAGGTAAGAAGAAGAAGAAAAATGAGCATTATAAAACAAAATTAAAGAAAGGATTTTTTTCTTAGGAAAAAAAAATGCTAGCTCTGGAAGACAGATAAAGGAGATTCAACTCCTACATCATCAGAATCCCTGAAGAAACACAGAGCAATGTAAAAAAACAAACATTTAATGACACGGTTCATGAAATTTTTCATGAATTAAAAAAAGAATGCCATTGGTACAGTTGAAAGATTATACCATGTACCAGACAAAAAGTTGACCCAGAATGGTTAACACCACAACTTAATCACAGTAAAGTTTCTGGATTTTGAAAAAAAAGAAAAAAATTTCTAGACAAAGAAGTCAATCTGGCTTTAGATTTTATCCACCATTAATCACCAAAAGATAATGGAGCGGCATCCAAGAGGTACTCATGGGAAAAGTATGACCTGTCCTTCAAGTATAAAGAGTACTTTTTCCTGTAATTGCAAGAAGTTAGGAAACATTGTTATCATGAGTCCTTGAGAAAACTATAAGAAAGCAAATGTCAGCCAATCAGAAGATGATTAGGAAAACCACAGGGAAAGAAAGATGCTAGTGGTAAGCATCAGATATGCTTAAAATGTATTTTTTAATGTATTTATTTATTTTGAGGGGGGAGGGGCAGAGAGAGAGGGAGACAGAATCCCAAGCAGGCTCCACGCTGTCAGCACAGAGCCCGATGCAGACTCAAACTCTCCGAACCATGAGATCATGACCTGGCTGAAACCAAGAGTGAAACGCTCAACCGAGAGAGCCACCCAGGTGCCCCAACGTTGGATGTTTAATTGAAAACTAAAACCAAAACAAATGTGTGGACGAGAGTCACAGAGCAGAAGTAAATGCTACCTGCCATGACAATGTAGAAATGTTGCAATGACAAAACTCGGCAGAAAAAGGGAGTATGAAGGCAAAAGACAGAGTAAGTTGGTCAGTTGCCTCGTTTGTAAGAACTGAAAAGCAACGAAAGTCATTAATAGCTGACAAATCACATGTTAGAAGTATAAACATAACTACCTTACAAGGATACGTACTAATGCAGATGGGTTTTATTGACTAAAAGTGGGTGCATGGGAGGGAGAAGGAAGCTGTCGCACAGGGATTTTTACCGTTACTCTACTGAGGAGAACATATACTGTATAAAAAATAGAGGACCAGGGGTGTTCATTTTAAATGAAATTATAGAAGCAGCCACTAGGATAATCATAATGCGAACCTTCCTAGACTTCAGAAAGGTTTTCAAAGACAAGAGACCACCTGGTAAATGACTTTATGCAAAAGCATAAAAATTGAAATCATAACGTAAAATAATATGGAAAACTAAAAATGGATCCCATCTACCATTAATAGGGGTAAATGAGCTCAACTCAGCTCTGATGGAAGGGTGGGAAGAGGGAAAGCAGTAAAAGGAAGAGATCGGAGGCCAAGGCAAACCCAAGCACAAGCTATACACAAGAGCCACGGCCGGACCGACACG
Source organism: Felis catus (assembly GCF_018350175.1). Taxonomy (NCBI): domain Eukaryota; kingdom Metazoa; phylum Chordata; class Mammalia; order Carnivora; family Felidae; genus Felis; species Felis catus. Next base: position 231,394,075 of record NC_058368.1, on the reverse strand, counting down.
TTTCATAAAGATTTCTCAGTCTTTACAAACAAAGGTTTTTAAAATTCAAGCACAAACACAAAATAGCAAGGGTTGTGATCTTAATACACTCAAGACAGACTACGGACCACAAAGCATTAAACAAAAAAGACAGAAATGAGCACTCTATTAGGTTAAATGCTATAATCGCATAATAAAGATAACAGCTCTGTATCTCTGTGCACCTCCCTCTGTCCTTGATGCATAAAGTAGATAAAAAAATAAATTATATATGGCCTAAGTAGTATAATTAATAAGTAGGTCTGGTTTACACGTACAGAAATACACCCATGCATACATTCGCACGCACCCTAAAAACAAAGAAAATATCTTCAGCTTAAGTGCCCGTGAAAGTATAAAAAAAACAAAACGACAAAAAACTGTTCTCAGTTAGGAGCCAAAAAGAAAATCTCCGGAAAGTAAAAACAGGGCCGAAAACTTCCTATGATCACAATGCAATAAAACTAGAAACTGAAAATCAAATTAAAACACAAAAGACCCATCCCCCTGGGACAGGGGCAAAGGCTCTTACATTTTCCTTGAGTCAAAGAAAACGGACAAACAAAAACATAATTTCTAGAAACTGTAATGAAATGGCCACAGTAAGAATCCATAGGAGAGAGCTAAGAAAAGCTCAGCCAAAAACACTTCAGTTCTATTGACCAAAAAGAGAAGAAAAACAAAGAATGAAGAGAAAATGAACGAAGCACCCAACACAGAACATTGAGAGGGCACAAAGGCAAGTCAAGGAAACCTACAGGAACTGTTATTAAAGAAAAAGGCAGAAACTAGACAGTTAGAAGACAGAAAAACAGTAGAAAACATAAATCTGAAAGCAAATTTTGCTCAGACAAGAGTTTCTTTTGGCTGCGGGACTTTTTATTGGATTGAATGCCCGCTCAGTGTTAAATGGCCACACAGCACAGTGGGAGGTGGGGAGAGAATGTCACCCAAAGGAACAGGGCTATTTAGGGAGGTAAAGAACCAGGATGGGCCAGGGGGACAAAAACAGGGCTGAACTGCTTTGTATAATAGAGTGAGGGGAGCTTTGCAAGGACCCTCAGAGGAGAACCGTGTTCTTGCCCGTCTGAAAATGTCTCTAAGTGTCCCTCAAACTTGATGGATAGTTTTGGCATAGAATTCTAGTGTATTCTAGTATGAAGTCACTTTGCCCCAGGATTCTCAAGGTACTGCCCTATTTGTCTTCATATCCTGCAATGAACACTTAGAAAAAAATAAAAAGGAAGAGGAAGAAGCAGATCAATATGTACTAAAACGGATAGTTCTCCAAGGCACAATGTTGAATGAAAACTACAAGTCTTGGAGTAATTTATAAGGTGTGATAAGTTTTAGGTCAGAAGAATCTGGAAAGGGATCTCCCAGGGGCTCCCTTGGGGGAAAGGGGAGGGCACTGGAATTGTGGGGGTCTGGTCAAGGCAGGCAGCAGTCTGTGCACTGACAGTGTGTTTTTCAGTTTATCTTATAAACACAGTTGCCCCACAAATCCAACAGACGTGTGAACAAAAATAAGAAAATAATGTTCTAGAGCTCTTACAACCCACACTAATCCAAAAAAGCGTGAACCAGAATTTCCTCCCATCAAGCGCTCAGTAAGTACAGAATCCCATGCTCCTACATCTTAACCATTTTCATCACTTTTCCATTTACCCTTTCAATATACCTGGAGTTTATTCAGTTGTACGATATGACTTGATGTCTTACAATGGTATTTTTTCCTATTTCCTTACCAAGGGTTCCCACACCATCACGGAACATTCCTTCTCTTCCCTCCTGATGTAAAGTGCCTCGTGGAGGCATGTAGCAAGTTGAAAAACATCTAGTATAGAGCTCAGGTTTCCTAATTCCCAGCCTGGTGCCTATTCCACTACCTCACTGAGTCGATTTTAGATTACTTCTGTTTTAGACCTGGCCTTTTTTCTCAATTTTTTAAAATACAGTTGGCACACCATGTTATATTCGTTTCAGGGCTACAACACAGTGATCTGACAACTCCTGGGCTGTGCTGTGCTCTCCACAAGCGTAGCCACCATCTGTCACCACACAACGCTACCACGATACCGTTGACTATAATCCCTACGCTATACCTCTCGTCCCCATGCCTTTTTCTCAATTTTTAAAACGTCTCACGTTCCTAACATTCCATTTTATTCTTGAATTGGACTAGTTAGATTTTTGCCCTCTGTTATGGAAGATGTCTTCCCAGGATTTGGACAAGGGGTGCAGAGCAATGCTTGGGTTCATTCATTTATTCATTCAGCAAACAGTTCTTGAGCCCCAACCATGTTCTAAGTACTCTTGCCAACGCTGGGGATCTCAGGAGATGAGGGCAAGGAGTTGCCTCCTTCTTTTTCCTTTGCCTTTTATTTGATTTCAAGCTCTGTAGCCTCTCCCTCAGTCTTTGCCATTTAACTATTCACTCCATCCACCCCATGGCCTCGATTCTACCAACTAGCAGCTGATGATGATTCCTGCTCCTTGGTTTAGGATGAATGGTAGTTTTGATACTCAGCGACTTTCCATTGATCCCCTCACTTCCTCAATAAGCTGCTGTTACCCAGGACTCACAATGACCAAAGCCCACTCCGTGATGGGAATGTATTTCATTTTGTACAAGTGAGGGGACGGGACGCTGGCATCTTGCCACCCATCCCTTCCTACCTCTACCTCCACTAAAAACAAAAGGAGTTAGTTATTAAGACCTATTGTGCACTTTCCAGAGAAGTATTGTCTGTAGCCTAGATAACAGTGCAAGGGGCACTTTGAAACCTTTTCCAGTTAGTTCTGATTTATTATACAAGCTCCAGGCCTCCCATGGAACTCTCTGCGGTGTTCTGGATCTATAAACCAAAGAACAGATATTACATCCAACCACAGGAATCGTCTCGTCATCTGTGGTGAGTGTAGCCTGGACAACATTCTTCATTTAATAAGCCATTTAGATGTAGTAAGTGACTGCAGCAAAAAGGAGGCACTTTCCATTGTGGGTTAACTCTTGTTTGGATGAACTGAACTCAATGGAAGTTAAAGCGATAGGGTACATTGTGTTTGGATCCATGACAAATCTAAGAAATTAGCATGGGGGTTCCTGGCTGGCTCAGTTGGGAGAGCATGCAACTCTTGGTCTTGGGGTCTTGAGTTTGGGCCCCACGTCCAGGGTAAAGTCGACTATGAATGATCAGCATCTAGAGTCGTATACAGCCATTACACCTCTTTGAGCAAGAGGGAATCATTTATTCCCTTAAGACTCTGCCTGTGTGAATTACTGCCTTGCTAACACAGACACCGGCTGACACGAAGGTGCAGGTTTTCTTTTTCATTATTATTTTTTTTTATTTTAGAGTGAGAGAGCGCGTGCACACGAGCAGGAGAGAGGGGCAGCGGGGGAGAGAGAGAGAAAATCTCAAGCAGGCGCCGAGCTCAGCGCAGAGCCTGATGTGGGGCTGGATCCCACGACCCTGAGATCATGACCTGAGCTGAAGTCGAGAGATGGACGCTCAACTGACTGAGTCGCCCGGGTGCCCCAGCCTGTCTTCCTGGAGATGATGACTTTGCCCTGAAACAGTCCCCTCGAAGACAGCTTCCGAAGCGGGTGCCATGGCTCAGTGGCATTTGGCAAATAGGTTAAAGGTGGTTGTGGGGCTGGACGTCCTCAGACCCAGAGTATCCAGGGCTCAGACCCCTCACCCTGACCATGGGCAGCAGCCTCCATTAACCCCACGTATGTTCTCATTTTCTGCACATGCTATGATAAAAAAAAAAAGAAAGAAAGAAAGAAAGGTAATGAAGGACTGACTGCCACAGTGTAATGGAAGTGAGGAAATTACCGTGTCGATTTTATAGGAAACAGAAATGCTGTTAAGCAAATTGTCAAAGCTTGAGACATTCTCAATATGCAATCAGTTTTCCTACTTTCCTCCTTGCAGTAAGTATGCTAATGAAACTCTCCTGCCTTAGCTCGTCAAGGGCCTGGGGCCGCAGTGACAGACCTGCCCCCCATTCGACAGACCATCTTCCCGGCAATCCTGCCCTGCTTCCACAGAGAAAGTCCTTCCCTCCTTCTGGAAGCGTGTCCCCCACGGCCTGACCACAGGTTTCCAGTGGCACATGTCCCTTGCCTACGGACCCCACCCCCGTCTGTGCTGACCGGTCCACGGTGGGCCCTTAGCCCGGGATGGGCAGATCCGATGCCTCCAGGCAAATCTGGGCCTGATCCCAGAGGGACAGACACGTGAGGAGGGAGGCACGAGCTGTCGGAGGGGGCTCCTTGCGATGTGATGACATCAAGACGAGAGATGGAGTCGGGGGCTCGCAAAGGAGCGAAGAAAGAAAGTCGGAGACAGTCCGGCTGCACGTCTGGTGACATTTTGCTCTTTCCAGTGAGGCTGCCGATGATTTCTTTCTCGTTTGCTAGGGCTTTGCTACTCAGGGGGTGGTCTTCGGAGACGCAGCACCTCCTGGGAGCTCATTGGAAAGAAATGTAGTCTCAGCCTGGCCCCAGACCCAGGGGACCGGAGGCTGCATTTTAGCAAGACCCCCAGGTGGCTGGTGCACGTTCAAGGTTGAGAAGTACCAGCCGAGTCCACTTCAGATGGGCCTCCCTGTCCCAAGGAAACCCGGCTGATACACCCCTGACAGCCTGAGCCTCCGGGTCTTTTAGTAAGTGCTGCAGGTGCTCGGACACCTGCCTGGAAACCTAAAACACCCTTCTCCCCAGCCACAGAGACCTTCTCCCTTCGTGGGACTTGCCTCAGTCAGCTGACGGTGGCCCTTCAATGCAGAGAACAGGCCTGACCAACAGCAAGGACAACGGGGCACCAGGGCAGCGCATTTAAGAGGGCATGCGCTCGGGGGATCTTTCAATGACCCTGAGAGTTAAGCAGAAGTGAGCACTACTTGGGGTGTCTGGGCGGCTCAGTCAGTCGAGCATCGGACTCTTGACTGCGGCTCAGCTCACGATCTTGTGGTTTATGGGATGGAGCCCCGCATCGGGCTCTGCACTGACAGTGCAGATCCCACTTGGGATTCTCTCTCTCTTTCCCTCTCTTTCTGCTCCTCCCCCACTCACACTCTCGCTCTCTCTCAAAATAAATAAACTTTAAAAAAAAAAAAAAGCACTTTTCAATGTCACTGATCATCAAAAAATGCAAACCAAAACCACAACAAGATATGTATGACCTCATGCTAGTCAGAATGGCTAGAATCAAAAAGACAAGAAATGACAAGTGCTGGTGAGGATATAGAGAAAACGGAACCCCCATGCGCTGGGTGTCAGAATGTAAACTGGTGCATTTACATGTGCAAAGCAGTATGGAGGTTCCTCAAAAAATTAAAAATAAGACCACAATGGGACGCCTGGGTGGCTCAGTCCGTTGAGCAACCGACTTCGGCTCAGGTCATGACCTTGCAGTTCGTGAGTTCGAGCCCCGCGTCAGGCTCTGTGCTGACAGCTCAGAGCCTGGAGCCTGCCTTGGATTCTGTGTCTCCCTCTATCTGCCCCTTCCCTGCTCATGCTCTGTCTCTCTCTCTCAAAAATGAATAAACATTAAAACAAATTTTTTTTTTAAATAAGACCACCATATGACCCAATCATTCCACTACTGGGTATTTACCCAAAGAAAGCAAAAACACTAATTTGAAAAGATATATGCACCATTATGTTGATTGCAGCATTATTTACAATAGCCAAAATATGGAACCAACCCAAGTGTCCACCAATAGACAAATGGATAAAGAAGATATGGTATATACATACCATGGAATATCACTCAGCTATAAAAAAGAATGAAATCTTGCCATTTGCAACAACATGGATGGAGCTAGAGAGTGAAAAAAGTCAGACAGAAAAGACAAAAACCATATGATCTCATTCATGTGTGGAATTTAAGAAACAAAACAAGGGCACCTGGGTGGCGCTGTCGGTTAAGCGTCCGACTTCAGCCAGGTCACGATCTCGCGGTCCGGGAGTTCGAGCCCCGCGTCAGGCTCTGGGCTGATGGCTCAGAGCCTGGAGCCTGTTTCCGATTCTGTGTCTCCCTCTCTCTCTGCCCCTCCCCCGTTCATGCTCTGTCTCTCTCTGTCCCAAAAATAAATAAACGTTGAAAAAAAAAAAAGAAACAAATGAACAAACAAACAAACAAAAAACTCCCAGAGAAACAAAAAAACAGACTCTTAAATACAGAGAACAAACTGATGGTCGCCAGAGGGGAGGTGGTGGGGGAGAGGTGAGACGGATAAAGGGGATTAAGAGTACACTTACCCTGTTGTGTGCTGGGTAATGTATAGATTGTTGAATCACTAGATTGTACACTTGAAACTGATGTAACACTATATGCTAATCATATAAAAATTTTGTTTATTTATTTTTGAGAGAGAGAGAGAGAGACAGAGCTTGGGTGGGGGAAGGGCAGAGAGAGAGGGAGACACAGAATCCGAAGCAGGCTCCAGGCTCTGAGCTGTCAGCACAGCCCCCAATGCGGGGCTCAAACCCACAAACTGGGAGATCATGACCTGAGCTGAAGTCAGGTGCTTAACCGGCTGAGCCACCCAGGCACACCACCCCCCTTTTTTTTTAATTTAAAAAGTAGGCACTTTGTATATTGCTGGTGGGAACATAAAATGGTGCAGCAGCCACTGAGGGAAAAGTTAACCACAAAATTATCATATGACCCAGCCATTCCACTTCTAAGTATACACCCCCCAAGTTGAAAACCGGTACTAAAATAAATGTATGTAGGTACACACATATTCACAGCAATGCCATCACTATAGCCACAAGGTGAACAAAGCTCAAATGTCCTCCGGCAGATGAATGGATAAACAGAGCATCGCCATAGAATGAAGAGTATCCAGCCGTAAACAGGAATGAAGTGCTGCTACGTGTTACAACATGGATGGACCTCAAAAACAAGCTACATGGAAGAAGCTTGAACCGAAAGGTTTTATGATTGCACTCCTAGGAAATTCTAGAACAGGTAAATCCACAGAGAAGGAAAGCCGACTGGTGGATGCTGGGGGGGGGGGGGGGTGCGGGTAGGAGGGGCCACAGAGCCACAGCTTACTGTTAGGTTTTCCTTTTGGGGATTGAAAATGTTTTGGAACTATATGGAGGTGAGGGTTGAACGGCACTGTGAATGTCCTAAATGCCACTGAATTGTTCACTTTAAAATGGTGGATTCTGTTATGTGAATTTCACGTCAATTTTTAAAAGAAAAAAAAAGAAAAGAACTATACAAAAAAAATAACAAAATTAAACGAGGCACCCGGCCCTGCGCATAACATCCATCAAATGGTAATAATCACACGTGAGCCACAAGCAGAGCCCAGCCCTACGGATCTGCAGTCCCTTCCTCTACACCTCGATACCTCCCCTTGACTGCAGAAGCTTTGCAGAGTTTCATTTCTGCAAAATATGACATCGCACGTGCATGTTGCCATTGCTACACTCCTAATCACTTCCATGAGGCTAACAGATGTAGGAAGTCTGTCCTCCAAGAAAGAGCTAGGAAGGAAATACAGAGGTAAAATACACCAGGACGCTTGCTTCCACACAGAGGACGTCCAGCGCGTGTTTAACAACAACAACCACAACAACAACAACAAGAAAAACCGGCAGCAAAATCTACTCACGGTCAAATATTCAGACAGAGGCCAGTGGAAAGCAGAGAGAGTTTGCTGAGGTTTGGCAGCATAAACCAAGGCCAGACTGACGAGATCATGAGAACTACGGTTCGTCATTTCTGAACCTCTGGCATTTCCAACCTGCTCTCCAATCGTTTATGTACCGCTGGAAACTGGACACCGCAGCGAGTGATTTGGTATTTTGGGGTGGCGCACGTAGGCACACAAAGGTCATCAGGACCTGGTGAAGCGGCAGGTCACGAATTAGGACTCGGGGCTCTGAGCTGCAAGGTCCTGGCCCCGTCTGCCTCTCACCGGCTGGGGCTGTCTCGGGGGCGGTGCTGTCTGCAGCTCGCAGAGCTGGGCCCGGCACTATAGCCAGGAGAAGAAGCTGGCCAAGTGGATCTCTCCTTTCCCCCATCTGCAGGCTTCCCCCTCCCCTGACCCATCCTGCCAACTCATACTAAGACGGAAATTCGTGATCTCCCCTCCTCCAAATGCAGAGAATGCCCGGCTCACTCCCACACCCCATCCTCCGTGCGCTTCATTCAGGTCTGCACATCCAGACCTGCCTCGCCCTGAAGGCAGGGAACCCCCACGGCATCTCTCACGTGACTCACAGACCATTGGAGACTCAGCTCCAGTGAGCCCTCAGACGACAGAAAGACATAACGAGCCACCATCTCTGAAATCAGCCCGACAGTTCAACAGCTTCAAACACCAAACTCACCTGTGCGTACAAATTGGGGCCAAGCCGAGACCCTGGGCCACCCGAGAAGATAAAGAAGTTTCTGGTCCTTCAAATGGCCCCCAAATGGCTAGACGTCTTCTTCTTCTAAGAGGGCATAGGATTTTCTAGGGCTGCAAAACAACTCGCTACCAACTGAGTAGCATAAGACAACTGCCACTTTTTCTCCCACAGTCCTGGAGGCCAGAAACCCAAAGCTGAGATGTCAGCAGGATCGTGTCCCCACTAGAGGCTCTGGAAAGAATCCTTCTTTGCCCCTTCTAGCATCTGCTGGTGTGCCAGCAACCCTCAGTGTCCTTGACTTACAGATGCGTCCCTCCAGCCTCTGCTTCCCTAGCCACGTGGCCCTCCTGCATGTCCAAGTCTCGGTTCTCTCGTCTTACACGGACACCAGCCATCGGGTTGGGGCCCACCTTACTCTAGCATGACCTCACTGCAACTAATTACATCTGCAAACGCTCTTTCCAAAGGTCACCTTCTGAGGCTCCAGGTGGGCAGGACGCTGGTGGGGACACTATTCAACCCAGCACAGAAGAGAACAGATTTGGAATTGGGATTGACAGAAGGGGGAGTCTGCTCTCCATACCTTCGTCTGCTAAGCCGGTAAGAGCCCCCGAGGAGGGCTCCCCTGAAATCCCAAGTGACGTCTCGGCCTTTGCTGTACGTTTCCTCCTCCTCCCCCCCCCCCCACCTCCCCCCACCCTGCCGTTGGCCAGGGATCAGTAGCTGCCTGGGGTGGCCAGGTTCCTTCGCCATCCTGAAGGGATTCCTCAGCCCCTGCCTTCCTCACCTAAGTGTTCAATTTGCAGAGATGGATATTAAATCAGATTTTCTCCTGCTCCATTGCATTCTGATGATTTTGAGCTACTGGGATTTGCAATTTGAAAGAAAATATTTTGATACAGAAATGCCCACAGGACAGCTTCTAGGATGAGCTGCATTAAAGGCCACTTGAAGCGTTCTGGGAAGCTGCAGAATGAGTCTACATACAGACACGCCACTTAAAACCACGAGTCGACTTCCTAGTTGGCCCAAAGGGAGGTGTCATTATAGGGAAGAGTTTTAGTCCGAAGTTTGCTTAAAATAAAAGGCACCAAAAGAAAGAAGTCCTTTCAATATCCGTACTGCATCCCATTGACTCAGCATGGCGCACTTTGATGCAAAACCTACAAAACCACTCAGTTTATGGTATTTTTTTAGCAGCACAGATGGACTAAGGCATACTATTTAAAAACATAATTTATTGTTAATAGACTCCACCTCATTTTGGGTTTGCTCCATGGGCCCTCGGGGTTAGATTCAGGTTATGCCGAGCCAGGACAGAAAACTCCAGGAACGATGCTCTGTCCTTCTCAGGGCTTCACAGCTGGAAGCCCAGGACACCCAACATCTTCTCAGTGGTGACGTTGCTTTTTGTCATCTGGTCAAAGTGGTGCCATTTTCTCCCTTGGGTAGTTATTCTTCTTCCCCTTGTAATTACAACCGGTCTGCAGGGCGGCACTGTAGGACCACACAGATACCTTGCTCTTGGAGGCTTTCCCCCTGGGTTAGGACCCATTGATGACTTTTGCCTGAACCAATCTTTAATGGGTGTAAGATGATAATTTTCCAACTCCAGCACGCCCCCCACCTTTATCTCGGTACTCTTCGTTCTACTGCAAGCCTTAGTGCTCCCATGTGCCAGAGGAGAGAGACAAACCCACACTAGTTCAGGGGCCCAGCGCATCAAGGACGTTTCTAGGACTTCAATGGGCAGGAGACTTCCTCTGCAATGAGAAGCAAGCGGTCGCCTTTACACTCCCCACCATGAAAAACCTCGGACTTAGAAGGCAAGATAAACCACATTTAAAATGCTTCTCTAGCCATATAACCCAGAAAGTAATCCTGTCAACCCAGAAGGTGCCGGCTACGAACACCGCCTACAGCAAGGAAGGGCTGCGCGGCGGACTGACACAGCAGCGAGCACTGCCCTGGCCTTGGACCTTGTGACTACTTGACCCAATGACACTGGAAGTGTCTGCAGCACAGGGATGGTGTGTGAAGCCTCTGAGCGGCTCCAACAGGAGATTCACAGCACAGACACTTGGGGTGCAGGAGTAAGGCGCTGCCTCCCTCCGTCAGCAACCATCTCCACTGGGCAAGCAGCTCCTTTCCGACCTGGCCCTGGGAGAAACAGGAAGCCTGACCACGAGACACAGGCACAGCGTGAACAGAACTGGGTATCTTCTCATCTACCAGCCCATCATGAAGACGCACAACTGAATGTGCACAAAAGCATTTCATTATAAAATGGAAATGGTACATGGAGAGCAGTTGCGAGCAGGTGTGGGACAGATAAGGGAACTGCAAGGAGGTGGTTTAGACCCCCAAGCTGCTGGCTCTGACTGCTTTATCCCCTCCGTCACCCCATACTATGGAAGGTGGAAAGAGTACGATCCTACCTCCTAGGAGACCTCCTAGGAGTCTATTTTGGCCTCTTCATGCCAATGAGTCAATAGAGTAGGGGTCCAGTAGAAAAGGAGAGGGGTGGTTTCAAAAAGGACTTTGAAGCCTGGAGGATTTGTTGGGATACCTCTCTTTTCTTCCTTGCCCCCCCCCCCATTCCTGGTCAGCATGAAACTGCAGAAAAGTCACCAAGATCTCATATCCCACAAGAACAAAGGTGTGGTCACCTCACCAGGTAAAGAATCCATCCAGTACAGGGAACTAAAGAATGGGTGGTGGGAAAAGATGACTCTCCAGGCTCCCTGAGCAGCCACCAAGTTGGGAATTACAGCAGCTGGGTTTCCAGTCCTAGAGTGGGATCGCATGGTCACCTGTATGCCCAGGAAGAGGACCGCTAACCTGGAGAGCAGCTCTGAAAGATGCTGGATGAGAAACCTCCCTCTAGATAGAACCTCAGGGGACACATCTGGTTTTCCTGTAGAAGGACAAATAGTTGAAGATGTAAATATACCCTGACTGAGCAGCAGGGCCCAATGAGGTGGCCAGCTAGTGAGGGGCTCTGAGAGAACAAACTTGAAAACCTGATGGTAACGAGGTAGGGAAAGCTGTGTGGACAGACTTCTGAGGATGCAAACTCATTTGTGTGCCATGTAAATGCCCACCAGAGGACAGCCATAGTGGAAGAGGCACTCTGTAACAGGTGGCCAGGAAGACCTGGGCATGGGGCCAGGATGGATACCACACATGGACTCAACAGCCCAATAGCATGGCTGCCCTCACCAAGATAAATGTGGCCACCATCACTGCTTAGTGCCCAACCTTCAACCGCAGAGGACAATACTGAGATTTCCCTACAGAACCATTTCCAGGGGGACCCACTGGCTCCCTGGTGGCAGGCTCATGACATTGGACTCCTCCCTTTACAGAGGGGACAATGTCTTGTCCTCACAGGGTAACGCATCTTCCATGTGTGACTTTCTTTTTTCCCTGCCCTCAGCACTTCTGTCAGCTTCACCATTAGTGGATTTACAGAATGTCAGAATGCCTGAACCAGCACCCTGGTATCCACATAACATCAACTAAGGGACATTTTCAATAAGGGAAGTGATTCGGTGGTCTCATGCTTATAGAATCCTCTGAGTTTACCACATGCCTATTGCCCAGAAGCAGTTGGCTTGACAGAATGATGGAATGGTGTGCTAAAAGCCCCAGGTGGAAGCAAACATCTATAAGGTTATAGGGTACAATGTCTGCCTTAAAGTTTAAGGATTGAACCAGTGATCCACATATGGTGTGATCTTCCCCCATGGCCAGGAACACAGGCCAGGGAGATGAGGAGTGGAGATGGGAGTGGCCCCTCTTATTATTCTAGCTGGTAACACACAAGAAGTTCTGTCCCCATGCCAGTAACTTTTGGTCATGAGCAGAACCATGACCAAAGCAGAAAACAGGCATGGATCAACAGGAAGCTGAGCCCTCCTAGGAGTCTATTTTGGCCTCTTCATGCCAATGAGTCAATAGAGTAGGGGTCCAGTAGAAAAGGAGAGGGGTGGTTTCAAAAAGGACTTTGAAGCCTGGAGGATTTGTTGGGATACCTCTCTTTTCTTCCTTGCCCCCCATTCCTGGTCAACATGAAACTGCAGAAAAGTCACCAAGATCTCATATCCCACAAGAACGAAGGTGTGGTCACCTCACCAAGTAAAGAATCCATCCAGTACAGGGAACTAAAGAATGGGTGGTGGGAAAAGATGACTCTCCAGGCTCCCTGAGCAGCCACCAAATTGGGAATTGTAGCAGCTGGGTTTCCAGTCCTAGTCTTTAATGACTGCCCCACTTCTATTTTCCTTATGTGAAGCACACAGACTTGGCTAATGATGCAAATTTCACATGGAAATATGAGCAAATCAACATCACTGTCACCTTGCATGAGAGTAGCTGGTGGGACTTCATACCTTCCCTCTCCTGGGCATGTGGGCCCCTCAACCAGAAGGAGAGGAAGGGAAGCTGGGGCCAGATCTTTCCATTTGCTCTTCTGGGTCTGTCTCCACCCTCCTCCACCCTGGTCTGTGCCCCAGGATGCTGGGCTGATTATACTCTATATCAGGTCCCTAGAGAAGTCTGGCTTCCAGTTGGGTTCAGCCCATGAGAGCCCCAGGAGAAGGAGGAAGGAGAGAGTGAATCAAGGTGTTTATTCTCTGGTTCCTCACCGAGGACACCCTGGACTGGTAAGTCCCACAGAACGTCATTGTTCCTCTCAAGGTGGCTTGCTACAACTGTAATCCCTCCTTCTGGGTCTCGATAAGCTCTCCTTCCCTCATCCTTGAATGGCAATCGTTCCTCTGTTGTAAGCCCTGGTCCCTGAATTATGCCATGGTTCCCCCGAAACCTGCTATGACTTTGTAACAAGTCCCTTGTAATTAAAACCTCAATTTATCCTAACAGAAGACGCCATTTGTTACTCCTGGGGACTCTAACCAATACAGAGAGCTTAAATATTGTGCCCCGTATCATGCATGTGGGTAAGGACAGGCAGTGACTTGAGACCTGCTCCTGCAGCCCAGTAAGAAGTGCCACTGGTTCCTGCCCCAGCAACATGGCCCATCCAGGAGATGGTCCCACATCAGCCACAGCTGCTGCCCCCAGCTGCATGTCCCTGTGTCCGGGCTTCTCCCTGGTTGCTGGAGAGCTCACGCAGAGCACAGGGAAGAGGAGGAGCTGCTCAGGGGACATTCCAACACAATACCCCCCAACAGGAATGGGAACAGGAGACACGTGCCCAGCGTCATCCTCCCGAGGGGTTCCGACACACAGCCTCCCAGAGAACCCACGTGGGGCTCGGCTCTAGCTGCCTACAAGGCTGCCCTGCTCCCTAACACGCCCTCCACCAGCTTTCCCACTTGCTATCTCCGGTCACACTGCCATTAACAAACCCCTGAAAACTAAGTAGTAAAACACATTTTCCGGTGCACAACTATCAGAATGGCACCAGTCGGGAACAGACGACACCAAATGCTGGTGAGGGCGTGGAGCAACAGGAACGCTTATTCACTGCTGGTGGGAATGCAACATGGTGTAGTGTTTTGAAAGACAGCTGGGCGGCTTCTTCTAGGAGTAAACATATTTTTACCGTGAGATCTAGCGACCACACACCTTGGTATTTATCTACCCCAAGGAACAGAAAACTTCTATCCCCACAAAGACCTCAACCTGGATGTTTATAGCAGCTTTGAAGCGATCACAAAGGCCACCCAGAGCCCAGCGGAGGAACATAGATTCACCTCTTGATGCAAGAGCCTGGGCAGTGGGAGATGTTGCGGGGGCCCATCTGTGGAAAATATCATCTGCCCTAAGACTTCCTCACATTTCTGGTCTCCTCTCCGCCATCCGTCTCAGGCTCTGGGAAGCCTTAAAATCACGTGACTTGATTTACACAAAGTAACGTATTGTTCCCTCTGACCCTCCTGGCCATGCCCTGGGAAACTTCCTCTTTCACACCAGAATATTGTCCTAAATAGTCAGCCCTATTTTGCAGCAAACAGGTGTGCTCCAAGCTAGGTCTTATCATGAAATACCTAGCCAAAAAATATCTTCCAGAAGATGGATTGGGTGCTACTCGGGCATAGAGAATTTGTTTCATCGTAATTTATGGAAGCCACATTTGCAAAGCTGTATTAATACTTTGCCCATGGAGGGGGGGCAAAAATATTTAGTGAGTGAATGGATAAATAAATGAATGAATCAAATATGGACTATCAGCCAAGATGTGGAAATAACCTCATTACTTGGAACTGAGTGTTTTAATGTTATTCATTAAAATAGATTCTGTCTGTATTTGTGATATATGTGCGCTTAAAATTCATGGAGAAAATGAGCATTTTAATTACAAAATGCTGAAATCATTAATAATTCAAAGATCATTATTCAGCATCCCTTTCTAAGCAACCAAGCCCTTACAGACAAATCAAACCAATGCAAGGGCACAGGCAAAGGGCAGATGCGAGGGAAGGAGGAATGGGCAGAGCAATCCCCTCACCCCCGCCTGTGGGCCCAGACGAGTTGAACCCAACCTACCAGAATGCATGAGGCCCAGGAACACTGTGGGAGACAGACTCCCACGGAGGGACTATGACTCCTAGCTGATCTCAGCCTCTGCTGGGAGACCATGGCCCCATCCACGCCCCCAGCCCCCCAGCCCCCCACCACCCCGATCAAGACTGCCCCCCCTGCTGCCCCAGGGCAGCCTACATTCTCCACTTGGATTCCTTCTTCTGCTGTGACTCCCCACCAGGAAGGCACCTCTCGATTCCCACCCACTAAAGGGTCCCACCTCGAGGACCCAGTCAAACGCCACACCACCAGGAAGCAAAAGGAACTCCATCACCCAGCCCAATATTAGCCGCACCTCCCCTGGGCCCCCCTGCTCGCTGCACTGTCTCTACTCCAGTCTCTCGCCTCTAAAGAACCACGAAAACCAACATTCAGGATGTGCTTACTTGATGGGTTTTCTCCTCGCCCATTTCATCCACGCAGCAGCCCCTGAGCCACCGGGGCTGTGATTGTCCTCAATTTACAGAACTGAGGCCAGGAAACGAGTGAGTTGCTTGAGGCCACACAGTGTGCGCTGGGTCACCCACCAGGTCCGTGTGACAACCAATCACCAGGGTCATCTGGGCCACGTGGGGAGGTCTTGGTGGCGCCCCCACGTGAGGGTTCGTGTTCAGCGTCTGGTGGTATACTGCACCTACCTTTGCCCATTACAGAGGTGTGCAGATTATATTCCTTTAAATAGCACAATATGTAATGAAGTGAGAGACCACGAATACTTCTGTCACCTCGCAGAGATTTATGAGTAAAGAAGGCAAGGTGCTTCCAACCGTTGTCAAGTAGAAAGAGGTTAGTTACACTTCACTTGCACCAAAACAATAAGGTTTCCAAATCGGCTTGACTTTTTTTTTTTTTTTTTAAGACAACTGGTAAGTATTCTTCTATCGTACAAATACTTGTGAAAACACAGACACTCCATCTGTCCCTTCAAAGAAAAAGTAACATTTAATATGAGTATGCAAGAGAGTAATGTTATACAGAGAGCTTCCGAACACAGACACATGGAAATGTTTTCAGTATTACATGACTTTGCTGCCCAAAACAAGATATGTCCTCTATTAAATTCTCATAACTGCACACTTAAAACAGAATTTTCTAATCTGTTTAAAAGACTCCAAATGAGTATTTTCAGTGGATTTGGATTCCATATGTTTTAAATTGCATAACTGGTGGGTGGGATTTGGAAAATGAGTTTCATCAAAGCCATGAACCCAATTTCTGAAAGTTAGTGTAAAATGGGATTTTTACGAATCTTTGCCAAACTTATCCATTAACATCTCAAACATGACTTTTCCTTCTTCATATGATTAAGTGATAAAAAGGCAGTCTTCAAGAACAAATGAAAACAGATTAACAAAGCTGGCTTTACTGTGTATTAAATACAAATATGCCGGGGTACCTGGCTGGCTCAGCCGGGGAAGCGTGCAGCTCTTGATCTCGAGATGGGGGGTTCGAGCCCCACGGTGGGTGTAGAGATGACTTGAAAACAAAATCTTTGAAATAAATAAATAAATAAGTACAAATATGCCGAGATCAAATTTTGAAAAAGTCATGGACACATTTGCAGAAGTTAAGGCTTAAAAACAAAAACTTCGATGTGAGTATTTGACACTGCAAAAACCACTACTGTGTTTTCTCTTTTTCTTAGTACTGTATTAACGGAATTCTTCTAGTACGAATCCATAACTTTTTCCCTTTTTACTGTAATTGTTTTTCATTTTCTATTTTTAAAAAATTAGCAGATTAGATAGACAAAGTTCAATAAAAGAAAAATTTCAAAAAAAAACCCAACAACTGAGTTTCATGGTCCAGTAGACACAACCGTATGGATCTATATATATTTGCGAGGCACTACCCTCAGCTAAGACAGCATTAAAACCCATATGAAAATAAGCTACACTTAGAACTGAGTCATCAGACCACTAAATCACAACAGATTAAACAAGATTTGTTAATAAAGCGTGCTTGATCATATTCCTATTATTAAAATTTGTTTTGGGGCGCCTGGGTGGCGCAGTCGGTTAAGCGTCCGACTTCAGCCAGGTCACGATCTCGCGGTCCGTGAGTTCGAGCCCCGCATCGGGCTCTGGGCTGATGGCTCAGAGCCTGGAGCCTGTTTCCGATTCTGTGTCTCCCTCTCTCTCTGCCCCTCGCCCGTTCATGCTCTGTCTCTCTCTGTCCCAAAAATAAATAAACGTTGAAATTTTCAAAAAAAAAAAAAATTTGTTTTAATTTGTTAATGTTTATTTATTTTGAGAGAGAGACAGAGTGTGAGTGGGGGAGGGGCAGAGAGAGAGGGAGACACAGAATCCGAAGCAGGTTCCAGGCTCTGAGCTGTCAGCACAGAGACTGACCTGGGGCTCAAACCCATGAGCAAGATCATGACCTGGGCTGAAGTCGGACGCTCAACCGACTGGGCCACCCAGGTGCTCCTATTATTAAAATTTCTTCATGTATTTTAATAAGGGCAGAAAGAAAGGTACAGACAATTTCAGGATCATTCATAAATACAGAAGCTATTTTTAAATACTTCATATTTTCTCTTTAGTTCATTTTTTATTTTTATGTTCATGTATTTTGTGTGCTGCAGTGTCACTGCCCTCCAGCCAAAAGCCATCTGCAGCTGAACAAGTTGTAATTGTTACTCATCGTGCTAAGGGAGACCACACTCCGTGGGGAATTCGAGAGGGGGAAGGGACTTCAGAGAGAGGGTGCTAGCAAGAACCCACTGCTGGACTTGGACTTTGATGTGGTGATTTGCATGAGGATGCAAAGGAGGGGTTCGCTCTAGATCAGATGCTGTCGGAAAGAGGGGCAAGTCTATGATCGGGCATCTCCATCCATCTTATCTGAGGGAGGACCGCCAATTAAAGTTGTCACTGGTGGGGCGCCTGGGTGGCTCAGTCGGTTAAGTGTCCGACCTCGGCCCAAGTCATGATCCCACGGTCCATGAATTCGAGCCCTGCATCGGGCTCTGTGCTGACAGCTCGGAGCCTGGAGCCTGCTTCAGATTCTGTGTCTCCCTCTCTCTCTGCCTGCCCTCTGCTCGTGCTCTCTCTCTCAAAATAATAAATAAACATTAAAAAAAAAATTAAAGTTGTAATTGGTAAAACAGCAGTCACTCATCTTGGCTGAAGGGGTGGGTGGCACGGTGGTCATGTTTTTATCTGTGCTTAGACAAAATTATGAAGGGACTTGCTGACTCTCATGTTTTCACAGCCTCAGAGGACCCCTGTCTGAGGCTGGGGTTCTGTGAGATTGCGTATGCTCTACAGGAGAGGAGCAGGCCCGGCTGTGAGCGGCAGGCCCCTTCTGGAAGCCCGGGCTGCTCTTTCCAACTATAACATGATTTTACAAAAAACAACTTTATTGAAATATAATGTACCTACCATGAAGTTCATCATTCACGGTGTACAAGTCCATGGTTTTTACTTTACTTGCAGAAATGTTACACGTAAACGTGTAACGGTTTCATTACCCCAAGAGGAACCTGTACCCTATCAGCAGCCACTCACCATCCCCTCTCGCCCCAGCCCATGGCAACCACTTGAAATCTGCCAATTCTGGACATTTCGTATGCATGGTTCGGACAGTCGATTTTAGGTGTCGACTTGGCCAGGCCATGGTACCCAGATGTTATTCTAGATGTTTCTGTGAAGGTAGTTTTTAGGAGGGAGTAACTTTTAACCCAGTAGACTTTGAGTAAAGCAGATTAGCCTCCATGATGTGGGTGGGCCCCATCCAACCAGTTAAAGGCCTTAATGGAAAAAAGACTGATCTCCCCTGAGCAAGAAGAACCTTCCCTGGGAAGATGGCCTTTGGACGTGAACTGCAACTCTTTCCCAGATCTCAAGCCTGCCGGCCCACCATGCCGATTTTGGACTTGCCGAGATTCCACCACCATGCGCACAAAATCCTTACAATAAATAAATTTTAAGATACACACACACTCTCTCCTACACCCGCGCACACACACACACAACACACACCCACTCACATTGGTTCCGTCCGCCTGGAGAACCCTGACAAACACCAGAGTGTCACAGAAAATGCGAGTTTTTGTGACTGGCTCCTTTCACTCAGCATATCTGTAGGACTTTTCACTTAATCGTCAAACGCCATCATGAAAGAAGTATCTAGATCAGCGGTAAAGTGGAGCGGAGTCTCCCATCCAGAATGATTGCAGCGAGAAGAGGTGCAGACACAATCCACACTCCACGTCTGCCATTTTGACACTCCGGATGCACCATTCTGATGCTGGTAAACCCTTCCCTTCCCCAGTTTCTGCGAACTCGCTGGAGACGTCCCCTCTCCCAGGAAGCCTTCCTGGGCCTGCCCTCCGCTCTGCACCAGAGTCTCTCCATCACATCCCTCTGCTCTGCTTTTAATGGGCTGTGAACTCCAACAGCTTCTTGCCAAGACTGAAAGCATTAATGCTACAGGCTATGTCTTATCCAGCACCAAATTCCCATCCCTCAGCTCAGTGAACTGTCTACAGAACGTTCCATTAAGACTTGTGGAAAGGCTCGGGGAAGCCTCACCTTAGAGCACACCTGTTCTCCGTACCCAAGGGAGGGCAGCACGGCTCCTAGCCCCTTCGCCCCACCAGAAACTCTGCCTGGCTGCGTCGATGGACTTCTGCAGCACAGCGACCTCACCTACAACCAGCAGCCAGATCGGGGACTGCCTCTCAGCATCTTATTTTCTGTCAAGTAAAATGAGTTTTAAGTACACAGCCTTCCACGTGTCCAACTTCTGATCGACAGGCCCGCCAGGAGCTGCTGCCTCCTGCTTTCTCTCAGCATGAAGGGGGAGCCAAGGCCTTCCAGAATTTTCCCTCTGGCAGCTTGCTTGCCCTCTCCACCTAATTTCCTCTATTTCTGTCCTGTCACAGCATCACCTTCTCCACCGCCCACCTCCCCCCCAAACACACACATCGAGAGCCCACACTTGCTTGGAGTGTTTCTTAATAAAACTTTCAGAGTTCCTATAGGGTAAATTGGCAATTTCCTTTTGAACCAAAATCCATTATGTATCATGAACGTGGCTCCAGCAGCCAGTAAACAGGGGGAGTTTTTCACTACTACCCAGAAATGAACCCAACCTTCCCTCACTTTTATATATTTTCCGTGACAGGCACTTACAGAATCACAGAAGGGGGCCCCAAGCTGGCATTCTTTTATTTCGGGCCTGACTTCCAGCTCCGTCCCTTGGGCGGATTGCAGCCAGCCTCCTGGTGCCATTTGTTCAGTCTCCAACAGATCCATGGAGAGCAGCCCAGGGTGCAAGCCCGGGGCCCACAGCTGGCTGCGGGAGACAGTGGGACATGGTCCTCCCCACCCCCAGGCTCTCAGCCCGCCAGGGGACAGGCCGCAGCTGCGACAGCTGAGCATCATGATGCTGGCTGGAAGGACCCGACGCCATTCATTCAAAATCACAGAAGCAGTTTCTAATCTGAAGACTCCATACCGATATGGGCTGAACTGCATCCTTTAAACAAGATATGTCCGGGGCGCCTGGGTGGCTCAGTTGGTTAAGCATTCGGCTCTTGATTTCGGCTCAGGTCATGATCTCACTGTTTGTGAGATGGCACCTGCCCCACATCAGGCTCTGTGCTGTCAACGTGGAGCCT
Source organism: Felis catus (assembly GCF_018350175.1). NCBI lineage: Eukaryota > Metazoa > Chordata > Mammalia > Carnivora > Felidae > Felis > Felis catus. The sequence goes on along the minus strand of NC_058368.1, from coordinate 231,373,490 downwards.
GCTTGGGATCCTGTCTCCCTCTCTCTCTGCCCTTCCCCTGCTTACGTGTGTGTGCATGCACTTGCCCTCTCTCTCTCTCTCAAAATAAATAAATGAACACTTCTTGTTAAAAATTTAAATAAATGTGTTCAAGTCCTAACCCCCAGGGACCTGTGAGCGCGACTTGATTTGAAAAATACGGTCCCTTCAGTCAGAGAAAGACAAATATCATCTGACTTCACTCGCGTGAGGAATTTAAGATACAAAACAGATGAACATAAGAAAAGGGAAGCAAAAATAATACAAAAACACAGAGGGGGGACAAAACAGAAGAGACTCTTAAACACAGAGAACCAACTGAGGGTTGCCGGAGGGGTCGTGGCTGGGGGTGGGACGGGCTAACTGGAGGGCACCGCTGGGACGAGCACTGGGTGTTACGGGGATGAATCACTAGAATCTACTCCTGAACACATTATCGCACTTGTATGCTAACTAACCTGGATGTAAATTTAAAATAAATAAATATTAAAAATAAACATTAAAAGTAATTAAATAAACAAATAAATAAAAAGGAAGAAAGAAAGAAAATAAGGCCCTTACGGGCGATTAAGTTAAAATGAGGTCATTGGGGTGGGCCCTGATCCGGTACGACTGAGTCCCTAAGGGGATCTTGGGACGCACATGTGGATACGCACAGAGGGAAGACGACACGAAGGCCAGTGACGACGCAGGCAGAGGTTGGCGCGGTAAGCCAGCGATGCCGAGCGTGGCCGGCCGCCGCCAGAAGCTGGACGAGGCGAGGAAGGATGCTTCCCGGGAGTCCCGGCAGGACCCTGGCCCTGCCCGCACCGTGCTCTTGGACTTCCGGCCTCTGGAACCGTGCGGCTTTCTGTTTGGTGAGCCCCGCCACCCAGCCTGGGGTACTTTGTCACGACAGCCCTGGGAAACTAACACCTCCATCTCTAGGCGCAAAAGCTGTGACCGTTGCCAGGCGCCGTCTACTCATCAAGGACACCTTCCTGAGCCACGAGACGCATCATGTGTAAGAACGCGGACGAAAATGTCAGTGCCGAGTGCCATACGGAGGGTTATCACGGACTGTGCCCCTGGCTGCCCTGGGCGGTCAGGGACCGTGTGCCACCCACCTACCTACTCTGGGGTCCCCGTCAGCATCACGGCAAACTGACCAAAACACTGCCACCTGCCTGTCCTTCTGCACTGATAAGGATGGCAAGCAAGTCTGCTGTCACAGACCAAATGTTCGTGTGCCCCCCCCCCCAGATTCATATGTTGAAGCCCCAACCCCAGTGTGGCTGTCCTGGAGACGGAGGTCCTCTGAGGAAGTAATTAAGGTTAAATGATGTCATAAGGGCGGGGGCCGATGGACAGGATCAGTGTCCTTATGAGAGAAGACTGTGCTGTTTGCTGCTTCTCTCTCCCCACACGCACGCTCACAGAGGAAGGGCCATGGGAGGACGCAGTGAGGAGGCCTGCGAGCCAGGAACCGAATCCACCGGAACCCGGGTTTTGGACGTGCAGCCATCCAGTCAGTATTTTGTCACGGATCCCAAGCTAACACACCCATCCGTCTGCAACTCTCCCAGGCAGGCCTGAGTGAGTCCAGAGCAGCATCTTTATCGAGAAACCACTTCTTCAGCGCCATGCACCCAGGATCTAAAGCAAAGTATGGGAGAGGGGGAGTCAAAATGCAGACTCCCCAGCCTCCCAGGAGGTCCTGATTCGGTGGGTCTGGAAGACAGGTGGTCTGTCCGCAGTTAACCAGTCTCCTACCCAGGTGATGCTGAGGAAGGGTTCTCCCCAGCGCACTTCAGCCAATGGCAGGAGTGAGAAAAACGATCCCAGGAAGGAAATCCATGGAATGTGGAGATTCGCTGCTCTCAGCCAGAGAGGGTGGCCTCCCGCCCCCACCATGTCCAAGAAGCCCCAGGAGATCACCAAGGAACAGAGAATCTTCTGTGTTTTCTTCCACCATCCCCAGCCGGGGGCTGTCACACTGCGATCACAAGAAGGCTGCTGCACCCCCGGCATCATGCCTGTTTTCCAAGCAGGAAGAAGGAATGCCCTGTCACAGGAATTCTGCCTGCTGCTTTGAGCGTGTGACCCTCATCACCTGGCCAACCCTAGTTGCAAAGGATGCTGGGAGACCAAATGTTTTTATGTGAGTGAATTGCCAACCCCAATGAATTTGAGAGTTGTTCTTTTTTTTTTATTTTGAGAGAGAGAGAAAGAGAGAGCACAAGCAGGGGAGGGGCAGAGAGAGAGGAAAAGAGAGGATGCCAAGCAGGTTCCACACTGTCAGCACAGAGCCTGGTGTAGGGCTCCATCTCACAAACCATGACATCGTGACCTGAGCCAAAATCAAGACTCGGATGCCTAACGACTGAGCCACCCAGGCACCCCAGAATTGGGAGTTTTTTAAGTAAATAAGAAAGGAGAGTAGCTATGCTCCTGGCATGGTGGCCACAGGTCCACATTAGGGTACACGGCAGATTTTGCTGCTACTATGATTGGGGTCATTGTTTCCTACTGTAATTTTTAATTATTTATTGTTAGCGTAAGAAAAATCACTTTATATGTTTAACTTACAATCAGCACTCTCACTAATGTATTGACTCTAATCGTTTATCAGAGGATTCATTAGTGTTTCAAATTTAACAATTATAACATCTGAACTTACTAACAGTTTTGTTTCTTCCTTTCCAGTTTGTATTTCTTTTCTTGGAATTTGGCTAAGATATATGAAGGAGCAGCAGTGACTTGACTTTAATTTTGTTTTATCATTAAAAACAGTGGCTTCTACAGTTTTCTGCAATATATTCTTTATCAGTTCAGGGGGTCCCCCTTCGATCCTTGGGGACCCTAGGTGTTCATATGGTGGATGGATACGGAGGTGGGGGTGGGTAGCATCTATAGTGAAAATCATGGCTTTTTTTTCTTCATTTAATTTAACACAGTTAACCACACTGATAAATATTCTTTGCTGAACCAACCCCACTGGCTCAAGATGCATTACTCCATTAATAAACTGTAGGATTCAATTTGCTAATATTTTCATTATGGTTTTTGCATCTATATTCATAAGTGTAATGGGTCTTTGGCTTTTTTCTTATTCTTTCCTTGTGCAATAGGGCTTTTACTAAGGGCTTTTACTAAGCTCATAAAGAGGGTTGGTTAGCTTTCCATATTTTCCTTCACTCTGGAGCACTTTCTCCAGGTCTCTGGTTACTTGTTATCCGAATATTTTGTAGCACTCGCCTGTCAAGTGCCTCTTGCTTACTGATCTTTGTCTATCATTTCCATCTATTTTACGATTGTTTCTCTATTCGTGTTTTGGGGTCAAACTTGATTGTTGACATTATCTTAAGAAGTTTTCAATACCTGCTACTTTTTAAGTGTATTAGTATAAAAACATTCAGTTCTTTCAGGGGCGCCTGGGTGGCTCAGTCGGTTAAGCGTCCGACATCGGCTCCGATCATGATCTTAACAGTTCATGGGTTCCAGCCCCACATCCGGCTCTACGCTGACCGTACAGAGCCTGCTCGGGATTCTCTCTCCCTCTCTCTCTGCCCCTTCCCTGCTCATGCTCGCTCTCTCTCTCTCTCTCTCTCTCTCTCTCTCAAATAAATAAACTTAAAAAAAATATTAGGGCACCTGGATGGCTCAGTCAGTTGAGCGTTCAACTCTTGATTTCAGCTCAGATCATGATCTCGGGGTTTCTAAATTCAAGCCCCACGTAGGCCTCCATGCTGACAGTGTAGAGCTTGTTTGGAATTCTCTGTCTCTCTCTTCCCCTCACCCACACAGCCATGCTCTCTCTCTCTCTGTCTCAAAGTAAATAAATAAATAGAGGGGAGCCTGGGTGGCGCAGTCGGTTAAGCGTCCGACTTCAGCCAGGTCACGATCTCGCGGTCCGTGAGTTCGAGCCCCGCGTCAGGCTCTGGGCTGATGGCTCGGAGCCTGGAGCCTGTTTCCGATTCTGTGTCTCCCTCTCTCCCTGCCCCTCCCCCGTTCATGCTCTGTCTCTCTCTGTCCCAAAAATAAATAAAAACGTTGAATAAATAAATAGAAAGTAATATTCAATTCTTTTATAGCTTTTAAGAGTCAAATACAACCAAATATCTTTTCAGTTTCCTTATGATATTTATTTATGTACGCTTACTTTCTCTTATTGATTAAAATTGCCAACAGTTTCTCAGTTTTGCTAATCATTTCAAAGAACTTGCTTTTGATTAACTCTGGTGGACTTTCTGGTCTTCTTTCCTTCCTTCTACTTTCCTTAGATTTGTTTTCTTGTTCCCTTTTATAGTTTCTCAAGCTGAAAGCTTAGCTAATTTCTTTTCAATCTTTCTTGTTTTCTAATAAATGTACTTCTGGCTGCAAACTCCCCTGGGAGGACCCCCTAAGCTTGATCTGCCAACTTTATGTGAAGAACCTTTACAAGTCATTTGGCTTTCAGTATTTCAACTCCCATTTTGATTTTCTCATTAAAACGTGAATTATTTAGAAGGTATTTTTTAACCTCCCAGCGCATGCGGGGAACGTTCTGCCTATCCTTTTGTTGGCAGTTACTGTCTTTGTTACACTGCCCCCAGAGAATAGGATTCGATGACTCTAACCTTGGAAAACTGCATATCGTTCTCTGTTGACTATGACGTGGTTAATTTTTGCGAACCGCCCTATGTATTCACAAAGATTGAGTACACTCAGTTGAATGTAGAGTTAAATTCTTCAAATCCGTGATGTTCTTATTAGTGACTCTTGTACTTGATCTGCCCATCTTTGAGAATTTTGTTGGTCTTCTGTGGCTGCCGTAACAAACTACCACACACGTAGTGGCTTAAACCAACAGGAATTTTCTCTCTCACGGTCCCAGAGGCCAGAAGACCAAAATCAGGGTGTCAGCAAGGCCACGCTCCCCCTAACACCCCGAGAGACATTCACCCGGCGCCTCCTCTGGCACCTAGCACCCATCCCTCACCGGAGGCCACGTCACCCCACCCACCCCTCCACCTGGCTCCACACCACCTGCTCCATGTACACTAGTCTCCCTCTGCTTCTCTCGCGCAAGGACACTTGTGACGTAGGGCCCACCTGACGATCCAGGATGACCTCACCTCACGGCTCCTGACGTAATTACATCTGCAGAGACTTTTTCCTAATAAAGACATACTTAGACTCCGGGGGCTAGAACACAAACATATTTGCAGGGCCACCATTCTGCCTGCTACAGGAGGGCTGGGGTAAAATCTCCATCGTTCTGGGTTTGTCAATTTCTCCCAATCCAAGGACATTGTACTCTACACATCACAAAGCTGTGGCGGTTAATTGTACACAGCGTCAAAACTATGATATCTCCTTGGTGCATTTTCACTTTTATTAACATGAAATGTCTGTCTCCGTCCCTCTTAATACCTTTCATCTTGAGTTCTGGTTTATCTGTATGAATATTGCTACGTTATCTTCTTAAATTAATTTTAAAACTTGCAGAGTCATTTTGTTCGATTCTGTTTCATTTTGATATCATCACAACCGATAAATCTGGGCTTATCTCTGCCATTACGACGTATTTTTCTTCCTCACCCTCTTTCTCTAGGTTTCGCTTGACCCTACCTTCCCCGGCTCCGACCTCCATTCACTCCTCTGCACAGCTGAAACCACAGCTGTGGGTGTTTCCAAGTTCAATTACGATTTCCAGGTAGGTTTAGGTTACATGAAGAAAGCTGCAAATCTCCCCAAAGTGCACATATCATGCTTCCCTCGAATATGAGTTCTGAGAGCGACGTGAGTGACCAGTTACATTCCCATGTTGCCAAAGCCACCGTTATTTCCGGCCCCGGCAAGAAAACTGCTTGCTCATTAAACTATTCCAAGGGAACTCGCTGTTTTAAAATGCATCCAGTCACGCTGCCCTTCGGTGGGGAAAATGATAATAATGATAATAATGGGTTTTGAAGTATCCTGCAGACACAACCAAGGAACACACATTAAGGGTAAGCTGTGAAAGGTGCTCAGTGTCAAGGGCAGCAAACAAAAGCCACAGAAGCCCCGTCATTTGAAAGTGTCATGCACTGTACTTTTGTTAAGCACGCTGTGGCAGAGCTGACTTTGAAAAGGACAGAGTTACATAAGGGGACCAGTGTGCTCAGAGGGAGCACAGCCACGGAGCAAAGTGCATTTCTTCGCCACCCAGAGCGTATTTTTGGCTCAATTCACCTGCAGCTGCTGAGCTAGTAAAATCGGAGAAAAGAAGGAACACAGTGAATAAAGAAGACAGAAATGAAAGAAGAGAGTGCAGCCAAAAGAACCTCCAGATAAGGCAGAGGCATTAGAGAGAAAAGGAATTTATAACCCAGAGAATACACTCAGCCGGGGCTTTCTCACATTTCCACTGTCTGTGTTAAACGCATCCGGGTTCAAATAAAAGAATGCTCTGTCCCAGTCATTATTCATGTTTCCTTTAAAGGCAGAAATTCCAGCATAGGCAATTTCGGTGGGAACTGAACTATTTATTTACCGGAGTCTTGCTTACGACCGTTGTATCCAGGCGAGCATAAAAAGAGCCAGCACACGCAGAAAGCGGGGCTGGCGTCCTCTCTCCCGCGAGTCTGAGGTCTCTGCCTGACCCAGGATGAGTGCCGGTTATAAAATCTCGGCAAGGCCAAGGGCGGAGGCAATACCGCCTGGCGAGGGAAGCCATAAACCAGACAGAAAGACGGCCTCCGCCCCGCACTTTCCCAGAACATATTTGCAGGTCTGGGGTTTAAATCACTCCGTGAACCAGTTTCCGGATCTGTAAACAGGTGACACAGAAGCCACAAATTCAGAGCTGCTGGGAGGAAAAAACCCGTGAGGTGATGAGACAAAGCAGCCGTAGGGAGCGCTGGGGAGGCGCACCGCATCCCTCAGCCAGAGACCGGGCACCCGCCGCTCTGCCCAATGGGAATAAGCAAGGGCCTCGGGGGCCGGAGGAGAGCGAGGCTCCAGGCCCTGCCTGTCGCCCCGGCTCCCTGAATGGCCGGGGCAGGACCTTTCTCACGATGGTTGTCTCCAGCCAGGAGACCAAGGCCGGGCTCACCCGTGCCTTCTGTGCGCTGGGGAGCAGGACAGGTGCTTCTCGCAATGGAGCGTCCATCTGACCCCAGGAACCTTCAGGGGAGGACAGAGAGGAGCCGGGTCAGGGCTGCTCGCTGCCTCTGTCTTCAATGGGACGAAGGAGCTAAAGCCACACACCGCTGCTCTCTCCGGTGCGTCCAGGTAGGTCCTTGCAGCACCTTCTCCAGACTTCTGTGGGAGACAAGGCCGTGTCTGGTGTCTTCTAGTCTTTCCACACGTCCACACCCTCCTTGGCCCATCCCTCTCCCCGCCCGGAAGTCAAGGACCACGTGTGATCCCCTGCTGCCCCATCTTCTCTGTGCTACCCCTCCGGCTCTGCCTTGCCAGGGAAGCCACCCGCCCACCCCTGACTCCAGGGCTGCACCATCCGCCTCCTTCCAGGGGGACTCAATGTCCTGGGCCCCAGTGACGGACATCAGTCATTCAAGCCAGCTAAGCATCAACCCCCTTCTCTAGCAGAACCCAGGTCTCCTTCCGGGGAATCTCCTCTCCCACTGGCCGCCTCTCTGTGCACAGCCGTGGCGGGACAGTAAACACGGGTGCTGGCGTGTCCCTGGCACAGCCCCTCCCCTCCAGAGCTCTGGGGAAGCTCACAGAAGGGGCCTAGTTCTCACCAACCACACGGGAGGTGAGAGGCCCATCTCCATCTGCTTTGCTATCCCCCCACCCCAGCTGGATGCAGGGGCAGGCAGGCCCTGACTCCCCAGAGGAAGGAGCCCGGGTCCCTGAGTCACCAGGAACGCCTTCACTGTGTTGCAAGAAAGCAACTACCACTAGGTCCAGCCATCGAGACTTGGGTGTTTACTTGATACATGAGCTAAAGCTGCCCTGAGAATCTAAGGTCAACAACGAAGACACCAAAAAGACCGCACGCGGAAGGGTGGCTGGTTCTAAAAGAGAGAACTAGTCCACCTTCATGTTCTGCTCTGCTCCGAATGTTCCACAGTCATCCGTCCTCCAGGCCTGCTGGGATCTGCATCCAGTCCCCCCGCCCCCAACCTGAAACCTCCCCCTGGTTTTATCTGAAGTTACAAACCCACAACTGCCCTGGAGTCCTGGCTCCTGCGGGGGAAGGCACCTTCCGGCGGCCCCACCCTGACTCTCTCCTGGGCTGCAAGAAGCAGCCACTGGTGCTCCAATGGGCCTGGGAGGGTGGGAGAGCAGCCGGAAGTGTTGGGGGGACCTCCTTGGGGAGGAGACGGGGACAGAGAAGGCCTCCGGGCAGCGACTGTTCGGGATCACCCAGCAGCACTGGTCGCTTTCTCCCACCAGGTTTCGTAATCTGAGTGACGCTCAGGCCCACTGCTCTTTGAACGTTCGCTCCACCTGAAGTGCCCACATTCACCCGCAAATTATGAAGCTGCTGCTACCCTTTGGCTGAGCAAAGGAGACCTGTTTGTCCAAGCATTCTTTTTTTTTTAATCTCTGCATATTGATTTTGTATCCCACAAGTTTACTGAACTTGTTCATCACTTCTAACCGTTTCTTGGGGGGGATGTTAGGGATTTCTATACATAGTGTCACATCATCCACACATAGTGACAGTTTTCTTCTTCGTTTACAATTTGGAGGCCTTTGTTTTCTTTGTCTTGCCTGATCGCTCTTCAGGTGGTTCTTCTAGAAACATTTACTGAGCACCTACTGTGTGCCAGGGGAGCGCAGGTGCCCCAGCCCCAAGGACGGCGAGGCACCGGTGTCCCTCTCTCAGGAGCCGCAGTCCGGCAGTCATGAAGGACACGGGGGAAGGCAGTTACAGCACAGGGAGCGTGAGTTTCATCAAAGTCCCACACAGGGTGGGAAAGGGCTGGGACAGGTGACTACAGCCGGCGGGTGGGACCCCAAAACCCACACGCACAGCCAGTCCTCACCTCATGTTCAAGGTGCCCAGGCTGGCCACCCATCACCCCTCTGCCCTGCCCTGCATGGTGCATTCAATCAAACAGCGCAGACCCTCCTGTGACTCGAGCACATCCTGGGCCAGGGTCTGTGGATGAGGCCTGGAGGCCAGTCCACAGGCAGCCACCTCAGGTCCCCAGGCCAGGGGCACTGCTAAGAATGGCCTCTCCACTTCCTGGGCTGCCCATAGGGCTGAGTCTGGCCAGACCCACTCATTTTTCCAAGCACCCAAAAGGGGTAAGCAATGCCTTCTTGCACAGGAGAGTGTCCTACACAAAGCGAAGCTTCTCAAACCGAGCGTTTACATCTAATCTGCCCCGCTGGGATACTTGCATGAAATTAACAATAATAAATTCCTAGGGAAGTGAAAAGACATACAAAATACATACCTAAATTTTTTATGATTGGCCTCAGTAGACATAAAATTACTCTATCAAATTGTCATAAAAGTTTCTAAACACTCTTTGTTCTGCGCTTCCCTCACTGCAAACAGTAACGAGTCGTTTCTCCACCCTCAGAGTCGTGTGGCCCAGATGCGGTGCCGGCCAGGTCCGTCATCCCCTCGAGCGTGTGTGGTCCTGCGGCTGCTCTCAGGGTCCAAAGAGCTGAGCGGGTGAGACAAGCATTTCCCACCTGGCCCCTTACAGAAAAATGTTGCCTGCCCTGTCCTAAACTGTCGCAGGGGACACTGTCCGCCCTTCCCAGCACCTCTGGTCTCCATGAAGCCATGGCTGCTGGCCTCCTTCTCTGTGAACAGTGAGAACATTACATCAATCAGGACAACAAGGGAGACCTGGGTGGCTCAGTCAGTGGCACTTCCGACTCTGGATTTCGGTTCAGGTCATGATCCCAGGTTCCTGGGATCAAGCCCCGCGTTGGGTTCTCCCTGGGCTTAAGGTTCTCCCTCCCTCTCTCTTGTGTGAGCTCTCTCTTTCTCCGTCTCTCCACACCTCCCTGCCACTCACACGTGCTCTCTATCTAAAATTAAAAAAAAAAAAAAATAGGGATGCCTGGGTGGCTCAGTCAGTTAAGCGTCCGACTTCTGCTCAGGTCATGATCTCATGGTTCATGGGTTCGAGCCCCACATCGGGCTCTGGGCTGACAGCTCAGAGCCTGGAGCCTGCTTTGGATTCTGTGTCTTCCTCTCTCTCTGCCCCTTCCCCACTCATACTCGGTCTCTTTCTCTCTCAAAAATAAACATTAAAAAATTGATATAAAAAATAATAAAACAATAATAATAACAGTGAGATCACAGGTACTGATTGCATCGGTCTCCTTGGGCTGCTGTAACTAAGTACCAAACACCGGGTACAGAAATTTCCTCTCTCCCAGTTCTGGAGGCCAGAAGTCTGCCACACTCCCTCCTCTAGGGGAGGATCCTTCCTGCTCCCCCAACTTCCTGGGGCTCCCTGTGATCCTCAGCTTCTGGCCACCCCACTCCAAACCCTGCCTTGACTTCTCAAGGCCGTCTTCTCTGTGTGTCTCTCTTTCCTCTTCTGTCTCTTACAAGGGCACTGGATTTAGGACCTGTCTGGATCACCCAAGATGGTCTCACCTCAAGACCTTCTGCTTAATTACATCTGCAGTGACCCTTTTTCCAAATAAGGTCATATTCACAGGTTCCTGAGGTTACAACATGGACATATATTTTGGGGGCCACTATCCAGCCCACTAACTACCCCAAGAGTTTGCTCTGTGCCAGCCGCTGTTCCCATGTTCATCTCAGCCTCACAGTACATTTATGAGGAAGAACTATTGCTGTCTCCAAAGTTAACTAAGGAAAAATGAAGGTTGGTCAGCAGACATAGTGGGCAGATGTAATCCAACGCATTGCTGGCCCATATGGTACTTTCCTGCAAATTATTAAAAGGGACCCCCTCGAGACTTCCATCAAAAAAAAAAAAAAATCATCATCATATACCAATCTTTGTTAGACCAAGACATTGACTGCCACCTGCTGGAAAACTTGAGTAAAAAACACAAATCTGCACCGTCTGTGATGTGAGTGGTGGCCCCTGGGAATGGGCGCCATCATGCAATGCACAACCTACACTACTGTACACGGCAGCTCTGTGTTGCTGATGAGGCCACATGAGCAACAGGAGCCGGGCCAATCAGAGAAGCAGGATCCAAGGGTCGAGGGGGGCCTCTGGATAGACCGAACACAGTGCTGACATCAGCCTCCGGTATTTTAACCACTGGGTGGAGAAGAGAGATGGGGAATGAAGCAAAGGCACAAGCAAACACATCTTTTTCATAGACCCTGTGGTCTGAAAGGCTCCACTCTGGGAGAATGTGCAGCGTGCCTGCCCCTGCACACTGCTCTCTAGCTGTCCCCTAGAGCAGCGCCCACCTTCACGATGCATGCATGAACCCTGAGTCTCAGAAGAAAGAACAACAGAGTCACAAGGAAAACAGAAACTTTAAGGTTGTCTATCTGTCGACAAGCCCAGAAGGTAAACTGCCTGAAGGCAGGGGCCACGTCGACATTATACCCTTGTCTCCACTGTGTCACGAATAGAACTTCGGGCACCATCTGTAGACGCCGACAAGCAGGGCACTGTCCCAAACCCCAGACCTCAGAGACCCGCGCTTTGAAGCACCTTCCTCACCATACTCTGTTCCTCTCCATTGGCCGGGCCCGGCCAAGACTGATGGCGCCAGGCTGGCACTGCGGCCCAGACCCACACACCCCTTTGTCTCCATGTCTCTATTCACTGCCCCCCATCCACCTCCACGGGGGGCTGACAGGATGCCCCGAGGACTTCTCCGCTCTGCTGGACCACGGCTGGGCTCTGGTTCCAGGAGGGCAGCCTGGCCAGCAGGTCACTCCCATGGGGCAGCGCCATGTTGGTTTCAAGGGTTACAGTGACACCAGGCTGCTGGAAGGGTGATGATGTGCTAATTTTGGAGAGCCTCAAGACACATGTCAGACACAAGACGAGTTCAGGGCTCTGAGCTCTCAAAGGGTCACTTATGACCCTTGAACCTGAGCCGAGTGTGCAGGTCTATGAATTGACTCTTAACCATCTGTGCTCCCACCACAGTGCTGCCTCTAGTCCACAGCACCCAGGGGGCAGCTGGGATGGTGGCAGGTGTCCTGTACCCTGGCCTGGAGGAGGGTCACACTAACTCCTCTGCAGGCCCCATGCCACATGTCAGGCAGTCCTAAGGGCTGGCTACCCCCATCTCCTCCTGGGGCTTTTCAGACCGTTGCCCCATAACACGTCGAGTTTTCCAATGTTCCCTTCCACCTCCAATCAATGTGGTGACACAGCACTCTTCTGGGTCAGCCTTTTGTTCTATTTTACTTATTTCCTGTTAAATTAATGTTTTGGAGCACTCTTTGGTTCACAGCAAAATTGAGTAGAAAGTACAGAGTTCCCAAATACCTCCCCCCCCCACACACACACAGCTTCCCCTATCAGCAACATCCCTTTAAAACATTTTTAAGTCTTTCATTAATATTTTTTCATGAAGGAAAAAGAAAATCAACAGCAAGATACACTTCACAAATGGGTGCAGAAAATCACGAGAACGGCTGAGCACTTACAATAATTCACACGCACACACATGCACGTGCACCACGGCTGGGGCACACGGATGCTATTTTTACACACTTGTTAGGTTCTTGGAAATTCGGGATTTGTCAAGGTTCTCAGTTATCTGGGACTACCTAACGGACTGTTTCTGGGAAAAACTCAAGGAGGCTGCCTGCAAAACTTGAGATTGACACTTTCACAGAAGTGACAGTAAATACAGTGAGAATCTTTGGAAGCTGTACTTTCCTGGGTCGGTGTGAGCCCCGCAGGATGAGGGGCGGATCCTCTGCCCCCAGTGGGCCACTCAGCTCACCCCATGGCTGGGTGCAATCAACATGAGAGATCCCATCCTAAGCACGCGGTAACGGGGGTAAGAAGACCGAGGACATGGGTAGAAGATGCGCTGTTCTTTCTGTCTGCTATACAATTAGTACAGTTACCATGACCAGAAGCAAATTGCCATTCAAGTTTTATTGCATCCTCCGGGTAAGGTTTGTATCTGGGGTCATCATCGACGAAGCACAATGACCCCCTTGTGAGGATCCCCGGAAGACACTGGTCCTGGACGGCATTATCGACGACAACAGTGTCATGAGTAAGGGCATAGCCAGCCTTCAGGAAATGGACCGGGGGACCGCAGAGGCAAGGTAAGCTGTACTGTTTCGATACGAATCGGTTCCAAAGAGCCACGGTGTTATGAGTAACGGGTGGGAGACCTGGAATTTTTGAAGAATGGTGCCTTTGGCAATAAAGATTACCAGGAAGAGACGGTGTGCGGAGGGAAGAAAGAAGCATCACGTGCACTGACTGGAGAATAAATAAGTACGTATCTCTTTTCTACCCATTATTCTAAACCTTCATTGATAAATCCATACACCTCAGTGGGCCCATACATTTTACAACACATTTTTCAATCACACTGTTCACAGGGACAGGAGCCACAGAAGAATATTTGCCTGGGATCCCACACAATCTAGGGGAGGCCCTGCTAGGCACCACAGTAAATACTGCGCGGATAAGGAAAAGAAATTAAGGGGGTCTCTCATGCACTGTTGACTGGGATGCAAACTGGTACAGCCACTGTGGAAAACAGTGCAGGGGTTCCTCAAAAAAATAAAAATAGAATTACCACATGATCTCGTAATTCCACTACTGTGTATTTACCCAAAGAATACAAAAACTCTAATTCAAAGGGATACATACACCCTTCTGTTTACTGCAACATTATTTAAATAGCCAAATGATGGAAGCAACCCAAGTGTCCACTCACTGATGAATGGACAAAGAAGATGTGTGTATACACACACACACACACACACACACACACACACACACACACACACACTGGAATATTACTCAGCCACCAAAAAGAATGAAATCTTGCCATTTGCAGGGACATGGATGGGGTTTTTGAGTATAATGCTAAGTGAAATAAATCAGAGAAAGACAAACACCATACAATTTCACTTCACGTGTAGAATTTAAGAAACAAATGAACAAAGGAAGAAAGAGAAAGAGACAAACCAGGAAACAGACTCTTAACTATAGAGAACAAACTGGTGATGCCAGAGGGGAGGCAGGTGGCTCGGGGGATGGGTGAAAGAGGGGATTGGGAGCAAGGAGCGACCGTCTGTATTGAGCACCAGGTGTTACATATGTTGTACACCCGAAACGAATATAACACTGTCTGTTAACTATACTGGAAATAAAATTAAAAACTTAATACATTTTGTTAAAAAGAAATTACTTGCCTCAAACATGAGAGCCAGGAGAAGCCAAGAGTGTCCATCAGAAGGAAAAAGCAGAATGAGATAAAAGGAATGAGATTTTTTTAATAATAAAGGATTGACAGTATGCTTTGCATTTAAGAATAGTAATATTGTCTTACATTTTGGATGGAAAAGAAGAAAATCAGCTCTGTTACTTGTCAGAAAATAAATACATTAAGATTTAGAAAGTATACACACGGCTGGGACATTTTCTTTGCTAATAACATAGCACCAACCTAGCCAACATAACCAACAGAGACATTAATATAGGTTTAAACAAGTGTATCTCCTAGGCAGATACTTAAATTCCTTTAATTTTACATTAGGATATAAAATCACTCATTCTAATGGGTTAGTAAATGCACAGTCCTTCAGAAGCCCCATTGACAAAAACACAACACAGGCAGAGGGAAATATACTGTTATTTCTGCTCTGGCTGTATTTCCATTTCCTAATAACAATAATGAACTTGAAGCATTGTATTTGCATACAGATAGGCCTAGATTCCTGTTACGCGGCGGCTGTACAGTTTAAGCATGTCGCTGATGTGCACTTCCCAGCCTCAAAACACAATTTAATAACCACTTTATGGAGAGTTGGATTACTGCGATGTGTTTAAGCATTAGGGCTGTGGCTTTTCCAAAAATCGCTGGCAACAGGGCAAAGTTCTATGGCACATAAAAGTCGATCACAAAGTTCTGAGCTGTTACAGCACACTGACTGTGGCTGTTCTTCAAGCGTCTTCACGGCCCCATCCGTGGCATACTGCCACCCATTCCATTTCCTTGACACGATTCATTCCTTCCTTCCCCCCCTCCTTGCTCACACGTGTACGAATGACTGCTGGGGCCGTGCACAGCACCGGGCACGGGTACAAACACGGCAATGCACAGACCCTACCCTCCAGCAGCCCAGAGTCTAATGCCACCGCCCATTTGAACCAAACGTTTGTGAACATGAGGTCAACAAGCAAACATCAGGCTGGGGCATGAGAGGGGGCATCTCCAATAGGTGTAAGAGTACAGAGGTGCATTTAAGAAACAAAACAAATGCACAAATACACGACTTCTCCAGGAAATAAGGCCATGGTGGCAGGTGGTATGGCTCAACTGTAAGACAGGGCAAGGAGCTGAAACGCAAAAGCCAGATGACGATTAACATTCTTTAATGTGAAGCCGAGAGGTTTTGTATTGATGCTGTATTGGTTTCATTGGTTGGTTGGTTGTTGCTATTGTTTTTTTTGTTTTTTTTTTTTTTTTTGCACAGGAACAAAGAAAAGAGGTAAAACAAACAAAACAAAACAAAAAGAACAGAACAGAGGCAAGGAGATCAGCTAGCTAAAAGGCCATCACTGTACTTAGGTATAAACCCCAAGTTCTGAAGGAAGTCACTGACAGAACCCAGTGGCTGGCTGTGAGTGACATTTGAGAAGAGAAGTCACCTGGGCACCTGGGTGGCTCAGTCGGTTGAGCATCAACTTCGGCTCAGGTCATGATCTCGTGGTCTGTGGGTTCGAGCCCCGCGTCGGGCTCTGGGCTGACAGCTCAGAGCCTGGAGCCTGTTTCAGATTCTATACTCACGCTCTCTCACTCTCTCTCTCTCTCTCTCAAAAGTAAATAAACGTTTAAAAAATAATAGAAAAAGAAGAGGACTCACCAAGGTCTTGGTGCCCAAATGTGAGCAAAGACAGAAACAAGTGTCCACAAGGTTTCTACCTTGAGCACAGAGAAAAGGGAATCATGCCATTTTTTAAAATCCAAGAATGTCAAAGGAAAAACAGAATTGGGGAGCAAGGGGGTCAGAATAATGCTTACTTTACACATAACTTTGAACATCCATTGGCGAGGTCCAAAGGTCAAACTGAGGCAAACCAGGCTGCGGGTGTGGGATGTGCACGAGTCCCAGGAGAGGGGTGGGCAGAACACCACACTGGAGTAGTGGTGTTGCCAGAGGAAGCCAACGCTGAGATTCCCAAAGAGGGAGACCAGGTTAGAGACCTTAAGGAAATCCGGGAGGTAGAGCCAATGAAAGTCAAGTGTTACCGATGGAAGACTAAAGCCAGGAGAACACATCGGGGCCCCAGGCCTTCCCCAAAGGGGATACAAGCCATGTCACAAGTGAAGAGAGGAGGTGCCAGGGCCTAACTCAGGGGGAGGAAGGGTCTTTATTGGGAAGGGTCTTTATTAGGAAGGGGGAGGAGGTTTGCTTTATTGAATAGGGTGTGAGTGGAAGGACCTCGACTGACAATGGTCACCTAAAGGGCAAGTGGAAACCTGAGTCTGGAATTCCAGATCAAAGTCAGAGACACGGGGACGCCTTCAGCAACTGGCACAGTACCTGAGACAAGGCGTGCTGGACACAAGGAGGGATCACCAAGGGAAGGCCAGCTTGGCCACCAGGAAAGCCTTCAGGGAGCACCCACCTTGGAGAATTCTCCGTGGTCTGGCCTGATCCCTAGCTGGGCAGCCCAGAGCCTCGTCTGTGCAGAGTGCCAGAGGGTGTGGGGCTGAGAGGCTGACTCTTGCTAACGAGGCAACGATATATGAACTAGACCCAGACTCACCAATTCACAACGTGAAATGCAAATGGTCAGCACGGCCACTGCATCTTCTATGAGTAAAGGAGACCCTCGGGAGGAGGTTACTGCCTGGTGACAGGGAGGCGGCCCCCAGGAGCTACGTGGTCTCCTGGGATGGTGGGAACCCCCGGCCTCCAGGGCACCCCCATCCTGCCCTCCCACCTGGGGCCCAGTGAGCACCTGTCAAACATTTCCTTTCCCTGTTCCCCTCCCACCAAGGTCTCTTCTCTATCAAATCATGTTCCCTAAATCCTACCCGATCTCCCCAGCTTCACAAATCTTTAGTGCTCCCTGGGGCCAACAGAATGGAGCCCAGAGCTTTCATGAGGCTGCCTGCGATTGGCTACATCCCACCCTTCCAGACTCCCGACCTCCCACACGGTCGCACACGTGATTCACTAGAGAGGGTACGGTCTTTGTCTCCCACCTGCTCCGTAGCCCTGGGTCCTCGTTCCTGTGTGCCAGTGATGGAAGTTCACACCAGGTGAGCCCCTCCTCTGCTCCAGGCACTGAGCAAAGTCCTGAGTACCTATCTGTCCAGGTGATCCATATCCAGTGTATGTAGCCAGTGTATGTAGCTCTAGGGAGTGGGTTCCATCATCAGATTCACTGACAGATGGGGAAACAGAGGCTTGAGGAATAAAGAAATTTGCCCAAGGCCAAATAGCTATCAAGCAATGGAGTTAAGCCTGTGAACCCAGCCCAGAGCTTGGAGTCTACACTCTCAAAACATCTACCTTCCCAAGGCACTTACATGGTCCGCACTGTAAATGTTTGTTTAGCCCATACGTTTACATTTGTACTATGAAAAAATGTGGATTAGAATCATGAATGCGAGACCTTAAAAAGAAGTGTTTTATTATTTTAAAGACCAAATGTGTTTCTTTATTGTAAAATGAGATCTTCAAGACCGCTTCCCTAATTTTAAAACACTCATTTAATTTACTCCAGCCACCATCTCTCTGGAGCGGTAAGACTGCATTTCTTTTCAAACATTCTGTCTTTCAAGGCGCCCAGCTGGCTCAGTCAGTAGAGCATAGTACTCCTGATCTCAGGGTTGTAAGTTTGAGCCCCACGCCGGATGCAGAGATCAAACATTGTGTCATTCAGACTGCTTCTCCTTCAAATCCTCAAATGAGTGTGAACTGATGAGGCTTTATTATAAAAAGCGATCTTTGGCAGAGATGCAGCTCCTACAGGTGTTAAGCACCTCTATCCCAGGGTTTGTCTTCCTGAGTGCAGAAGGTGGCTCTATCACAAAATTGCTGGGTGATTTTAGGCAAGTCAATTAACCTCTCTGACCCACATTTCTACATCTATCCAACGGGGGTGATCTTCATAGCCCATCCACCCTCCAATGGTGAGGTACACAGATATCTGGGTAGAAGGTGGCACAGAATAAACTTTCAATAAATACCAGCCATTACGATTCGACACTACGTCCTAACGACACTATCAGAATATCGTATTCATAGGGACATCTGGTCGCTCAATCGGCTAAGCGTCTGACTCTTGATTTCAGCTCAGGTCATGACTCAGCGTTTGTGAGTTCAAGCCCCACATCGGGCTTTGCACTCACAGTGCAGAGTCCCCTTGAGATTCTCTCTCTCCTTCTCTCTCTGCCCCTCTGCCGCTCGCAAGCGTGCATCCTTTCTCTCTCGAAATAAGTAAACTTTTTTTAAAAAGACAATATTTTATTTGTATTTAAAACTGAGATGTAAGCTGTCTTTGCTTCAATTCTATTTAAGAAATTTAAGGGGCACCCGGATGGCTCAGTAGGTTAAGCCTCTGAATCTTGGTCCCAGCTCAGGTCTTGACCTCGGGGTCATGAATTCAAGCCCTGTGTTGGGTTCTGTGCTGGGTTTGGAGCCTACTTTAAAAAAAAATGTTTTTGGGGGGCGCCTGGGCGGCTCAGTCGGTTAAGTGTCCGACTTCGGCTCAGGTCACCATCTCGCGGTTCGTGAGTTGGAGCCCCGCGTCCGGCTCTATGCTGACAGCTCGGGGCCTGGAGCCTGCTTCAGATTCTGTGTCTCCCTCTCTCTCTGTTCCTCCCCCACTCGCTGTCTCTCTGTCTCTGTCCCTCTCTCTCTCTCTCTCAAAAATAAACATTAAAAAAAAATTTTTTTACGAAATTCTTGGGGAAATTGATAAAAAGTCAAATCAATTATAAAGTAAGCCTCCGCTGCTCCCTGGGAAGGAGGGAGCCACAGCGCATCTGTGCCACAGCGGCACTGACTCATTGCTGAAAGAGAGGAGAGCTCAGGACTCTAAATTCCGAGTCGTTCGGACAGCCCCACCATTTTCCAAACATTGCGCCAACATCGTGAAATACTTTAAAATCAATAAAAATGGGCTTGGCAGCAGTAGGCAATTATTCATACGTTATCTGAAAACAATAAAGTAAAATATACCTTCCACTCAATTTTTAGGATTATACGTATTACAGGTGAGTATTTATTTTTAGCTGCCTTTCCCCTTCTTTCTCTCTTTTTGCTCCAGTGGTTAGTTTTGGAGGGTCAGACAGAGTTCAGTTGTATAGAGAAAGTACTAACTGCTGAATGGGTCTGTCAGGCTCCTGTATTTAAGGAGACGGAATTGCATATTACAAGAAAATGATTGTTCAGCTACCTTTTCATTAACAATTTGTCTAAAAGGAGACAGACTTAACTGCTTCCATTGGAGTTGGGAAGCAACAAAGTGAATGTGCTCCAGAAGGATTATGTCATACTTCAAACATATGGTGAGCTACAAACACCAAGATAGCACACTCAGAAATGGTGGTGGGTTCACTGTTGTTTGGTGGCAGTTTAATTGAATAGCCATAAATAGTACCAAAAAAAAAAAAAAAAAAAGGAACTTGTCATTATCTGCACAATCTCAAGTGAAATACTGTAATGATTTTCTTTTATATATATTTTGGGTCCCTGGCACATCGAAGAATAATTTCTTTAGGGGGACCTATACCGAAGGTTATTAAGGAAACATCAGCTACTAAATGCATCCCAGGTCACTTTCCTGTAATGGCTTGCCATGTTTGAGCACAGGGGGGACGTACAAAGGGCAGAGGGAAAACTTGAGAATGAGCCAGGGCTAGTGCAAAAAGAAGGCTTCCCTGAGTGCACCCCCAGACCGAAGTCCTGGGGCCAACAGGTCAAGCAGGCTTGCTTCTATGTCTGTCCACAGACCAGAAAGTCTTGTCGCTCCCATTCTCACCCCCACAATGTTCTACCTTTTTAACTCACCACGTGATGACATTACTTCAGACGTTTTCGGAAAGCTCTGTGCTGGTGTTGCATTGTCATGACTTATGTGGCCAACAAGTCCACAACAGGTAAGAGCCCCAGACCCCCAATCATGTTTCAAGGGGCCCAGATTTACTCTGCTGTATCACCGAGACCTGTGTCCACCAGGAAATCCACTCTTCCTCCGCCATGGAAATATTACTCCTTAACACTCATTGTATATAATAGTCACGTGCTCAATGCCCAAATAGCTGTTCTCTTCTCCTATTGAATAGAAAGCGATCACTAATTACCGCAAAGGGGAAAAAAAGTATACTGAGAAACACAATGCCACGTGCAACAAAAGAAAATCGCGGAGGCTGTCCTGGGTAAAGCTGGCTCCAAGGGCCAGGTATGGGAGAAGCAGTGCATTGCTAGAGAGAAAGAAGGGAGAGGTTGTTTTCTAACAAAATTTTAAAGATACTACGTTGACAAGGAAGAATACGGGTGAACAACGGACACACGAAAAGATGCTCCACACCATTAATCAACAGGGAAATGCAAATCAAAACCACAATGAGATGTCACCTCCCCACAGTCAGAATAGCTGTTAACAAAAAGACAAGAAATAAAAAAGAGTGTCAGTGACGATGGGGAGAAAAAGGAACCTTGTGCACTGTCGGTGGGAATGTGACTTTGGGGCAGCCTCTGTGGAAAGCAGCATGGAGGTTCCTCAAAAACTTCAAAATAGAGATTCCATAGGATCCAGTAACTCCACTACTGGATATTTACCCAAAGAAAATGAAAACACTAATTCAAAAAAGATTTATGTATCCCTATGTTTACTGCAGCATTATTTACAAGAGCCAAAGATACGAAAGCAACCCACACGTACATCGATAGACGAACGGACAAAGAAGATGTGGTCCATATATACCGTGGACTATTCGTCGGCCGTAAGAGAGTGAGATCTTGCCATTTGCAACAACGTGGACGGACCTAGAGGGTATTATGCTAAGTGAAATAAGTCAGTCGGAGAAACACAGAGAACATATGATTTCACGTGCATGTGGAACCTAAAAAACAACACAAACAAACAAAAAAGCAGAAACAGACCTATAAATGCAGAGAACAGACTGCCGGTTGCCGGAGGGGAGGAGAGTCAGGGACGGGCAAAATGGGTGAAGGGGAATGAGAGATACAGGTTTCCAGTTACGGAAGGAATAAGTCAGGGGGATAAAAGGCACAGCGTAGGGTATACAGTCAACAGCACCGTAATAGTGTTATATGGTGACAGAGGACAGCCACCCTTTTGAACACAGCATGACGTGCACACTTGTCAAATCACTATGTTGTACGCTCAACACTAATGCGACGGCGTGTGTATTAAAATAAAATGTAAGAAAAAGATAGCAGGTGGACAGGACTGTTGTGAAGTGATGAAGAAAGACACTAGGGGTATTGTTGCCAACCCGTTAGGGTAAGATATTTTATGTCTACCCCTTAACTATCTGGAGATAGAATTCATGCAAAACATAACCTAAAACAACACTCACTAAGTAACTACTATCAAAAAAAAATTTTTTTTAAAAACAGAAAATAACAGACGTTGGCGAGGATGCAGACAAATTGGAACCCTCGTGCACTGTTGGTGAGAGTGTGCAATCACACAGCCACTGAGGAAAACGGTATGGAGGTTCCTTAAAAAATTAACTGTGGAACTACCATATGACCCAGCAGTCTTCCTTCTGGGAACATAGGCAAAGAAACTGAAAGCAGGGTCTCTGAGATATTTGTACACCCATGTTCATAGCAGCATCATTCAAAATAGCCAAGAGGTGAAGCAACCCAAATGTCCACTGATGGATGAATGGACAAGCAGCACGTGGCCTACACATACAACGGAGTATTATCCCACCTGAAAAAGGAAGGCAATCCTGTCCCACGCTACAACACGGATGACCCTTGAGGACATTACGCTAAGTGAAATAAGCCACTCGCAAAACGACAAATTCTGTGTGATTCCAATTATATGAGGTATCCAAAGTAGTCAATTCGTAGAGACAGAGAGTGGCACAGTGGTTGTCAAGGGCTGGGGGAAGGGAAGAATGGGGCGATGTGGTTAACCGGGTATAATTTCAGATTTGCAAGATGGAAAAGTTCCCGAGATCTATTTCTCAACAATATGAATATATTTAGTACGCATAACTGTACACTCTAAAATGATTAAGATGGTTGAGATGTGTGTGTGTGTGTGTGTGTGTGTATAACCTAACACAAACAATTTTTAAAATGATCAACACCATGTCCCAATGGTAATAAAATGGAGAAAATAAATTTGTGATCGATGTACACATATCTCAACACAGAAATGCTCAGAGAACATAAGGGGATGTAATTCAGGAGTCAGCGCTTGCCGCTATCCTTAGAACCCTCAGAAGACACAGGGGCGCCTGGGTGGCTCAGTCGTTTAAGCATCTGACTCTCGATTTAGGCTCAGGTCATGATATCACGGTTTGTGAGTTCGAGCCCCACGTTGGGCTTTGTGCTGACAGTGCAGAGCCTGCTTGGGATTCTCTCTCTCTCTCTCTCTCTCTCTCTCTCTCTCTCTCTCTCTCTGCCCCTCCCCCACTTATGCACATGCACTCTCTCTCTCTCTCTCAAAATAAAATAAACTGTAAAAAAAAAAAAATCCTCAAGGACACAAAAGCCACAGGGGCAGGTGACAGAGGTGATAACCCCCAGTGAAGTTCCAAAGCAAAATGATGGACACGGTGGCTGCAGCCCTTCGATGGGCAGTACCGCCCCAGCCACTGCGGGACGCTAAGTGCTCCTAGACCACAGTCACTCCACACTAGTAGGGCCGTCCCCCTACCCCCGTCACTGTGTCCCCTCCAATTTCCACAAGGTGACACCCCCAGGGGAAACCACCCCAGAGCAGCAGTGAGAGCTGCCAACCAAACCAGGAGACTCACAGAGAAAATAAAGGGTAGGGCCTCATATGTGGGGTTCTGCCCTCTGCCAATCACACAGCTCAGGCCCCACCCCCAGACCCTGGCCCCCGCGAGATTTTCAGATGTCTCAGAATGCACGCAAAGGCTCCTCTCGGCAAAGCTATCTCGCGACAGAATTTAGATTTTGTGTTTTAATTTCTCTGGCACTCAGTTTATGCCCTCCCCCCCACATGTCCCCATCACAGCATTTTATTTACTTAAGACTCTTGAAAATAAAAGGCTTCAGCCTCAAAGGAATGAAGCACTAATGGTGAAAATGAATGTGCCGTTAAACCAGTGGGGGAACCGTTTTTGGTCTTCCTGACAATCCCCAAATAATCCGGTGCCTGAAGCCACCCACTCCGCCAGCAACTGGCCCTGCTCCTGGATTGGACGCTCACGTCCCTGCATTTTCACTCTGTGATCAGCCTCTCTCTTCCTGCTTGGCTGAATCGTGCAGCCGCCTGAAGGCTGAACAGAACTGCCACAGCTACGGGGCACAGCCTCTCCGGGCTCCGCCGGCCACGGCCTCTACTGGGGGTTTCGAGGAAAAAGAGGCAAAGGGCCTTCTGAGCAATTACATCGAAAAGAAAATAGGGCTTGAGCGGCACTTACACACTTGTTAACATCTCAGCCACACGCCCTACATGTCCTAAGAGGGGCAATGGACTCCCCTCCCGGGTTAAGGCCACATAAGGATCTTTAGAGGTTTTCATGCTGGACAGCTCCCGCCCCCCCCCCCAACACATGTGCTAAACAACCCGTGTGCCAGCACCTGAGCTCACCACGACTGCAGAGAGGAGACACCCGTCCCTCTGCCCCAGAAGTTCCAGCTGAGGATGCAGACGGCAACAACGGGGAACTACCCACAGCGCCGTTGAGAATCTGGGGGTGGCACCGACCTAGGATCGGTACGAGGCGGTGGGAACTTCCTCCGGACTAAAACGCCCGAGTCCAGAAATGACTGGGGCCAACGGGTTTCATACGCCTGAATGACCAAGAACGTGAAAAACGGTAAGCAAGTTTTGTGTCTAGACAGAGCCCTGTCTAGGAACCGCCAGTTGATATGCAATTTTCTACTTAGCGGAGCAGGTACACAGAATTCAATTTGGGGGAGGGGAGGGGTGATCTGTATTCTATTCGGTTTCCACAATAGCATTCAAATGTAGGCAGGGACAGAAGAATTTATCTTCCTGCAAATTTGCTCCCTAGGGGTCCGCTGGCTCGCAGTGGGCTCGGCGCTAGCTAGATGGGCGGCAGAACAGACAACAGCAAGAAATTACAGCCGCAAATTGCCCTGTGGGAGCCGCGGTGCCAGACCCGCCGGCTGACGCCGGATCCTGTAATTGCAGACCCAAACCCGCTGCCGGAAAAGGGATAACTAACCTGCAAGACGAAAATGCCTCCGCAGCTGCCCAGGGAGTGGGTCTTGCTCTAGTCCAGAGCCGGAAATCTTTTCTACCACATTTCCTTGAGCTGAAGCATTTTGCCATTTCATCACGTTTTATCACTGCTAAAATTTGGAATGTGTCTTGCAGTCAAATTGTACATCTTCAAGGGTATTTCGTTCTCCGGACACACATGCACAAATACTGTTATGGAACTGATCGTGTGTTTTGCCATCAGTGAAATCTTAAAACCTAGGGAATTCAGTCACTGTCATGATTTGAAGACGTATTCTACAGAGCAATTAGAGATTAGAAACAGAGAGCTAAGAGGAGAGGCTGAGCCTTGCTTCCCACTCACATCCGTGTCACAAGGTCTTTTGTTCACAGCTCAGCCACCCAGCAGCTCAGCTTTTGGAATCCCCAGGGAGGCTAAGACCTGCAGGCCTCCCCGGGAGACCCTCATGCCCGAGGCCCTGCAAGAGAGAGCTCCTGGCCAAGCTCTCCCCAGGCGAGAGCAGCCAGGCTCTCGGTGGCCTCAGCATACACCTGTAGACCCAGCCGAGTCAGAACAGTAGAGTCAAACCCCTGAGCCCAGCCCTCATCCGATCTTTGCTTTTCCAAAAGGTGAGGCCCTGGCCACACGAATGGGGCTGGGAAGCAGGGGGCATAAGTTAGATGCGCAAGGGGCCAGTGTCCGTCCCGGGGTCCCTCCAGTGCCACAGCAAGCCCGGCGGCAGCCCTCTTGTCCCACAGCCAAGCTACGTGAGCGTCCAGGGACAATGGCATATTTCTTAGAAGCAAGTGACTGCCATGCTGGTCTTGGAGAGGAGGTCCTGGAGGAGTGTGACGATGACCTGGTCCTGCAATGGAGCCAATCGGCAGGCAGTCACTCACTTCGCGGCGGGGCTATGCCTCTACCTTGCACCCTCTCTAGCTCGCCCTTCATGGCTGTTGAACTCGGGCCCCTCTGGGCCCCAAAGTGGCTTACCAAGAACAAACCAAAACCGACAAGCGGTACACGTTTCTTTTCACTGCCCTGAGCCCAGAACTAGTTAGAATTTTCTTTTTTCCTAACCATGCCAGCATTTTCCCGAGAAGCAGCTAAATGTGGAACCAGGTTCTGAGAGCTTTAGGAAGTGCTACGAGCATTGCCAGCTGTGGCCGACAAACTTGAAAATGCCAGTGCTGACTTGAGAGCGGAGTCTCGGTGCCCCATTTAAGGAACTGTTAATAGCCTGAGCAGTAACACAGGGGAGTCAAGAAATCTCCACGCTCCACAAGAGCCCGTGTGAGCCAGGCATCTGTCAAAACACCCACAGAAGCCAGCTCTCAAGGTGGGAAATCAGAAGGGGAGCAACGCAAAACACCAGACATCGTCAGGAAACACAGTTTTACGGGGAAAAAGCTAAAGGAAAACATAAGGCTAATATCTGAGAGCCTGAAAAATGCATTGCTTCTCTGCTATTTTTTCTTTGATGTAAAACATTAAGAGACAAAAACCTACATTAAGTTTTACGAGCCTTGTTTTTAAAATGCAATTAATGGCACAGTGTATCGAGGCAATATAAAAATATAAAAATCATGGGGCGCCTGGGTGGCTCAGTCGGTTAGGCGTCCCACTTCGGCTCAAGTCATGATCTCGCAGTTCGTGAGTTCGAGTCCCACGTCGGGCTCTGTGCTGACAGCTCAGAACCTAGAGCCTGCTTCGGATTCTGTGTGTGTGTGTCTCTCTCTCTCTCTGGCCAGCACTCTCGCACTCTGTCTCCCTCTCTCTCTCTCTCTCTCAAAAATGAATAAACATTAAAAAATAAAATAAGCAAATATTTAAAAAATACACATATATACAACTCAGCACTTGCAAGCACATCTAC
The DNA here is from genome assembly GCF_018350175.1 of Felis catus. Taxonomy (NCBI): domain Eukaryota; kingdom Metazoa; phylum Chordata; class Mammalia; order Carnivora; family Felidae; genus Felis; species Felis catus. The sequence continues at coordinate 231,347,119 of NC_058368.1, read as the reverse complement.
AGTGCACTATATTCCTAGGAAGAGGCGGGATCCTGGAATAATGAAAAGGCATTCATTTGGATAGAAGCCAACTGGAAGTTGAGTGATCTAAGGTCCTAGGGAAGAACAGAAGCACAAGAAAGTACTTGAGGACAAAAGCCACCCAACTAGGAGCCCCTAACTGGGTTGTCACTTGAGTAAGACACGAATGTCTACACGTTAAGCCCTGAAATTTAGAGGTTTACTTGTTCAGCAACTAGCGTGGCTCCAGTGAACCAGTTCTATCCCTGCTGGTACATGATTTTAACGACGCTTCCTTAGTTCTCTGAGCCTCAGTGTCCACATCTGTAAGATGAAACTAATAATGCTCCTTTCCAGGTATGGGGTGGTAATTAAATTGAGCAGGGAACCGGGATGTAAACCTGGAACATTGTAAGTCTTCAATAAAGGTTTGTTGGCTTCACTTGGTTTTTTCCAAGGAATAGAGACTAAGAATGGCCAGCGGCTGCAAGGAGGTAAATAAAACTTAGAGGAGCATCACTAAGCATAGGAAAAAGCTGCCTGGAAACAGATATAAGGGGAAATAAAAAATTGTAAATATGATTTTCTCCCATGTAACAGGAGGTATGTGTTTCCATCTGGAAGTTCTTTCCCCTTGCGCGGTTCTTAGTGTTGGGACAACTTGGAACTGAAACTGGACGTGAGGCAGGAAAACAACTGCTTAAGACCTGTTCCTCCTCCGCCTTTGGTTCACATGTTGTTCTTCCCCATTAAACTGAGCATATCCTGGGAGGGCAGACAGGAACTTTCTAGAAGAGAGGCATGCATGTAAGCAGAAGTGACGCATGTCACTTCTAGGCCTGGTTCCGGAAACCTTGCATGTGTCCCCCCCCCCAACATTCTTTCCCCTTCCTGCTCGCAGAAGTGCCAAGGATTAGGATGACTCTGAAAGCCACGCATTGAGACCTGCAGAGCCACTGTCAGCCAGCGTCCCTGAGTGACCACACGGAGTGGAGCCACCCACCAGCCTGAACTGTCACAAACCACTGATGTAATTAGAATTCTGGAACGCGAGGTCTCTTTGTTACAGCAGCTAGTGTCAGCTTAACCAACCCAGACTTGCACATCTTGGTATCCCCAGTGCCTCCAACGGAGCATGGCTCTGTTATCGACTCAATGATCAAAACGCAACACGTATACCTGGGAAGCAGAGCTCCCCAGAATGGCTCCCAGTTCTAGGAAAAACAAAATAAAAGCTTACTCCTTAATATGAGGGGAAAAGGTCAGAAAGAAATGGAAACACTGGAGTCAGCAAGTATCTGGCCGAGCCATCTGGAGGATACATACAATCCAGACAATATCAGCATACGAGGTCATCATCTTCTATTTCTTCCGCCAGCATTATCTCCCTTCATTTAAGGTAAAAAAAATTCCAAATGTCTTTACAAACCTCCCCTCCACCACTCGGCTCTGTAGTTGAGAGAGGCGGACTCCACCCTCCCCACCCCACCCCCAGCCAGGTTTGTGCCTGACCGGCCTAAGTCAAATTGATTCTTCCATCCCCCTAGCCGTGGAGATTGATCTGGGCATGGTTTGGGGAACTAGGCCAGACCACAACGTCTGGCCAGGGTATTAAGATTGACTAGAATTGAAAGCATGAATTCAGTCCACTTCGGTGTACCCACTGAGACAGCAGACAGTGAAGAAGGGATTCCTGAGATACAGTCACACGTATGAGAACAAAACACCCCGTGGTTTTCCTTTTTGCTCAAAGAAGCAGCTCCAAAATGGAATAGTGGGTGCCGGCTTTGTGGAGTGAGCGATCCAGCAGGTCAGGGAAGCTTGGAGCTTTATACCATGCAGTCTGGGGGCCACAGCAGCAGACAGGCTCTAAGCACTGCCGTGAAGAGACTACAATACAGTTAGTCACATGCTCCATGGCCCGTGTCCTACGAGTCACTAAGCCTGCAGTAGGACCAGCCATGGCCCACCACAGTCCACCCCTTTGAGAAGATACAGATGGACCAATCTCGTGCCCCACCACGTCCCAGTGCTCCCAATGACATGAACAAGTGTTACTAGGACATAGCAGGGCACTGCAAAAAAAACAGTAATATAAAAACCCAAAACTAAATTAGCATGTGCTATTCATTACAGCATAAACCCCAGCTTTGAATGGGTAAATTACATGAATCCACTGTGAGTATTTGCACTCCTGGGTCTGCTGGAGTACGTGAACTTCACTTCCAAAGAGGCGGCAGTTATGTGGCCTCGCCTGCAAGACTCCACTCTGAGTGTTCCCACTCAGATTTATCTCAGTGGAACCGACTTTCAAAAGTGTGTTCTTGAGACCCTCAGTCCCGCAGAAGCTGCAACACTTCTGCAATAGTGATGCTGTACGATCTGCAATACATGCCAGGAACGGGGCGGGGGGGGCGGGGCTCACATCCAGTATGGCTAGGCCCACCCCTCCCCCCAACATCATGCATCTCCTGACGACACAGCTGGGGGAAATCACTAGCTATGCCCCTGGCCGTAAGTCCACCGCAAAAACTCTGCTTCATGGTCCTTGCCCCCTTCCTGCCATCCAGCACGTGGTAGGTTAAATAGTGAAAAATTTCATGTCTACCCCAAAACTCAGAAGGTGACCTCATCTGGAAAAAAAAAGGGTCTTTTTAGAAGTAATGAGTTAAGGATCTCAAGACAGAATCATCCTGGAGGGGCGCCTGGGTGGCTCGGTTGGTTGAGCAATCAACTCTTGGTTTCAGGTCAGGTCACCATCTCACCTTTTGTGAGATCGAGCCCTGAGTTGGGCTCTGCGATGACAGAGCAGGATTCTCTCTCTCCCCCTCTCTCTCTCTGCCCCTCTCCCATGCATGCATGCATGTGCACACACTCTCTCTCAAAATAAAGAAATAAACATTAAAAAAAAAAGAATCATCCTGGATTTGGGGCAATCCAAATCCAATGCCTGGGGTCCTCATAAGAAGAGGAGAGGACACAAAGACACATGGGGAGAGGAACAAGCGATGACAGAGGTAAAGATCAGGGTAATGCAGCCACGAGCCCAGGAACCTAGGGCCACCAGATGCCAGGAGACACAAGGACCCTCCCCTAGAGCCTTCTGCAGAAGTGCGTCCCTGTTTCAGACACCTTGATTTCAGATTTCCAGCCCCCAGAACTCTGAGAGAAGAAGTTTCTGTTGATTTAAGCCTCCCAGTTTGTGGAGCATTGGTATGGCAACACCACGAAACTCATACCCAGTCCACGGTCCCAGAGGACCTTCCCAAACCATGGTGGCTCCCCAGCCGGTGCTGCCTCGGCTGGTCCAGTACAGTTCCCCAAACCCCGCTTCACCAGGCCAGGCCTCTGGGCCTCCTTCCTCTTTGCCTCCCCCCCCCCCAAAAGCATCAGGAACAAGCAGGCGACCTTGTCCCATACGGCTCAAGAGCACGGCCCACGTTCTGCAACCACACCACTTTCTCCCAACGTCCGGCTCAACCCCAGACCATCAAGCACACCAGGCAACTGGACAGTGCGTGCTGAGCCACCCGAGGGAAGATGAATGCCATGAAGTCTGCTCAGGGCACACTCTTCTCGTGGATCTGGCCAGCGAGATCCCTCCGGAAACTGCACAGTGATGGCAGTTCCCCAACACCAAGAAGTGGTATGCAGTCCACACGTGACTCTCGTCCACCTCTTCACCCTGGAGGACGCCGGGGCCCACGCTCCCTGCCGATGGCTCAACACACTTGCCTTTTCTCTGCCCAACTGGCCATAAGCAGGTTTACGCCAATCGTCGTGAAGCCGGGGCTCTTGGATCCTGGCTCCTGGCAATTCAGGCAAGAAATTCCCCTGGGGGAAAGCTAGGGTAGGGCTTTGGCCATCTACCTCCCGAGGCAGCCTCGTGAGCGGTCCTCATCATGCTGGGCGACGAGGGCCGCCCACGCTCCTGCCACATCTGTCTGCTCGACTCTCAGGTCGAGCCCTGAGATCTGCCGCCATCCAGGGAGGAACGTGGCCACCGCCCACTGTCTCCTGGGTTAACGCCCATGCGCCTGCAGCAGACGGGTCTGGAGGCTCCATCCGGCACCTCAGGACACCTGTACTGGAGCCTGTGTGACTCGGGACTGGGCAGGCCCAGCACCCGTGTCTTCACACGCAGCAAGTGAGAACAGGCTTGAGGACGTCATGCCGTGAGCACAGAGCCGACGCCACCACCGCCCCATCTCACAGCCCTGCGGTTTTGTGCGGGGCCCTGGCGCGAGGTCCCAGCTCCCGCCACGTCTAGGCGCCTGTCCAGCACTCCCTCCAGGGGGTGCTCAGGCAGTGGCCACGGGTACAGCCCCATTTCGAACAGCCCCAGCTATAATCCTAGTCCAGGGCTGAGCCTGTCCACACTCTCAGGGTGGCTGGGATGCCCCTGCCCGCTGGCACCTGGAGCGTGCCCGACCCCGGGTCCCAAGTACCATGCCTCAGTGCCCAGCAAGCTGGTGGTCAAGGGCCCCCCATGTCTCCCTCTGGAACCTCTTCGAGATCAACCTCACCTACCTGCCGTGATGGCTGGAGGGCGGCAGGCTGGACGACCAGGTGGCTGGCTCCCCAACCTTGGCAGACCACCCACCACCACAGGCCCTAATTTAACCTCAACAGAGGATCCTCACGGGGACGTCCAGCTCAGAGCCACCAAATGCCCTGGGCTCCCAATAAGCAGGGTTCTTGCCTTTATTTCCCTCCTTCCCATTTCCCAATTAAACGAGACATCATCCTTTTCAATCTTGTTAACTACGCCAAAGCTCGTTCCGGCCACACCATCTATCCTGGGTTCGAACTCCGGCAAGAATAAGGACAGCGTCTTACTCAAGATTGCTTTCGTCTTGGTTTATCACGAAACCAGCCATGGGGCAGCGCCAAGGGCATGCGTGAGATAAAGACACAAAGGGAGTCAAGAGGCCCCTCTTGGCCTCCCAGTTTCTCACGAAGGCACCTAAATGCCCACATCTCCTGCACAGAGGGGGCCTCCTCCAGGCCACAGGAGGAGGTCACAGGTCATGATCTCACAGATGGTGGGTTTGAGCCCCGCGTGGGCTCTGTGCTAATGACTCACAGCCTAGAGCCTGCTTCTGATCCTGTCTCCCTCTCTCTCTGCCCCTCCCCCTGCTTGCAGTCTGCCTCTCTCTCTCTCTCAAAAATAAATAAACATTAAAAAAAAAAAAAGAATAGCTAATGTTTGGTAGATGCTGGCACACATGTGTGCTAATGGATGTAATCACCTCAACAATCATCTTCTGCTACTTTTCCATATGCGGGAACTGAGGCACAGGGTGGCTGAGTAGCCTGCCTATCCCAGCTCTCCTTAGACATGGAAGATGGAGGCATGTGGGTCCCCCAGCCTCGTCCCTGTTGGTCTGGGGCACCCACAGGTGTCCCGTCTTCAGAAATGTCCTGGTTCGAGGATAGTGTTCCATCCTAATTTTCCAGAAGTGTCCTTAAACTTCAGAAGGTGAGGGGCGCCTGGGTGGCTCAGTCGGTTAAGCGTCCGACTTCGGCTCAGGTCATGATCTCGCGGTCCATGAGTTTGAGCCCCGTGTCGGGCTCTGGGCTGACCGCTCGGAGCCTGGAGCCTGTTTCTGATTCTGTGTCTCCCTCTCTCTCTGCCCCTCCCCCATTCATGCTCTGTCTCTCTCTGTCTCAAAAATAAATAAACGTTAAAAAAAAAAAAAACTTCAGAAGGTCAAATCCAACACTCTCTCCCTCTTGGGAGTACAAATGGGGGTGCTTAATGCCACAAACTGCTCTCTCCCAAAAAAGAAGACAAATCTTGCTTCTGCCCAGATGGCTCTGATGTCCCTCCCCAGAGGAATGCCCGAGAGGGGGTCAATTTGGTCCTCTGGTCTCCTCCAGCATCGTCACCTTCCCTGGAAAGGTATCTATCGAACCCCCGTCAGAGACGGGCAGGGGCTGGCCGCGAGGCCCAGCAAGCCGTCCGAACTCTCAAATGACCACACGAGGGAAACACTGCACTGGGCTCCGAGGGGGTGAGGCCTTCTCTGTGCTGCCGCTCACACAGGGTCGTCGCAACCAGGGTGCACTGTCTGGCCGCGCCCTGGGCTACCCAGGCAGTGAGGCCATGTCTGCGGTGAGGGGGAAGGGGGCGGAAGAGAGGCGGGCATGCCCTTGTTGAGACACATCCCTGGTGATTCTGGCAGCAACCCCCTCCTCGGTGAGCTCCGAGGATGAAAAGTGAAATCTCACCTCCTAATCCGTGCTTCAAGTTTTTGTTTCCTTCTGATGATAGGAAACAATGCATGCCCATTATGAATTTGTGTTTTTTAAGTTTATTTACTTTGAGAGTGACAGAGACAGCATCAGCGAGAGAGGGGCAGAGGGAGGGGGGAGAGAGAGAGAGAGAGAGAGAGAGAGAGAGAGAGAGAGAGAGAGAGTCCCAAGCAGGCCCCACACTGCCAGCACGGAGCCCGACACGGAGCTCAAACCCACAAACCTCGAGATCGTGACCTGAGCCGAAAACAAGAGTCGGACCCTTAACCGGCTGAGCCACCCGAGCGCCCCTCATTATGAATTTTTAAAAAGTGAGCAGAGTAGGAACAGAAAGCGTCCAAAATCTGCCCCTCCCCCCTCCAAATCCTCAAAGTGATAGGTGCACTTTGCACAGTGCACAGTGCACAGAGCTTTCTAGACCCATATAAATACAAAGGTGTGTGCATTAAATTCTTTTTATATTAATCATCAGATTAGATGATTTCCAACCAACCACTCGGCCAAGTCATCACTGTGTCTTAATGTCCAGCAGCAATCTGGGCTTTTAACATACTGAAAATGCAAATTCCAGCAGTAATTTGGGCTTTTAACATACTGAAAATGCAAATTAATCATTTACTATACATTTAAGGGTGGGTCAGTTTTTCATAATAATTTTCTGGCTTCTGATATTTTCCCTGTAATGTGTTTTCTTTCCTACCCACGTCCGTGTAGAGCAGAACACTCCCCGTTCCCTCATCCCTGTGCGTAAACGCAGTATGTTTAGGTGAGTTGGTCAGAGGACACAGATTGAGCTGGCCCCCTTGCTCCCTGAAGGACAGGAGTGTCTTCTGAATGCTGGGACGTCACTCGCCTGGATGCTTGCCTTAACAAGATGACAGCCACAGGACCTTCTGGTTGATGACAGCTGATGGCGCTCCTGGTTCCAGAGAACAGATCGGGCTGTCTAGAGGTGACAGAAAGCCCTAAAATCCCCAAGTTTCAAGAAGTCCCTCCTTCCCCTATTAAAAGGTTCACAGTGATGTGGGAGCATGCACTGTGACGCCCAAGGGCCCAGCCTGGCGTTGAGAATCAAGAGCCCGCAGCAGATACTGAGAATCTGATCAGTGTGGGGACACCTCCGTGCCACACGGGCATTCAAGATGCCCACCCCGTAAGCCTCACACTCTCCCCTTTGCTGAAATAACTACCATTTCCAGTCAGGTGGCCAATTCTAGTCACCATTGACTGACCCTGTGAATATAAGCTCTTTTCTAGAAAATACACTCTAGGGGCACCTGGGTGGCTCAGTCAGTTAAAGTGTCTGACTTTGTCTCAGTTCATGATCTCACAGTTCATGAGTTCGAGCCCTGCGTCGGGCTCTGCGTTGACAGCTAGGAGCCTGGGGCCTGCTTTGGATTCTGTGTCTCCCTCTCTCTCTGCCCCTCCCCGTTCTGCATCTCTCTCTCAAAAATAAATAAACATTAAAAAAAATTAGAAAATACACTCTGCACATTTTTCTTTTAAAATTTCATGGCACAATTCGCTGGCAGCATGGAGCCTGCTTGGGATTCTTTCCCTCCCTCTCTCTCTGCCTCTCCCCTGCTCGCTCGCTCTCTCCCTCTCTCCCTCTTTCTCAAAATAAAATAAATAAACTTTCAAATTTCGTGCCACACTTAACTGAGCCTCGAGCCCGGTCTGTGCTGGACAGGTGAGAATACAGAGTGTCTGGATTCCAATTCGATCACTTATGAGGTATAACTTTAGTCAAGCTGCTAACATCTGAGCTTTCCTCGCCAAAAAAGTGGGAATATAAATACTTCTCCCAGAGAGTTCGTATCAGAATAAAAGCAAGAGGAGTAATTAAAAGAAAAAAAAAACCAGGGAGGAAAAAAATACAATAAAACCGTGTGTTAAGCTGAAGAGGCACTCTGTAAAATGCAGCACCGACCAGAATAAAAGCACGTCTGCGGAAGGCAAACACAGCACTCAGGAGCAGGAGCGCAGAGCACGGACCAAAGATTCTCCAAAAGAGAGCCACGCAAGAAGGGAGATGCCCGGTGGCATGCCTGGGGAGGCCTCCGGAGCTAGCCAGCCCCAGGTTCAAATCCTAGCTCCCCGCTTGACCACTCACGAGCTGTACAGCAGTCAGCAAGTGGCTGAGCCCCCCGAAGCCTCAGCAACCTCATCTGCAACAGTACTGACAGCACCACCTCTCAGGGTAGTTATGACAAGCACATCAGGCCGGGCATTTCAAGGGCTAAAAACAATTAGCCAAATGTTGATGACTGTTGAAGCCGGATATGTTACCGTTCCCCCTACTTTGGGCACATCCGAAATCATCCCTAATAATCTGCAACCAAGTTCTTAAAACAGTCCTCACACATTAAGTGTTTACTACACATCAGCCCTTACGTTACAGTCGAAGAGAAGTTGTTGCACGTCGTTCTTGGCGCCTGGAAGATCACGGACTCCTTTGAGAATGTGAGGAAAGATGTGGACGCACTTCCCGTAAGTATACCATAACCTTTGCCCCACCTTGTACACAAAGCCTGCCTGGGGAACCCCTGAGGGCTCCACGGATCCCAGATTAAGAAACCCTGCCCTTCAATTATGGGGAAAAGGTAGAGCCATGGTCGTTCTCTGCCATCCTACTCATAGCTTCCTAACTTCCCTTAGGTTAAAGCATGCTGTGGAAAATCACTGAAGGAAGAGGGACTGAAACAATGGGCCAGCCCTCGCTAAGAAAACACCCAACCCAACACGCACACGACTCAAGACGCGTCTCATCTCTATGATTCGTACTTGTTTTTCTGTCTCAGGTCATTTATCTGAACACGGAGACCTTTTCGTTTCCAGCCAGAGTATGAAAGAAGGTTTGGCTTCATAATCTTAGGTTGAAATTTTGGCACACGTGTATTAGCTCCCATATTCTCGGGTTGCATCTTCTCCACAGCAATAAATCTCAGAAAAAAAAATAAAAGTAAGATGATGCAGTATACCATTTCTGACTCCAAGAGTATTCTTGGTTTAACATATGACTTTTATGTCTTTGTTAACATTTTTTATCCAGCTTTGTGCAAATAGATGGAAAAATATGTAACGTGGCACAAAATATAACTGTGATATAAAAGCTCTGGGTGAAGCCGTAAGCGGGAATAATCAGCTACGAATATACCTCTCAAGTTGAGTAAAATAGTTAAAGTTTTAGCTGAACTATCAATTTGGAATACAATTATGGCCCGGTAGTTAGCAGATCACTCAGAAATGGGTATTTTAGTGTTCTACTTTTCAAATTACAATGTAGAACTTTCCGCGATAAAGGGCAGTTTGAAGAAGTGAAAAGTCACAAAATGGGAAATGTAGCATATCTAGCATGAACAAGCGGAAAGGGAAGTGTGCGGAGCATGAAATGGGACTGGTATCGTTGTAAAATTTTAGAACAGCAACGCCTCTGCTCTGAAAATCCCAAGAAAGTGTACAACAAGGGAAGGCCGGATGAGTTACGTTTACAAAAAATAGAGTAAGTTCTCTGCAATAAATGTGTGGGAGAAAAGCACAAATGATGTCAGCTAAAATCAAGCTCGGGGCTGTCAATGGGAATTAAGCAACAGCAGATAATTGTTGCCGTGGCAACAATTGAGCGTCCAGGATTATACATATTACTGTGGAAGGGTGTTTCCACACTAGAGGAGCGCATAAAAAGATGATCTGCTTGAATTTGGTCAACTCCTCGTCTAAATGGTACTTTCTCTGTTCTAAGCCAAAAAGAAGGCTAGGCTCCAAACACCTCCCACCACAAACTAGGAAAAGCAATCTCAGTGCTCTGAGGACACAGTGCTGAAAACCCCGAGGGAGGCACATCTCTCACTCCCAAGGCACTGAGCAAAGCCACCACTTGCTCCAGGAGGAAACAGCAGCTCCATCTTCCAAGGCTCTTTGCTCTAAAATCACCTGTAGAGCCCGGGGGCACCTGCGTGGCTCAGTCGGTTAAGCGTCCAACTCTTGATTTTGGCCGAGGTCATGATCTCGTGGTTCATGAGTTCAAGCCCCGTGTGAGGCTCTGCACTGCCAGTGCAGAGACTTTCTGCTTGGGATTTTCTCTCTCCCTCTCTCTCTACCCCTCCCTCACTCTCTCTCTTTCTCTCAAAAAATAAATAAATGAATAAATAAACAAACAAACATGAAGGGAGAACAAAAAGGGGCAGTCCAGAACAAAGGCTGTCAGTGTCTCCTTTGCAAGACATTCAGAAGCGCAAATGATCATGACAGTGACATAGACTTCTCTTTGACAACACTGGATGTAGGGAGACAATGGAATAATATCATCGAACTGATTTTTAAAAAACAGCCAAGAATTTTATCCCCTCAAAAGTGAAGGCAAAAGAAAGATATGCTCAGATAAATGTAACCTTTATGATGAACCACCCAAAATCTGGAATATAATCATAAAGCAACTGAAACTTAGTAACATCCATTTTCATCTCATTTTCGCTTTAAAACTGCTGGCGCACAAGTTCCTCTTCTACTCCTGGGAAAAAACACTGCCCCATACGTGTCCTGGTCACTGTTAGAGTATAAAAATCTAAAAAGGCCTAAATCACAAAAGATCAATTCCATATTTTAAATATCTGCTCCCCTGTAAGTGTCGAAATTCAAACCACTGCTCCAAGCTGTGGTTTCTCCACTTGCCCAGGTCAGACTGTACTCTGAGGTCAGGACAGGAGCTGCCACGGCCTGTGCTGTCTTCCCCGGCTTCCCCGGCTTCGGCTTCTATCCCTGCTCGCTAAACAGCTTCTGACCCCCGCGGGCCATAGCGGGAAGGAAGAAGCGAGGAGGGCAGGAAAGCTCTTACTGACTGGCAGGGGAGGTGAGCTGGCACAGCGCTCCTGGGGTTCGGCAAACGTGCACATCTGACTCTTTATCTCGTGGTGTATTAGGAGCTGACTGTGTCGCCCCAACGTTCACATGTTGACTCCTAACCCCCAATGTGATGCTATTAGTTGGTGGGGCCTTTGGGAGGTGATTTGGTCGTAAGGGTGGAGCCCTCAGGAATGGGATTAGTGCCCGTATAAGAAGAGACACGAGCTTTCCCTCTCTCTAACCCACCCCCAGCTCGCTCGCTCTCTCTCTCTCTCTCTCTCTCTCTCTCTCTCTCTCTCCCCCACCACCCCATGTGAGGATACAATACGACACCCATCATAATCCGGAAGTAAGGTTCACAAACTCCAGGAAGAGGATAAATGCATCCCGGGAAAAGCAACAGCCCTGTTAGCAATACTTGCAGGTGCCGAAGGCGGGAGGCACCTGGTGAGATGGCTGTGCCCCCTCACACCCCCACGGAGTCGAGCCCCATCAACACACACAGAGTCCTGGGGTTCCAGCCGGGGGTCTCTAGACGTATGAGAAAAGCCTCTACCTTATTCAGCTGCTGTTCTGTTTGCAGATGATATGACCTTCTGCATAAGTAATCCTAAAGACCCCCCCGGAAACTGTTAGAATCGATAAACAAATTCGGTAAAGACGCAGGATACAAGACCAACATACAGAAATCAGGTGCACTTCTATACACTAACAACAAAATATTTGAAAAAGAATAAAACAGTCCCATTTATGAGAGCATCAAAAACAATACCCAGGGGTACACTTATCCAAGGAGGTAAAGATCTGTACTGTGAAAACTAAAAGACTTTGATGAAAGAAACTGGAGAAGATACAGATACACGGAAGATGTGTTCATGGATTGGAAGAATTATTTTTTATTTATGTTTTTAATGTTTATTTAGATTGAAGAGAGAGACAGAGCATGAGCGGGGGAGGGGCAGAGAGAGACAGAGACAGAATCTGAAGCAGGCTCCAGGCTCTGAGCTGCGAGCTGTCAGCATAGAGCCCAATGCAGGGCTCAAACTCACGAGCTGTGACATCATGACCTGAGCCGAAGTCGGACGCTTAACTGACTGAGCCACCCAGGCACCCCTGGAGGAATGAATATCATCAAAATAGCCATACTACCCAAAGTGATCCACAGATTCAATGCAATCTCCATCAAAATTCCAATGGCGTTGTTCAAATAAATAGAAAAAAAAAATCCCAAAATTCACATGGAACCATAAAAAGACCCTGAACAGGGGCGCCTGGGTGGCGCAGTCGGTTAAGCGTCCGACTTCAGCCAGGTCACGATCTCGCGGTCCGTGAGTTCGAGCCCCGCGTCGGGCTCTGGGCTGATGGCTCGGAGCCTGGAGCCTGTTTCCGATTCTGTGTCTCCCTCTCTCTCTGCCCCTCCCCCGTTCATGCTCTGTCTCTCTCTGTCCCAAAAATAAATAAAAACGCTGAAAAAAAAAATTAAAAAAAAAAAAAAAGACCCTGAACAGTCAAAGCAATCTTGAGAAAGAAGAACAAAGCCAGAGACAAAACACCTCCTGATTTCCAACTTTATTATAAAGCTACAGCAATCCAAACAGTATGGTAAAAGATGTATCTTCGTACCGGCATAAAAATATACACATAGACCAATGGAACAGAATGAAGGGCCCAGAAATAAACCCACAGGTACACAGTCAACTAATATTTGACAAGGAAGTCAAGAATATTCAATGGGGAAAGGATAATCTCTTCAATAAATGGTGGTGAGAAAACCGGATAATCCTACCTTACATCACTATCTCAAATGACTCACAAAAAATTAACTCGAAATGGATCCAAGATTTAAACACAAGCACTGAAACTGTAAAATTCCTAGAAGAAAGTAAGAGAAAAAGCTCCTTGACCTTGGTCTTGGCAATGATTTTTTGATATGACACTAAAAGCACAAGCTCCAAAAGCAACAATAAATAACTGGGACTAACATTTGAGAGGTGTGACCTTGTGGAAAGCTGGAATAAAAGTCGGAAGAAGAAGCTGGTTGAGAGTGTAGAAAGGTAATGTCAGAGAGATGAAGAAGGATAGAAAAGGGAGAAGAAAAATTGCAATTCCCCATAGAAAGGAACCAAAAATGCACAGGAGAGAAAATATAATCATTAAAATATAACTTGGCTCATCAGTAAGACTGAATAGCGAACATAATGAAAACACTGAATGTATAACCTCTCCATCCCTGAAGGTGGGGAAGGGAACTACCTATAAAGTTTAATTGAGTTTTCTTAACATAAATTCAACAGTAATAAAACTGTAATCTGAAACTAAATGTCAAGAAATAGCAGTATAAGCATTATCTTTAGAATTATGGAGGTAAATACATAAGGAAACACCAAAAAGAACAGAAAGGGTCTGCTGGTGGGGGTGGGGAAGGATGTAGAAAGGGTTGCTCTTTTTCACTGCAGATTGTGATGGTTAACTTTATGTGTCAACTTGACTGGGCTGAGAGATACCCCGATTGTTAGAAAAACATTATTTCTGGGTGTCTGTGAGGGTATCTCCAGAAGACATGAGCATTTGAATCAGTAGGCTGAGTAAAGAAGACGGTCCTCACCATGGTGGGGCTGGGGGGGGGGGGGGGCATCTGCCAAGAGCCTGAATGGAACAAAAAGGCAGAGGAAGCGTGAATTCGCTCGCTGTGAGCTAAAACATCTTATCCTGCCCCTGGACAATGACACTCTTGATTCCTGGGCTTTTGGACGTAGACTGGGACTGACACCATCACACCCCCTCGGACTGTGATGTAATTAGACCACCCGCTTTCTGATTCTCCAACTTGCTGATGGCAGACTGTGGGACTTCTCGGCCTCCGTAACCATGTGAGTCAATCCCTATAATAACTTTCCTCTTATATCTCTCTATATATCCTAGGGGTTCAATTTCTCCGGAGAACCCTGACCAATACAGCAAGCAAAACACTTTCAAGCTTCTGCTCACCTCCCGTTTTCTACAGCCCCTTGGTCAAAACAAGTCAATGGCCAAGCCCAACTTCAGAGTGGGAGGGGGCTAAAAGCTATGGGGGCAAGGCCATTCAGGGGCCATTCATGGATCAGCCTACCCCACTGCCCCGCTCCACAGGGTTGTTGCAAAAGAGAATGAAGCTACCATAACAAGAGCGGAAAGGCTGATACTCAAGAACAGAGGAATCCAGGATGGGTATCTAGGCTGAACCATCCAAGGGACACAGCCAGCCGGCTCTGGCCTCTTCTCTCAATTTTCTTTGACCTACAACGCTTCAAGTTGAAGTAGGCTTAGATTTTGACAAACACCAGGAGGACCATACATGGATCTAAGCCACGAGTTTTCAAACTTTGCACTATATGATCCTAGAAGTTGGAGGGAAGGTGGGTGGGAGGGAAGGGGGAGGCAAGGAGTACAGGATTGTTTTCTGTTTTACCTCCTGGACCTCTGCCAATGATTTCATATGAACCAAGTTCAAACCCCAGCCACTTAAGTACTATGTTCAGTGCCAGGCTGTCGGGAGAAACAGGATCCACCTGTAGACTCTCCCAATGTCCACAGTGCCATGTATTACCAGAGACTAGGAGCCCCCAGGAGACAGAGTCGCAGAATCTCAGAGGATAAACAGCTACAAATTTGGAGCAGAGGCCCTAGCTACGTGCTGAGTTCTCCCATTTCTCTCAGTAACAGCGCTGCTGTTTTAATTATGGCTTGTGGAGGATGCTGGCAAGGAAGAGAGCGGAAAGGTCGGAGAGGTGCTGTAGAAAGACGGAGGGTGGCGACCCACGTGAAGCCTCATCCAAATCTGCCCCTCGCACCCCGGGTTCCAATATTTCCTCACCGACGATTCAGACGCAGGCAGGTAACTGGAGGTCAATACAGTGTTCTGTCCCAAGTTTGTGCAAGTGTCGCCTGCCACATTATTTCGGGCAGGAACAGCCACATAGTTTGTGGGGCTCGGTGCAAAATGAAAATGCAGCTTCCCTTCCTCAAAAACTATGAAGAGTTTTAAGACCGCGCGGGAGAGCAGAGCATGAAACCAAGCACAGAGCCCTTCCAAGCGTGGGACCGCATGTGACCGCCCAGGTCTCGAGCCCACGTGGCCAGTCCTGACTTCCAGACCCCGGGAAGACTGCTCCTGGTGCAGGGTGCTTGCTGAAAAGGAACTCACAGCCTGTTAGCTTCCTCCCTCTCAAGTAAACACGGCCAATCCTACAACCCGGGTTTCCTTATCAAATAATTGCACAAAAACAGCAAGTGACGGGAAGGATAAACGTTTTTAAAAGAAGCCATCTTTTCTCCTCCTGCATTTCTAGAAAACACCGATCAAGTATCTGCTGTGTGTGCCCTGCAGAGAACCTGAGGGACAGAGAGGAACAAACAGTAGCCCCAGCCTTTAGTTTTAAACCTTATCTCTGATGAAAGCCTTGGTCTCCCTTAAAGGAATCTTGGGCTTCTGCGAGAAGCCGGGAGAAACATTTTGGGAGACAGGGAGTGTTTTCCCCCAAAGAAGCTCTTAAAATCTCTCCGTGTAGGCAGTGACCTGCTTAGACTAGAAAGTACGTCAACACTTCAGAATCCCTTTTTTGCAGATCCCAACGCCTAGGTCCATTTTTAACTATAAGTGGACAATTTCTACCTGCACATAAATCTTTAACCTTGGCTCATAACCACCCATCAAGGGAAACGTTTGTCGAGCCTGAGTCACACAGGTGTAGCGTGGGCATGATGACAAGCTCCAGTTCCGGAGACAGACACGCTTCACTAGCCCGACTCTATTGTTTGCAATCCCTGTGACCTTGAGTAAGCTGGCTCATTTCTATAAGCCTCAGTCTCCCAACCTCTGCCATGGGGGTGACAGCAGGTGAGGATCAAATGAGACGGTACGTGTAAAACCCATCTGCAGCCTGGCACGTCCTCAACTCAACAAATGTTAGGTCTCATCGTGGAGCCGTGGGTCCCACAAGCACACTGGGTCTGATGTGAAGCCCAGGTAGAACACCGCATCCCCAGGCCTCCTGGGGATGTTCCGGGACTCCGTTCTGAGTCTGGGGATGCTACTGGGAGTCCTGGTTTGACACCTGCCCCTGTTCTGCCAGGCAGCCCCTCTGCTTCAGACAGCCACCTACCCAGTCCTGATGGAGGAGCTGGGCTCAGCCTGCGGCTGTGACAGTGGCCTCCACGCAAGTCCCCTACTCTGTCACCTGCCTTCCCCAATCCACGACCAGGCCAAACCTCCCAAAACACTCTGAGACACACCGAGTTCTCTGCTCAAAGCCCTATTCCTTCCCACCACCTTGGCCTGATATTGGGCTCCCACCACCTTGGCCTGATACTGGGCTCCTACCACCTTGGCCTGATATCGAGGGGCTTCCCTATGACTCCCTCCTGAACTGATCTTGTTTCCCACTCTACTCCACAGCATCAACCTCTCCTTAGCAGCTCCTTACTCCCTGCTGTGACTATGCCAAGTCCACGCCTCCAGCATTGCCCCGATCTGGAAAGTCTTCCCTGGTCCTCTGCCTGCCCGACCTGACCTGGGGCCGCCCGGACCTACAGGTGGGATGTCTGGAATTTGTAACTTGGGAAAGCATTGGAAAGAACACCATTTAACCTAGAAGCCTCTGCTCCCCTTTAAGTTGCATACTTACCACGCTCATTGTACCAAAATAAATTACAAGCGGGTCAAAGATTTAAATTTTTAAAAATCCATAAATAGTGTTGAAGAAAACATGGGCCAATTCCCTTATGTTCTCAAAGTAGGGAAGATCTTTATATGCACGACACAGAGTTCAAAAGTTATAAATAAAAGATTTTTAAAATCTGAGTAAACAACTTTCAAATTTTCTGCATGGCAAAAGAAAACTACCCGTTCCAGTATCGTTTGTAGCACCGTGACAAAGGGCTCCTATAAATCAAAAGGTAAGAGTGCAACAACATAACATAAAAATGGGTTGGGGCGCCTGGGTGGCGCAGTCGGTTAGGCGTCCGACTTCAGCCAGGTCACGATCTCGCGGTCCGGGAGTTCGAGCCCCGCGTCAGGCTCTGGGCTGATGGCTCAGAGCCTGGAGCCTGTTTCCGATTCTGTGTCTCCCTCTCTCTCTGCCCCTCCCCCGTTCATGCTCTGTCTCTCTCTGTTGCAAAAATAAATAAACGTTGAAAAAAAATTAAAAAAAAAAAATGGGCAAAGGACGTGAACGGACACGTCACAGGGAAAAAACGGCTTTCAAACGTATGAATCTTATCATTTAAAAACAAAACTGGGGCGGGGGGGGCGGGGCACCTGGGTGGCTCAGTCGGTTAAGTGTCCGACTTCAGCTCAGGTCATGATCTCACGGTCTGTGGGCTCGAGCCCCGCATCGAGCTCTGTGCTGACTGCTCAGAGCCTGGAGCCTGCTTCGGATTCTGTGTCTCCCTCTCTCTCTGCCCCTCCCCTGCTCATGCTCTGTCTCTCACTCTCTCAAACATAAATAAACATTAAAAATTTTTTAAAAAATAAAAACACAAACTGGAAACTACATAGAATCTCAGTTTCCATGACCAGTTTAGCAAAGATACAATTTTTGTTTCGTCCATTGCACTGGCGCTCTGTTCTTACAAATACCGTCGTCTACACTCTCGGCTGGAGGCGTAAATTGATACCAACCTCTCTGCACAGCAATTAGGCAGCAGCAATTAAGATATAAAGCTCACGTGCCCACCGACCCAGCCCTTCTTGACACACTGATGGCTTGCCCTGGATCGTCTGTTGTCAACTCCGACGCCGCCACCCACTCTGGCATCACAGGAGGAAAGGAGGGGGCTCTGTCCCCAGCGCCCCCTTCCCAGGACGGTTCTGAGTTCGAACTCCGGTGAGCAGCCCCTGCAGACGAGAGACAATTGGAAGGTGGGAGACTGCTGCTCATGCTGAGCTCCTGAGGACCACCCACGTGGCGCTGCAGGCAGAGATCCTTGGTGAGGGCTTCAGAGAGTTCTGGGAACCACAGCAAGTTCACTAAGCTTGGAAGGACCACCCACCCAGGTGCTCCCCGCTGAGTCCCAGATTGCGGTTTGTATCCTCCCTGACCTTCACCGCCCCACATGTGCTAAGGATGTGTATGTCCTCACTGCCTTGAAAACCTTTAACAGCAGCACGACGAAGACTGGCTTCTGTTTTCCTGACCGACCCCCGTCACACGTTCGCCTTTGGGGAGTTTATCCTAAGGGTAGACTCACACACATGTGAAACCATGTATATACCACAAAATTCAATTGTTTCTAACAGCAAAAGAATGTAAATGACCAAAAAGTATATCAGTGGTGGATGATTTAAAACATCATGATACGGGGGGCGCCTGGGTGGCTCAGTTGGGGAAGCAGCCAACTCTTGGTTTCCACTCAGGGCATGATCTCACGGTTCGCAGGTTCGAGCCCTGCATCTGGCTCTGCACTGCTGGTGTGGAACCTGCTTGGGATTCTCTCTCTCTCTGTCTCTCTCTCTCTTTCTCTGCCCCTCCCCTACTAACATCCTCTCTCAAGAATATTTCTTTAAAAAATCATGATACAGCCGAATGATAGAGTGCCATTTCAGACCAAAAAGCACAATGCCTCATGTATTCATACAACCTGATCTTCAAAATTAAAAAAAATTAGCTTATAGTGTGTCCTCCCACTTGTATAATTTTTAAAAAAAAATACGAAGAATATTGCCAGGCATATACGGAAGAAACCAGTGACCATGAGTGCCTCTGAGGAAAAGTTAGGGAATCAGGACTGGAAGACAAAGCTACCTCACTCCATCTCCCCTTTCTACTCCTGGATGATTATCACGTGCATACATTTCAAACATGAAACTACTAATTTGCAGTTACTGAAATTACATAATCATTATGAAACAGCAGCAAGGCACCCACAGGACTCCATGCTTTCCTCCCTTTCCCTCTCTTTCTGTTTTTTATTTCTTCCTGAATTGTAAAACGCATTGGAGACAGGGAACTTTCCTCCTGGTTAGGGTGCTTTGCAATAATGTCTCTTTGGCTTTTTGGAGATTCATGTCCTACAAACATGTATCGTGTCTGGCACTTTCTCCTCCAACCCCAAAGATGAGGCAGAAGCTGGGTTGAGGTTTATGTGCTCCCTCATCTATTCTAACACAGGATGACTCAAATTGCAAATCCATACGCTTGATCTTACTGAGCTGAAGTGCCGACTCTCTTTTGGTTGATGCGTTCTAGGGATTGACTTGACTGTTCCATATCTTCTAATTAAAAAAGAATAAACACAAAGGGGGCACCCTATTGACCTGGGAAGAGAATCCACATTCTTTAAGTTTCAGCCCTTGGCTAGAAATAGCGAGTCCAAATGGATGCCCTCCATTGAATGCTGACTGTCTGAACTCCAGTAACACTATTGAAACCGGAGTTCGACATCATGAGCCCGAAAAATCCCAGCTTCAAGTCACTATTCACACCCCAGACCTGTGATAAAGATCTCACGCGCTTCATCAGATATGGCTGATATTTTAACTTTTCCATGAAACCTTTTCTATTCCAGCAAAAAGTCCTTTCTTCCTTCTTTAGACCTCTGTAATATCACCTAAGTTTAAAAACTGGCCATTCACCAACGCATTCAAGTATATTTGGGTGCCTGATATTATTAATTTCTAGACAGTTATAATAATGAGAGATTTCCTGGCTCTTTCTGATATTTCCCCGTAACAACCAATGGTTGTTTGATTCTGCTTTACGTGTAATATGTCCGGTCTTCCCAGTCTTACGTGTGTCTGTAACCCCATCTCTCTTTTTTCACTTAGGCAGTTTTGAGTTGGGTCTCTCTCTTCCAAAGGCAAGAATCCCAAGAGCTGTCATCCCGTCTTCCCTCTGCTGTAGTGTCGACGGTTCATGCAGCCACGCACACCTCTTCTCGGAGCCACTCTGCTAACTCAGCTCCTAATCAAACAGTCCTCCCAACACTGATAAGTCCTCCTACGTCCGACCTTCAGTGCTCCTTCCCTCACACCCACTCTGCTTCAGGCCCTCAAGTTCTGCCTCAGGGGACTTCCCTGCTCATCCAAGTGACATTGTAAGAGACCTAAGTCCCTTCCAAGAAGCTTAAGGGAAAAGACATATTACAAGGTGTTGTGGGTTGACTTACGTCCCCTCAAAGGATAAGTAACCACAACCCCTGTAAATGAGACCTTATTTGGAAACAGGATCTTTGCAGATATGACAAGTTAAGACGATGTCATTAGGGTGGGTCCTAATACAGTATGACTCCCCCCCCACCCCCCCCCACACACACACACCCTTGAGATTCTCTGCTTTCAAAATATTGTTTGGAGAACAAGCATCCAACCACTCAACAGACAACAATGCATTCTATCCTACAGAATGTTTTAAGCCAGTCTTAACTCCCTATTATAACAACATACCAGACTACATTCATAGAGTTTTATCAATGAGTTGTTAGAATTATATGGGGTTAAATTCCTGTAAATTCTCATTATTCAAAAAGGTACACAGCGTATGCCTTGGGTCATCATACCCTGATTTTACAAACGTTAGTAATTCGTGAGTTGCCATTCCTTGTTCCCGGCTCGAGGTTCGCGTTAAGGCTAAATGCGATCTGAAGGTTCCTTGATGACTCCGCCTCCTTGCTGTCGAGTGTTCATCGGCCCAATTGCTGCAGCTCGAAGTAAATGGGACTGACGTGTGGGCTGGAGGCCCAGGCTTGCTCTGATCAGTGATTACATGGAACCCTTGCCTAACTAGAGGCAGCCGAGTGGAGGAGAGTGCCTGGTTTGGGGAGAAGCCAGGACCACTACTGACAAATTAACGTAAAGCACATTCTTCCGACCCTGATTCAAGAGCATCGCTTTCGACTACAAAAGACAGCTCCGTGACTAATGACCATCCTCTGAGGTCAGCTCTACTGTTTACCGAATGAAGGGCAAACTCTAATACACTGATCATATTAACACAAATCCCGTGAAAATTCTGGACATTTCCCTTCTCTTGTTGTTGACTAAATCAGCTGAGATCGAGCAGGCTATGCCACCATAATGAACAGTCCCCAAATCTCAACAGCTGTAAACATCATTTCTCACCCATGCTCATGACAACTGTCGACTGGCTGGGACTCTGCTCTATGTCATTTGCATTCAGGCACACAGGTTGACAGACACTCTACCATCTGGAACGTCACAGATGCTGTGGCAGAGGGAAGGGGGGGCGATGGCAAACTCCGCATTCCCTCTTATGGGAGTCTGCCTAGACAAAACACCTGTCGCTTCTGGTCACATTTCATTGGCCAAGTGAGCCACATGACCGAGCCTATCTTCCAGAGGTTGTGGAAGCACAATCCTAACAGCTGAAGAGTCCTCATGATAACTGCAGTTCACCTCTCTGGTCGCTAAATAGTCAGCTCTGTTTTCTTCCCTTTAAACAAAATCTACTTATTTCCTACCCAAGAGAGACAACTCAGAAGCCCCATGCCCCGGATCAAGTATCTCTGGGTGACGCAGGGCAGTCTCTTCCTCCTGAGTTGGGTTAGCCTGCTCAAGCTGGCATCACAAAATAGCACAGAAGCGGGGCTTAAACAACAAAAGTTTATTGTGCACAGTTCTAGAGACTAACAGTCCAAGGTCAAGGCGTAGCAGGATTGATTTTTTCCTGAGGTCTATCCCACTGGATTGGGGCCTCACCTTTATGACCTCACTTATTCTTAATCACCTCTTTAAAGGTCCTACCTCCAAGTATAGGCTCATGGGGGGATTAAGGCTTCAACATTCGATCGTGGGGGATACAATTGAGTCCATAACAGGAAGTGAGACACAGTAACTAAACTGTGCTTAGATGTGCCTCTTCTTGTTCTGGAGACTTATGAAATAAAAAGAGTTACCTATCCCTCACATACCCAATTTACAAAGATGAAACAGGGAACAGACAATTCCAACAAACGTTCTTGTTTGGAAAGAGAAAATAGGAGAGACGCAGGGACACTGGTCTCTAGCAATTCTGAAACCCTGGACAAATACCTTAAGGTCAACCCTGGGCCTGGGGAATATTAGACCCTAAATATGCTCTCCGCGAGAAGCCTCATTATCCATGATCCTCCATGGACCCTGATTTCCTTTTATGTTCTGCTATTCTGCTCTCTGATACTTCCAAAGCAGGCAGGCATTAGGGAACAGGCTGAGCTTGAGGGTGAGCTTACTAAGCCCACCTCCTGCCCTAAATCTCTGGGGCCCAAGGGTCATTTTAAGAGGTTAGTAGTTACAGTCTCCTATAGCTCAACCTAGAGCGATTCTTTTGGAAGTGTATCTTCTGCAGTCACATTAGCCCCTGATCTACTTGATTCTAGAAAACTTCATCCGCCAGCAGGCACACCCATAGTTAACCTTCAAAATATATCTTACTTGGATCTTTACTCTAGTAAAGACGTTTTAATAACGCAGAGGTTTTAATAATGTAGTGAGCCAAGGAAACAGAATCGGTTGAATGGTTTTTAATAGTGGGCAAAAGAGGTCACACCCTTTGCTGCAAGACTCAGATTTAACATTTTTTCTATTAGCAAAGGCCCTCTCAAGTTTATCTTCTGCTGTTTGGAATCCAATGTCAGTCAGCCTTTCCAACATTGCAAAGCCTCAAATTTCCCATTAACCCCTGATTAAAATCCAGCTAATTCTTTTCTGACCCTGTCTCTTAAAATGCAGCCAACAGAAAGCAACATGCGTTGCTAATATTCTGTTTTCCTGCCCCCTTCTCTAGAGCTACCAATTCACTAGGCGCATCATCTGCCTTCCAAGCTAGCTGGGCAATGGTTTAACCAAAATTTTCTGCACTGCATAACATGGATTGTTGTCTTTCCAGACTTTATAACCGTTTCTTCACTGCCTATCGCTTGTGGTTCGAGCCAGTGACAAATTATAATTTTCTGGCTAGGTTAGCACCCCACTCCTGGTAGCAATTTCTGTAGCAGTCAGAATAAGCTAAATTATGCCACAGTAAGAAACAACCCCACAGTTTCCATGGTTAGAAGAAATTATTATTTCTCTCTCATGTTATATATCCATTACGCATCAGCTGGTGGGGCTCTGCTCCTTATCATCATCACTAAGGGATCCAGCCTGACAAAAACTCCACCATCTCGAACTCCTACGACAGGAAGAAGTCAAGGGAACAACTGGTATACTAGCTCTTAAAGATGTGTGCCCACATTCTATTAACCAAGTCAAGTCACATGGCCAAGCCTAACAAGGGTTGGGTGAGTTCAATCCTACCATGTGCCTGGAAAGCAGGGCACCTAAAATAATAGTAAAATGTCCTGATGATTATCACATTCGTTTTTTTTTAGATTGAGATGTGTAAGAATAAGTTCCAATAAACTTTACAAAACTACACCCAAAAGAAGACACCAATATTCACCTGTGTTTCTACGTGCATGAGAATACCTTAGGGCGTTTCCCAGACTGATCTGCAAATTACAATTTAAGAGACGCTATGTGAGAAAAAGAATTATGTATTCTAATAAATCTGTAAACAGGTGGATAAAGACTTTAAAAGGTTTCTTCACTACAGAATTTCTCAGGAACATCTCATCGAACTAGTGTGTACCTGGACGTATACCTTGAGGGGAATGGCTTTTGCTTCTAAAAATACAATTCAGTTAGTGACCTTACATTGTGTTTGGTCTAAGTTTTTATTTCTCAGGTGAATTAACTCTAAGCTTGGCTCTTTTAGAGGATACAAGTCATGAAGTCCAAAGAATCACCTGTGACTAACTAGAGCAGGTGTCCCTGTGTCACAGAACCACCTCTAGGATGTCAGCTTCATATTCTGCATGCCCGTCACCTAGAGAGGCATCTGCGAGCTGGGAGGAAACCTCCGGTTCTGTATAGATAATTCTATCACAGCTTCTTCTGCTCTCCATTTCTGACTATTGACCAGGCGGAAGTATGGGGTTTCTTCTCTCCTATACACTCCGCATGCCCTTCAGAAGTTCCTTTCCCATCAAGACTGTCTTGCCATCTATATCAATACAACTTTATTCATCTAACGACAGAAGAAAGCTATACCTAGATTTCATGACCTCCATGGGCCTGGCCCAAACTCACCTGGGCAGCCTCATTGATCCCAACCTAGTCCACATCTCTTACCCAACTATTACTGGAGGCTTCTTTGTGTCTTACCCCAGTGTAACTTCCATGTCCTGATTTTCTCTTCAGGGTATAAGAAGGCTGTGTACCCATGCATATCTAGTTACCATTGTGTTTGTGACTTTAGAAATAAAAGACTGATTTATTTCCTGATACCAACCTGCATTATGAACAGTTTAGTGTTTGAAACACTATCAAGAATGAGTTTCCTCTCTTCCTGTCCTCTTGCCTGATTTACTCCGAGAAGAACACTGGGAGCTCACTAAAGAAGGATAATGCTCCATGGTTATGTCTTTTCTGGGAGTTGCAAACAAGACTCCATCAGCCTGCCAAGCATATGCACAGTATCCCAATGTGAAACAGAAGCTTCACTGATCAGTGAACAGAACAAGCCACAGCTGCTACTTTAGTTCTGGCTGGAATCAGAAGGTGTGACTTACGCCATCTCCAAAGGCTGGTTAAGGCTCTGATTCGTGCGTGAACTCCCCAGTCCGTATGGGGTGGGCAACTCGGCCTGAGCTAAAACTTTTCTACTGGAATTTAAGAGAGTTCAGGAAAACTGCTCGGATACCAATCCATTACCATTTTCTGATGATTAACTGAATAGCGTCATTTCAAGCCACACACTTTTAATCTCTGAAGAAGCAACGTGACTTGCTCATAGGTAAAATTTGTGGAGAGCTGCTAAAAGTTATCTTTCCGACCAAACTACCATCTCTGGCTCTTCCAATGAAGGCAAGAGTCTCAGAAGTTCCCCTCCTGGCATGGATATGTGCTCGGGAATAACTCCTAGAGCCTACACTTCTCAAACTTCCCCACTACAGTACCCCTAACAGAAGACAGTAAAGGCACAAGAGGCACTTCAAAACTCTAGAGGAGAAAGCAGGAAAAAAACCTCTCTGACCTCAGCTGCGGCAATTTCTTACTTGACACATCTCCAAAGGCAAGGGAATTAAAAGCAAAAATGAACTATTGGGACCTCATCAAGATAAAAAGCTTCTGCACTGCAAAGAAAACAATCAACAAAACTAAAAGGCAACGGACGGAATGGGAAAAGATATTTGCAAATGACATATCGGACAAAGGGCTAGTCTCCAAAATCTACAAAGAACTCACCAAACTCCACACCCGAAAAACAAATAATCCAGTGGAGAAATGGGCAAAAGACATGAATAGACACTTCTCTAAAGAAGACATCCAGATGGCCAACAGGCACACGAAAAGATGCTCAACGTCACTCCTCATGAGGGAAACACAAATCAAAACCACACTGAGATACCTCCTCACGCCGGTCAGAGTGGCTAAAATGAACAAATCAGGAGACTATAGATGCTAGAGAGGCTGTGGAGAAACGGGAACCCTCTTGCAGTATTGGTGGGAATGCAAACTGGTGCAGCCGCTCTGGAAAACAGTGTGGAGGTTCCTCAAAAAACTAAAAACAGATCTACCCTATGACCCAGCAATAGCACTGCTAGGAATTTACCCAAGGGATATAGGAGTGCTGATGTATAGGGGCACTTGAACCCCAATGTTTATAGCAGCGCTTTCAACAATAGCCAAATTATGGAAAGAGCCTAAATGTCCATCCACTGATGAACGGATAAAGATGTGGTTTATATATACAATGGAATACTATTCGGCAATGAGAAAGAATGAAATCTGGCCATTTGTAGCAATGTGGATGGAACTGAAAGGTATTATGCTAAGTGAAATACGTCTACAGAGAAAGGCAGATACCATATGTTTTCACTCATATGTGGATCCTGAGAAATTCAACAGAAGACCAGGGGGAAGGAGAAGGGAGGGAAAAAAAAAAAGTTACAGTGAGGGAGGGAGGCAAACCATAAGAGACTCTTAAATACAGAAAACAAACTGAGGGTTGATGGGGGGTGGGTAGTGGGCATTGAGGAGGGCACCTGTTAGGATGAGCACTGGGTGTTATATGGAAACCAATTTTGGCAATAAATTATATTTAATATAAAAAAAGAGGCATTTCTAAAGAGGTGTGAAATTCCTTTGAGGTGGTTTCTGTTTTATCTCTTAAATGTAAATAAATGTTGTGTTCTACTCCATAGATATTATGATTATTTTAATATCATAGTAAATACTGATTGACGTACTTGTATCAGTCAGGGTCTGGCCAGGACACAGAAACCACGCGCACTGTTTTCACAGAGAATTTAACAGAAAAGCTGACAACCAAGCACTGGTGACCTAAAAACGCAAATGCGGGGGCGCCTGGGTGGCTCAGTCGGTTGAGCGTCTGACTTTGGCTCAGGTCATGATCTCACAGTCTGTAAGTTCAAGCCCCGCATCAGACTCTGTGCTGATGGCTCAGAGCCTGGAGCCTGCTTCCGATTCTGTGTCTCCCTCTCTCTCCGCCCCTTCCCTGCTCATGCTCTGTCTCTCTCTGTCTCAAAAATAAATAAAAACATTAAGAAAAAAAAAATTTTTTTTAATAAAAAAAATTAAAAAAAAAAACGCAAATGCGGACACACAGAGGTTCACAGAGGTCGTGATGCAGAAAGCAACTAACACGCGAGGGTCAGGGAATAAAGAGAAGAGGCTGGGATAATGGGGCCCTTGAAGCCCAGGGGAGCAGGCTCATAAGGGACCCGGGTCTCTGAGTGGGGAGGATATGCACAGCCAGTGCCGTGTTTCTAAGGAGACCCATGAGACTGGTCCTGGGCACGTGGGAAAACTGCAAACTGAAATCAACCGTTGCTACTGGAAACGTGATGCTGCGAGGTAAGGAAGTGAACGGGCCCCGGGCGGTCAGCCACTGCGTGGACAGCCAGTCACAGGAAACAGGAAGAACTGGGTCCCTTCTCCAGCCCTGTGGCCACGCTCACGCTCGACCCCCCTCTTGACAGAGCCTGAAAAGGAGCAGCTGGCAAAGCAGAAAGGTGCGGTCTCCGCCCCTCACCGAACACGGAAGGGGACGGGGAGCTAAGAGACACGACCCTTAATTTTTTCCCAAGAAGAGTACTTCTTGCATTGACCCTCCAAGAAGAGGCACCATACTGATTCACCCAGTGGCTGTGCAGAGCGCCACAAAACCTCTTAGAGCCCTGCCTACGTGGGAATTGGGTATGGCCAGCCCGGTGTGGATGAGCGTAGCAGGCATTCGGCCAGATCCAAGGACACTGGCCTGGCCAGGCCAGGCCAGCCACCTCTCGTATGACGTCACCTCTCACCTTACCATGAAGGAGCTGGTTAGCTTTCTTCAGGTCCATCCCAATGTTATAGTTACGGGAGATTATCATGGAAAAGCTCACCTTTCAGCGGCATGGTTTTTGTGGAGAGAGGAGTCCAAAACAACGGACTGGGACCCTACTGGGGCGTCCGGAAGTAACTTAAGGGCACTGGGAGGAGGAGGGCCTCGAGGAGAGGGGGTGAGAGAGAAAGAGACAGCGCGGGAAAGGAAGAGTGCTCAAGAGAAACCCGTCAGGGGCATGAAGGGGGAGAGCAGACAGGCCGGGCAGGAGAACGTACCTGGAATCTTCTGTGATTCTGATTACTTGAATTTTCCCAATGGCTCATCCCACGGTTTCTGACAGTTGGGAAATGCGAGCTTCGCGTGCGCGATCCTCCCGTGGGGGAACCTGATGGCACAGGCCGGCACAAGTCCCCCCGGGGCAAAGCCAGCCTTTCTTCCGTAGTGAGGAATGAGTCCGAGGTTGGACACTTAATCCTCTCTTCCCTTCAGGACTGTAAAAATGGAAGGTGGGGGACCTGTACACATCGCCATCTGCCACAAAGCATTTCTTGACATCAGACTCCCTGCGTATAGATGAAATACTTGTGCTTCTTGGCAGAATGGTGTTATTTCAGTGCGATGTGTAACTCACCGCCTTGCAGAGGAAAGAGCCGCGCTTCTAACGGGATCACAGAAAAGACAGGTGCGTACAAAGGATACACGGTGTTCGTGGCAAGACTGTGTGGTCCACTTTGGTGCCAAGATGCTTACAATCCTCCCTAGAACCCTCCCGTGAATTTGGTTACAAATCACTCAGTAATTAAATATCCTCTCCAAGATATCCTGGCTGGTTTAATAAGGGCCAAACCCATCACAACAGATCTGAATCTGAGCTGGTGGGTTGTTTTTTTTTTTTTTTTCTCTGTGCTTCATTTTCAAAGATTTTTATTACAGTAAGATATTTGGTAATATTCTTTATTAGGCTGATAAGTTTTGAATTGCTTTTCATTTTATTATCACATTAGTTCCTTCTTAATGGTTTTACTAGAACTCAGAAGTCTCCTGAGTTTTAATAACCTCTCTTTTTTCAGTACTTATAGTCGTGGAATTAATTGTATAAAATCACGATCCTTCACAGATGTGTCACCGGGCCAAAGAAGAAAACTCAGTAGGAAGAATTAGACCTTAAGAGTAAATGATGATTCATCTTGCTACAGATTTTTCACTTGGGGGCTTTCATTTGCTTTTCAGTAACACGATTTCCTTCCTTTCCACCTCTAAGCATGCCCTTCAAATTGAATAATGCTTTGGAATTCTCTGAACTGAGGCTTATTAAAATTGAACTTTTTAGTGATCAGTTGACTTTTTTTGATTTGTTTAAACTTTTTTTTTATTTATTTTTTTAATTTTTTTTCAACGTTTTTTATTTATTTTTGGGACAGAGAGAGACAGAGCATGAACGGGGGAGGGGCAGAGAGAGAGGGAGACGCAGAATCGGAAACAGGCTCCAGGCTCCGAGCCATCAGCCCAGAGCCCGACGCGGGGCTCGAACTCACGGACCGCGAGATCGTGACCTGGCTGAAGTCGGACGCTTAACCGACTGCGCCACCCAGGCGCCCCTAAACTTTTTTTTTTAATGTTTATTTATTTTTGAGAGAGAGAGAGAGAGAGAGAGAGAGAGCGAGTGCAGAGGAGGAGCAGAGAGGGAAGGAGACACAGAATCCAAAGCAGGCTCCAGGCTCTGAGCTGTCAGCACAGAGCCCGATGTGGGGCTCGAACCCACAAACCATGAGATCATGACCTGAGCTGAAGTCGGACGCTCAACCGACTGAGCCACCCAGGCGCCCCCCAACTTTTTTAAAGTATATGAAAGGACATCTTTTTATTTACCTAAGAATACTCTCTATAGTTGGCTCTGTTTAAAAGAGGGACAACAATAAGGTGGACTATACAAAAGTATCAACTTAGCAATTAGCAAGTTTTCTTTGGGCCTTATTTTCACATTCATCTTCCTTGATCCATGTTGGTCATTCTCTTAAAAATAAATGGCTATTAGTTAAGGTCCTAGAGTCAAATCATCTTTATTAAATCATAATTAATTGATATAAATGAATATTAAAAGAGCAAAATGCCAGATATAACAAGCTCAGAAAGAACCGAAATTTTAAATAATCTTTTATTTATATTTTAGCAAACAATGAAACTATTGAGTGGAAATCAGTGGCCAGGTTTTCAAAAAGGAATAAATAATTAAATGCGCAGTAACAGGATTAAAGTTTTCTCATACTTTCTAGCATTTTTCCATATGTTGTAATTATCCACATCCTTTCCATCATTTAGGATCCCTGAAATTATAAACTTGAGTATTAACATGGGTCATCTTCCTTTATTTCAACTCAATGTGAAGACGAGTTGGAATTAATGACTAAGAAAGGTTTAATTTAGAGAGTCCCTACCAATGTTGGGAAATTAAATTAAACTGTTTAAAAGTTCATTATCAGGGGCACCTGGGTGGCTCAGTCGGTTAGGCATCTGACTCTTGGTTTCACTCAGGTTGTGATCTCACAGTTCATGGAACAAAGCTCCACATGGGGCTCCGCACAGACAGCAGGGAGCCTGCTTGGGATTCTCTCTCTCCTCTCTCTCTGCCTTCTTCCACATGCATGCCTACTCTCTCTTTCAAAATAAATAAACTTCATAAAACCAAGAAATTTCCACTCTTTCTTTAAATTTTTTTTAATGTTTATTTATTTTTGAGAGAGACAGAGAGACACAGTGCGAGTAGGGGAGGAGCAGAGAGGGAGAAACAGAATCCGAAGCAGGCTCTAGGCTCTGAGCTGTCAGCACAGAGCCCGATGCTGGGCTCGAACCCACGAACGGTGAGATCATGACCTGACCAAAGTCCAATGCTTAACTGAGCCACCCAGGCTCCTCAAGAAATTTCCACTCTTAACCAGTATACAACTGATTATGTACATTACAACTGAAGTCTCTCCACAACAGCAAATTAAAACATTATGCTCACGTTAAAATTTCTCTTCTAAATCTAACACATAATAGATATGCCACAAATGACTACTGAATAAATGGATTTGTTCAAGTAGTGGTTTCAATCAGTTAAAACATAACAGAGTCCATCAAATATAATTCCTTAGTGTAAGCTGTTAATTTTGAAACTAGTCAATTACCAATGGATCTGATTTTTAACAATTCATTTGGGAAGGTGAGTTATTTCTAAAGGTATTTAAATAAGGAAACTATTTACATGATAACCAAACTATGATGCAAAATATTACTACATTGGTCCTTGATGTATGTAAAGCTAAATAC
This sequence comes from Felis catus, assembly GCF_018350175.1. NCBI lineage: Eukaryota > Metazoa > Chordata > Mammalia > Carnivora > Felidae > Felis > Felis catus. The sequence goes on along the minus strand of NC_058368.1, from coordinate 231,316,343 downwards.
AGATTTTGTTTTCTTCAAAACCAGATGGCTTCCCTGGTGGATTCTACCAAATGTTTAAAGAAGCCTTAACATCAGCCTTTCACAAACTCTACCAAAAGACAGAAGAGGGGGCAACATTTTCATAACTCATTCTACGTCCAGTATTATCCTGATACAAAAACCAGACAAAGACGTTACAAGAAAAGAAAACAGGCTCACATCCCTTATGACGACAGGCACAAAAATCCTCAACAAAATGCTAGCAAACTGAATCTAGTAACATATAAAAAATCATCCACCACAGGTAAATGGGATTTATCCCAGGGAAGCAAGTTTGACTCAGTATATGAAAATCCAGGTAATGCATCACACTAATAGAATTAAAAATGAAGACCACGTCATTGTGTCAATAGACGAAGAAAAAGCGTTTGATAAAATCTAACACCCTTTCATCACACCAACACAATAAACTAGGAATAGAAGGAAACGTTCTCATCCTGATAAAGGGTATCTACAAAACGCCCCACATATGACATTATACTTAATGTTAAAAGATGGAAAACTTCCCCCCTAAGATCAGGAAAAGACAAGGATGTCTACTCTCACAGCTTCTATTCAACACTATACTGGAGGTTCTAGAGAAGGCGATTGGACAAGAAAAAGAAATAAAAGTACGCAGATAAGATATGATCTTGTGCATAAAAAATCCTAAGAGAGGGCACCTAGGTGGCTCAGTCAGTTAAGCGTCTGACTCTTGATTTCAGCTCAGGTCATAATCTCATGGTTCATGGGATCAAGCCCCATGTCAGGCCCCACACTGACAGAATAGAGCCTGCTTAGGATTTTCTCCGCCTCCCAACCCCTGTCCCTCCTCTGCTCGCGCATGCACACACACAGTCTCTCTTTTTCTCTACAATAAATAAACTTAAAAAAAAAAAAAAAGAAAGAAAGAAAATCCTAAGGGATTCACAAATACACTATTAGAACTAATAGACAAGCTCAGAAAGGTAGTGGGGCGCAAGATCAATATACAAGAATCAATTACATTTTTATACACTAGCAACAAAGAATCTGAAAAGGAAATTAAGAAAATTCCATTTACAATAGCATAAAAAAATAAAATAGCTAGGAATACACTTAATAAAATAAGTACAAGATTTGAATGCAAGGAACTACACAACACTGTTGAAAAAAATTAAAGATCTAAATAAATTAAATGACATCCCATTTTCATGAAGAAGAATGTAATATTGTTGGGGCACCTGGGTGGCTCAATCAGCTAAATGTCTGACTTTGGCTCAGGTCATGATCTCACAGTTTGTGCGTTTGGGCCCTTCTGAGATGTCAGCACAGAACCTGGAGCCTGCTTCGGATTCTGTGTCTCCCTCTCTCTCTGCTCCTCCCCTGCTCACACGCTGTCTCTCTCTCAAAAATAAATAGAGATTTAAAAAAAAATTAAAAAAAAAAAAAAAGAACAGACTTACAGGTCAATGAAATAAAATTAAGAGTCCTGAAATGAAACCATACATCTCTTGTCAATTGGGTTGTGACAAGGGCACCATGACAATTCAGTGGAGAGACAACAGTCATCAAATGGTACTGGGACAACTGGATAGCCACGTGCAAAATGATGAAATACCAATTCTGTGTCATATGATATACAAAAAGTAACTCCAAATGGATCAAAGACCCAAATGTAAGAGCTAAATCTACCAAACTTTAGAAGAAAACATAGGAGTAAACACGCACAGCCATGAATGAGGCAACGGTTTCTTAGATGTGACACCAAAAGCGCAAGCAACGAAAAGATGAACTGACTTCACCAAAACTAAAAACTCTTGCGTTCACTTTCGTGCTTTTGACGCTGTCAAGAAAGTGAAAAGACAGTCCACAGAATGGGAGAAAACCTTCACAAATCATACACCTGATAAAAGCCTCTTGTCCAGAATATTTACGAACTCCCACAGCAGAGCAATACAAGAATATACAACCCAGTGTCTCCAATGGGCAAGGGAGTTGAATATGTATGTCTCCAAATAATATATTTAAGTGGCCAATAAGCACATGAAAAGATACTCAGCATCTTTCGTCATCAGAGAAATACAAATCAATGCCACAGTGTGACGATACCACTTCACGCCCACTAGAATGGCCGTAATCAAAAAGATGGACAATAACAAGCGTCGGTGAGATGTAGAGAAGTTAGAACCCCCACACGCTGGTGAGAATGTAAAATGGTGCAGCCGCTGTGGAATACAGTTTGCCAGGGCGTCAAAAATGTTAAACACAGAATTACCATAGGACCCAGCAAGAGAACTGAAAACGCACGTTTGCATAAAAACACATGCACGGATGTCTGTAGCAGCATTATTTCTTTTTTTTTTTAATTTTTTTAACATTTATTTATTATTGAGAGACAGAGAGAGACAGAGCGTGAGCATGGGAGGGGCTCAGAGAGAGAGAGGGAGACACAGAATCCGAAGCAGGCTCCAGGCTCCGAGCTGTCAGCACAGAGCCTGACGCGGGGCTCGAACTCACGAGCCGCAAAATCGTGACCTGAGCCGAAGTCGGACGCTTAACCGACTGGGCCACTCAGGCGCCCCAGCAGCATTATTTCTAAGAGCCAAAACGTGGAAACAACCCAAATGTCCAATTCGACTCCTTAAACCAGTATTACACTATGTGTTAACGAGCTAGAATTTAAATAAAAGATTGAAAAAAAATTGATGTTCTAACAAAGTATAAGTTTCTTTAAAAAAAAAAAGCATCAGATAAAATACTAAGACATGTGAAAATGTGATTATGTCCAAAATACTGTATAAAAAGTTATAGCTCTACACCTGAAACTAATAACGCACTGTATGTTAACTAGCTCAAATTTAAATAAAAACTTGGGGGAAGAAAGATGTGTTAATAAACATATTAAGTAGAAGCATATAAAAGTTATAGCAATTAAACACTAAACATCATATTTTGCTTTGTTACATCTATTTTCCCTAATAGAGAAAAAATTTTATCATTACTTTTCTGTATCTTATAGTGTTGATGTAAAAACATGTCACATTGTTTCTACAGAGTAATGACTAATAAGATGATCAAAAATCACTGTTTTCATTGGGATAATTGTAATAAAATATTCTGCCATGATTTTTTTCAGTAGGAGGTAAATCACATCCATTCATTGATTATGCCCCACCTTCTCCCTTTCCTGAACATGTTTTATCGTTTTACAAAGCATATGATCAATTAAGTTTAAATAAAGTACCAGCTATTGTTAAGACTAGCATATTTCAACTACTGAGAACTATTCTGCAGTAAATGCACCTGGTGTCTAATATCCATTGATCCACCAAAAATTTTACAAGGTCCTTTTCAAAAACAGTGTGTACATGTGTGTGTAATACTGGAAAAACATTTGCAATCAGACCAAGAAAACAGCTGTAATCTAATGTTCATTAAGGGTCACTCTTAAAAGATAATTATAAAGATATGACTTAATTATCTTATAACCTCAGATGGTATACACTGACCTACAAATCTAAAGATCAACCTGTTATTCTTTATCAAATGGCAAGGGGAAACACTAGAGAGACTGCTGAACACTTAAAACACTGGAATGTAAAATGTCCATCATGCAGGGCGCCTGGGTGGGTCAGCTGGTTAAGCATCTGACTCTTGATTTCAGCTCAGGTCATGATCTCATGGTTCATGAGTTCAAGACCCATGTCAGGCTCTGCACTGACAGTGCTGAACCTGCTTAGGATTCTCTCTCCCTGTCTCTCTCTCTCTCTCTCTCTCTCTCTCTCTCTCTCTCTCTCTAACACATACATACATACATACATAAATTTTTTTAAAAAGAAAGAACCATTATGTTTAACATCATTCTAGCACTGACACTGCAAATACATAATAAATTCTAGAAGGCACTCTTTATGTTGGATTTGAATTATAATGATCAAATATGTCAATTGTTATCAAAATAGATTTCTTACTAAAAATACATTACAACTATAATGTTTATAACTCCTCTCTTATGAAAAGTCTGCTTCTCAGAATTCTCACAAGTCATGTAAAGGGAGAGAGAAATCAGGTACTAATATCTTCATTTCATATTTTTAGTAAGAGAAAGTGAGAAATGAAAAGTCTTGCCCCCTTGTTGGGATGAGCACTGGGTAGTGTATGTAAATGATAAATCACAGGAATCTACCCCCAAAACCAAGAGCACACTGTATATACTGTGTTAGCTAACTAGACAATAAATTATGTTTAAAAATAAATTCTAAAAAACGTTTTTAAAAAAAGAAAAAGGAAATGTCTTGCCCAATGTCACCAACATTACAAACATTTTTAAGAGTAGGTAGGCCAGATGAGAGAGAAAACAACCATAACAGACAAATTGAACCATGTGGCCCATACCACGTAGGAACTCAAAATTCCTACTCTGAATCAAAGATTTTCCAAACAAGTGAGTGTGAAGAAAGCAGGACTGACACTGACACAAGTAGCTTACTGTTGGAATCACATTTCTACCTGACTAATTCCAAGAAGGTGAAGAAAGACTGAAAATGCTCTCTTGAAACAGTAAGAATGAAAAAGACATCAGCTCCTACAAAACTCCTTTAAAAAGTTACTCATAAGGATCTCAAATTGTCAAAAGGAAAGGATTTTTTGAAGATAAAGTAGATAGAAAAAAAAAATCCTTAGAGCTAGTACAGGCTCTTCTCAGCGTCCCATCATCTAGAACAGTCCCTACTAATTAGAATCGTGCGTGAATACAGGCTTAGCACTCAGTGATGACACCACTTTGGCACTCTTTAAATTTCTTATGGTATTTATAAAGGATGGCATATTTGTTCTAGTGGTTATCATTTTATATAGAAATATATATATATATATATATATATAATACACATTTAATATATTCTGTAGATTCAGTGCAAACCTTTTTAAAATCCCAGTAGACTTTTTTGTTGAAATTGACAAGCTGATTCTAAAATTCATATGGAAAGGCAAAGGAAATGAAACAGCCAAAACACTTTTTTTACAAGATCAAAGTTGGAGGACTCCCCATCCGCTTTTCAGACTTATCATAAGCTAGTACTTAAGACCGTATGTTATGGAAGAAAGCATAGACACATAGATCGATGGAATAAAATATATAGTCAAGAAATAGACTCACATACTTACAGATGGCCAACAGACCCAGGACAAGATGCTCAACATCACTCATCATCAGTGGAATGCAAACCAAAACTACAATGAGCTATCCCCTCACCCCTGTCAGAATGGCTGAAACCAAAAGCAGAAGAAACAACGAGTACCGCTGAGGATGTGGAGAAAAATGAGCCCTCATGCACTGTTGGTGGGAATGCACACTGGTGCAGCCACTGTGAAAAACAGTCTGGAGGTTCCTCAGAAAATTAGAAATAGGATTACCATAGGATCCAGCAATTCCACTATTGGGTATTTGCCCAAAGAATATGAAAACACTCGTCTGAAAACATATATCCACCCTATGCGTATAGCAGCATTATTTATGATAGCCAAATTATGGAAGCAGTCCATATGATGGAAGTGTCCATCAACTGACGTAAGCCAGCCAGAGAAAGACAAATACCATATGATTTCACTCACGTGTGGACTTTAAAAACAAAACAAATGAGCAAAGGAAAAAAGAGGGAGAGAGACAAACCAAGAAACAGACTCTTAACTATAGGGAGCACACTGATGGTTACCGGAGGGGAGGCTGGGAGGTGGGTGAGGTGGGCATTTGTGATGAGCACTGAGTAATGTACAGAACTGTTGAATCACTATTTTGTACATCTGAAACTAATATAACACTGTATGTTAGCTATACTAAAATTAAGGTTTTTTTAATAAGAAAAAATTGGGGCGCCTGGGTGGCTCAGTCAGTTAAGCATCCAACTTCGGCTCAGGTCACCATTTCATGGTCCATGAGTTCGAGTCTCGCGTGGGGCTCTATGCTGACAGCCCAGAGCCCGGAGCCTGCTTCAGATTCTGTGTTTCCTTCTCTCTCTGCCTCTCATCTGCTCACACTCTGTCTCTCGCACTCTCTCAAAAACAGATAAACATTTTTTTTAAGTGGATTCTTATACATTTTGTCAAATGATTTTCGATACAGATGCACTGGTAACTCAATAAAGAAAGAAGTCTTTTCAGTAAATTCTGCTGGGACGACTGGACAGCCACATGCAAAGAAACAAACCTTCATCTATACTTCACCCCACAAACAAAATTTACCCTAAAATGGACCAGAGACTTAAATATAAAGTCTAAAACTATAAAACTTCTAAAAGTAAACATAGGAGAAAATCTCTGTGACCTTAGGAAAGATTTCTCAGCTATGTCACCAAAGCAGAATTCAGAAACGATTAATTGGACTTCATCAAAATTAAAGCCTTCTCCTTTGCAAAAGATGCTCTTAACTGAATGAAAAAGAAAGGCCACAAACTGAGAGCAAGTACTGGCAAAACATATGTAAGACAAAGGATTTGTATCCTAAATATATACAGAACTGTCAAAATCCCCAGTAATATGTAAACGAGCAACACAGTTTTGAAAACAAGCAAAAGATTTGAACAGACACTGCACCAAAGAAGATATATGGGCACAATAAGATTACAAAGAGATGCTTCACAAAATGCAAATTGAAACCCTAGTAAGAAACCAGGACGAACCTATTAGAATGGAGGGAAGAAAATTAAGAAAACCAGGCAGTAAGGACACAAAGCAATGGGAACTGTCCTATACTGCAGTCTCTTATGAAGTTAACACACAAGCCCGCAATCCCACCCCCAGGGAATTACCCACTTTGGCAAAATTCGGGTTCACAAAAGAAAGCCTACATGCCATGTTTATAGTGACTTTACTCATCATCATCAAAAACTGGAAAAAAAAAAAATCCAAATGTTTTTCTATTGGTGAATGATAAAGTCAGGGGCATTCATACAGTGGAGCCCTACTCAGCAAGGGAGAGTAATAAACACCGAACAAACAACAGGGATGAATTTCAAATGCATTACGCTGAGTGAGAGAAGCCAGACACAAGAGGCTACATTCTGTATGATTCTGTCTACGTCACATTCTGGAAAAGGGCAGACTAAAGGGACAGGAAAGAGATCAGTGGTTGCCAGGGAACAGGAGTCAGATGAGGCACTGACGACCACCGTGGGGCAGGTGGGGATTCTGTGGTAGCAGGATTATTCTCTATCCTGATCGTGTGGTACTTATGTGACCATATGCATTTGTCAAAACTCAGAGCACTGAAGACCAAAAAGGGTGAATTTTTCTGTACGTAAATCATACCTCACTGTTTTTAAGTGTCTAGCATTCCTACTCTACCATTAACACCTACAAATAGTATGTTAAAACATTTCTACATAAGGGCGCCTGGGTGGCTCAGCGTCCGACTCTTGACTTCGGCTCAGGTCATGATCTCAGGGTTCATGGGTTCAAGCCCCACGTTGGGCTCTTCGCTCATAGCACGGAGCCTACTTGGAATTCTCTTTCACCCTCTCTGCCCCTCCCTGGCTTTCATGCTCGCTCACTCCCTCTCTCTCTCTCTCAAAATAAATAAGTAAACATTTTTAAGAATTTTCTACATAGTACTAATATACATCATCCTAAATGGCCTACACTTGGACACTTTTTTAGGCCAGAATATTAGTTTTTCTGAACAAAGGTCTGCCTGTTAGAAATATATATAGGAGCACTTGGGTTGCTCTGTTAAGCATCTTGACTCTTGATTTGGCTCAGGTCATGATCTCAGGGCTTGTAGGTTTGAGCCCCGTGTCAGTCTCTGTGCTGGCAGCATGGAGCCTGCTTGGGATTCTCTCTCACTCTCTCTCAAAAAGAAATAAATACACTTTTTTTAGAAGGCTAAATATATATGTACATCAAACCCACTCTGAAACTCTGAAGCTTTCTCCTGTTGTGGGGATTAAAAAAATTGTAACTAGCAAATCACTGTCCTTTATCATTTCCCTCCACACACAAATTGAACAGTAAAATCCTTTCTTGTCTTAATTCAAGCAATAAATAGTTCATTTGCTTCTGGGAAAGAATTCATCACAGTCGATTATTTTCACGTTTGCTAGCAGTCTGCGGGATCTGACCAACAGTCACATGGATAATTTGAAATATTTGTTTGTTCATATCCATTTCAACACAACACATTGTGTTCTGTAGCAAAGTAATTCTTTACACCTGGAAACAAAAAATCAGAATCTTCTGTTTTTAGGGAAACACTCTTTACATAGGACCAAAATTCATGTCTGAAAAGGCATCACATAAAAAACCTGGACAAATAATCACCAAACTACTGAAGATCCCAAACATCGACACGTGAATCAAACCATGAGGCAGAATCAAATGCAAACCCATCACGTTCCTTTCTCATCTCAGAGAATCGCTGAGCACTCAAGCTTTTTCCCTTCCCTTTGCCTAACTACCAAGTGGGTGGAAATGTTTTCCTTTCACTCACTGGAAACAAAAGTGATGCTACATCAGCAGATAGGCTACAAAATAAAACATTAAAAAAAAAAAAAAAACAAGATGACGCCTAGTTAAATGTGAACAAAATGACAAGAGGCTTCATTAGGGCGTGAATTTTGCAATCACAGATCGTATTCAGAAAAATTAAACTGTGGAAGGAAAAGCCTCAGACCCCATCAAGGACAGAAAGAGCACAGGGTCCCAGGTGCAAGAGAGACGGGACAGAAAAGAAGATGAAGGTGAATGTCGGAGGGAGGAAGAGAGTAACCAGCCCAGCTGAACTGGTGGATGGGGGAAAAAGACTATCAGATGGCAAGTACTTCATAAATCGTAAATAAAAGCAGAAGTGTGCAGTAAATGCAAAATCCATTGCTCTATTTTGGGAACCCACCACCCCCAAAATACTTAGATTTTAATTGACACATTAAAAATGAAAAATTGTGAATGGGAAGAAGTGTTCTCCCAATTAGTGCTCCTGCTAAGAGGAAAATTTTTCACTAGAAATTCCAAATTTAGGGGGCGCCTGGGTGGCCCAGTTGGTTGAGGGTCCAACTTCGACTCAGGTCGTGATCTCATGGTTTATGAGTTCAAGCCTTGCATCGGGCTCTGTGCTAACAGCTCAGAGCCTGGAGCCTGCTTCAGATTCCGTGTCTCCCTCTCTCTCTGCCCTTACACCACTCATGGTCTGTTTGTCTCTCTCTCTCAAAAATAAATAAACATTAAAAATATATACATATGTGTGTATGTATACATGTATATATATATATAAATATATATATACATATATATATTTTTAAAAAAGAAATTCCAAATTTAGGCTGATTTACACAGGAAGAAACTAACACTGCTACAATTTCAGTCATAAAAAAACAAAAGGAAGTTTAAGAAAAACAGGATAGCAAAATGTATTCTAACTTGGGCTTTTTTTTTTTAATCTTTATTATTTGTTTTTGAGAGAGAGAGAGAGTATCAGCAGGGGAGGGGCAGAGAAAGAGGGAGACACAGAATCCAAAGCAGGCTCCAGGCTCTGGGCTGTCAGCACAGAGCCCGACGTGGGACTTGAACCCACGAACTGTGAGATCATGACCTAAGCCAAAGTCGGACGCTTAACCGACTGAGCCACCCAGGCGCCCCTAACTCGGGCTTTTTTTATCTACAGAGAGAGAGAGCTTGGTCAGTTAACTGGTCTAAATGAATTCATGTTAGAACCAAATAGGCTCCACTGTATGAACGCCCCTGACTTTATCATTCACCAAAAGAAAAACATTTGGATTTTTTCCACGTTTTGATGATTATGAGTAAAGTCACTATAAACATTGGCATGCAGGCTTTCTTTTGTGAACACAAATTTTTAAAAATGTTTACTTACTTATTTTGAGAGAGAGTGAGTGAGTGCATGAAAGCCGGGGAGGGGCAAAGAGAGTGGGAGAGAGAATCCCAAGTAGGCTCCGTGCTGTCAGCTCAGAGCACAACATGGGGCTTGAACCCATGAACCCTGAGATCATGACCTGAGCCAAAATCAAGAGTCGGGCACTCAACCAACTGAAAACTCCAGAAAACTGAGAAGTCGTGTACATGAGACAGCCAAATCACTTACTGGAGTTGGAGAGATTGTGTAGAACAGAAGTGCCAGAGATCCAGGGTGGTCCACGAATATTAGTGAAGTCTTACAAGGGGAGGAAGATCTGGGCACGACAGACCCACAGGCTGGGCGTTAGTTAACCTCGGGAAAGAGCGGGCCCTACAGAGAGGAAGTCACACGCGGCTAGACCCGGACAACACTCTGCGGAGGGAAGTAAACCAGCCACAGAAGGCCAAATACCGCAGGACTCCAAAACAGTCAAGCTCCTAGAAGCAGAGAATAGAATGGAGGTCACCAAGTGCTGAGGGAGGGGGGAACTGGGGAGCTGCTCCTTGGGGGTCTAAAGTTTCAGTCATGTGGGGTGAATAAATTCGAGAGATCTGCCTCTCATTACAGCGCCTGGAATTAGCAATTCAGTGTTGTTCTCTTCAAAATCTCACCGTCAGAGTTCTTACCAGCAAGACAGCATCAACAACAAAAAAAAAAAGAGCAGGAGGAACCTTCTGGAAATGACGGATATGTTTATTACCTTGGTTGTGGTGATGGTTTCATGGGTTTGTATGTCCAAACTCATCAAATTGTATACATTAAATAAACATGTGCAGCTTTTTGTGAGGTTTGGTTTTTTTGGGGGGGCAGGGGATCTATTATACCTCAATAAATTTTTTTTTTAATTTTTTTTTCAACGTTTATTTATTTTTGGGACAGAGAGAGACAGAGCATGAACGGGGGAGGGGCAGAGAGAGAGGGAGACACAGAATCGGAAACAGGCTCCAGGCTCTGAGCCATCAGCCCAGAGCCTGACGCGGGGCTCGAACTCACGGACCGCGAGATCGTGACCTGGCTGAAGTCGGACGCTTAACCGACTGTGCCACCCAGGCACCCCCTCAATAAATTTTTTTAAGAAAGAAAAAGAAGGGTGCCCGGGTGGCTCAGTCAGTTGGGCATCTGTCTTCAGCTCAGGTCATGATCTCGCGGTTCGTGGGTTGGAGCCCCACATCGGGCTCTGTGCTGATGGCTCAGAGACTGGAGCCTGCTTCGGATTCTATGTCTCCCTCTCTCTCTGAGCCCACACCCCCCCCCACCCCCCACTCATGTTCTGTCTCTCTCTCTCTCTCTCTCTCTCTCTCTCTCTCTAATATAAATAAAACATTAAAGTTTTTTTAAAAAGGAATGAAAAAGAGGGGCACCTGGGTGGCTCAGTCAGTTAAGCCTCCGACTTCAGCTCAGGTCATGATCTCACGTCCGTGAGTTTGAGCCCCGCATCGGGCTCTGTGCTGACCGCTCAGAGCCTGGAGCCTGTTTCGGATTCTGTGTCTCCCTCTCTCTCTGACCCTCCCCCATTCATGCTCTGTCTCTCTCTGTCTCAAAAATAAATAAACGTTAAAAAAATTTTTTAAAAAAAGGAACGAAAAAGAAAATGTATGAAGGCAAATAATAACATAGGAGTCCAAAAAAAAAAAAAAAAAAAAAAAAAAAACCCCGTAGAGACTCCAGGAGACAGTACAGATTGCCAGGAATGAATTCTGGGGATGTTCTTTTTTAACTAGTAGTATACCAATGCCACCAGGTCGAAATAAAGGGAAAAGATAATGTGGCTGGACTTCAGTAAGATGTGTGTCCACTCTCCCCTGACGTCCTTCACTTACACATTTATTCAATAAATATTTATGGACTGCCTAAGACATGCAGGCATCATCCTCCAGGCTGGACACAGTGATGAAACCCATCCTAGACCACACTCATCTACATGTCCTAACAGTCAGAGCGAGGGCATCACTGAGTAGAGCATAAATTAATGAACAGCCACCTTCTGCGAGCGCTGATAGTTTATAGGACGGGGAGGTCCTAGGGCTCTGTCTCATTCAAAATTTTTGGCTGTTCCTTTCAAATAATGTAGATGAGAGCACTAATTTCATGGTTATTAACGTTGTATGCGGCATAAGGTACACGGGGACAAGTAAATAATTGGATGATTGAATTAGTGTCCAAAATCCCTTAAAAACCTGCAGCAGTGGGACAAACCAACGTGACAAAACTTACAAAAAGGAAAACAGTTCATTTTTTCACTTGCTTCAAAAACATAAAATGCACTTGGGTCCAAAAAAAAACCCCCAAAACTCCACTGACATGGTTTATATAAGAAGATTGTGTGTGACAGACAACTTATCAGAAGCAGAAATAAAAACTCCACGCGCATCGAGTATCAAGCATCAGTCTGAAGACTAGTTCAGAGCGAGGAAGGGGGTCATCCGTTCCCCTCTGCGCTGGCCGGGCCACCCCTGGCTCCGCGTCTGGCTCCAGGACCCACACTTCAGGAAGATAATTTAAGGGGCACCTGGGTGGCTCAGTCAGTTGAGCAGCCGACTTCAGCTCAGGTCGTGATCTCATGGTTCATCAGTTCGAGACCCACGTCGGGCTCTGTGCTGATGGCTCAGAGCCTGGAACCTGCTTCGGATTCTGTGTCTCGCTCTCTCTCTGCTCCTCCCCTGCTCGTGTTCTTTCTCTCTGTGTGTCTGTCTCTCTCAAAAATAAATAAAAAAATTAAAAAGGAAGGAAGGAAGGGAAAATTTAAAACCTAGCTTCTGTTAAGAGGAGAGTTACCAGGCTAGGGAGGGTTGGTTTTTCTGAAGAAACACAAGAATGAAAGATTCAGTGGGAATAGGAAAGGGTCCTCCAAATCTTTGGGGTTTTGGATTTCCCACGAAGGAAGCATTAGATTTGTGCAGGGTGGTCCCCAGGAGGTAAAATTAGGGCCAGCGGGTGGGAAATGCTAGGGAGCCAGCTTTCAGCCAGGTGGGTATACAGAAGGCATTGCTAACATGGTGTCCGAAGGTAAAACGAGGTGCTGTAAGAGTTGGGAGCGAATTGACACTCCCCAGAAGCCCCCACGCAGAGGCGCCATAAAAAACCAAAATGTTTCAGGCAGGAGTTGAGGGTTATTCAGAATCAGTAACCTAAAGGTTCCGCTCAGAGCTGTTACGTCACTTGCTAGTCTACCCTGTGTGTCCCTTTTTACACACTACAAAAAGCAGAGAAGAATGTGTCTTGCTTGGCTGTTAACTTGCGATCACAATTTGGTGTTGGGCACAACCAGTTCTAAGTTTTTTAAATTTTTTTTTTTTTTTGAGAGAGAGCACAAGCAGGGGAGGTGCAGAAAGAGAGGGGGACAGAGGATCTGAAGCGGGCTTTGCGCTGACAGCAGCGAGCCCGATGTGGGGCTTGAACTCACAAACTGTGAGATCACAACCTGAGCTGAAGTCGGATGCTTAACTTACTGGGCCACCCACGCGCCCCCCCCCCCCAAAAAAGTATTTTAAAATATAACAAAAGGGGTCTTTTCTCACCTCAGATCCCAAACCCCACCCATCCTCCCCGGAGGCAAAAGCTATTACCAGGTTCTCGTGTACTCATGGATTCTTTCTGGCAAGGTATGTGTGGGAGAGTCGGGGAAGGGGGGCACACGCGGGTAAGCATGCGAATGCCCCTTTTTTACAAAAGTGGAAGCAAATACCACGCTGTCCTGCCCCTGGTTTTTTACACCTGTCAACACTCTACTCTGCTACAGCACCTATCATTGTAACACCAATTAACTCCCATACCACCGCTGCAGAGGGGATGATGTCAGAATAACCTGGAAGTTTCGTTGGTTTCTATGTAGTTATTTCTGCAAAGGGAGCCTAGCTTTGCATTATGAGTAGAACTGGAAGCTTCAGCAGGAAGGGAAGCGCCTCTCAACGTGGAGCCCCATCAGTTGGATTTCTAGAAAACGTTAGCAAGAGGGCCTGCCCCTCCCCAGAGAGGGGCTCCCCGGCCTTTCGCGGTCCTGGGCGTGCATTGGGGCGCAAGCCCTCCAGTGCTCATGCGCACCGTGTCGTTCCCCCAAATCAGCACTCCCGGGCTGATTTCTAAAATTACTATCCCCCACTGGGTGTTGTATGGAAACCAATTTGACAATAAATTTCATATTTAAAAAAATCAAAATAAAAATAAAAAGGTTAAATAAATAAGTAAAATTATCACCCCTCGGGCAGTCTCCAGTGCCACTGAGCTGCCTGCCTGCACTGCCCAGTTCTCTCCCCAGATACTGATTGTCTCCTGAATGCCCTGATTTCAAGGTGGCAACCATTCTGAGTGGTCTGCCATTAACCCAGCTTTTTCCGCCAGACCGGCTACGCTCGGCGCGTGTTGTTGCAGAATGCGTGTCACAGCACAGGAGCCTCTACTGGAAATGCCACGTGCCCTGGTACCTGTCACTCTGCCACAGGCTTTTTCCACGGCTGCCCAGCCAGTCTCGACTGATGCACGCTTAGGCTGCGTCCAATTACTTGCTTGTGAAAGTGAGGCTGTAATTAACTTGGTGGGATTTCTTACGCACTGAACCGTGTCCCCCTCAAAACTCATCTACGGAAATGCTAATCCCTGGTATCTCGGAACGTGACCGTAGCGGGACTTCCAGTCTCCAGAGCTATGAGAAATGCGTGTCTGTGGTCTCAATGACGAGGCTGTGCCCCGTTGTTATGGCCATCCCAGCGGCCCATGGAGACGTGTGCTTCTGCAAGTCGTTTACTGTCTAACACAGACAGGTGATACGTCTGCACTCACCCATTTTTGGGAGGTGGACTTAAAAGGCAGGTGGTAAGTCAGCTCTGCATAGAACTCATTACTCCCTCTGCCTATTTCTGAGTGCGGAGACAATTCTGAAAAACTGGCTGCCTTATTCTTCTCACGGGCTTATGCTTCTGACTCAAAGACCACCCTCGTGCCTACCAAAAACACAATGTATTCTGATTCAAAGACACGTGGGGCCCAAGCCTCAGAGTTACTCAAACGTTGCTGATATCTAAGCTTCTGGGTAGACGGGATTAATTCTGGAGCAGTAGGGTCATCCCCACGCCCTGGCCGGGCAGGGACAAAGGTGAAATCACACAGGTGTTAGTGCCAGACAGGCCTGGGTGTGAATACCAGCTCCACTACCTGGTAATGGGTGCATGGGCCTTAGCAAACGAATTACTCTCTAAATGCCTCAGATTACCCCTGGGAAATATCATTATCTACACTGTAGTTAGTATGAGAATTAAAAATAATGTATCTAGGGGGCGCTTGGGTGGCTCAGTCAGTTCAGTTAAGTGTCCGACTCTTGATCTCAGTTCAGGTCATGATCTCACAGTTCGTGAGTTCAAGTCCCGTGTCTCTCAGCGCAAAGTCTGCTTGGGACTCTGTCTCTCCCTTTCTCTGCCCCTTCCTGCTCTCTCTCAAAATAAATAAACTTAAAAAAATAAAAATAATGTATCTAAAAGACGTATGACTTGGTAGACAGTCAACACTTGAGAGCTATCCTTGTTATCATTGTTTCTGGACTATGAATTTCTATTCATAATTAACATTTCCAGGTCAAGAGAAACTTTCAGTGACTGTAGTCTGCCTTTCTGAGCTGCCATGATTATGTCAGTTTGGTAGTTTGGACTGGGGTAAGAGCAGGTGGAAACAAGGAACCATTGCAAATCCCATCTTTCGGCCTCCCCGAACATTCAAATTCCTATTGAATCACTCCTTAACAAAATGCAAATGCCCTTGAAAATGGCAACATGTAACTCTTAAATCAGAGATTAGCAGACATGTGGAAAAGAGGCCATGGGATGAAGTGATAAAGCACAGGTGCCCGGGACAGGTAAATGTCAGGGAGCGAGAAAAGACGGTCTCTGGAATAGCAGAGGCTTTGGCCCCCTGCAGAATGTGCTGACCGCTCACCATGTGCACCAGCATGAACCTAATGCCTTGTGACACCCTGTCTCTGTAGCTGTCACGTTCCCCACGAACAACACTGCCTGGCAAACCCCGGAAGACCGCGCCACTCAAACGTCCCCAGCAAGTCCGGGACGTACGTGGAGTTTTGTGAATTCTTCCGGCATATGGATCAATTCTCATAAAGAATAATTTCGCTGCCCGATGTTTCACCCCACAGTATTCCAGAGGAGAAAATGTACTCGATTCCTCCTTCCCATCCCTGACTCAAACCTTGTGATCAATGAGCTATTGTTCGATCAGCCCTTCTCAGGTAACATTCACACCGTAACATTAAATTAGAAAAAGTAAGACCTGATTCCCCTTACCTATAAAAGTTATATGATTTCTTTGTTCACGTTCAATTTGCATCGGCCCATTGGGTCACAAGTGTGCCAATTCCAATATAACCACAACGTGTCACGATTACGGGAACACTTCACTCTGCCTGAGAGGATGCCGGATGACTCAAGTTTTCTATTTGAGTGCAGAAACTTGATTGTGTTATTCAGAGGGGAGATTTCTTACATTTCTATAAATACCCACTTTTCTATCTGAAATAGATGGCCTGCGCCACCTTTGGGGGTACCAAGCTCCTTGTGTTTAACATCTGTCGTGACAAGTATTATTTTCGTTCATCATAAAATAGCCGATTACATAAATGGAGTTCTTCACTGGGGCGCCTGGGTGGCTCAGTCGGTTGAGCGTCCGACTTCGGCTCAGGTCGTGATCTCGCAGTTCGTGAGTTCGAGCCCCACGTCAGGCTCGGTGCTGACAGCTTGGGGCCTGGAGCCTGCTTCTGCTTCTGTTTCCCTCTCTCTCTGCCCCTAACCCACTCACATTCTGCCTCTGTCTCTCTCAAAAATAAATAAAAACATTTTAAAAAATTAAAAGAAAAATGGAGTTCTTCAGGAAACACAACACTCAACTGAACCCTTTGAGGGGGGCTAAGATGTGAGGGGCAGCGGGGGTTCCACCCTGCCCGGTTCTTGGGCCCTCTGGTGGTGGGCGGGCAGGCCTGCGGCCGGCTCCCTGGACTGGGCCCTTGACCCAGAGAAACCCGTTACCCTCTCGTCTGTCACAGCCCTCCAAACTCCCCTGGCCTCAGCATCATGCCCTCAGCCTCCCCCTGGACATCCCCAGTCTTTCTGTTCCCCAATTTAAATTCTCAACATGGAATCAGAATAGCTCATCTCATTTCTGTGGCCTGACGTTGGCTCCAATCAGTTGGAGAGGGGTCAGAGAACCTTGTGAGGCTGCTCCCTTGACAAGGGGATGGGTAAGATGGCGTCACTCAGAAGGCAGTGAGGCATCATTAGTGACAGACTTGTCCCAGGGGCTTCAAGAACAGTCTCCTGGCTCTCATCAGAACTTGGAAACACATGGGGTGCCTGGGTGGCTCGGTCGGTCGAGCCTCTGACTCTTGACTTCAACTCAGGTCAGGATCTCACGGCTCAAGCCCTGCATCGGGCTACACGCTGAGCAAGGAGGCTGCCTGGATTCTCTCTCTCCCTCTCTCCTGCTCCGTGCTCTTCCCCCATTCATGTGCACACGCTCGCACTCTCTCAAAATAAATAAATTTGGGGGGTGCCTGGGTGGCTCAGTCAGTTGAGTGGCTGACTTTGGCTCAGGTCATGACCTTACAGCTTGCGATCTCGAGCCCTCCGTTGGGCTCTGTGCTGACAGCTCGGAGCCTGGAGCCTGCTTCGGATTCTATGTCCCTCTCTCACTCTGCCCCTCCCCGAGTCATGCTTGCTCGCTCTCTCTCTCTGTCTCAAGGTTAAATAAAACACCAAAAAATATTTTTTTATTTAAATAAATAGATAAATGTTTTACAAAAGTGGGGAGGCACCCGGGTAGCGCAGTTGGTTATGTGTCCAACTTCAGCTCAGGTCATGAGCTCCCTGTCCGTGGGGTCCAGCCCCGCATCAGGCTCCGTGCTGACAGTTCAGAGCCTGGAGCCTGCTTCAGATCCTGTGTCTCCCTCTCTCTCTCTGCTCCTCCCCTACTCACGCTCTGTCTCCCTCCATCTCTCAAAAATGAATAAATGTTAAGAACTTAAAAAAAAAAAAAAAGAACAAGAACGTGGGAGACCCAAGTGTGCTCTCTGGGGCTAAGCTCTCTGGGGTCAAACAGATTCCAACCTTCTCTGAGCGTCAGCTCTCTGCAGGGGTTCTGATAAAACCTATTGTCATTCATTAGCTTCTCCGAGATTTCAAAATTTCGACTACTTCCATTTCGTATACCAGAGTAAAAAGCCGCCCGTGGCGTGGAGCTGGGGGAGGCTAAGTTGAATCGGGAAGCATGTACAACGTCGCTGCTCAAAGGCTACTCTGATGCCTCACAGACCCACTGTGTTCGGCCGGGAAGGTTCTGGCAAGACTGCGAAGACTGGAAAACTCGCGGTCATTTTAGGCCATTTCAAGACTCCACACCTGCTTGTAGATGAATCCCTTCTACAATATCTCCACCAAGTGGCTGTCCAGCCCTCTGCTCCACTATCTCCAGTGACAAGAAACTCACTGTGTCCAGAGGCAACGCATCCTAACCTGAAACGACTTTACCCAAACTGTGCCGGGGACTGAGCCGCAGCCTCCCGTCCCTTCGGCGCCAGCCCAGTGTGACCCGAGTTGGTATCTCAGAGCCAGTTAGAACGTAAGACTCTGTGCTCCCGTGTCCAGGTGTGACTGAGCAAGCTGACCGCAACTCCCTTTGGTCGAGAGAAAAGAAGCGAGCTCGTGCCTCCGCCCTACAGATGCGAACGGGGTTATTTCCAGCACGTGGAAACTGCCGACACACGGTCACGTCCACGATCACTTTTCCTTTCTTCTGCCGCTTGGCAAGCCTTCGAACACCAGAACGGTCCGTTCCGTGCCCTCTACACCTCCTCTCATCCCGGGCAAACATCCACAGCCTGTTTAACTGCGCCTCGTAGGAGAGGTTTCCAAGACCCTCTGCCACCTAGACTTCATTTCTGCTTGTCAACGCAGCTTCTGTTCCTCTCCCGCTAGTTTTGTTCCATCTTCCACGTTAGTTTAGGGACAAACCGTGCCAGAAGCATCCTCCGAGAGAGCCAGGAGGGAGAGGCACAGAAGAGACCCCTTCGCAGGGAAACCTGCCCTCGAGATGGTGCCAACCATACCCCCCGACGGCCATCCAGAGAGGGCCCCTGTGGAACTTCAGGACTTGGCCAACCGACCCTGACCATCACGTCGGGGGGAAGGTTTCCCGCTCCTCCCAGCTGGCACCGGAGGGAGCCCTCTTCAATCCTGGCTCCCTTCCTTTCCAGGTCAAGGAAGTGATGGCTGGAGTGGTGACAAGACTGGACAGTGCGGGGTGGGGCTCTTCTCGGGGGCCAGCCTGTCTCTCACCAGCTCCGGCTGCCGCACCATCACCCAGACCAGGGCGCTTAAACAATAAGCATTTCTTCGTCTCAGTTGTGGAGGCTAAGACGTCTAAGATCAAGGACCCACAGATTCGGCGTCTGGCGAGAAGCCGCCTCCTGGTTCACGGCCGGCTGTCTTCCCAAGCTCGCTGAGGCCGCCAAACCCAGGCGCCAGCCCCACTCGTGAGGGCTCCACTCTCAGGACCGAAGTATCTCCAGAGACCCCCTCCCTCAACCATCGCACTGGGGTCAGGATCTCAACCCAAGGACACACACGTGCCGTCCACACCACAGCTCCTTCACTGGGCAACCCCACCTGCCAAGTGGGCAGTCTGAGGTGTTTCCTTCCCCTCCCTTCACTAAGTCCTTTCTAATCCTGAGGAATCATCTTTCCCCCTACGGAGCCCCCGCATGCAGGGGTGTGGCTGAGGCCCTGCTGTTACTACTCAGCCCTGCCTGCGTCCCCAAGAACAGGATGCCCGCCTGGGAAGACTCCTGTCGACTGTGAATGCTGGGTCTAAGTTCAGAGCCCTTCTGACCTGGTACAGCTCCCCAGGCGCCCCTCTGGCTGTGCCCGCACTCCACACCCTGGGGCATCCTCCTCACCCCCGTTCAGCCTCACACCCTCCCGTCCCCACCAGATGGCCACACAGCCCAAATACTGCCACCCCCGCAGGACAGCAGCAATGTGGGTTTGTCACTTCCCTTAAGATGTCCTGAAGTCGGGGCGGGGGGGGGGGGGGGGGGCGCGGTGGGTGCCTGGGCGGCTCAGTCAGTTAAGCGTCCGACTTTGGCTCAGGTCACAATCTCACAGTTCGTGAGTTCAAGACCCGCGTCGGGCTCTGTGCTGACAGCTCAGAGCCTGGAGCCTGCTTCCGATTCTGTGTCTCCCTCTCTCTCTCTCTCTCTGCCCCTCCCCTGCTTGTGCTCTCTTTCCCCCTCTCTCAAGAATAAATAAACGTTAAAAAAAAATTAAACAAAAAAAAGACATCCTGCAGTCGGAGGCTCCAGGTCAGCTCGGCAAGTCAGCAAACACCAGGAGTCTGTCCATCTCTCTGCTCGGCCGGCCTCAGCACCCCCGCTTTCAACTTCACTTTCCCCTGGTGGCTGTAACACAGCCGTCAGAATTGCAGGTGCCAGGGCTCCATACAGCCTGTCCGAGGCCCGGAAGGCCACGCTCGCCTCAAGCGCCTTCCGTTAGCAACAAAACCTTTCCCTAAGCTCCCAGCAGATGACCCTTCACGCCTCGCTGGCCGGAGCTGAATCACCTGCCCGTGGCCCACCGCCCACCGCCCACCCTGATGCCCAAAGCACTGGGGGGGGGGGGGGGGGGTCTGTTCCCAAGAAAGAGGAGAGACGGCTGGGGGGTCCCAGCGAGCAGTGTCTGCGTCCCTTCGGCCGGCCTGCCAGCATCCTCTGCTCCCCGACAGGTGGCCCGGGTGAGAGACGCGCAGACTTCGGTTCCCCGGGCCAGGTAAGAAACGCTCCCCCGCGGCCCGGGGGACTCCAGATGATCTAGGAAATACAGGGTACAGCGCAAGCTCAGAGGACTCCTGCATTTGAGAACAGCTATTTCTTTTACGCCTTTGGCCATCAGGGAAAGTACTCTGGCAGAGGCATAGCATCCTGCCGCGTGGTTTAAATGTCAGGAACCTTCGTTTTTTCTGTCTGGCTGTAACCTGTCATGGTGTACAGCATCTCTCAGCAACGGTGGGCCCGGTGCATCTAGAAGGGTCTCGGTCTTTCAAACTCGGTTTCCCATACTCTTGGCGGAGCTAAGCTCATTTCAGGGGGTCTGAACGCCGGAACTGGCTGAGGGTCTGACGGAGCCCATCTGGCAGGGCTGGGAAAGGCAAGGGTTGTAGCCCTGGGGCCATGCTTTGGGAGAAAGATGCACTCAGACGGGAATGGGCTCAAGCCCCTGACCGTGTGTCAATGGAACCTCCAGGTCTGGTCACAATGGCTCGTTAGGCTACGTCACCCCTAAGCTCTATTCCTATTCCTGTTTGGTTGTTGTCGTTTTAACTTTAAATTTTCTCAAGCTAGCACTCATCCCTGATTTCAATCGGTCAGGCGTCTGTGAATCCTACTTTCGACATCAAACGTAACAGGTCTCACTCCCTGCCTTGTGTTGTGCGCAAATTTCAGACCCTGAATCCTGGAACCAATAAAAACTCAAACCAGCCAGTCAGAGAAGCCACAATAACCCCTGTAAGAAAATCATTATAGCTCACTTCCAGGTTATTCAAATGCACAATTTAAAAAAATCCATTAGGGGCGCCTGGGTGGCTCAGTCTGTTAAGCGTCAGACTTCAGCTCAGGTCATGATCTTGTGGTTCGGGAATTCAAGTCCCGCGTCGGGCTCTGTGCTGACAGCTTGGAGCCCGCTGCCGATTCTCTGTCTCCCTCTCTCTGCCCCTCCCCTGCTTGTGTGCTCGCTCACTCTCTCTCAAAAAAAGAATAAATATTTTTTTAAAAATCAATCCATCCATTAGAGAGCTTACAAACTCCATGAATGCCAACACTTCCGTGAAATGGTCCATTTTATTCTGAGGTTACAACACCAGGGGCCATTTAATCTTTGGGAAGCTAAACCAGAAACCTCAAAAAGGCAAGTTATATATGCCTTTGCAGACAGCCTGATGCCTCCACAAGTCTGCCAGGAGCATGTCTAGAAGATTACTGAACACACCCAAGGTTCCATAAAACCCTACCTCTGCCCGTCACACCTGCCTGGCCAGGAGCCACGATGGGTCCCTCTCCAGGCGTGCCTCGCCCACTTACAGAGCTGGCTGGGGTGACAGGCAGGGACAGACACCAAACTACACACCGTCGTAGGGAATTCGCTCTTCGGAAAGAAATCGGGGGGCTACTGGGAAGGGATGGACAGTGGCAGCCAAAAATCTGACAAGTGCCCATGACTGTCACACTGTTTACTTCTTTCAGAGAGCTTCACCCACACACTTACATTCACGCCCGTATTTGTCTCTCTCTTCCGGAATACACGTTTCCATAAGATTAGGGGTCCCTCATGTCTACTCACCATTGAATCGGACAGGCCTATTACACAGCAGACAAGAAGTATTCGCCGAATGAATGAACGGGTCCCCAGTTGCTTTTCATTTAAATGAAAATTCTCAAACTGATCGTATTCTCGTGAGTTTAGTTAAAAATACAAACCATCTCATTTTATCAAACCTCCATGAAGACACAGTTTGGTATTTAGGTTACAGGTGTACGATCGGGAGCTCAATCCTTTTCTGTGATACACAGGGATTATCAGAGCCACCATTTAATAGATTAACGTTTCAGATACATGAAGCCTATCTATTCACATTCAAAGGTTTTCCGTAACTTGTCTTTATCTAAATCAGTCAGGTCTCTTCTCCTAAACGAGAATATTAAATGAATGGCTACTTTCATAAAATAAAGATGCGACTAGCAGAAATAATCTGTGACTTCTTTAGTATCTAAAATGATAAGACCAAAGACTTCGCGTCATGAGTTTTACAAAAAAAGAGTCCCCTGTTCGGTGTATCATTATCCCAACAGAGGCTGGGGACACTCGGGAAAGCGAGGCTCCAGGAGGTCAAGCCACTGGTGCAAGGCTGGTCGCCGAGCAGGGATGTGATCCCAGGTCTGGCTGCGCCCAAGCTCATGACGGCTTATGTTATTACCTATAACTCCAGAACGTCCTGCATGTCCTCTGAGCAACTCGCATCACATCTGACATTCCATCCGTGGTGGCTACAGCTACGTCGTGATGTGCAATGCTGCCGATCATAGACACAAAACACCATCAGCCGGAAGGTACGTCACAACTTCAGAAACGGTCAAATGTGTGTGTCTATCCACACGTTTACACGCACACGTATAGACACCTCAGATCCAAGAAAATACAGTAAAGCGCTGGCCTCACAACAAATTATTCCTAATCAATGTTATAAATAGGAGCGCCTGAGTCCTTTAGAAAACGTTGCCATGAAGTACAGAAAAAAAGAAAGACAAATCTTAAGTATGAATAAAGTTAGATGAAACTGCAAACATTTCCTACTGCACAGCCTCTTTAAAAAGTGTTTCTGTTCATCTCTGGCATTAAATCATACTTTTTGTAGCGTGAAGAGCTGTTCACATCTCTCCCGCCCATCAACGTTGACCATCCCTTGGTCATATTTTCATACATCAGAGTGCGTGGGAAAGAAGACCACTTTTTTGAATATGCCACGGAAAGGGACTTTAAATCTACCTGCTGTTCTTAACTTCTGTTTGTTTTCCAAAAGTTAAGGAAAGTAATAGATTTTCATTCCATAGTGAAGAAAAACAGACTCTTTGCTGACGACACAGCTGTAGATCTCTATGAAACCGAAGACCACCATCACTTGGGAAACCACATAAAGTCTACACTCGAATGACCGGCTGGAAATGTCTTCAGGGCCTCCTGCCTCGCAGCGTGCTCAGGTCGTAGGCCCACACGGTGTCTACCCCCTCCCCGGTGACGTGGTCTGGGGTCCAGCGAGGGAAAGGGAACCGGCAAGCAATGACTCTGGCGTCATCCTTCAGTTCAAGCTCGAGTTTCTCCTCCAACTGTGGCATCTGTGCAGAACGACAGTCATTATTTCAGTAAGCAGGGAGTCGGAGGAAGAGACTCCCAAATGCTCGTTTGGATTTGAGGGCCTGAAAATACCTGTGCAGGAATTAGTAGCTGTAGAAAAGATCACTCCGGAGCATAAACACATTATCAAACGATCCATTAAATCACGAAAGTCACGTTAGCAACGGTTACAAGAACATCTTCTATCAATCATAAAATAAGCCATTTTTAGCAGAGATGACAGATTTCCCATTTTCTAACTAAAACCATGATGTGGCAGTCATTAAAATGAGAAGCAGCTTTATTTTCCCACCTAGCATCTCAATCCACCCTGTCTCAACTATTTCACACATTTTCCCACACATTTTAACATCTCTGAAATCAGGATACACCTTACAATGGACATAATCTTAGATTTACAATTGGCAGTATTTTTTTCTTTCTCAATAGCAACGGGGCATCTTAAAATTGACAGCATCTAGATTCAGTAAGATATGGTATTATTAAATTAGACCATGAAAAAATAGACTCTACCAACTTGAAATATAATGAAATATTTCATAATTCTTCAAAAATGTATCGATAATACACTGATAATTTGTTGACAATCAACATATCTTCTAAAAAGTAAAATCCTTTTATCATTTTTGTGTTCTTTTATTACCAATCTACCTGCTGAAAACACTGTCATCGTAATCACAACGGCAAATTAACAATCACTTAAAAATTTATCTTCAGATCCTACCAGTTTTACCTCCTAGAAGTATTTTTTCCACTTTCTTCATTCGTTATTCTGAAGTCATTTCAAATTTAGAGAACAGTTGCAAGAAGAAAACAAAGGACTCCTGTACTTCTTTACCCGGCTTCACCAATTCTTAATACTCTGTCATATTTGTTCTCTCCAACCTGCCCTCTTCCTCTATATTTTTCCTAAACCATTTGGGAACAGGTTGCACACACATGCCCTTTTGTTCCTTGATGCCTCAGTGCTTCCTAAGACATAAGCCCAGCTCAGTTATCAAATTCAGGATATTGAAGATTGTATTCCAATAATAATAATTCCAATCGCATTCCAATTTTGCCTAAAGTCCCAATAACGTCCTTTATGATGTTTTTCCTTAGATGTCATATTGCATTCAGCTAGAAGGTTTCCTTAGTCTACTTCAATCTGGAGCAGTTCCGTGACCTTCCTTTGTCCCATGACAGCTTTAGGAATACAGGCCAGTTATTTCCCCGGTGGCCCGCACCCTGGATCATCTGATGCATGCTCGTGACAACTCAGCACGTGCATCTTTGGCGATGCCCCACAAGAGGGGCGGTGAGCTTCTCAGGGCCCCAGAGTCAGGCACCCGTGAGGACTTTCTGCTTTGAGACTGATAGTCACCACCTGGCATCTCCATAGTGGGGTTACTAATTTTCCTTCATAATGAGTAATTTGTCAGACTTAACTTGAGATGATGTAAGTATCCTGCCGCTCATCGAACTGTCCCTCACGAGATGCAGCATTCTGGATGACCCGCCTGAGTCCGTTTTCCCTATACGGTTGCAGAGTGGCCATTTGCTAATTCCATCATTCCTTCCAGGCTGACAGTCAGCATTCTACCATAAGGAAGAACTCTCCCTTCTTTTCTACCGATCTACCTATTGCCATAAGTAACAGCTCCCAGATTCCTATCTCGTTCAATGGGTTGTAATCCACTATCACCCTTGTTTCTTCTGATGCTCAGACTGCCCCCGTCTGGCCACCAGGAGCCTCCTCAAGTTGGCTTCTCTCTCCTTTGGATGTGCCCACAACAAATATTCTGAACACTTCCTTAGACTTGGGATCAACAAAACACCCCAGGCTTTTGTTATTGGTCCCCAACTCAGCCCTCAGATCAACTACCTCTCAAACATTCCTGGTTCCTCTAAATGGGAAATGCTATCTCAAAACCAAGACCTGAGCAAAACGAATCCCTTTAAAACTACAAACAAATCGACAGTGCTTCTATAAAAACTTTACTCCTGATCTATATCTTTAAAAAGCGGCTTGGGGAAAGTCCTCTACATGGCCTAAGGCTACAGAGAGCCAAAATTCTAATTCTTCATTACAATTAATACCAATATAACCAAAAGTAAATTCCATTAAGGATGGGATATTTCTACTCTTTTAACAGCCAGTGAAAGATTTCTTTAAAAAAAAAAAAAAAAAAAAGAAAGAAAGAAAGAAAAGAAAGTTTTGTTCCTTGAGGGAAACATTAAATAGGCGAAGAATGAGACAATATGTATGTTTCCAAAGTATCAGAGATTTCTTATGGTAATTTTATTCATAAAAAGAATAATTGTAAACTTATTCATGTTACCATGATTCTTTTCTCTTTTACGGTTTCCTTTATTTCCCAATGACTGTCATATGCTAAGTCAAGATAAACCCACAAATGAAAGGAGCTATTTCAATCACAAGAAATTAACTGGCTAAATTACACATAAATATGCAATGAGCCCGGGTCTTGATATCACGCACAAAGAGAGGCAGTGATGTGTCATGTCTGTCTAATGGAATTCAAAATTATTCATACAATTATAGGTCTCAAAGTGACACGAACTCGTCATATTCTAATTACATCTTCAAAACTTTAAGCCTAAGGTGAAACCAGCTCTAAGACATAGGACAACTTAGCCATACCCATGAGCAGCTCTTGAGCCCCTTGACGTCTCCCTCCTCCCCAAAACACTGGCTTCACCGGGCTCCTAGGGTAACCGCCACCCCCCCGGGGCTTTCCTCCTACCCAACGCCTCCTCTAGGGTCCTTGGCTGGGTGCCCTCATTTGTCAGAGGCCAGAACTCCAGACCCGACCCGCTCTGCCTCCTCCCGGGTGACCTCGGCCACTCCCGGGCTTCAGCTCCCTCGGGGACTGATGCACAGTCTCCAGCCCCCTCCCCTTCCTGAGTCTCAGACCCCCTCCGCCCACCACTGCCGACCTCACACCTCCACACACATTTCGGGCTTCACCTGCCCGAGGAACCCCCGGCCCTCCTCCTCGGTCCACACAGCCTGCACCTTTCCCAGCTCAGTCACAACTGCAAACTTCCAGTTAGTCCGGCCAAAGCCCTCAAGGTGCCCTTGGTCCCTCTTTCTCGCACGCCTCACACCGGATGTGCCGGCTCATCCTGCTGGCATCTCCACGATGCCTCTGGAACCTGACCGCTTCTGCCCGGACAAGAGCCTAGCACACCTACCGTCTGGATGCCTGCAAGAGCTCAGAACCCGTCTCCTGGCTTCCACCCGCACTCGGCGTCCACACAGCAGCCTGAGATCCTCTGCAACCCAGGCAGGTCCTCTGCTCCTCTGCCCAAACCCACCACGGCGTCTGCATTCCGACAGCACGGCCCCCATTTCCCCTCTGACGTCACCTCTCCCTGCTCCTGCCACCCCCCCCCCCACCTGCTGCTGCTGGAACCCCACAGGCACACACCCCTGGGCGCCTCCACAATGGCTCTGCCTGGCACGTTCCCCCTTACCTCCGCACGTCCTCTTCAGGGGCACTGTCTCCTCCCCTCCCTCTCCTGCTTTAGTCTGCCCCACGGCACTTACCTCCTGCTACCGAACGACACATCTCACATAGGTACCCCCAGGTAAGAGCTGCTCTCCTCACTAGTGTACAGGCACCTCGGGGCAAGGATGTTTCTCTTTCTCACGCACTAAAGTACCCAAGTGATTAGAACAGAACCTGGCACTTAGGGGCACCGAATAAATAATTGTTGAATGGATGGACGAAGGATAAAGGATTCCGTTGTGAATCATTTATCTTTATCAGAACACGATAACGTTTTCGTTCATCAATTCACAACAGGATCTGTAACTAAAATTAAATTAGTCAGTCTTTGAAAGTTATGAAATTTAACAGCCCACTAGGAAGTGTCATTAACGGATATGTTTCTACCATACTCGTTCATTCATTTAATGAGTATTTGAGTCATTACTTTGCACTGGTGCCGCTGCACTGGGGGTCTGGGAGCAAAGACAGGCCGGCCCTCACTCTTGAGCTCACCGTGCGGTCCACACGGCAAACCTGCCGAAGCCATCGTGTGAGTAAATACAATCTCACTACGGAGAGGGAACAGGCACTGTGCAGATGGAAAACAGGGGCACTGGGGTCTGTCTCGTTGGGCAATCAGGGATGACTTCCTGGAGGAAAGGACACCCGACCTGTGAGTGGTCAGCAGCTCGCCAACTAGGCCGAGAGCTGGGGGGACTTAGGTCAGAGGGAAGAACACGGCTCACACAGTGGAGTCCAGGGGCCGGGAGAAGGGCAGGGGGCTGGCAAGCACAGAGCTGAAGGAAGCAGGGGCCGCTCCACGCCAGGCCTCAGGCCACGTGGAGCATTCAGGCCTTATCTTCACTGCTTTAAAGCAGCAAGACGTCCTGGGCGCGTTTTAAACAAGGGCAGGACTGATCTTCTCACATTTTGAAAAGAACATAAGCTCAAGTTACACGTGGGTATTTACCATGCTAGCACTGGATTTACCAGATCTGGACGAGATTCCTCACTCCTGGGGGGGGTTACAGACACACCTGTTGAAATGAGTTTTGAGCCACAAAAGCTCAACAGTCAGTGCGGTATGAGAAGCGGGGTGGACGAGTTCTAGAACACCAGGTTTCCACCTCTCACGTTCCCTACGTACTCCCCTAGCTCTCTCCGGGCCTGTGTGGGCCTCAGCCGCCACAGGAACATTCATGCTCCGCTGGCTTTGCTGAGCCACGATGCCATGACTGGACTGCCGACCAGCGCTCAGACGAGGGAAGTGCGTTTCACTAAAGACGATCCGATCGGGGCTCCCACGACCCCGGAGAGCAGAGCTGGCCGCCTGAATCCCCAGCCAGCACCGTCCCTCCCCTTCCCTGCTCCACGTAGGTGAAGCTCCATGAGGGTTACGAGCGGGGCCTTGCACACATGAACGATCCCCTGTGGGTCCCGTGAACAATACACCTGCATGGAAAACTGCACGCTGGCTGAACCCCTCTCGCTCATTCCAGGGAACATGGATGCTTTGTGTACTTCAGCTGCCCCACTTTTTCTTGGGAACGCTGAAATGTCACAAGTTCCTTACTTGAGGTTTCTCTGCGTACAGAAAAATGGACAACAATTGCAAAAACATTCATCAAAAAAAAAAAAAAAAACAAATAGAGGACTCTTATTTCTGCTAGGTGAACAGCTCCAAAAACCGACCATACTCAAACATGGTAAGACGCACAAGGAGTTGGAGCCCACAGGTTACGGGGTGACGTGCCCACCAAAGGCCACTGCTGCCCCCCACTGGGGCCTCACGAGCCCACAACTCAGGCCAGGATCGGCCGGCCTCTCAGAATGGCATGGAAATCTCAATAAATATTAATTTTCTATTTTCATAAAGCATGGAGTTCAAATGAAATCTATTTGCTCCAAGATGCTAATTAATCCAAAGGAATGCCCAAACTTCATAAGTAGTAAATAACCATCAAGTTCCATAGCAATGCTATGGTCCCAGTTTCTTAAATGACTTAAACTCATGCCCCTTTTAATTTCCTTTTTTAAGTTTATTTATTTTGGGAGACAGAGAGAGAGAGAGAGGGAGGGAGAGAGAGAAAGAGCATGAGAGGGGCAGAGAGGAAGACAGAGAGAGGAAGACAGAGACAGACAGAGAGAGAGAGAGAAAGAGACAGAGACAGAGACAGAGAGAGAGAGAATCCCAAGCAGGCTCCACACTGGCAGCACAGAGCCCAATACAGGGCTCAAACCCATGACCCCGGGATCCTGACCTGAGCCGAAACCAAGAGTTGGACGTTCAACCAACTGAGCCACCCAGGCGCCCCCCTCTTTTGATTTCTATAACGAAAGTGTAAACACCCCAGTTTCATCTTAAATTTAGGCTTACTGAGATTTCCAAACATATAGAGTCCTGTTCCTTTCAAAAATATGTAACAAAAGCACTTCTAAATCAACTTAAAAATAAATATGGCGTTGTACCCAACATCCTGATAGTAAGAATAAATTTCTCAAGCACTAAACCACCTTCGACCAAAATTAAAGTGTGAATAAGAAAACAAAACAACCAAAAAGTAAATATCCTTTTTTTTTTTAAATTAAAAACCATACATATCAGTTGCGTAGTGGCATTTTAGCAACCATCCAATTTTGCCAAGATTATTATGGCTACAATTATAGACCTTGAAAGATGAAAAGGGATTTCTTTCTATGGTCTGTAAACCAACAATTACAATAAAAGCATCCCATCCTGGTCATCTTTCCAAAGGCTAAATTTAGAACCATTTTCAGCACAGATGCCACGGTATTTTCACTTCTGAAAGTACGTAATCAAAGTTCGATACAAATCAGTCAGCCGAGGTCAACTGAAACTAGCCAGCGCTCACCCGCCCCGAAAACGGCCTCATTGCAAAATCGGAGGAACGATCAATTCGAAGGGAACATGCCATTAACTCTCCCAAGTGACTTCAGCTGGATGGTGAGTGAGCAACCGCGAAAATCTCCAACTACATTAGACACCGGGAGCTCATAAAGCAGTTTCCAGATTGGAATTTTTAGGGCTTAGGGAGATCATTGAGAATTTTATCTGAAGCAAAAGTTTTAACATGACTGAATCTTTTATGATTAAAGTTTTAAGGCCCTGAAGTACTTTGTCAAGCCAGTGAACTGAAATCCAACGTGCCCCCAGAATCCCTGCGAGGCCGCCGAGGGTGCGGGGGCAGGCAGCCAAGGACACGGTGTGGTGGACCTGGAGGGGCCACACGGGACCTAGAGCCAACCAACCAGGGACAGGAGGACGTGTACTCACCATCTGAGGCACACCGAAAACAACCACGTTTGTGTACTGCGAAAAAGTAACCTAAAGAAGAGGGGGAACAAGGCACAGGTTAATTTAAAAGGCCAAACACAAGGATCCGTTTCATCAAACAGGTTTTCACAAGGGATGTGGCTTCCTTTAAGATTTCACGAGAAGAACCCAAGTTCGAGCTTCTGTCTCTTAATTCAGCCCATTACGGTTTTCCAAACACCTCCCTGTAAGTCACTCCTGCCGTCTTCAGGGACACTCCACACAGGGCCCCCCAGGGGTCACCTGTCAGACTTGCCAGTGACTCATCCAGTGACCAGCCGGTGGCCATCTATGTCCCAGTCCACACTCTCTACGCTACCCCACCATACACCAAACCAGCTCAGCGAGAACTCGCGAGATCAGGGAACCACCTGCCTTTCGTGCTGAGCCATCCTTAAAATTCTAGTCCCCCGCCTCCTCTCGAAAATACTACCCAAAAACTGAAATAAAATGGTCTTTAGTCGAAAAACTGGGGGGAAAAGTGCTTTGCCAGTCAAAATTCTTATTGCCCAATAAAAGTCTTATTTACTCCATAGAGAGATCGTTTATGTATATATGGTATAAAAAACAACACAAGCAAAACTCAATGAATTTTTATAAGCTACTGATGACAATATTACAATGGGAAATTCTTATTTAAGAAAAAGCATTTTATGGAGCTTTCCTAAAGCAAAATTACAGGGTATGTTTTTTTAGAGTACAAATAAACTTGGAAGTTTCTTATACATTATGAAGACCAGAAAGAACCATGAGAACATAGTGGATTCTTTCTTTTGCACTCATCTCTGCCTCTTGCAAAACACACCTGCACACACACAAGCACGCACACAGAAAAGTCCACCGTTTACCAAGAACATTAACAAATTAATGTCTACAGTTTATAAGATTTCCACATGAAGTAAAAAAAAAAATTTCATCATTTTGTAATAAATAGAAATGAGAAATTTTTTAATTGAGCAAATTCTTGGAATTCACATGACCTATCAGGTTTAAAACCTTAAGCTTCTACTCTAAAAGAGTCGATAGGTAAACCTGTCAATTTAAAAGGTGTTCACGTTTCATTATACAGAAACATACACTTGTATTTTAACTATTTTTCCTTTAATACATTTTACATTTTTTTAATGTTTATTTTTGAAGTAGAGAAAGAACACAAGCAGGGGAGGGACCGAGAGAGGGAGACACAGAATCCGAAGCAGGCTCTAGGCTCTGAGCTGTCTGAGCAGTCTGACATGGGGCTCGAACTCACGAGCCGTGAGATCATGATCTGAGCCGAAGTCAGACACTTAACTGAGCCACCCAGGTGTCCCCATTTTATGTTTTTTAGTCATACTAATTATGAATTATAAAGTTTTGGTTGGCATTTCCTAGGACCATTCTCTGCCTTACATACCTTCCACAAATCTGAAATATAAAATTTGGCAGAGTCCTGCACCCCTTCTCGCCAAGCACGGTATCTGGAGTACCAAACGAGCCATGGGTTTAATTCATAACCAACAGCAGTGAATCCCTCCTTTGCAGCTGCTATCACCTGCAGAAAGAAGTCAGTGTTTATTCAAGATAAGAAAAACATCAACCTATGGAATGGGAGAAGGTATCTACAAATGATAGATTTGATAAGGGGTTAGTATCCAAAATACATAAAGAACTTCTATACTCAACACCAAAACACCTGAAACATTCCAATTAAAAATGGGCTGAAGATATGAACAGACATTTCTCCCAAGAAGACATACAGATGGCCAAAGAGACACATGAAACGATGCTCAACATCACTCATCATCAGGGAAGTGCAATCAAACCTACAGTGAGATATCAGCTCACACCTGTCAGAATGGCTAAAATCCCGAAACATAAGAAACACTGACGTCGGCGAGGATGTGGAGAAAAAGGAACCCTCGTGCACTGTTGGTGAGACTGCAAACTGGCGCAGCCACCGTGGAAAACAGTATGGGAGATTCCTCAAAAAATTAAAAATAGATTGACCATATATATGATCCAGTAATTCCACTACTGGGTATCTACCCAAAGATGAAAACACTAATTCAAAGGGATATATGCACCCCTAGGTTTATTGCAACGTTATTTACAACAGCCAAATTATGGAAGCAGCCCTGTGTCCATCACTAGATGAATGAATAAAGAAGAGATATGTTTATGTATATATATGTATATATATATGTACATCATGAAATACTAGTCATAAAAAAAGAATGAAACCTTGCCATTTGCAATGACATGGATGGATCTGGAAGAGTATGACGCTAATAAATAAAATAAGTAAGTGAGAGAAAGACAAATACTCATGATTTGACTCATATGTAGAATTTAAGAAACAAAACAAATGAAAAAAAAAGAGACAAACAAAAAAACACACTCCTAACTCTAGACAACAAACTGATGGTTACCGGAGGGGAGGTGGGTGGGGGGCTGGGTGACAGGTAAGGAGGATTAAGAGCACACTGATCATGATGAGCACTGAGTAACATACAGAAATGCTGAATTGATATATTGTACACCTGAAAGTAATAAAACACTATGTTAACTGTACTGGAATTTTAAAAATAAATTTTAAAAATTTAATTGAAAAAAAAGAAAAACATCAACTTACGTGGTCAAATGATATGAATACCTCCCATTTATGGTCTATAATCAAAACGTCCGATAAAAAAGGCACCTCTTTTGTTCAAAATATCATTTAAAGACAGAACTCTAAAGTTCTACAGCTTTGTAGACAAGACAACACTAACTGATTTAAACTCAGTTTTTATGTTCTTGTCAAAGATTTCACCACGAGCATTGCAACAGTCAGGTTTGCTTTGGATAAAGCACTTCTGGATCGGCCGACCCCTGGGGAGGCCTGACCGGTTGCTGAAAACCCAGTGTCTCTCTCCATCAGTGACAGCACAGCAGCGGGCAAGATGGACCTGCCTGGGAGAATGTTCTGTGAACTAGTTGTAATATGCAATCAAAATCCTGTCCGTGAAGAACCTGCCATTACTTACACAGTTCCTTCGGCTTTAAAGACTGCTCACTCAAAACTGAAAACAGGTAAAAGAGAAGCGGAACGATCCAGAACAAAGTCAACCATAGAATGCCACCGGCCTCTGTAAGGTGAGGACAGTGGGCTGGGCCTGGGGCCTCTGCTCATTTGTCTTGCCCACTCTTCAAGGCAGCCTGCCTGAAGGAGCCGTCCGCCTACAGTAATTTCCCTAGTTAACTACAATGTCACCCCCTTAAGAAAAGGAAACCACAGGGGCGCCTGGGTGGCGCAGTCGGTTAAGCGCCCGACTTCAGCCAGGTCACGATCTCGCGGTCCGTGAGTTCGAGCCCCGCGTCGGGCTCTGTACTGACAGCTCAGAGCCTGGAGCCTGTTTCTGATTCTGTGTCTCCCTCTCTCTCTGCCCCTCCCCCGTTCATGCTCTGTCTCTCTCTGTCCCAAAAATAAATAAACGAAAAAAAAAAAAAAGAAAAGAAAAAAAAAAAGAAAAGGAAACCACAAAGATACTATTCAGATGTGTAAAACATTCAAATCTGGATTTTAAAACTTCCTCCTGGTTAATATATACATCTTGCGGGGCTCCTGGGTGGCTCAGTCAGTTCAGCATCCTACTCTTGATTTCAGCTCAGGTCGTGATCCCGCAGTCATGGGATCGAGCCCATCAGGCTTGGTGCTGAGTGTGGAACCTGCTTAAGATTCTCTCTCTCCCAGGGCGCCTGGGTGGCTCAGTCGGTTAAGCATCTGACTTTGGCTCAGGTCGTGATCTCAGGGGTCGTGAGTTCGAGCCCAACGTGGGATTCTCTGTTGAGAGCCCAGAGCCTGGCGTCTGCTTCCGATTCTGTGTCTCCCTCTCTCTCTGCCCCTCCCCTGCTCACACTCCATCCCTCTCTCTTCTCTCAAAAATAAACAAAACATTAAGAACAAAATTTAAAGATTCTCTCTCTCTCCTTTTGCCCCTCTCCCCCACTCATGCTCTCTAAAATAAAATAAATATACACATCTCTTGATTTCTTAAGTCACTTCCTAACCTCTTCCTGGCTATTCGAGTCACTATGACGAAATCACAAGGTCCATGCTGCAGGGGTGGTGAAAGGTGTTGTGCCCCTTTTGGTCCCCACATAAATGTTTCCAGAACGCAGGCCTTGACTACTGCTATCCTCACTTTCTGGCTCATGGTTGGATGGAGGCCTAAGGATGATGCCACCAGGCCCATGAAGAAATGTGCTCTCGGACACCCATCGGGCAGTCAGTGACCCTGAATCTTTATTTATAGGTTCTCAACTGGAGTCAGTATGCTGAGCTCACTCAAAGTCTGATCTTTGGATAAATGAGGGTTAATGGCACTGGCTCTTTCTTATTTTAACTCTACATTACCCCTTAAGATTATTATGCATGTAAGAATATTAATAAATACAGAAGCAAACATCTCTGTTAAACTCTATGACTCAATGTTTCCTCTAATTATGCCACCTCTACTGACCCAAGTTTTTTTATTGGACAATTTCATAATTACCAATTAATTGCTCCTTTTTACCTGGCAGATCTACAGAGCACTTTTTCCTTTCAGAAAAATTAAATCAGAAAAATAAATTCCAAATCATGCTGGAAGGTTTGATCATTAACACACACAAAATACATGACGACTTAATTACCGTCAGATTTAACGGGGCTTTGCATAAGCCTCACAAGAAACGTGAAGCAGAAATTTTAAAACTTTGGGTTTGAAACCTTAAAATGTCTTAGTGGAACTCACAACACGTCCGTCGCCACTGCCAATGTCGACCAGGGATCCTCTTCTGCAATGCAACATTTTCACAACGTTGGCAATCTGCTTTGTAGTTGCAGGAACGAATGGCAAACAAATTTTTCGGAGGGCCGGTGTTAGAAACGGGGTGGCCACGGCATACACGGCCACCAGGGTCCCACCAACAATCCCAGTAAGGAAGAACCCCCAACTGCTTTTCTTCAAACCGTTGGCTCCAAGACCTGTAGGTAGACTACATCCTGACTGACTTTCTTCAAGTATTTCTGGGGGTGTACCTAGGTGGAAAGCAAGCAGGAAATATATACGTCACACCAAATCTGAAATCCAAGGTATTTTTTTTCCCTGTGGTTCTTATTGACAAACTCGTACTGTGTAAAGAATAACTTAGCTGAATACAATCTAACTTACAAATGAAGGATTCCACACTGAGTTCCAAATTCTATCAACTAAAGTAATGTGTTTTACAGAAAATTCTTTAAATCTAATAGAAAACTAAAATCCTTTGCTCCCAACATAATGATTTTTTTGAGTCATCCTTAGAAAACAATGTGTTCATCTCTACTTAGCATTTTATGAATTCAATATAACCATTAATACAGATGTTAACCATGAACTCTGTATTTTTACGGTTTAGAACAGAGCCTCACAAATAAGCATTAAAATGTCTAATTACTGCCTTATTTTAAATAAGATGCAAAGATTCCACATCAAAACGGGTTAGGCATCTATAATCCAGTTGCAGTAATACGATTTTCAAGTAAAAAGAGACCAAAGTCAGTTTCCACTAAAAACAAATAAGTATGATAACGAAAAGATTTTTTAAAAAGACCCAAAAAGAACAAAAGATAAAATAATCATTTCAATGCACCAATATGAAATAAAGCAAACTCCAATCACTGAAAACAGAGAAATGAGTGATCTATCCTCCTCTTGAGTTTTACCCTTCAAAATACATTCTTGGGGTGCCTGGGTGACTCAGTCAGTTGAGCGTCCAACTCTTGCTTTTGGCTCAGGTTGTGATCTCACGGTTCATGAGTGTGTCGGGTTCTGCACTGAGCATGGTGTCTGCTCGGGATTCTCTCTCTCCCTCTCTCTCTCCACCCCTCCTCCCACGTGTGCACACTCTCTCAAAGTAAATAAACTTTAAGAAAATAAAATACATCCTCAGGAGGATCTCAAGTTCTGGAGACTGAAATTGATTTCATTTTGAAATTGATCGAGGGGGAAGGACACATCAAGAGCACAACCCCAAGGTTAGGACCTGGGCTCCGCACCTTGCCAACGGTACGATCCTTCGCCTCTCTGAACCTCAGTTTGCTCGTCTGACTCACGGGGATTAGAGTCACCGCGCGGATGAAACTAGGGGACCCACTTAGAACATTGCCCAGCACAACAGGGCCCGCTGCCGTTATTATTTATCCACAGTTGGCTAGATGCTGAACCCTACAGGGAGCGAGGCTGCCCTGAAGCAGCTCGGTGTAGTAGAGAAGACAAGGCCAGAAACACAGGAATCATAAGAAACAGAAGACAGTAAGAGGGAGGACACCGGATTCTGGTCATTCGAAGACGTTCTTATTCATGGCTGCAGGAATCAGTAAGCCATTCGAAGCGCCCACTGGATTCCATTCCCAAGGCTGCAGTAGGAAACCACCACAAACTCAGAGGGTTAAAACAACACATGCTCATTATCAAACGGGTCTGGAGGTCAGCTATCTGAAATGGGTTGGAAGCACTGGGTTCCTTCCGGAGGCTCTATGGTGGGATAGGTTTGCTTGCCTTTTCCAGCTCCTAGAGGCCACCTGCATTCCTGGGCCAGTGGCCCCATGTCACCCCAACCTCTGCTTCCATCGGGATACCTCCTTCCGACTCTCCTGCCTCCCCCCTTTATTTTTAAATCTGTTTATTTATTTTGAGAGAGCAAGCTTGGGTAGGAGAGGGGCAGGGAGAAAGGGAGAAAGAATCCCAAGCAGGCTCCACACCGTCAGCACAGAGCCCAAGACAGGGCTCGAACTCACAACCACTAGTCCACCACCGCTCGACCGAATGAGCCACCCAGGCACCCCTCCCTTTTCTTTATAGGGACCCTGTGATGACAGTGGGCGCATTCAGACAAGCCAGCAGAATCTCCCCATCTCAAAGTCCTAACTTCAACCCATCTGCAGATTCTCTCATGTAACATATTCACCGGTTCCAGGGATTAGGACATGGACGTATTTGGGGGGGTCTGCCTACCACACTCATGAAATGTGGTGATCTGTTACAGCTTTGTGAGGTACAGGTGTGAACACAGGACACACGAAAAGCTGGCCCACTGCAGTGAGTCACTGCTCCAGGGCAACCGACCAATCACCAACATCTCACGCACAGTAGAGCTTTGTTCCGGACACCTGAGGTCCCCTAAAGTGAGCTTTGTTTTGTTTTTTACTTTAGAGACAGAGCACACATACCCACAAGCAGAAGCGGGGAGGGGGGGAGAGAGAGCACGAGAGAGAGCGAGAGAGCAACTCAAACAGGCAAGGTTAGCGAGGAACACAACCCTGAGGAACACGTGACCTGAGCCAAAATCAAGAGTGGGACACTCCACTGACTGAGCCACCCAGGCACTTCTAAAGTGACTTTTAAATCTGGTTACACAGTGGAAAACCAACTCAGAAACAAGAACAACAAAAGTCTGCTGCTGGTGCTGGAGGTAAGATAAAAGGTAAAGTTTAGGTAGGTGACGGTGTTCGATGGAAAGCAAAGGTTTTAAATACCTTTTGTTACACTTATCAGCATCGCACGGAGGAATTTACATGCTATATAGCAACAGTCATGCATTTGACTGTTTTTTAAAAAATCAAAGCACCATCTGCCATGCCTCTGTAAAATTATCCTGTGGGCATTCCAATTATACAGTACAGTGGTTAAAAGGATTTGAGTCCTCAAGTTCTGGAGTCACAGAAGTTAACTAGTGTGAAACATTAGATAAGTTTTTGCCAAGGCTCAGAATCTTCGCTTGTAAAATTCAGAAACGATACTGTCCTCACAGGATTATTGGAACACTTAAAAAAAAGAATACAGATAAAGCACTTAGTGCTCTAAACGAGACAGTAAGTGATAACTGTTGGCTACTATTGTCAGTCTCAATACTATGCTTGGGAAGAGATCCATAGTTTTTAACAGCTTTATTGAGATGTAACTCATATGCCACACAATGTGCCCATTTAACATATATGATCCTAAGGTTTTCAGTATATTCATAGATAGATGTCACCATCACCACAGTCAATTTTAAAAACATTCTCATTACCCTTAAGCTTTACCTATCACCCCCCACCTTTCCTTTCACACCTTAGGCCTAAGCAACCACTAACTGACTTTCTGTCCCTAGGGTTCCTATTCTGGACTTTCACAGAAGTGGACTCATACAGTATGTGGTCTTTTAGGAATGGCTTCCTTCACTTGGCATAATGTTTCCAAGATCCGAGCATCAGTACACTTGATCCTTCAACAACACGGGTTTGAGCTACGCAAATCCACTTACAGGTGGATTTTTTTTCATAGAGAAATGCAAATTCATTTTCTTTTATGATTTTAATAACACCTCGCCTCTAGGTTATTTTATCATAAGAACACGGCATATAACA
Organism: Felis catus; assembly: GCF_018350175.1. Lineage (NCBI taxonomy): Eukaryota > Metazoa > Chordata > Mammalia > Carnivora > Felidae > Felis > Felis catus. The sequence continues at coordinate 231,277,264 of NC_058368.1, read as the reverse complement.
TACAAACAAAAACGCGGACTTCTGACCAATAGGCTGTTAGTAAAATTTGGGCGGGGGGGAGGGGGCTGGGCTGGAGTCGAAAGTTATAGGTGGATTTTGACTGCACAGGTCTGACTGCACATGTGTAGACAGCACCAGCACCCCGAACGCCCACATTGTTCAAAGGTCACCTGTTCTTTTTTTTGTGGCCGAATCTAAGCCTGTAAAGGATTATTAGCTCATGATCAGTGTTCTCAAGCAAAGGCGGCAGAAGCTATTTAGAGGACAGAATATTAGAAAGATAGAATGGCCAGGGAAGATCGCCAAGGCAGCACAAAGCGGGGCTTTGGAGTGGGACCCTTAGCGCTACACAATCTTGCTTCTTACTAGCCGTCTGAAGTTGGCCAAGTTACTGGACGATGTGCACAATGAGGATTTCTTCAACGAACACTTACACGGAACTTGCTAAGGGCCCGGCACTGCTCCCCCCGAATCCTTTCAGGAGCCGTGCAAGGCAGACAGTACGGTTCCCATTGCTATTTTTGCAAGCAAGGTAACCGAGGCACGAAGAGGCTACTGCCCACCGAGACCCAGCTGGCAAGGGGCCACGCGGATCCCCACCCACACGGGGGCACCCCGGTCAACTCAGAAGATCGTGCTGCACACGCCGGGAGTCACTCGCCCTAAGGCGCTCAGAACAGCTCCGGGCAGCTAGACGCGGGTACTAGCGCGCGCACTGCGGCCCGCGCCCCGCACGCCAGACTCCGAGCCAGGGCTGCGGCCGGCGGCTCCCACTCCCGCCCGGCCAGGAGCCCAACGTGAAGCCCGGCCCCGCCACCCCGGCAGCCCGCCGCGCCCGCCGGCTCACCGCCTCCTCCCTCCATCGCGAGATTTCCTGCGGCCGGAGGCGGGGCTGGGAGGATGGAAATCCGGAAGTGGGTTCTACCATCTCCTCCGAGCCGGGGAGGGGGGGCACGGAGGGAGAAACTAACGGCGTGACGAAACGAGTTCCTCGTTGGGGCCCCCTGCCCAGAAACTCTCGAGCGTGAAGCTTTAGCAGATGAGCTCGATCTGCTCTCGGCTGGAGGGTTTTAAGTTCCCGTCCGCGTCTTCGAGCTTCCTCTCCCCGACAGGGTCCTGGACGATAGAAGTTCCCTGAGGCCCCTGATTCCAGAAGCTACGGTGTGGCGTTAAACTAGTCTCGCGTGAAAAATAAGTCTCGCGCGCCCGGACTGCGCACGCGCGCGCTGTGGCGCCCTCCCGCGACCGGAAGGCGTGCTCTCGGTTCCGGAGCGGACTCCGCCGGTCTGGGGAAAGTAACCAGTGCTGCCGCACCATGGCGTCGGTCGGGACCCTCGCCTTCGATGAATATGGGCGCCCTTTCCTCATCATCAAGGATCAGGATCGCAAGTCTCGTCTTATGGGACTTGAAGCCCTCAAGGTAACGGGACGGACGCTGGCGGTGGGATGAGAGGGGAGGCGGCCGAAGCCCGCGGCTCTGCGCCTGCGCAAGCATGGGAGCGGTTCAGCCATGTGCTCCCCGGAAAGGTCGGGGATCCCCTCTCGTCTTCGGCCCTGCACCCCGCTCCTTTAGCTCGGGAGAGGCCGATGTAGAAGCCTTTAATCCCGGTTTGGGAGTTGGGGTGGAGCCGCTAGCGCCCTTCAGCGTTGGGTGGGGCGGGTTCAAGTCCTAGGCTCTGAGCCCGCGTCTCCGATCGCTTCTCCAGCCTGTGGTCGTTCCTTACGGTGTTTCCATCGGGAAAGGCAGAGGTCATTCTCAGGTCACCCGGCTACGAGAGAAACAATAGCCCATGAGGATGCCGTTCGTTTTCCGGTCACTCCTTAAAGACTTGGTCGGTTATAGAGTAATTTCTTGCAATGCGTGGCGTAATACTGGATGCGGTGTCGTGAAAATTAAAAACGTGTGCTTTTAACGCAGAAACTTACCACCGCAAGAGTGGAAAGTGGACACCAGTGACCGTAACACAAGGCAGCGTGTGACTGGAATCACCAGTTACGGATGCAGCTAAAAGTTGGAGGGTGTCCTAGAGACGTTTAGTGGAGACTGGCTTCTGATCGGGGATGGCGTCACTGCTTTGAATGCGAGAGAGAGAGAGAGAGAGAGAGAGAGAGCGCTAGCACCTGGGGGAGAAGGGACAGCAAAAGCCAAAAGCTGGGCAGAACGCATGGCACGTTGTAGGGCAGAAGAGCAATCTGGTTTGGAAGGAGCACAGTCTCGTCTCAGTGAACGGTAGGGCCCCAAAGGTGGAAGCCCTTGAATGCCCCACAGTCAAGATGCTATCCCTGGAAGGAGGGAGCCCTTGAGGGGGGTTTGAGCAGAGCCACGGTTGAGGTAGAAGCGTGCTTCAGAAAGTAGGGTCTGGTGGACCAAAGGGGCCAAGAAAGACCAGAGGCGTTAAACCGCCAGGAGTCCAGGTGAGCGCAAGCCTGTTTAAACAGACGAAGAAACAAACCGTAGAGTTCCCTCGCTGTTTGCCTTAGGACAAGCTGCACAGCCTCTCTGAACCTCCTTTCTCGGCGGGGGCGGCACGCCTCTGTGGAGCTGGGGATGAGGATCGAACGGGGCGACTTAAGCAGGGGCCACCCGGTGCTCCATCTGTGGTGGATACTCGAGCGCTTGTATCACATACTCCGTTTCATCGTTCGTTTAAAGGAACCAGCGGAGAACATACCCTCCAGTGCCTCGTGTGTAACAGCACGACAAAAGCTACGTGTTGTGCGTGAGCTGTCACGCTAGCTAGTTGACGGGCACTCGTACTCTGCATCACACGATCCTCACGCTCGGAGGTGTAGGTATTGGGGTGACAGCTGCAAGCGTGGCCCCGGAGCGGGTAAGGTGACAGAGCTAACCCAGAACGGGGCCGTGATTCAAGCCCACCCCTGGCTGACTCCAAAGCCAGAGTTCGGAGCATCGGCAGGGTTAGCACTCGGGGCCAGGTCATTCTTTTTGTTGTGGGGGCCTGTCCTCTGTCGGACGCGGAGCAGCAGACGGGCCTCTACCCACTTTGTGCTGTTAGCGGCTCCCACCCCATTTGTTAGAACCAGCAATGTCTGCAGGCATTGCCAGGGGGCTCCTGAGGGACAGAATCCTCCCTGGTTAAGAGCGGCTTACCTGTGATTACCTTCCTCTAAAAAGTCCATTACACTGACAGATTGGGCAAAGTGTATTTTCGTGGTTACCAGTATTTTCACCGATCCGTGAACTCTGTGTCTTGTCTCAGCTGCCAGATGCAGTGACTAGGGAGGGCTCCGCGGATCATGGGCATTTGAACTGCGTTCAGTGTCGGTCAGCGTTTTGATGACTGGAGGGCCTTCGGTGCATTAGCGCTTCAAGGATCAGAGGGCATATGGGGGGGGGACACATGGACCGCCATCGTCACTGGAAGGGAACTAGGTCTCAGATTGTGGGGGGCATTGAAGAAAAACTGAAGCTTTCAGACTCCATGTTGAGGCACTAGGGAGTCATTGGAGGTTTGGGGACCGGCAGATGACACGGTTGAGGAAAATGGGTGAGTTAGCTGGGCGTCGGATGGACCTAAAGGACAGGAGGTGAGATCAGAGACCCCGGATTTCTGTAGGGTGCTGTGGAGCCAGGCCAGGCTGGTGACAGCAAGACAAGGAACGAAGGAAACAGCATCTGCAGAAAAAACACACTGCTGATCGTGTGTGCAAGCAGGAAAGGATGCTTGCAGGTTTCCATTGAGTTAGCTGTCGATGCCCTGGGCAGATGGCAAGGGTGACTTTTCACCTATGGGTTGTGTATTGACTCAGCCGTCAGTTTCTGGGTGTATTTCTGCTAGTATGCCGGTTCAAGGGGCTGTACGTGTACATCTGGACTCTTGACATGAGGCTAGCATTGCAGGACGGTCTTGCAAGGCCTGTCCCTGTGCCGTCAGACCGCACCTGCTGTGAAGTGGGGCAGATAAGAGAACCTGCCTTGTAGGTGTGCTGGGAGTTAAAGCTCTAGGCTCTCATTCTTTTGCGTAAGAATTAGCTACTGAAGCTGGTGGTTATCACGACAAGGTTTAGACTTGGGTGTTGCCTCTTAAATGTAGAAGCTTCTGGAGAACAGAAACTGTTCTGTATGACTGGATTTTATAATCATCAAGTGTATGCTTCTAACTATTAAAAATTGGGGGGCCTGGGTGGGTGGCTTAGTCGGTTAAACATCTGACTCTTGACTCCAGCTCAGGTCACGATCTCATGGTTCATGAGTTCAAGCCCCATGTCGGGGGGTGCCTGCATGGGATGCTCTCACTGTCTCTCTGCTCTCTCCCTCTTGTGCTCACTCTCTTTCTCTCTCAAAATAAATAAAAATAAACTTTAAAGAAAACCACTGAATTATTAATTCGTAACTTGAACCTTTTCTGTGTCTTTCATTTAGTCTCATATCATGGCAGCAAAAGCTGTAGCAAACACAATGAGAACATCACTTGGACCAAATGGTAAGAGACTACCATTCTGTGTTAATGCGTGTTATGTCTAAATCGTGGAGAGTTGATGGAACCCTTTTACAGAAATTTGGGACATGGAGCAGGGGGCGTCCTAGGCCTCTGGCACTGACACACTTGTTTTGTGTATTTCAGGCTTTAAACACGTTTATAAGCGCACATACAATTTTAGGTCAGAGGTTTTTTTCTTCTTTTAACATTTTATTAGCATTTTCCACATCAGGGCTGTCATTTTTTGTAATTAATACATTTAGTGATGCTCCTCACCCCCATTTCTCTAGTTTTAGCCCTTTAGGTGGTTTTGTACTCGCCAGTGCAAAAATGCACACAGATACTCTCTTATGTATGCTGAATTTTTCTGGTAAATTCTGTAAATAGGCATTGGGTCAAGAGGTCTAGCTTTTTTTTTCGTTTTTGGTGCAGATTGCATTTTTGTTTGGTTTTGTTTGGGGGGGGGCTTTTTTTGTTTTTGTTTTTTGCATAATGTCATTCTAAACATTGCTGTCTTCCTAGGGCTTGATAAAATGATGGTGGACAAAGATGGCGATGTGACGGTGACTAACGATGGTGCTACCATTTTAAGCATGATGGACGTCGATCACCAGATTGCCAAGCTGATGGTTGAACTGTCCAAATCACAGGATGATGAAATTGGAGATGGGACCACGGGAGTGGTTGGTAAGAAAGCAAATTATCCTTACTTGTTTGAGAGGCATTCCTTAAAGTCACGCACACCTGCCAAGAGTGTTTGCTCTGAATCAGATCATGAGAAGACTGTTGCACAAATCCAGGTTGAAGGACATGCCGAAATATAAGCGGCCCAGACTCTTCAGAAGTCCTTGTCCTGGAACAACAGGACAGTTCTTCAGGGGAGAGTTAAGCGGCTCTTCTAGATCAGGGGAGCCAAAGAGAAATGACACGCGGCTGTAATGCAGAACACTTGATCGGATGCGGGCTTTTTCTTTGTTTAAACTGTGGGGGGTGTTTGGGATACATGGGAGGATTTGTGGATCGTGCATCGCAGAGTAGTGCCCTGTTAAGTGTCCTGAGTGTGACAGGTATGTTAGAGTGATAGGGAGATTGCCCTCGTATCTTAGCTTACAGCTGAGACGTGTCATGATTTCTGTGCCTCTCACATAGTTGAAGGGAATAGGTGTGGGTTCGTAGAGAAAACAAATGTGGCAAAATAGCGTTAATCAGTAAACGATTCATTTGAATGTTCTTACGCTTTCTCTGAAGTTCTGATATACTTAGAGATGGGGAAGATGGAAGAGAGAAATAGTTTTAACGTTACCTTTTCTGCAGATGAGGTTTGAATTCATTTATTCAGCAAGTATTTGTTGGGAACCAAGCACTGTTATGGATGTGCTTGGAGTATAGCAGTATTAAAACAAATATCATCATCTTTGTGGCCCTAAAATAACGGGAGGAAGGAAGGTGGTGGGGAGGATAAACCATAAGCATATTATATATAAATTCTCTTATCACCAGCACAAATTTTACTGACTAGAAATCCCTCTCCTGGCAGGGCGCCTGGCCGGCTCAGTTGGTAGAACATGCAGTTCTTGACCTCAGGGTTGTAAGTTCAAGTCCAAATTAGGTGTAGAGATTACTTTAAAAAATCTTAAAACGAAATCCTTGGCTCGGGAAACACGAGCTTTTTGCCCTTAAACGTTCTTAGGTTACGTTCTTCACTTACGTTTTGTCCATCACTGAGAGCTGAACATCCGTTTATAAGGGGTGACCTGTTAGATCTTTGCTAGAAGCAAAACCAACACTTCAGCCTCCCAGATCCTTTTGCCTTAATATTGGACCCTTCACATTCCCAGGGTGTAGCATCTAATTGGTATCGATGGTGTAAGTGTCAGTGCTTGCCTGACGTGGTTGTGCGCTGTCTTGTCTGCAGTCCTGGCTGGCGCCCTGCTGGAGGAAGCTGAGCAGTTGCTGGACCGCGGCATTCACCCGATCAGGATCGCCGACGGCTATGAACAGGCCGCCCGCATTGCTATCGAGCACCTGGACAAGATCAGCGATAGCGTCCTCGTTGACATGAAGGACACTGAGCCCCTGATCCAGACAGCAAAAACCACGCTGGGCTCCAAAGTGTACGTTCACAATACAGTTCTTCAGCGCTTCTAGAGGAAGCAAAACGTGTGTGCTTATTGCTAAAAACCTCCTTTTGTAACGATCGCACGTAGCTTCATGCGGACTCGATGAACTTCTTTCTTCTTTTGTTGTTATTTTGCTTTGCTTTGTTTCTAATGCAGGTGTAGCCACATGCATCTTGTGTTTTAGTTGGAAACTGAAGTTCCAGGCTTGGGTATTAAATCCTCTCAGTATTTGTAAGAGATCCAGGGCTTTGATTTAGCAGGATAGGCTGTGTTAGCAGTCAAGCAGAAATAAATGGTCCTGCTTGGGGAATGTTAGCCTTCAAAACACCTTCTACCATTTCTTTGCTAGGAAGCCATTTAGGAGGAGAGGCTCTACTTTTCATTATTGACCAAGCAAGTTACTGGTCCAGAATCTTAATTTAGTGAGAAGGGGCAGTCTTGAAAGTGACTTACATGGGGTGTTTTCCACGCTTGCATAATGCCTGCTATTTACCAGGCCTGCTGCCACATCTTAAGGGCACAGAGACACAGTCTCTGTCCTCTGGAGACCCAAAGCAGCCTCAGCCAAAAGACACTTATTTGAACAATAATGGAGACCTGTGGGCTCTTGGCACGATGTAGCATAAAAATTCTAGTATGAGGAGCTTTATTACTGGTTTTTCGAATCAAGATCAGGGTGAGAAACATTTTAAACTTTAATTTGTGTGGTAGTTTTAGCAAAAAGGCATGGCCTTGATTCAGAGGTCAGGGGAAGTGCAACAAAATTGTTGCCCTCTCCACCCCTAGGGAGAAGCCTCTGCCGCCATGCTGTGCTAGAATGTGCTGGGTGCCAGGTGCCCTCTTATACGGGTGCTGAGACCAGCTGCTGGGCAAGGGGGCCACCGGGATGGTCTCTGTCACGGCACACTATTGTTCTCCTGAAAGGAAAGTGTCCTAGTTGAAATGCACGAATCTTATCATTGCTTTGTAAGTTGATCTTGTTATATTTGTAAGTCTTTGTAAAATCCATGTATGTATAGGTCTTTACTACAGAAAATGTTCAAAACAACTGACAGCGGCCAAACATAGCGTGAGGCAAGTTATAAATCACTTAGGACACTAATGTTTACGGTTTCCCCATTATCTTTTCTCTAAGATGAGTTGAGATTTCATGCACTGTTTCAAGTATTAAATTTCCCTTGAAGTTTTTCCAGAACCAAAAGTAAATTTATTGAGCAATTTATTCAGATGTTTCAAAGCTTTCAGAAAAGATCCCCGCCCCCGCCCGGAACTGATGTTGGTGGAAATTCCTGCAAGGGAAGCAGCCATGTGGAGTCCTCTGGCTTCTTACTGAATGCTGCACCCCATTTACACAAGATGTCATTTTCTCCCGTCCCAGTTTATGGCTCTCTTTGGGTTCTGTGGATCCCAGCTTGAGAACCCCTGCCCCAAACTTGAAAGTGGAGGTTCTAGTGGCATAGCTGTCTACAGAGTCTGAGCGTCCTTCGTTTTATAAGACGTGTCTAAGTTGCCACGTTACGTTCTGGGTCCTGCTGTGGCTGTAGTGGAGTGAAAGGTTGCTCTTTGTTTTCATCAGGGTTAACAGCTGTCACCGGCAGATGGCTGAGATCGCTGTGAACGCTGTCCTCACCGTAGCAGACATGCAGCGCAGAGACGTGGACTTCGAGCTCATCAAAGTGGAAGGCAAAGTGGGCGGGAGGCTGGAGGACACGAAACTTATCAAGGGCGTGATCGTGGACAAGGATTTCAGTCACCCACAGATGCCAAAAGTGAGTCCGTGTCCTGCACGGCTTCACGCTGTTTTTCACTCCTAAATCCACGAATTGAAAGATTCTCTTTGTCCCCACAGCAAGTGGAAAATGCCAAGATTGCAATCCTCACGTGTCCTTTTGAACCGCCAAAACCAAAGACCAAGCATAAGCTGGATGTGACCTCTGTGGAAGATTATAAAGCCCTTCAGAAATACGAAAAGGAGAAGTTTGAAGAGATGATTCAGCAAGTAAGTCTTCCCATAGCTTTTCGTGAGGTAGGTCTGTAGGTGGTAACGTGGCACTCCTCTTTACCGTCTTGATTCTTCAGCGCGTGGCTGCAGGTGCCGTGTCGGTGTGAGCCCCCTTTTTTCACTTTTAAGTTAGAATAGTCATCAGCATTCACAGAGAGAAGAAATCAGGTGGCACAGAAAGGCTTAAGGGGGAAGAGACCCGATTCACAAAATGCTCACGTGTCTGGAGCGCCTCAGAGAGTTGGCTCCGTGACCTTCGAGCTGCGCTCTTGATTTTACGATACTGTCCTGGACGCATCTAAGCCAAGCTCGTATGTTCAGGGTATAAACACCTTGGGGCGCCTGGGTGGCGCAGTTGGTTAAGCGTCCGACTTCAGCCAGGTCACGATCTCGCAGTCTGTGAGTTCGAGCCCCGCGTCAGGCTCTGGGCTGATGGCTCGGAGCCTGGAGCCTGCTTCCGATTCTGTGTCTCCCTCTCTCTCTCTGCCCCTCCCCCGTTCATGCTCTGTCTCTCTCTGTCCCAAAAATAAATAAAAACGTTGGAAAAAAAAAAAATTAAACACCTCAACTCTCCCCCTCAGGCTGCTAATAAGCATGCACACCCTGACAGTGGTTCCTCTTTGGGCCTCTGTCCTTGGGGACTTCCAGCATCCGCACACGGGTACGTGGACGTGGGTATGGGTTGAAACGTTACTCGTGACAGACAGGCAAGAAGTTACGTGGATGTCTCTCTTCAGGGGGGGAGTTGGGTTCGTCTGCTCCTGCGTGATCTGTGTCTCCGCCTACCTCATACCAGGCACCGTCGTAGGGACCTGAGACACAGCAGCGACCAAAGTAGAGCCGTTGCTCTTGCGGCGCAGAGTAAGGGGATGGTGGGTAGGGGCCGTGCTAAAGACGGGGCCTCTCAGGCAGAGACCCACCTACCTGGGGGAGGGGCACTTACCCGGCTGGGGTAAGCTGGGACGGACAGCGGGTGCAGAGGCCCTGAGGCAGGAGCAGGGTTGGCATGCTGAGAGGTCGGAGGGGCTGAAGACCCGTCACCTGGGCTACAAGGCTGCCGTGGAAATGCCAGGCAGGGTGCCCGGGGCGACAAGGTGGCAGGACCTAAGAGGCCGAGGGAATCGGATAGGCGTGTTGGTGGATATGCGGGTTGCCGGGGATGATGACAGGAAGGTGATGGGCTGCATGTTTTTAAAGAACAGGAATGGCCCAAAGAGGAACGTTGTAGGTACTTGTGAGGGGCACGAGGGAGGAGAAAGAGCCGTGTGAGGACAAATGCTGAGGCAGGCTGGTTTCCAGGGGACAACCAGGTTTGGCCCCCGGGGAGAACGTGGCAGAAGCGAGGAATGTGCAGGAACGAGTCGGCTGTTAACGGACAGAGGGTCACGGAAGAAGGAAAGCAGAGAGCCGGGCTCGAACTCACGAAGTGTGAGATCATGACCTGAGCCGAGATGGAGTCTGATGCTTAACTGCGTGAGCACCCAGGTGCCCCTGAAGTACTGATTCTGAAAGCATATCAAGAACTGAAGTGATTCCCTTTGATACTTGCTCATTATTTGGGATTTGGGCCTGACAGAAGGTAGACACTTCTGTGCTTCCTCCCTTCTCTTTTCTCTGCTTTATTTTAACGCTCCCACCTCTCATGCCCCTCTGTGCGCCTCATCTTTTTCCCCGAGCACAAGGAATACTTACTAACGTGATGGGCATTTTTCTCCCCCACAGATAAAAGAAACTGGCGCTAACCTAGCCATTTGCCAATGGGGCTTCGACGACGAAGCCAATCATTTACTTCTTCAGAATAACTTGCCTGCGGTGCGTTGGGTAGGAGGACCGGAAATAGAGGTAGGCGGCTCGTGGGAAGAGACTTCCGAACGCAGGGCTCAGGCTCGATGCCTGTGCGTGCTGGGGGCCTGCTTGGGGAGCAGTTGCCGTGAATAACCACAGTGTCAAGGCTCCACAGTTAGAGGGCCAGCGGGGAGAGAGGAGAGTGCTGCGATCTTTCTCTATTTCAGCCACAGTGCTGCGAGTTTCGGGTGTTCCGTGGGATTTAGAAATGCTTTCCGTGTGTCGTCCCACTTGGCTCTCTGAGGCAGGGACACCTGCTTACCGACTGGTGTGTCAGCCACACGCCGACCGCCGTCCCACACGTGGTCCGTGCCCCGGGGCAGGCTCGGCCTCCGGTCCTCACCGCAGCCAGGGTGCGATCCGGTCAGGACACGGTGACACGGAGGGTGGTGGCGTCACCCCGAGACACCGGCTCCTCAGAAACCCACTTGTTTCGTGTGCCTTCTTGGGTTGACCTTGAAATTTGAGGCTAGAGTGGATTGCAGTTCGGGCACGAGGTAGCCCTGGGTGGAATTTGGCTCCTCTGCGGTCTGATCGTGAGAGCCCACTGCTCACCAGCGCCTTCCTTCCCCCGACCCACCCCGCCTAGTTGATCGCCATCGCGACAGGAGGGCGGATCGTGCCGCGGTTCTCAGAGCTGACCCCTGAGAAACTAGGCTTCGCCGGGCTCGTGAAGGAGATCTCCTTCGGGACGACTAAGGACAAGATGCTGGTCATCGAGCAGTGTAAGAACTCCAGGGCTGTGACCATTTTCATCAGAGGAGGAAATAAGATGGTGAGAATCCTAGTGACTTGCCCTGCATTGTTTTCTGCCCTTGGTGTAGGGTTTGGTTTTGCCCAGAACGTGTTTGACTGAGGTACGGGTGCCATTTCTCAAAAAACGATCATTTTTCTCAAAGAAACCGTGGCTTACCGAGGTGTAAAATCACCGAAGACCATATTCGGTGCTACCTGTTAGTGCTACGCAGGCCTTTTTTGCGTCGCTCGGGTGGAAGTAGGGGCCCGGGTGCATCCACGCTGCTAATCTCCCTCCCGCGAGAGTGGGTCTGTACCGCATCGGCATCCGTGAGACGGGCCTCAGGTGTCTCTTGGTCGGTTTTGGCTCATCTGACCACTTCCCGTGGTCACGTGTCCCGAAATGAGTCACTGGCTGCCTCCGCCTGGTGTTCACGTAACCACGTGGCAGAGAAAAGGGGGAGAACGGCAGAAATCACCCGGTAATGAACATTCTGGTGCGTGCTCTCCATTTGTTCCTAAGCAAGGTGGCTTTGATGCCGGTACCCGGCAAACAGGTTCAACGAGGCGCCGCGGATTTGACTCTAAAACACTAGATTGTGCTAATGTTAACTTCTGCGGAACTGTCTTCCCCAGATCATCGAGGAAGCAAAGCGATCCCTTCACGATGCTCTGTGTGTCATCCGGAACCTCATCCGGGACAATCGTGTCGTGTATGGCGGAGGCGCCGCCGAAATCTCGTGTGCTTTGGCCGTCAGCCAGGAAGCGGACCAGGTAAAACCCGTGCGGGGCCTCCAGGCCTAAGGCGTAAGGCAGTGGGACTGAACAAACTGGGGGAAACAAAGTGTCGTCGCCGTGGGTGAGCAGCGCCTGGTCCTCACCCTCGTACTGAGGCTCAGCCTCCCGAAAACCAGCATTGCTCAGCCTTTTCAACCTTTCCAGCCTTGACAGTAACCGCTCTCCAGTCTTCAGTGTCCTCATTTGAAGTTCCAAATAAATTGAATATCGTGACTGTCATAACTAAAAGTAGAGCTGATTTGTCTTCAGACTCCTCTCACATGTCTGTCTTCTCCGTCCTTACTCTGTCGTGACCTTTTAATATCCTGGTAGTTTAACAATAATCAAGACGGCCTATTCTTAGAATTCTTCGTGAGTTAGGTTTCCAAAGTATGCGATTTAATTTACCCTTCCAAATTGCCTGCTTTTTGTCTTGTTTTTTGCTAATAAGCACGCTTACCTGTACCCTTCCAGTGCCCGACCTTGGAGCAGTACGCCATGCGGGCGTTCGCGGATGCCCTGGAGGTCATCCCCATGGCCCTCGCCGAAAACAGTGGCATGAATCCCATCCAGACCATGACCGAAGTCCGAGCCAGACAAGTGAAGGAGACGAACCCCGCTCTTGGGATTGACTGTTTGCACAAGGGAACAAACGGTGAGAGCCAGTCACAACCCGGTGGGGCCGTGTCTGGGTCAAGACCGGGTGATCTCCTGCTGGTCGCACAGTGCGCGGTGCCTTCCGTGAGCTTCGATACTTCCGCACTTCAGATATTCGGGTCCTAACTTGTAGAATGTTTCGGTTTGATTACCTGAGGATTTGGTCAGGCTGCTGGTCCTGTAACGCGGCACTGCCTAATAACAGTAAGCTGTAGCACGCTGGCTTACACCAAAGGCGACTTCCGTTTCAGTCTCTGGTTTTAGAAAGTCCTCCTTCTCTTGCTCTTTAACACCGATGTCTGTCAGGTAGGTTCTGGATGTCCTGGGAAGCAGCCCGGCAGGTGACTTGGTGCCGTCTGCTTATTTTGTGCTTTCGTCCGGGACTTAGGGGTGTTTTCAGATGTGACGTACTGGGACCGTAACCATGTGTGTAGTTTAGAGGGTGATTTCACTTAAGCTTGTTGGAACGGTGGTGCCAGTGATTTCTCACTAATGGGCCAGGCCCACATTTTTTTTTTTTTAATGTTTGTTTTTGAGAGAGAGCACGCAAGCGGGAAAGGGGCAGAGAGAGAGGGAGCCATGGAATCTGAAGCAGGCTCCAGGCTCTGAGCTGTCAGTACAGAGCCCGATACGGAGTTCGAGTTCGAACCACGAGATCATGACCTGAGCTGAGTTCAGATGCTTAACCAACTGAGCCCCCCCCCCAGGCACCCCCAGGTCTGCACTTTTGCAGCCACTCCCAGCCCACGGAATCAGATGATCTGTGCTTTTATGTAGAACAGCAGCTATGTCCTGGTTTTCATGTTCACAGCCAGCAGAGTTTAATAAGAGCAGCAACTCTTTGTCAGACAGATATTCACATTTTCTTTAACTTGAATGCCTGGTTCTGCTGAAATTTGTTTACATCTTTCTTGGAATTATTTTGTTTCATATACAGTCTGATTTTTTCGCTTACATTGGGCTTTCTAAATTATGTGAGTGAATATTTTGTGGGATGAAATGTCGCTGAAAGGTTTTAGCCAGTCACCTAGCACTTTGGCTTGTCATTGAAGGGAGGTCCCCTTCACCCCCAGCTTTCTGGGACCCAGGTTCAAATTCCAGACTGTCCTCTGGAATAATGGAATCTTACTACCCCTCTGAAAATGTAGCTGGATGAGTGGTTTCTTCTTAATTTTTTTTTTTTTTAGAGGGAGCATACACGCAAGCAGGGGAGGGGCAGAGACAGAATCCCAAGCAGGCTCCACGCTGTCAGTGCAGAACCCGACACGAGGCTCGAATTCACAAACCTCGAGATCGTGACCTGTGTGGAAATCAAGAGACACTTAACTGACTCACCCAGTCGTCCCCAGATTTATATTTTTTTAAGTTTCAGGGTCTTTGTAAAAATGAGAGCAAGTTACTAATATCAAATACATATGTTTTAGGATAATTCATTTATTTGTGTTTTCCAGATATGAAGCAACAGCATGTCATAGAAACTCTGATCGGCAAAAAGCAACAGATCTCTCTTGCCACACAGATGGTTAGAATGATTTTGAAGATCGATGACATCCGTAAGCCTGGGGAATCCGAAGAATAAAGAAAAAATTGAGAGTAAATGTAGTAGTAAGGTTCACTGTTGTGATTAAATAAATGGATGTCTTGTGATGCATCTACAGTTACTTATTACTGTGTCTTTTTTCAGACACTGTAGATGCTATAATAGAAACAGCTGTTTAGTTACCATGGTTCTCCTGTTGAAAGAAGTTCAGTTATGGGAATGCGGTCTCGCAGGCTTTTGTATCTGTTCTATTAAAGCGGTCTCTTTAAACAACGGCTGTCTTCTCTTCAAGTTAAGAAACTGGCTGTACCGACCCAATGCTGCCCTAATGAAGGGGTTTGGTTGAGTAGATCTTTTTTTTTTTTTTAAATTTGTAGATACTTGTAACAGCTTAAACATGGAGTCTGGTCTCAAGCTTTGAAAGAAGACCGGGCTTGGTCCTATGAAACGTATTTAAATGCCGTGCGTCTCTAAGTAGATGGGTCCTTTGATTGTGGAGACCCATCCTGAGGAGTGTGGGAAAGTGTGAGATGGGGGGGGGGGGGGTCCTAAGTGCTTTGAGCTGCCAGCCACGTAGCGAGCGTGGGTTCCAGCCTCATGTCCCCTGGGTGTTTGGTTGCCCCTGTCCTGACCCTCCCCAAACGGCCGGACACCTGCTCCCCCTGCAGAAACCTGGAGGGGCCGTTAGAGCACGGCTGGGGCTTCCCCAGCGGGACAAAAGCAGCGCAGGTTCAGAGCGGGGCGTGGAACACGAGCAGTGGGCCGGGTGCGAGGAAGGGTCCCCAGGTTACCATGCGTGGGTGGGCTGCTGTCACTTCATTCTCCTTCCTAAAGTAACCATGACGGACGTGACCGGGCCTCGTTCCAAGACGTCGACCGTCCCGCTTCTCCCACCACCCTGGACGGAGACCTTTCTTTTCCCACAGCTTCCAGGCGAGGCCCGATCCTCTGCCGGGACCTCATGGCCGGCGAGCGGTAGAGCAGGTCAGACGCCCAGCCGTCGGGCTCCCAGGTCCCCGCAGCCTCTGTGCCTTGTGCGCCATTTACTTGTGTGCGTGGTTCTCTGGGTTCCATTTTTCTGGCCAGTCTTGGGATCGAGTTCACTTGTGTGCCACCAGGGGGAGCCTCCCACAACTGGTCAGAACCGGAATCTGAACCTTTCTGACTGGTGACCTTTCACTTGCCTTCTGTGCACCTGGGTGCTCGTCAGCCCTAACATGCTGGTCGTCTTTTCTCTGGCTGCACTGGTGGTTTGGCTAAGCTCGCACCCATCTCAGGAAGTTCTGGAATAGACCATCGAGTTTTGAAAGCTTAAAAACTACTCAACCCAAGCTAGCGTGGACGTCCCTCTAACGTGTGCTGTGCGTCGGCATCACTATGATCTGCCGTGTGCTTCTGGGTGCGGCGTCCACGTGCATCCGTAGTCTAGACTCAGACACGCTTCGTGAGGACTGATTCCGGACTCCAGACAACACAGGCTTGCCTGAAGGGGTCCGTGGTCGCGTGAGGAGCCGCCAGACCACCCCTCCGCTCCAAAGTGGGCCTCGCGCGTTCCCGGTGGGTCTGGGGCAGAGAAACCACGTGGCCTGCGAACAGGAAAGCCTGGAGGGGTGGTTTTGCTTCATTAGAGGGCCTCTCCGAGGTGACCCGTGACCTTTACGTTCTAGTTGCAAATCCCTCATCAAGCTATGTGCGTCCTCCCCCCGACTTTTTTTTATAACGCAAAATACTTATCTCTGTGCTGGAAGAGGATTAGGACACTGGGTAAAAGACAGTCTGTCAACTAGGATCCAGAGTCTTCGGTAGCTGAGGTCGTGAAGTCTCTACCTGACGCTTCGGTGGGCTTTTCAAACGAGCCTTCCCTCCGGGCCCACTTTCCTAATCTGACAGCCGAATGGGGACCCCAGAGAGCTGTCTCGTGAAGTGCAAGACCAGTCCCTTGTGCTTCCGCTGACCATGACCCCAAGGCCAGATTCCCACGCAGGACAGCACTCTTGTGGGTTCCCAACTCCCACACTTGCTGGACTTACTCGGCGTTGGTTAAATGGTCTGGCTTTCGATTATAATACCAACCGCTCAAGTACAGATGCTTCTGGAAGGGCTGAGAGGCGGGTGTGTCACGTGAGGATTTCGTTATCCCTTTTCCTTTCTTTTCTGTTCTTGGCGAACCAGCTCCACTAAAGGATCAGGAGTTTGGGGCCAGGGGCGAGCGAAGTGTGGTACTAAAGGGAGGACAGGGAGCTGCAGGCATTTGAGGTGCTTCTTGGAGGCAACCTGCACAATAGAGGCCCCACCTAAAGCACCAGAGGCGAGACGGCTACTTAGAAAATGTGTTCAAGGTCGGCAAAAGCAGGGAGGCAGCAGGGAAGGTGTGTGTGAGGTATTTGTGGTGTCCCAAGTGCTGTTGTAAATGTTTAACACAGACACTGGCGGTGTTGTAATGTGTGGTCCCAGACCGGGTCCTGGACCGTCTCAAGGGGCCAAGAGGTCAACAGTGTTTTTATACTAAGCTTACTTGCTTTTCCCACTGCTGACAAGAGTCATTTGCCACCACGGCAGAAGCAAGCCGCTCTCCCTGAGGGAGGGCCTCGATGAAGCACCAGCTCTCGGCCTTGAGCTCACGGCTAACGTTCTGCGACAGTAAGCGTGTAAAGCATGTCCGTGTAACAAGCGTGGTTCTGTCCGCTGCACTAGCCCCCTTATCCTGGAACACCATTGAAGGAATGACCTTTGAACTGTGTGGAATTGGATATATGACAGACCTCTCAAAAATGATAGAGTAAGCCCGAAACTTCCATAGATAACGGTCCTGCCCCGGCTCCTAGAGCAAAAATCCCATAAACGGTGGCTTCGGTGTTTCTTTCTCACTGTTCTGGAGGCTGGGAGCCCAAGACTAAGGGGGTGGTTCTTGGGAAGGAGTTCCCTCCCTCATAAGAGTAGGTACCGACAGTCCCGGCCCCCCCTCCCTGCTCTGGGAGGTCTTCTGTGAGGCAGAGGCCTAGAGTGCGCCCGTGAGGAGAGGGCCCGGACGGGCAGGCACCTGCCCCGTGTCCTGAGGTCAGCAGGGCCCTGAACCACTCTCGGGCCCGTTAGGAGTGAGTCTTCTTCTCTGAGCCAGTGTCAGGCTCTCTGTCGTTCGCGGCCCGAGAAACCTGATGTTCCAGACGGCCCTGCTTCTCTTCCCGGATTCCCCGTCCAGCATAATCTCTACACAGGCCTCGGACGGGTCGCTGTGTCTGCCCTCCCGGTTCTCTTCTAAGTGCCCTGGAATCCCTCCCCTCCTCTCCATTTTCCTGCAGGGGTGAGGTCCACATCACTCCTCCCTTTCTCTCGTCACCCCTCCGCTGTCACAGAAAAAAGTAAAGTCATCAGGCACATGGGACTCCAAAAGCCTAGCGATGGAAGAAAGGAAGGGGTGCGTGTGGATGCCGGAAGCCGCAGACACCCTTCTCGTCCCTGGCTTCGAGAGTGGAAGTACCATGAGTTCCCCTCTCCACCCAGAGCCCCACCCTCAACCCAGGACCCAAGCAAAATGCCCTCCCCCTGGTCCCACCCGATGGAGGGCACCTGTGGCAGGGCCGGGGCCGGGGTGTGAGGGGACACGAGGTGACCCTTCTGCATCTGCAGACTCACAGGAGCCAGTGGGAGTGCACAGCCGTCTAGCCGAGGCTTGCTTAGTTTGCAAAGTAAAACTCTCAGCTGGCACAGAACACCAAGTGCGGGACTGTCACGGGGTGGGGGGGGGGGGGGGGGTAACCGGGTTAAAGGAAAGTCAACGGCGCGGCTGGAAGGCAGGGCCTTTACTGGTGCCGACTGGCTCTGCCCCCTGTAGCTCCTACCGCCACTCTGCGCACGGCATGTGGCCAAGAATGCCGAGGAGCTGAGCTGTTCACGCGATTTAATATAAATCAATTAAAATATATAAAAACTGAAGCGTGACCCTGTATGCCACCCCCCTTCAACTGAATGCACGAGTGATTCCTGACGCAATCCCAGGCCCTGGGCCCCGAAGATGCCCACGTTCTGGAAAATCACTTCCTTGGGAGACGGCCAGATAGTCACTCTAATCCATTGTTCTTTATTAGCTTTTAGAAAAAGCCACACATTCAGAAAGTAAGTTTATTGGCTCAATATAATTAGGTCAACGAAACCCTATTTTAGCCTCAGTATTTCTCACAGTGCAATCCACGAACATGACCGACTCATCCGTATTAAGACAGACAAATGCCCAAGGAAGCTGGGCTTTGAATCTGAGTTTACAATTCATGTTCTTCATGGCTCTGCCACACCCATCGTTTTAAAGAATGTACTTAATGAAGAACCACGAAGTCCATGGCTGAGCTGTCAGCTGGTCCATAAACAGCCCTAGGTTTTTGCTAACAGGATATTAACTCTACCATTCGAATTCTTCAGGTACTGACCTGTTTTTCCCTTAGTGTGTGTGTTCAAAATTAAATTGTATCATGCATCAACATTTCCTACTGCATTTATGTTTGAGATGGAATAATGAATTTCAGGATTCCTGGATTTATTTTATATCAAGATAGTAAAAATTAAATGACCCAAGTATCCCAAAGCAATTTTCTGGATGCGAGCTATTCTGAGAAAGTGTACCCTTGGCCCCTGCTAAACGTACTTGTGCAGCCACTCAATTAAATTCCTTCTTGCCTCGTCAACATAGGGCTTGTCCTCGGCTGAACAATCTTCTCTCTTTCGATGCACGAAGCCATGGGTTTGCCCAGAAAATGTTTTAATTTGATATTCCACTTTGCAGTGTTTTTTCAACTTCTGGGTCAGCAAAGAGACCTGATAATGCAGAAGATTTCATGACAGTATGACTTTAACAATCTGGTAATATTTTCCATTCTCTAAATCCTCTCTGAATGCTCATAAAAGAAGTCTAACATCGGTGCCTTAAGTTCCGTAGCTACTGTGAATTTGTTACTTTTAATTTGACAACTAAGAGTCCTCGGCTCTGGCAAAGAGCATCCCAAGCAATGTAAAAATTCGATAAATATCAATTTCTTGAAATTAAATTAGTATCTTTTGTCTATCATTCAATATATAATATAATACTCATTCAATATATAACAAAATACTCAATATAGTCAAGCATAAATTGTTTTAAGTTTATATTAATATAGTGTATTAGTTATGAATAATAACAATTTCTAAGCGACTGCTTTTGAACCACAATTTTCTGCTTTTTTCTTATCAACATATTGGGTTTAACACACCCATGTTCTTTTCTTTTTTTTTTTTTTTTTAAAGTAAACTCTATCCCCAACATGGGGCTCGAACTCACGACCCCGAGATCAAGAGTCGCATGCTCCACCGACGGAGCCAGCCGGGATCCCCAACACGCTCATGTCTTTAAGAACACACTTTATCTGAACTCCCGGGTTCCATGTGGGAGGATGGGGAGGCCGAGCTTCTATGCCCAGTAACCAGGCCCCACCAAGAGCACATTCGGAGGATTACAATCCCTAAATTCCCCAATAAAACCCATCTTTAAATTTTTCATGTTGAGAATGTTTGGAGGAACAAATGAACCCTTTGAGACATCTTCCCCGAAAGGTCAAATCATGTCATTAAATACAGAGATGAGGGACACCTGGGTGGCTCGGTCAGTTAAGCATCAGACTCTTGATTTCGGCTCAGGTCATGATCTCAGGGTTGTGGGATTGAGCCCCGCGTCGGGCTCCATGCTGAGTGTGAGCCTGCTTGGGATTCTCTCTCCCCCTCCCCTGAGCTCACTCGCTCTCTCTCTCTCTCAAAAAGTAAAAATCGAAACAACAACTGTGGGTGTGCCCACTCCTACAGGAAAATAAGCAAAAAAGAAAGAAATGAGAAAAGATACCAACTTACTTGCTCAAGAGGAATCACAGCATCATTTTCGGCAAAAATGAACAACGTGGGGTTCTTCAAACTGTGCACATCTTCAGAATCCTTGATGATGCCTGGAAATTGGGGACAGGGACACGGGGGTAGGATTTCCACACACGCGCCTCAGAAAACCATGTGGGTTTGGCTTGATTTTTTTTCAAAGTAAAATCTGTGCTTTGGGGGTTTTGTTTATTTTCTTTCTAGCAATTCCACGCAAATGGCCGGACTTTCCTGCTCTCCACCTCCTTCACTGGGTCAGGCCACAAATAATGGAATTAGACCTTGCAGCGGCTTTGCACGCAAAGATACAGAAGCAGCCCCGAAAATGCTCCCTCCTCGTGGGGCACGCCTTCATTTACAAAGAAGTGACGGCTCCCCATCTGCACCTTCTGACCACCACTGTTCTAGAAGTTTCTCAAGGTCCACACAAGCCCCATGGCTTCTGGCCTCAGTATGCCGAGGGGCCTCATTCATACAGTGTTGCACGGGGTAACCGTGCCCAGACCAGACCACGAGTGTCAAGTCTCAGATGTGCCACCTGGTCCGTCTGCAAAAGTTACCTTTCATCCTTCAGAATCACAGAGCATTTGGTCAGAAGCCTGTCCTGCCTTGGGGACAACCACCGTGGGTGTGCCCCCTCCTACAGGAAAATAAGCAAAAGAGGTACCATATGTTGCCCCTCTAAGAAGAACCATAGTGTTAAAGGAAAGATTACGCTGACACTTGGTAAGGAGGCTGTATTCAAAGGGGACCACCGCACAGGAGGGTGTGAGGGGAGAGAGATCGCTCCGCCCAAATACAAGGACAAGCGGGGATTTACGGCCAAGGAGCAGGGTGCGGGGCAGTGGGCAGAAAATTACGAAGAGGAAACACTGGGGTAAGACGGATTCTGGCCAGGTGATAGGACAGGGTTCTTGCTGACAAGAGACGGAAGGCGGGGTGTGAGGAACTTGGACAGACATCAAAAGTAGGGGGTTCTCTCTGAACTGCCCCAATGGGCCAATGTCAGAGCCCGGTTGGGGCCTCCTCGGAAGGAAGACTCACCGTGGAGCCTGACTCGAGTTTGGTGCAGGACAGGGTCCCAGTCAGTAGGGAGAAAATAATGGAAATCTTCTGTTTCCATTTCCTGCGGGAGCCCAGGGAGCCTCCCCTCAACCTGGAACTCGTCTCTAGAAGCAGGGAGCCACAGGACAGATGGCCACGCTCTGTTAAGGCCACACTGTGTGGCTGGACCGAGGTTTGACGCCCTGGAGTCCCGCCGGGCTCTGGCAGCTCATGCAGTGTGCAACAGCGGCCAGCAGGGGGTGCTGGCGAGGCGTCCACCAGGCTATTTCACACCAGGGCACCGAACGGCCCGGAACAGCCAGCCCCCTCTGCACAGCGGCAGCTGACAACTGACTATTAACTTTGGGGTAAGTTACTATTTAAAGGGTTTTTTTTTTTCTTGCTAAAAGCAAAAATGCCACAGCAAGAAACCATTAATCCAAATAAGAATCCTTTGTGTAACTGTACATTATACTATCACGAAAGAAAGCCAAATTGCCTTCCACATCTTTTTTTCTTTTTTTTTTTTAACATTTTTATGGTCCGAATGCTTCTACACTGTGAACTTAGTATGCCATTTCTATATAGAGATGGAATGTTCTTATCTCATTGCTATCATACGTGCGGTTGGTTTGGCTACAATGTTTATGCTGCTGCTTACATTTTAGAATCACTTTTCCTTTTCTTTCCTTCCTTTATATTGTGTGCCTGTGTGTGTGTGTGTGTGTGTGTGTGTGTGTGTGTGTATGCGGTTGAAAATAACTGCTATCTTGGAAAAATACCTTCACAGATGTTCCTCGTAAAGAATATTGTTTGATATTCACCATTATCACAGAAATAAATGTGACCCCCTTCATCCTCGGTGAAGAAATTGAGACCTGGGTTAGGTGACTCCTCTGGTTACTGCATTACCAACCTCCACCTCCACGCTCACATTTTTAAAGCCAATTCCCTCAAGACGGGCCATCTCTGCACAGCGGGGTCTATGCTGCTCCCCGAACCGTTAGTTTGGGAAGAGGCTCCCGGGTGTCCCTCAACCACTCCTGTTCCCATCGCGTAAAATGCACAAGGCAGATTTACCGTAGACGGACACCCCTGCCCTGAATTCTGGGTATTTCATCATCACGTGATGGACAGCCACTCCGCCCCAGCAGAATCCCACGACGCCGATTTTCTGAGCGTGACACTGCTGTTTCAGAAACCTCAAGACAGCATCGACCTCTCTAGAACAGAAAGTTATCCAAGAATCAACAGATTCAGATCACTTATATGTGGAACCTAAAAAGCCAAACTCAGAGAAACAGAGAGCAGAGTGGGTACCGGAGGTGGGGCGTGGGAGAGAGACTGGACAGACGACATTAACTTCCAATTAGAAGATTAACAAGCCCAGGGGCGCCTGGGTGGTGCAGTCGGTTAAGCGTCCGACTTCAGCCAGGTCACGATCTCGCGGTCCGTGAGTTCGAGCCCCGCGTCGGGCTCTGGGCTGATGGCTCAGAGCCTGGAGCCTGTTTCCGATTCTGTGTCTCCCTCTCTCTCTGCCCCTCCCCCGTTCATGCTCTGTCTCTCTCTGTCCCCAAAAAAATAAATAAACGTTGAAAAAAAAATTAAAAAAAAAAAAAAAAGAAGATTAACAAGCCTGGGGGTGTAAGGTGCAGCCGGTGACCTCAGTCTATACCGTGTGATAGACTTGAAGGCTGCTAAAAGGGTAGACCTTAAATGTTCTCGCCATGAAAAAGAAACGGCAACTATGTAACAGGACCGGGTGTGGGCTAAGGCTATGGTGCCGATCCTTTTGCAGTATATAAATGTACTAAATGAGCACATTGTACACCTTAAACTTATACAACATTATGTGTCAATTATATTTCAATAAAATAGGGGCGGGGTGGTGGCCGGGGAGGCGACGATGAAACACACACACACACACACACACACACACACACACACACACAATCAAGAGGGATTTTGTGAGCCCCCTGGGGAGTGAGCTGGACAGCAAGTGCTGTACCAACAGTAACAGGGGCTTCGGCATCCGCTGTTCCTTGACGTTCTGAGATTTCCTACTTTCGTCCTGCCTGAGTGACGCACATCCCCCCACCCGTCTCCCCACGGGTCTCCCTTCCGAGCCCAGCCTCCTCCAACCACCTGTCAGGGCTGCCAGAGGGCTCTCAGCAAACCACACATCAGACCAGCTCGCATGCCAGCTGGAAGCAGAGTTCTGGCTTTCCTCGGCCTCCGGATGAAGGCCAAAGGCCAAAGCACCCCTCCTAAGGCCTGATCCCAAGATCCACCCCCCGCGAGCACCCCGGCCCGCCGTCCTCTGGCAGGCACCGGCCGCAACTGGGCGGCTCCCCTAACTCTCTAACTTGGCACGTTCACCCCTTCAGCTAACATCCCAACTCAGCACCTCCGGACTCCTCCCTCCGGTGTCCCCAAAGAGCAGAGGGGGGATTTGGAAAGCCACCAGGACTATTTAAGCCAGGAGAGGACCAAGAATAGTGGCCCAGTCTGGTAAATGGGTCATTTGCAAATTGATTGTTTGGAACTCTGCGTTTTCAACTAAAAGCAATACACCCAAACGGAGGCAAGGGCTTCGAGGCCAGCCCGAAAGTCCTGCTTGATCTGATAAGGAAGAATTGTGGTTTACAAGTTAGAAAAAGAAAAAGAAAGCCATCCCATTGCACTTCCTCCTTCCTTTCTCCTTTAGTCATAGCATATCCTTGAGCACATTTAAATACGTGTATCATACCACTGCGTGCAGTTATTTTCATAATGTTAGCAGAAATTAAGTAATTCTGCAAACTGAAATGGAACAAGCAATGGTTTTTGACATTTGGGGCTTTAGGTTTTCCTTCAATGCTTTGATCGCAAGAATAACTGCCTTGGGGCGCGCGGGTGACTCGGTTAAGCATCCAGCTTCAGCTCAGGTCATGATCTCTCGGTCGGTGGGCTGGAGCTCCGCGCGTCAGGCTCTGTGCTGACAGCTCAGAGCCTGGAGCCTGCTTCAGATTCTGTGTGTGTGTCTCTCCCTCTGCCCCTTCTCAGCTCACGCTCTGTCTCTCTCTCTCAAAATTAAATAAACAATAATGATAAAAAAAAAAAAAAAGAACTGCCTTTATTGGAGGGAACAAGAAAGAGGCCATTTCCATAAAAATACGGTAACTCGAGTGAACAGGCCTTTGCTCGTGCTGCTCTGAACGTGTTCCCTACTTTTCTGGGAGCACCAAAGTTTAGCCTTGGATGAACCTCTCCCCCAACCCATGCTTGATTCTTATACCTTGGGAACTCTGCCCTAGGTTCCAGGAGTGAAGTATGTGGGTCAGGTTGACCACCAGAGTATAGCAATCTCCTGGCCACAGTGATTGGTTGAAGGATGGACCTGTGACTGAGTCATAACCATCAGGGCAAAATGAGAATTTTACTGGCTTGCGGGAAAAGAGACCAATGTGGGGGCCGGAGCTGCGGCAGCCATCTTGCCACCCAGAGGCAAAAGCTGCCTGAGAATGAAGCCAGGGCACAGGATGTGGAGTGGAGACACGTTGGGAAGGCAAGTCCTGGGGATACTTTCTGCACTGCGAACCAACCCCTGCTTGAAGCCAGAAACGACCTCTTCTCAGTTCTATAAACCAAAATATCCCATGACTATGTAAACAGTAAGCAGTCAAGATGGGTTTTCTGTTACTTGCAAACAAAAGACACTTGACCAGACACAAGGGTTTCAGTCTCCTTTCAAAGTCAGTGTTTCTGTTTAATGTCTCATTTTTATTTAGGGGCGCCTGGCTGGCTTAGTCGGTTAAGCGTCCAACTTCAGCTCAGGTCATGATCTCATAGTTCATGAGTTTGAGCCCCACATCAAGCTCTGTGCTGACAGCTCAGAGCCTGGAGCCTGCTTCGGATTCTGTGTCTCCCGCTCTCTCTCTCTCTCTGCTCCTCCCCTGATCGCACTCTGTCTCTCTCTCTCGAAATAAACATTAAAAAAAAAATTTTTTTTTAAGTGCATAGCTCTCCTTTTCCCCTGTGGCAGAGTCCCACTGGCCTGCTCCCACACCTGCCAGAAACGACCCCTCTGCTCTGTGCTCACGAATGGAAGGCAGGCCCACACAGCTACCCTCCCCCACCCCGGCCCCACATGCAAAGCTGAATTTCTGCATTCACATCCCAGCCTCTTGTGCTTCTAATTCTCATTTGCTCTGAACTTCTTGCTTCCTTTTGTTTTTCTTGGGGTTTCAGGTTGAGGTTGCAGGTCCCCCAGGAGGGACTTGGGAAAGGTAAGCATGCAGGGGAGTTATTCCAGGAATCTCAGGGCCAGCACTGAGGGAGAGGAGGGAAGGAAGTGGGGTCTGCACGGGAGAACCTAGCAGTGGCAAGCTCCACGCAGGCCTCGGACAGTTCCCCAGGGGAGCCTGGAGCGCCCTGGCCCCTGGAGGTGCCCCTGACTTGCGGTGGGGGAGCCAGGCCTTCATCCCAGGGAGACTCCTCAGGATGGGGCAGAGAAAAACAAGGCAGCTGACACCGGAGGCCATCCCAAGGACAGTGAGGGACTGGGCGACGACTTTGTTAACACAGCCCGGGTGCTCGGCCACGCCTGCCGGGAGCTCCCAAGGCAGCGGGCAGCACCTCCCATGCCCCACAAGCTGCACAGGGAGACCCTAGGATGACCCTGGCCTGAGCCACAACGCGCTGCCACCCTGCACAGGCCCCTAAAAGAAGGTGGTCCAGTGAGTGCGGGGAGTGAGGCAGGGCCGGGGAAGCAGGAAGGGGCACTCAGCAGGACCCAAGGCCCCTTGGGGCTACGGGCACAGGTCTGCTTGGGGCCCACCAGCCCAGTGGAAGGAGGGGCCAGCTCTGGAGGGCACTCTGGTGATAGAAGAAAAGAACAGACAGTCCCAGGGACCCAGCGGCCACAGGCAGGGGACCACATTATGAGCAGTCCCGCCAAGCTGGGCTGGGGGAGCAGTTTATCAAAACCAAAGCTCGGGGTGCCTGGGTGGCTCAGTCGGTTGAGCGTCCGACTTCGGCTCAGGTCATGATCTCACAGCTCATGAGTTTGAGCCCCACGTCGGGCTCTGTGCTGACAGCTCGGAGCCTGGAGCCCACTTCGGATTCTGTGTCTCCCTCTCTCTCTGCCCCTAACCCACTCACATTCTGTCTCTGTCTCTCTCAAAAATAGACAAACATTAAAAAAAAAAAATAAAAAAAAAAAACAAAAACAAGGCTCAGGTGCATGGTGGGAGAAAGTCAGGTGACAGGGAAGGACAGCTTTCAGGACAAGTGGGCAAGGTGAGAGTCAAGGCTGGTGGTGGGGAAGCTCCTTTGCCTTGGGCTCACGTTTACTTGCTCAGGAGGAACTGGGCACCAGAGAACAATCCTGCCCCTCTCCCCGTCCACCCTGAGTCCAGACAGAAGAGGGTGTGTGACTGGCAGCTGGGAGGTCTGGTCCTTGCTTCTGGACTCCTGGAGCTAATTTCCTAAAAGGCTGAGATCCTGGGGGATCCCCCACTTTTCCTCTCATTGCTCCCCGGGTCCTGGCACGATGGCAGTCTAGCCCTGGCGTAAAGACCCAAAGTCTCGGGGCGGGGGTGGAGGGGGGAAGCAGGGGCAGGTCTCGGCTGGGGGGAGGGGACGGCCCTTCGGGTTTCCAACCGGCTGAGCGCTAACGGAGCCGGGGCTGGTGTTGGCTCTGGTGTCTTTTCTCTCCCCGTTGTCTCAGCTGGTTCCGCAGCCAGGACAGGAAGGAAGGAACGTCCACCCTGTGGACCCCGAAAGCCCCCTTGTCAAGGGAAATCGTACCGCCCGCAACGCAGCACCTCCGCCAAGTTCCCCTGGCATCAGTGCCATGAAGTTTCTGGAAGGCGGAAGCAGACGAGCCTGCTGGCACCGCAGGAGCCCTTGCCGGGACCTCACCTCCAGGGACACACTCTGTGCTGCACAAAAGCATGTGTCCGTGGAAGTCCTGCCACAGGGGAGGGAGGGTGGGCGCCCAAGTGGTGATGTCACACGCGCTTCTCTGCTCTCCAGGGGCCCTGGGGCGGGCAGGAGGGGGAGCACAAACACGGGTGATAACTTACCTGTCGATCTTCCTGGCGTCTCTTGTTTTCAACCAGTCCGGGAAGGTGGACCAGTCCCCAGAAGGCTGCCAGGGTTCTTGGCCCACAAAGAAGTCTGGAAGGATGGCTCTGCAAAAAAGGGACGTCAACTGACCTTCGCTTTGGAGCTGGCGGCACTCGGTATTTGCTGACGCTCATTAAGACCCGGGCTACGAGGGAGAGTCTGCTTCAGAGGAAAAGAAAAGTGGTGCCCACGAGAGCCAGCTTTGATCACATCCGAGAGGCCAGCTGGCACCAGGCCACACCACTTGGGATTTCACAAGCGTAGGTGCACGGCCTCTGACGGCCGCCCGCAGCCCAGCCCATCCGAGATGACGAGGCAGTCGGACGGGGCGCCCTCCCCACGAGACTGATGGCACAGGATGGAGACCCGGGAGGCATGGGCCCGGGAGGGGCGGGGTGGTGAGCGCAGGGGTGTCCCCGACCCCCTGGAGGAGTCGCAACGCTCAGCTGGCCTTTAGAGTTAGCCTCCGGTCAGAGGGTACATCTGGGGAGCATGTCCAGTCACCATGACTAAGCAGTTTTCCCCTGCCCCCTGCCCGGAGGGGAAGGTCTACTGCAGGTTCTGAAATGGGCCGCACAGAGAAAACAAGCCAGTCCACTGAGTCCTCAAACACCCCCCCCCCCCATCCCGTCAACCCCGGAGGGTGGGTCAACACGGCTTTGGCCAGAGACCTGCTTCCGAAAATAAAGGTCATCACCAGGGATGGAGGAGCACAGCTCTTCCTTCCCGGCGTCGAAGGAACCCTGAAGCCTGGGTCAGAAGAATCCAAGTTCAAGTGCCGGTCGGCCCTGTAACCTTAACAGGTCGCTTACCCACTTTTAGCCTCATTTTCTTGACCTGAAGAAGAGACAGCACCCTGCACTGCCCAACCTCAGGGGGTCGTTCTGAAGGAGAGAGGACTTGTACGCCTGTGAGGGGGCTTTGTAGATCACGGGCGGCTTTGCTCATTTTTCGTGTTCTGTCTCCACCCAAAGGACCCCGTTGGGCAACAGAAACCCCAGCCCCGGGCAGCCTGCTGGCTGGACTGGGCTGGGAGCGGTGGCCTCCAGGTGCTGTTTTAGGTCCGTGTGATTCACATTCCCCATCTACCTGTGCCCAGCGAGACAAGGACATCGACAGCTTAGCACACGGTCAGGGTGTTGTGGTTTTGTTTTCCCTGAAGGGATCAAGATAGATCACAGAGGTTTCCATGAAGTGAAGAAACAGAACCGCATACATACGTGTATCCGTTTCCTGCGATCATGTCAGTCATGTATCTGCTATTGGGCAACTGCCAGCCAAATATGTCTTGAATGACGATCACAGCCTTGCCCGTGTCGAAGGGGGGTTTGGTGACATAAGCCTTGATGTGCTCGACTTGAACTTCGCGCCCCATCCCTCCATACTCTATCTTATGGCCAATGTCACACGGACAAGGATGAGCCTCGTTAGCCATTGGAGATATTTAAGTTGGGCTACTGAGAGAGAAACATGCATTAGGGTCTGAATGGTGCAAATCCAAAGATTGTATGCAGTAAGTAAATTAAAATCAAGAGCACAAAAAATGGGGCGCCTGGGTGGCTCAGTCAGTTAAGCGGCCGACTTCAGCTCAGGTCACGATCTCGCGGTTCGTGGGTTCAAGCCCCGCGTTGGGTTCTGTGCTGACAGCTCAGAGCCTGGAGCCCGCTTCGGATTCTGTCTCTGGCTCTCTCTGCCTCTCCCCTGCTCGCTCTCTCTCTCTCTCTCTCTCTCTCTCTGTCTCTCTCAAAAATAAGATAAACATTAAAAAAGGAGTACAAAAAATAATTAAGTTTAACTCTACATATCGTGTATTTATGGAGGAAATCACTGATAACCTGGGATTTTGGCAGTGTGGCAGATTAGAGCTAACAGGAATCCACTCCCATTACAAACACTCAAAATACCTAAGTAAATGTAACCAACGGATAAAAATTAAAATGGGAACTCATAGGAAAAGAAGGGATTGGAGAGGATAGGATTAGCCAGGATTGGAGAGGAGACCTGAAGGCAGGATCAGCTTGGCATGAGCAGACACTGAGGGAGCCCAGGGATACTGGGGAGAAGGCTAAACCCAGGAACGAGCTCTAACACCACCCGATGCTTAGGATGTGTCCAGTGAGGCCTCTGGACCCCACAAGATAGGGATCCACGGCTGACACCCCATGCAGTGTCAGAGCCCCAAAAGGTTTATATTTAGTGGGGAACGTAAAAACAAAAAATACCAAAAGAAAAAAAAGAAAATTCTACCAACCAGGACTAAGACTGTGATTAGAAAACCCAGAGAAGGTAAAAATAACCCCCCAAATGTCCCCCCAAATGTCCACTGTCCTTTCAAAGTAGGAATGCCTAGACTATGACATTTAACCCAATAACTGACCCTGGGCGGTGAAATCCCTGGGCACCAGCAGAAGCAGAAGCAAATCTACTCAGAGCAAGACGTTCCCAATCCAGGACAAAAAACGCCACCCACTGGGGCGGCTGGGTGGCTGTCGAGCGTCAGGCTTCGGCTCAGGTCATGATCTTGCGGTTCGTGGGTTCAAGCCCCACATCGGGCTTGCTGCTGTCAGCACAGAGCCTGCTTTGGAACCTCTGTCTCCCTCTCTCTGCCCCTCCCCTGCTTGTGCTCGCTCTCTCTCTCTCTAAAAAATAAACATTAAAAAAAAAAAAAAAAAAAAAAAACCACCACCCACTGAAGAGGGACAATAAAGGCCCTGACAGTGGCTGGGGTCTGGATAGAATTTGCAGGGAAAGCCAACTGAGGCAAAGAGGAGACAGGAGGATGAGGGGTTTTGCCTGAGCAACTGTCTTTAAATGAGAAGGAGGACACTTGGGAAGAGCAGGTTTGAAGAGGTCAGGACTTAAATGCGGAGCCCGGGAAGTCTGAAATGTCTGCTCCACAAGCTCCGTGGACCGCGCAGGACAGCAAGTTTGGGGCAGGGGTCCAAGCCGGAAGTACAAACTTGATACAGTATGGTCAGCCTACACAGCCAAGCCTCATTTTTTGCCGCTTCCATGCACGTGAAGTTGCCTAGTCACAAAACTTATTTGCAACTCCAAAATCAATCCTTGCAGTAATACTGCGACCATCCACGGACTTTTGTAAAGCACTGAAAAATCTGAGTCACCCACATGCACGGTCCCGGCCAAGGTCGAACAAGGCAACGCCCCGCCTTCCCATATCAGCCCTCACGCTGTAAACAAGTATCCTTTTCGCTTTCTATTTAGCGCCACATCTTTTGCATTTTTGTGCTTTTTGGTGGTGATTGCGGTGTTTAAAGAATGGACTCCATGCACAGTAGTGAAGAGCTGTCTAGTAATAGGGCACGAAGGCTATGATGTGCCTACAAAGATAACGTGCGCAGTAGACAAGCTTAGTTCAGGCACACAGTACACCTGTTGACTGCGAGTTCAATGTTAATGAATCACCTATGTATTAAATGAGGTGTCTCTACACAGAAACACACAAAAAACTAGGTTATGCACTGATCAGTCGACAGAAACATGACCAGAGGCTCATAGAACCCTACCTGTATTTCCTCTTGGAGCCATGGTTCAGTATTTGCTAGTTCAGTGTCCCTGTGACTTTATAGAACGTAACCACGTTCTATGGCTGACCCTTGAACCACACAGGTTTGAACTGCACGGTCCACTTACACGTGGATTTTTTTTTTTTTTCAATAAATTCAGCACAGGACTGCAAATGTATTTTCTCTTTTTTTATGATGTTTTTACCATTTTCTTTTCACTGGCTCACTTCATTGTAAGACTACAGTGTATAACGCACAGAGCATGCACCCTCTGTGTTCATCAACCGTTTATGTTACCAAAAAAGCTTCCGATCAACAGCAGACTATAAGGAACTACATTTTTGAGGGGGTCAAAAGTTACATGCAGATTTTTTGACTGCACAGGGGTCCATGCCCCTAAAAGCCCCCCCCCCCCCCCCCCCCCCCCCCCCCCCCCCCCCCCCGCCCACTCCGATGTTGTTCAAAGTCAACTATACTGTAAATAATGAGAATCAGCAGTACATACTATTGGAAACCTCGGGCGTGCCTGGCATGATTAAAGGAATGATTAGATAAGAAGAGATAAGGAAGAAGAAGGATCTAGAAGAGCGAGCGAGCCCTGGGGCCTTCACCATTAAAAGCTTTGGGGAAAGAGTGAGCCTGAGAATAAACAGTCAGAAGGGAGGAACCCCCCACTCACGAGCCTGGAGCCACATGAAGACAAGTTTTCAAGGAGGGAGACTGTAGACACAGGCATTCGGCAAGAGGGGTGGCCACAGGGCTCAGCAGCGTGGACGTCAGGGTGGTCTCCACGAGAACGGGTCTGGTGGCCATGACGGCAAACGGGCTTGGGGGAAAATGAGAAGAGAGCACCTGACAGCGTGAACACGGAAGTTCTTCAAGGCTTTTACCAGAAAGAGGGGCAAAGAGAGGGAGCAGACGGAGGGAAGGTAGAGCAACAGGTCTTTTTATTTTTTAACGGAAGAAACGTTAGTACCTTTACAGGTGGATGAGAACGGGTGCCTCACAGAGGAAAACAAAGCAAAACCAGCCCAACCCACGGTGCCAGGTGATGAGGGACACAAAGGCAAGAGAAATGTAGCTTAAATTAAATTTCCTGACAGCTTGCAGCCCACTGACACCTGACACGTAAGAGCGTGACCTTCCTCAAGGAACTCACCGCTGCCTTAGTGCCTTAATGTTCACTTTAATTAAAGACTAAAAGTGACCTTGGGGCGCCTGGGTGGCTCAGCTGGTTAAGCGTCTGACTCTTGCTTTGAGCTCAGGTCGTATGATCTCACAGTGTGCGAGTTCGAGCCCCGCGTTGGGCTCTGCACTGACTCTCTCTCTCTCTCTCTCTGCCCCTCCCCTGCG
This sequence comes from Felis catus, assembly GCF_018350175.1. NCBI lineage: Eukaryota > Metazoa > Chordata > Mammalia > Carnivora > Felidae > Felis > Felis catus. Next base: position 231,245,225 of record NC_058368.1, on the reverse strand, counting down.
TGTGCTGTCTCTCTCTCTCTCTCTCAAAATAAAGGAATAAACATAAAAAAACAAAAAGCCTAAAAGTAACCTTATCTTAACAGCAGCTAGCCCCTCAAGGTCCTGAAAGCCTTGATTCCAAGTTCCTTAGGGACTTTCGCTCTCCCTAACTACCACTAATTAAAAAGTACACAACCAGTCCCACCTCACAACCCCAGGGCAGCTCTTTCTGCCCACCGGGCCTGTCCCTGTGCTATAATAAGATCACCTTTATGCACCAAAATTCTTTCTTAGCTGTTTGCTCACAAACCCTAGAGCTAGGTGAGCTAGGGGAGGGGGGCTGGGGTCAGCCCAGGGAGGAGACCACCCACCTTCCTTGGAAGCGTGGACGGGTCCTCCTCGGTCCCAGGAGGGGAGGCGGAGGAGGGGTGGATGACATCGGGGCAGAGGGCCGAGGACGCTCCGCACATGTGCTCAGAAAACTGAGAGCGGGGTCGGCAGTCAGGGTGAGAGCAGGGGGGGAGGCTGGAGAGGACAGAAGAAGTGGGAAGATGGAGGACCAGGGAACTGTACACGGTCCTTGAGGCCATGTGCCCCCAGCCAGGTCCGGGATGGTGGTTTGAGGCTGGCAGCGAGATGCAGCAGAACAGACTAGGCTCTGGAGGTCACTACGGGGCAGGCGGATCCACGGTGAACAGGCAGACCCGAGGTGGAAAGACGGACTGGCCAATGAAGGGGCGTAAGATGCGACGAGATCACAGTGGATCCCTACCTGCCACGTCGCTGCCCTGCCAGATGGTTAGAAACCTGAGTAGAAAAGCGAAAGTCATCTGTTGGAAGAAAATAAAGGGGAACACCTTTTCCTTGAATCTTGGAGCAAGGCAGCATTTCTTACATCAGATCCAAAAACATGAACCATAAAGAAAAAGATTAATAAATTTCATTAAGTACGTATCAGTCTGCTCGAGCTGCCATAACAAAATACCACAGGCCGGTCAGCTGACACAACAGAAATGTGTTTCTCACCGTTCCGGGGCCTGGAAGTCAAAGGTCAGGGTGCCAGCAAGGCGGGGCTCTGAGGGGGACTCTCCTCACTTGCGGACAGCCACCTTCTCGCCGTGTCCTCACACGCAAGCTTTCTGGCCTCTTCTTAGAAGAGCACGAATCCCACCTTGGGGCCCCACCCTCATGACCTCATCTCAACCTGATCGGCCGAGGCCCCACCTGCAAATACCGTCACATTGGGGGTTAGGGCATCCACCTATGAACTCTGGGGACACACAATGCAATCCACAGCGGTAGGTGACTGTAAAAACCACTTACGAGACAACTGGGGGAGACGGAACTGGTTGGATGTCTCATGATATTGAGAGTTACTGTTAACGGACCGGTGGGCAAGGGCCAGATACGACTATCAAAGTGATGGTTTTGTGTGTGTGTATCTGTATCTTTTATAGCCACCTGCTGATGTATATACCGATGAAACAGCCAGACATCTAGGATGTGCTTCAAAACAGCCCAGGGGGTGGTGGAGGTGGGGAAGAGATATTATTATTTGAGATATTATTCTCAAAGCAGAAGATTTAGTATCTAGATAACATACAGGGAAAATCCGTATAAATCAACAAGGAAAAGACAAACCCAAGAGATAAATGCTCCAAAGATCTGAACAGGCAACTCACAAAACGGTACCCCTGAGTGGCACCCAGACCTCTGAAAAGACATTCAACCTCACTGGTATTTAAGAAATTATACTATTTTGTACCTAAGAAAGACGCTATTTTGCATCAGCTTGGCAACAAGGTCTGTTAACACCAAGAGTTGGTGACCATACAGGGAAAGAGGAAGGAACGTGAGCTGATACAAACTCAAAATACAAACTCTGGCGAGACAGACTACTTTGGTCTGGTAAGGTCTGGCAAAGTCAAAGATAAAGACACCTGCAACCCAGAAATGCCACAGCTGGGTGTACTCCCTAGAGAGATTTACACCTGCGTGTATGAGCGCGTGGTGAGGACAGAAGGCGTGTTCCTGGCGGCAATAACCGGAAGCAATCGAGTTGACCTTCAGGAGGAAAACAGGGTCAACTGCGATTTAGTCGTTACTGTGGGCTGAGTTGTGTCCCCCAAAAAGATATGTTCAAGTTCTAACTCCCAGAACTTATGAATGTGCCCTTATTTGGAAATAGAGCTTTGTAGAGGTAATCAAGTTAAGATGAGGTCATACTGGATTAGGGTGGCCACTGCCCCTAATTTTGGAAATTTGGATACAGCAACACACAGGGGAGAAGGCCCCACGGAGACATAGGTGGAGACTGGAGTATCTACCAGCCAAGCAACACCAAGGATGGCCGGGCACCATCAGAAGCTGGAGAGAGGCAAGGAAGGATCCCCCTCTGTAGGTCCATAGAAAGCACAGCCCCGCTGACACCTTCACTGCAGACTTCTGGCCTCCAGAACCGTGAGAGAATAAATTTCTGTTGTCCTGGGACACCCGGCTGGCTCAGCGTGTAGACCGTGCAACTCTTACTCTCGGCATTGTGAGTTCGAGCCCCATGCTGGGTGTAGAGATGGCTTAAGAATAAAAAAAACCTTTAGAAAAATATTCTGTTGTCTTAAGTGACCCAGTTTGTGGTAATTTGTTACAGCCACCCCAGGAAACAAATAGATTCATAACTACTCCGTGAATAAACTACACGTGTATTTACTGATATAAATCTTAGAAACATAATGCTATATAAAAAGACAATGTCCTTTTTGATGCTAAATAAAGACTAATAACCCAAAATAGTACTTATTTTATTAATAAATATACTGTAGTAAAAGTGTGATGCATGGGAATAAAACACACCACGATTAGCCAGTGGTTACTAGCAAGGGAGAAAGGATGGGGACAGCTGGCTTTAACCGCATTTGTTACATTCAACTTCCTAAGAAAGTTGTTTTTTGGTTTTTTTTTAAGATTTTTATTTTTGAGTAATCCCTACACCCAACATGGGGCTCAAACTTACAACCCCAAGACCAAGAGTCACATGCTCTACTGACTAAGACAGCCAGGAGTCCCAGAAAGTTTTGATTAAGGACAAAATGTTCCAATTGTTTTGCGTGGGTCACATGAATATGGGTGGCTGTTAGATTATTTCCTATACTTTCCAGAATATTCTGGAAGGCAAATACCTTACATTTTAAGGAAACACATATTAAGAGCTGGTCTTTTGCTCAAAGAAGATTTGAATCTATTCCCCACGGGTTTGTTTTCACAAGCTATGTTATGAAACTATTATTAGCAAGAGAAGTCACAACAATCCAGCACCAAGAGCGGTAAATTTTACGTCCAATGCGCTATGTGTTGACAGCTGATTCTTTATGCTGATTGCTTACCTGGATTGTCCTATGGGGACGTGGAGACCACGAAAAATCCTAGCCGTTCCAAAGGGGCCTCGAGCCTGAATCTTTTTACTTTATCTTCAATTGATACCCACTTTTTTTTTAAGTTTATTTTTATGTATTTTGAGAGAGACAGAGAGCAAGTGGGGGGGCGGGGGGCAGAGAGACCGAGGGAGACAGAGAATCCCAAGCAGGCTCCACTCCTCAGCGCAGAGCCCGATGCAGGGCTTGAACTCACAAACCGTGAGATCATGACCTGAGCCGAAATCAGGAGTCAGACACAACTGACTGAGCCACCCAGGTGCCCCCAATTAATACGCACTTTCCAGAAGGAATGTTTATGGCCAGGAGAGCCACTGTCTGGATGCATCCTACGCAAGCAGGCAGTGGCAGGGAGAGGCCTGGGTGTGGAAGGCGGGACTCCGGCCAGACCCCTCATGTAGCAGAGTAGTGCATTGTGTGTCCTGGGCCAAGGCCATAGGGCAGGGAAGCTGGTTTCCATGGACAGCCCGCCGTGGCCCCCCTGTGACCCCCCTGTGGCTCCCGGGGAAAGCGCCTGGGGGAGCACACCCAGGTGGGCCCTACTGACAGGAGGACACTAAAATTCCTCTACAGCCCTTCCAGGATTCTGCCTCTGCCCCCTCCCTCCCCCAAATGACACATTTGTTAAAGGATAATTTTCACAAGGAAAGGAAAACCATGACTCTCATGCGGATTTACAAAAATGAACACGTGAAGGCTTTTACTTCTCTAAGAAGAAGGAACGAGGCAGATGTGAGAACTGGTTCGAAGGAAAAAAGAAAAGAGCACAAATGTATACGGACGACAGCACAGCTGAAATTGCAGAAGGACAGAAAACGGAGTTTTCCGCAGGAGGGAGGAAGCCATGAATCCCACCGCACAGGACAGAATTTACTAACTTGTTGGTTACCGGCCACGTACAAAGAAGGAGTTGCAGCGGCTCAAAGACCACGGGCCGGGAAGGATGCCCCACGGATGACCGAGGTTTTCTACAGAAACACGAAGTTCCTTCTGCATGACCTTCACCGTGAGGTCATTCTGCGTGAGCGACGGTGCTGCGCTTTCCGCCTACTTAGGGACGGGACAGGGGGTCTGACGTGGATGGTGGGGGGCTTATAAAATGTGTCAAGAAGGGCTTTTCTGGGGCGCCTGGCTGGCTCTGTCATGGAGTACACGACTCTTGGCCTCGGGGTTGTGAGTTTGAGCCCCATGCTGGTGTAGAGATAACTTAAAAATAAAATCTTAGGGGCGCCTGGGTGGCGCAGTCGGTTAAGTGTCCGACTTCAGCCAGGTCACGATCTCGCGGTCCGTGAGTTCAAGCCCCGCGTCGGGCTCTGGGCTGATGGCTCAGAGCCTGGAGTCTGTTTCCGATTCTGTGTCTCCCTCTCTCTCTGCCCCTCCCCCGTTCATGCTCTGTCTCTCTCTGTCCCAAAAATAAATAAACGTTGAAAAAAAAAATTAAAAAAAAATAAAATCTTAGAAGAAGGAGGAAGGAGGAAGGAGGAAGGAGGAAGGAGGAAGGAGGAGGAGAGGCAGAGCTTTCCTGCATCATGACAGGTGGGCTTGGCAAAACTCACCGGCCACCTCGAGACCAGACCCGTGGTCTCCACTAGGGAAGCCTCTGAACTCAGAACCCTCCTCATGGTGCCAAGGATAACTGAGACGCACCCCTGCACAGGAGAGCCTGACTCGCACCTTCTTTGGCGAGGCCACACTGGCCGGCAGCGCTAATGCTCATGATCCGCCCATGACATTCACCCAAGATGCCACCAACATGTGACTGATCTCAAGGCTCACTCTCCCACAGTGACCAGCCTTCTCTCCCTCACCAAGCTCCACTGACTTCTCTTCTCAAACAGGCCTGTGTGGGGCTTCTGGATGCATCTCTGCTGTGCCTAGTTTCAGTAAGAATCCCGCTAAGTCAGTTTCACAGAATCCATGACCCTTGATATCTGATCTGGTTGCTCGTCCTCCACCCCCTCACCCCCAGGCGATGTCTGATCTCTCTGGCTTGTCTCCTGCAAGAACCCTGTTAGGTCGGTTTATCCAGAACTCTCATCCCCTGTGATGTTTCCTCTTAGTCATTTTCCATCCACTGACCCCCCACCACCCCACTCCCTGGCTATAAATCCTCACTTTTCTTTGCTATTTCCAGGGTTGAGCCCAATCTCTCTCCCCCACGGTAAAACCCCACTGCGGTGGGCCCTACACCTATCCCAAAGGTCCTGAATAAGGTCTGCCTTCCGTTCCTTAACAAACGCCATGAATGAATGATTTGTTCTTCAGCCCCCTGCAGCCCTGCTTCACACACCAAGCACCTCCACAGTGTCACAAGTCAAGACCCATGGGGATCACTGGTGCCTGTTTGATGCCAATTCCAAGGAGCTAACATGTCCTGCCTTATCTCCTTTTTTTTTCCATTTCTTTTTTTTTTTTTTTAAGTGAATTAACATACGATGTAGTCTTGGTTTCAGGAGTAGAACCCAGTGATTCATCGCTTACATAGGACACCCAGTGCTCATCCCTAAAAGTGCCCTCCTGAATGCCCATCGCCCATTTCAGCAAATGGTGCTGGGAGAACCGGACCACTTTCTTACACCAGACACAAAAATAAACTCAAAATGGATGAAAGACCTCAATGTGAGACAGGAAACCAACAAAACCCTACGAGAGAAAACAGGTAGCAACCTCTTTAACCTTGGCCGCAGCAGCTGCTTACTTGCCGTGTCTCCAGGGGCGAGGGAAATAAAAGCAAAAATGAACTATTGGGACCCCATCAGGATAAAAGCTCCCGCCCCTTCCCCTAACATGAACCTTCCTGAGGCATTCCTTTGCCCCATATATACCTGTCCTTCTTGATTTCTCTTTTGAATCAGTTATAAAATCTGCCTGGTTCCTTCTTTAATAAATAAAATAGAATGTTTAACACATGCTCATTTAAAAAAAAAAAAAATGACGGGGCGCCTGGGTGGCGCAGTCGGTTAAGCGTCCGACTTCAGCCAGGTCACGATCTCGCGGTCCGTGAGTTCCAGCCCCGCGTCAGGCTCTGGGCTGATGGCTCAGAGCCTGGAGCCTGCTTCCGATTCTGTGTCTCCCTCTCTCTCTGCCCCTCCCCCGTTCATGCTCTGTCTCTCTCTGTCCCATAAATAAATAAACGTTGAAAAAAAAAATTTAAAAAAAAAACGTTAAGTAATCTCTCTACATCCAACGTGGGACTCGAACTCACAAGCCCAAGATCAAGAGTTGCATGCTCTACCGACTGAGCCGGCCAGGCACCCCAACATGTGCTCATTTTTCTGTCTGTTTGAGAGTCACGCTCTCACCTTCCCCTGAAAATGATCTTTTAACAACGCTATTGAATAACATTCCCCTTTTCTCTCCAGAAGTCAAAACGGTGAGAAATGGATGGTGACGTATGGCCCAGATGATGGAGTTTTCCTACTTTCATACCCTCAGGGACGTAAATAGCTCAGAAGTCAGACTTCCCGGTGCAGTGAAGTTCTCCAGCAGAAACAGAGAAAACAGATTTCAACGAGCAAAGGGAATTGGCATAGGTGGGACTGCAACAAGCAAAGAAGTCCAGGAAGAAATTTCTAGAAGCTTCAGAGATTTGGAAACCATCAGCAAGCAAACAAAGGCTGAAAGGTAACAGGGGAAGGCAGTGGCTAAAGGGGAAGGCTCAGTGTTTTCCCTTCACTGGGTAAACACTGCAGGAACTTGCTTGGCAACTGAGTTTTGATCTTGCAGCCGGGAAAGCAGGGCCCTACTTACCCACAGATGATTCTACCAACGTCAACAACTCCAGATCTATTTGTTCTCAATCATGCTTCTATTTGCCATAGGGGACAGGTCTAGACAGCATTGATCAGAAAGGTAGATGTGATGAGGACCCACCGGCCTGCAAACAAGCCAATCACATGGCTGCCTTTGGCTTCTCTCGGGCTGTTCTGAGGCCTTGACAGCATGTCCCCAGACACCTGTGGGGCTCACTTCTGACCACCTTATTTGAAATGGGCTTTGAAAACATCAGCTTATATCTTCCATCAGCAAGGAGGCCTGATCGCAGTCCCCTATGTCAGCAAGGCCTAGGAGAGGAGACACTTTCGCCTGCCAACCCACACGGCTGAGTGGGTGACCCGTGCGGTCCTTCTTGGCAACATGCACCGGGTACCGAGCACCAAAGATGCCATGATGCTAGACCCACGGTCTCCTCTCTAGACCCAGTAGTACCCACCCTAAGGAAATACTGCCAAATGGGGATAATAATTTTTTTTTTTTTTTTTTTTTTGAGACAGAGAGCAAGAGAGAGAGCACACACAGCAGGGGCAGGGGCAGAGAGAGGAAGAGAGAGAAAATCCCAAGCAGGCAACACACTGTCAGCTCAGAGCCCGATGCGGGGCTTGACCTCACGAACCTCGAGATCATGACCTGAGCTGAAATCAAGAGTCCGACATTTAACCAACTGAGTCACCCAGGTGCCCCCCATAATGATTTTTTGAAGCCCGCATCCCTCTTGTCAGTTCAGATGAAAGGATGAAACACCAGAGGTCATAGCTACCCAAGGCACAGCCAGACCAACCAAGGAACAAAAAGGCCTAGGCTCAAGGGATACGAATGCTTGCTTCAATTTCTAACATAAGAAATAAAGATATTTTCCAGATTCCAAGCCCCTTGAAATGGAAAAGACCTCCAGGGCACCAGATGAAGTGGCACCAGGTCACCTGCTAGTAGGACCTCATGGGCCTCTAATCAAAGGTGTCCACCTTCTCACAAGACCTCTTCCCCCAAATTTTGCCCTTAAAAACCCTCATGCAAGCCATCCGAGAGTTCTGGACTTTCGAGCATTAGCTCCCCCGGTCTCCTGGGGGGCCACACCAATAAATCGCCTATTTTTCTCCTCTGCAAAAGCTTGATGTCAATTTGTACTGGCTTGCAGTACTTGGAAACGGGGGGGGGGGGGGGGGGGGGGGGGGGACAAACTCTGGTTTGGTTACATTTTGATGCAAATAGGCTCATCTTTCCCACGGGTTTATACTGGCAAAAACCACACAACTGAAATGCCCAACTTGTAGGACAATAATTACAAACAGTATTCCATTCGAAGGCATGGAAGAAAGGCTCCGGACACAGCATTCTATGGAAAAAATAAATAACGAGTTTCTGCACACCACGATTGCAGCTACGTTTTTTACAGAGGTGGCTGAACAGGACAGGAAAACATACCCAAGTGGGCCGGCCCAGGCTGCTTTTCTGCGGTGATAATGTACTGCTGCTTTGGGAAAAGGTTTGGGAAAAGGACTTTTTGGTCGGCTCAGGACCTGTGCGCAGGGCAGGCTTGCTCGAGCTGCTGCTGCAAACACTCGCGCCGAGTTAGCGCGGCGCCGGGCCGCGCGCGTTCCCGCGCTCCCGCGGAGCGCACCTACCTGTCCGCCGCCGGAAGCCTGGGTTCTCCCCGCGCCGAGGCTGCCCGCCGGGCCCGGGGACGGTCGGGGCAGGCGGAGGGGAGGCGCCTCCCGCCGGGACGGAAGTGGACGCGCGGTGACGGAGGGCGGCGGATCCCCACGGGCCAGTGGCTGCCCGGGATTCCAGGCCTCCCGGGAAGGCCGGGCGGGGGAGGGGAGGCTCGGAGCGCACGGGGGTGGGGGAGGGGGGCGGGGAGGGCAGGGGGGGAGGGGCGGGGGCGGGAGGGAAGAGGGGAAGGAGGAGGCGGGGGCGGGGGAGGAAAGCCAAAAGCAGCCAGACAGCCGGCCTGTGAAATTTACGAGAGTGCCTGGCTCCTAGGGCCTGGGACTTCCCTGTTGTAAATCTAAATTAGGCTGTTTTTAAAAATAAGTCGTTACCGGGCGCCTGGGCGGCTCAGTTGGTGTGTGGCCCACTTTATGGGACGTAGGCTCAGGTCATGGTCTACAGTTCGTGAGTTCGAGACCTGCATTGGGCTCTGTGCTCTCAGCATACAGCCTGCTTCAGACCCTCTGTCCTCCCCTCTCTCTCGCTGCCCTCCCTAGGCCCCCCCCCCAAATAAAGAAACATTAAAAAAAATAAAATAGCGGTGCCTGGGTGGCTCAGTCGGTTAAGCGTCCGACTTCAGCTCAGGTCATGATCTTGCAGTTCGTGGATTCCAGCCCCACATCGGGCTCTGTGCTGACAGCTCGGAGCCCAGAGCCTGCTAAGGATTCTGTGTCTCCCTCTCTCTCTCTCTCTCTGCCCCTCCCCAGCTCCTGCTCTGTCTCTGTCTCTCTCTCTCAAAATTAAATAAACATTAAAAAATTGTCTTAATTAAAATAAAAATAAGTTGTTGCATACTTCTAGTTGCCCCCACTGTGTTATATCTGGTCATCTAAAGTTATCATAACCAATTCAGCTGGCTCCAAAGAAGGTTAAAGAAACAGGAAGAAATGTGCATTTGGAAAATAAGTGACAGTGGAGAAAATACCAGCTTCCTGAGGCCACAAGAATTTGACCACAAATCTTAAGACCCGGAACATAGAACCTTATTAATTTAGATGCTCCTAATTGGAAAATGTGCGAATCCAGATAAAAGATGACTTAGATTTTCCCGCCAGAAAGATGGCAAATCGGTAAGATAAACAGACAACAGGAGTAAGGTTTGTGAACGGACAATAGGACTGTTCAAGGGTCATTTTCAGACGGGTGAAGTCATGATGTCACACAGATGTAAAAATGACGTGTTACAGATTTTGTGCTACTCGTTAATTAATGAGGAAGACAGGCAGATATTAAAACCAGTTCAAAAAAAGAGTCAACGGGTGTTGTATGTAAGCCAACTTGACAATAAATTATATTCATAAAAAATAATAATAAAAAAATAAAAACCTTTTTTTTAAAAGAGTCAAAGCACACACATTTATATGGAATTAAAAAAAAATGTTGAAAGGCAAGTGCAAAGGAAAGCAAATTGGCTTTTTTCCACAGGATGGGGAAGAGGGCAATGACACAGGACACAGCCTGCGCATCTACTATTCACCTGTAACTACACGAGTGTCAAATGTCTCCAAGGCATTGAAAGATGAGAATCAGCCTGGAAGGCATCTTCTAGACAACCATAGTTTTCCATCAAAACACAAAATTGTTTCTATAAGACTGTTTTTAAGCATCTTCCAGCATCTTGGAAGTACTATTTACATGGAAAGACTAGATACGACTAATTACATGTCATTTTTCTCTATTTGCTAATTTAGTTTCCCCAAGCATCGTTACCAACTTCTTATTTAATAACACTGCTGTTAAAATGAGACAGTTCATCATTGCAAGACTCTGTGCCTTGCTAGAATTTGCTGGCTCAGGGTGAAATTTACTCATGTACTTTAAAGCTAAAAAAAAAAAAAAAAGTTTCCTCCCAATCAGTCTCAATTCGCAAAATGTGCTGTACATTCAAATTTTATGAGCCACCCCTATATTATGAAACGTGCCTCTGCCACAGCATTTAAAAGCAATTTATTCCTACCCTCTTGCCGATTTTCCTAAACGTACCTAGCAGATCCTTCCTACACTCTACTCATTGTCTTAAGTTACACCTTCTGCTTGAGCCGGGGTGGACCCCTGCCTTCTTATGGCTTTCCCACCTTGGGGAGAAGGCTGCCCTCTGTCTTACCATTTATGCAAATCATCCCTGGTTCTTAGAACTCTTCGCCAGGAAGTTTGCTTCAGTGCTGCAACTCTTTTAATATTCTCTCCTCTGCATTCCTCAAGAACTATTCCTTCGGCATTTTGTACCACAAACACAGTCACTGGTCAAGCATCACCGTCTAGCTGAAGAAAGCCTTGTTTACGCAAATGTAGCAGCCAGAGGTCTATCAAGACACAGGCTCTGCTTGCCCCTCCTGTCATTTTCCTTAACCCAAAGACATGTCCCTTCTCTTTGGATTTGGTCGCCCTAACTATAAAATGAGAATCAAGTGGGCAGCAAAACCACTTGTCGACCTATCATCAAAACCACTTAAGAAACTTGTAAAGGAAATTCAGATGTCCCGGGCCCAGACCTGCTGAACCAGAATCTTCATAAGTGGCACCGGGGAATTTGTATTTGAAAAAAGCTTCCCAGGTGACTCTTAGAATGGACGAAATTTAGAACCCAATTGAACTAGATAATCTGTACAAGTCATGTCAGTATCATGTCAGTATCAGCCTTCCACGGTTTTAGGTTGAAAGATTCAGCAAGAAAAGCCCAGCTGGCGAAAGGCAGGTGCAACTCAAGCTGGAATACCCCTGTAGCTCAAACTGGAAACTACAAGAAGGGATTTCTGGGCAAAGTGCTTAGTCTAGCCAAAAGAACACATCGCCAGACCAGCACACCATGGTGGTTACTCTTCCTGTCCTCCCCACTGTTATCCTGCTAGAGATACACTGACTTAGCATCACACAGATCCCTTCATATCCCGGTCTGAAATATGTAGGATCTAATTATTTTACCGCGTTGGGACTTCTCCAAAATAACGGGGAGGTATTTTTTTTAACATCTGAATAATTAAAAGCAGTCCGCCAAAGTATTATCTCCAAAACCAAATTGAGGGACAGCCCTAAATATAAATTTTTATTTCTATCCTAAAATGCACAAGTTTTTGTTTTGTTTTGGTCTTTCGTTTTTGAGAAAGAGAGAGAAATCGTGAGCAGGGGAGAGGGGCAGAAGTAGAGAGAGAATCCTAAGCAGGCTCCCATGCTCATCAGGGAGCCTGACACAGGGCTCGATCCCACGACCCTGGGATCGTGACCTGAGCCAAAACCAAGAGTCAGACACTCAACCGACTGAGGCACCCAGGCGCCCTACAAATTTCTTACAACACCCAAAATGGCAGTTTTTCAGCTTCCCCAATTTTAGTTCCCAATTCCTCTGGAAAATTCATCACACGAGTTAACATTTAAGCCAGGCTTTAGAAAAAAAAATTTTTAATTACATTCTTATAGAAGTACTTTGTGTAAGTGAACACTAGGATTTCATGGAGTCCCTTAATAAATTAAAGAACTGTGGCCCAGCAGGCACAGCTGGTCATCTTCCAAAGCTGTTTTATTTTTCATGATAAAATAAGGAACTACACTCCAGGGACCGAATGAGCCCAAGCTGAATTCACAGTCGGGGCTAAGGCAAAGTTCAACAAGACCGCTGACTCTGCTAAAACCCCATGGTTAACACTGACCTGGAAGGCAAGGCCACAACAAGTATCCCGTGGCACCGTTCCTCCAGAGACGTTTCGGAACAAAATGAGAAAAAGTGCTGGTGTGTTTCAGAACATCTCAGAATAAGACCTGAGGGAGAACACATTCGGGTTCATCTGGTAGCATTTATGGGGCCACGCTGCTGACTCAGTCCCCCACCCCCTGTATTTATTGTTACAGCTGTATGAATGCAGCTGTATTTATTGGTAGCCAGCTGGGAGAGCGCCGTGTGCTGGTGCGGGGCAAGTCAGGAGTCTGGGTAGAAAAGAGAGGAACTGGCTTCTAGAGGATTCTTGGGCCAGTTAGCCATCTTGTCACCCCCAGAGAGAAAGCCTAAATTTTGCTCAGTTTGCTTCATCAGTCTCTCTCTCTTTTTTTTTTTTTTTTTTTTGCTGAAGTTTGTAAACGATAAACAACATGACGTTTGGCCCCTCAGAAATGTTGTGGTAGTCGGCCTCCAAGATGACCCACAATGCTCCCGTGCCTCTGGGAATTCATGCCTTGGTGCAATCTCCTCCCACGTGATGCCAGGGTCAGAGGAGACAGCAATAGGGATGGGGTGTCTCTTCTGGTATTCGGCGACCAAAGACAGCCGACTTCCATCTTGCATTCTAGCTCTCTCTGGGATCGCTTTCTCTGGGGGAAGCAGGCTGCCACGTTATTGAGGAGCACGTGGAGAGACCCACGTGGCAAAGAGAGCCCTTGATCTACAGCCACCTGCCTGGGCCATGGCGGACGCGAGTCCCCCAGCTCCAGTCAAGTTGCAGATGACCACAACCCGAGCCAACATCCTGACGGTAACCTCCTGAGAGAACCCTGTACCAGAACCAGCTGGCTAAGCTACTCCCAGATTCCTGACCCTCAGATACTGCACCGAAATAAGCTCTATTGTTTTCAGCTGCTAAACTTGGGGCTAAATTGTTACATAGCAATAGATAGTTAATACATACCTTTTTTTTTTTTTTCAAATATCGCCCCACATGTGTTTTGGGGGCTTTTATTGTTATTCTCAAATGCTCGGTATGCTAATATCATGTTGATTTCGTTATCACAGTTTTATAACAGAGAGTGAAGCTCTTCCCTCCATCTTCAAAATCATCTTGGCTCTTTCTGATCCTTCACTTTGCCATCCTAATTTTGGAATCTTGGTGTCCATTTCCATGAAAAACACCTAATAGGATTTTAATTAACCTCTTAATGAAAACGGCACCGATAGGGGTGCCTGAGTGGCTCGGTTTAGCCTCCAACTCCCAATTCCACCTCAGGTCATGGTCTCAAGGTTCAGTTCATGGGTTCGAGCCCCAAGTCAGGCTCTGTGCTGACAGCAAGGAGCCTGCTTGGGATTCTCTTTCTCCCTTTCTCTCTCTGCCCCTCCCCTGCTTGTGCTCTCTCTCTCTCTCTCTCAAAATAAATAAATAAACATTGTTTAAAAAGAGAGAGCGTTCAGAACAATATACGGTAGCACTCCAGAGCTCTGTTCTCAGACAACAGGCGCTCTAAAGAGATTAAAGGTGTCTGAATGCTTGTGTCCCTTCCTAATTCATGTTTTGAAATCCTAATCCCTGGAGTGCCTGGGTGGCTCAGTCAATTAAGCATCCGACTCTCGATTTCAGCTCAGGTCACGATCTCACGGTTTGTGAGGTCGAGACCCGCATCAGGCTCTGCACTGACAACTCAGAGCCTGCTTGGGATCCTCTCTCTCCCTCTCTCTACCCCTCCACTACTCATTCTCTCCCTCCCCCCCCCATAATAAATAAATAAACTTAAAAAAAAAATGAAATCCTAATCCCCAATGCAGTGGTATTAAGAGATGGGCCTGAGGGGGTGGTTAAGTCACAAGGGTAGATCCCTCTGAATGAGATTAGAGTCTTACAGAAGAGACCCTCAGAGCTGCCTGGCCCCTGCCACCATGTGAGGACACACAGAGAAGTCTGCATCCTCAAAGAGGACCCTCAGCCCACCGTGCAGCACCCTGATCTCACGTTTCCAGCCTCGGAGACTGGGAGAAACAAATTATCTGTTGGTTATAAACCACACAGTCTGTGGTGTTTTGTTACAGCAGCCCGTATAGACTAGGACACGCACAGAGCCTCTCAGTCGGAGGACGGTGCTCCTAGGACATGTGGCCATACTGACCCTCAGCTGGTTGCAGAAGCCCAAGGTGGAGAAGGGCTCATCTCAGAGAGGCCTGTGGGTGCTGTCTTTGACTAATGGAGTGGATAGTAGTGAGATTCACAGAAAACTCGTAGTCTTTAAGAGAACTACATGTATAGGAATATCACCACCACAGACTGAAAGGGCAGAGACAGTACAAAGTACAAAGAGGCCTTCGGACCCTCAAAAGTCTACTGGCTGGAGGCAGGCTGAGAATATCATTCAGCAGCAAACACATGATACCTTCCAGGAAGGAAGGACAACTCGCAGGGAAGAACCAGGAGCCCAGAGGGCAGAGTCCAGGGCCTGGGAGTATAGCTCCTAAGCCTTGAGACGTAATTAAGGAATTTACAATGTTTGCCTGACTAGCTTCTAGAATCTACATGGACCAGCGACTTCTTCCTGGCTCTCATTTTCCCCCTTTCCGAGCAAGAGCATCTGAAATGGTTACTCTATGTCTGTCCCATTATATATTCAGTGGGAAGGGTGTTATGGACTGAATGTGTCTCCTCAAGACTCATGCGTTGGAGCCCTACCCCGTCAATGTGATGGTGTGTGGAGAGGGAACCTTTAGAGGTAATTAGGTTTCCATGGGACGAGGAGAGTGGGGTCCTCCTGGTAGGATCAGCGCCCTTGTGAGAAGAGACCAGAGGAGCACCTGGGTGGCTCAGTCGGTTGAGCGTCCGACTTCAGCTCAGGTCATGGTCTCACAGTTTGTGAGTTTGAGCCCCATGTCAGGCTCTGTGCTGACAGCTCAGAGCCCGGAGCCTGCCTCAGATTCTGTGTCTCCCTTTCTCTCTGCCCCTTCCCCGCTTGTGCTCACTCTCTTTCAAAAATAAACCAACATTAAAAGTAAAAAAAAACAAACAAAAAAGAAGACGAAGAAGAGACCAGAGAGCTAGCTCTTTATCTCTGTCTGCTGTGTAAAAATATATCACGAAGGCAGCCAGCTCCAAGCCAGGAAGCGAGTCCTCACCAACACTTGAGCAAGATGGAACCCCGATCTTGGGCGCCCCGGGCTCCAGAACTGCAAGAAAGAAGTGCCTCTTGTTTACAACCCACCCCCCCCCCACCACCCCGAGTCTGTGGTATTTTGTTATAGCAGCCCATTCTGACTAATACACAGGGGATGGGACAGACAATTTATCGAGAAGACCTGTATTGGAGGAAGCGTATCTAAGGGGAGATAATCACACCCAGACCTGAGTTAGATGATGAGATTCTGGACGTGGAGCTAGATGCTATAAGAACATGACACTTCGGGGACTCTGGAAGGGACTGACTTATTTGCACACGGGGAGGGTGTGAATCTTCGCTGACTGCCGCCGTCTGTGAGTCGGCTGGCACTGACCCACGCCTCCCAGGACTCATGTTCCCCCACAAGCGCACCACAGTTAGTCTGCGTGACCTGTAGCACACGACAGGAGTGACAGTTCTGATGATGTTAATGTATTTTTGTAAGTGTGGCTTACCCCTCTCTCGTTCGCTCTCTCTGTGTTTCTCTGTCTGTGACAGAAGCCGACAGTCCCATCGAGAGGCGCACATGGTGAAGAACCGAGACTGCTGGCCAAAACCAGCCGTGAGCCAACGCTTCCTTCCAACGCCATATGCCTAGGCCACCTTGGACACAGACCGTCCAGCCCCAGGCGGGTTTCAGATGACCGTGGTTCTGGCCAGCATCCTGACGGTAACCTCCTAAGAGACCTTGGAGCTGGAACCACCTGGCTATGCCACTCCCAGATCCTGACCCTTAGAAACTGTATGAAATACGAAAAATAACTTTAAATCGCTGTGTGTATTAATCATCCGTCCCTGATACTTTGACATGCGGAGACTTGCTCACCCTGGAGAGAGTGTCCTTTCCAGGCCTAAGCCAATTCCCAGAGACAGTGCAGACCTTTCCTGTGCAAACCAACCGATCCAGAGCCTGTGCTCCAGTCACTTCCCTGTTGGACTCTCCCGGGGCCCCGACACTCTGGGTCACTGTCCACCTGCACTCATCACCCCAGGGCCAGTGTCACACAACTAGAGGTATCCCCAGGCCCCAGAGCACATCGAAACTATTCAGACCGGCCAATCTTCAACTTGCTTTCTGTGTCTTGCCCATTCCTTCCTGTGGAAACCCCAGTAAAGGCCCTGGCCCATATTCTCTCCCACTCCCTCTGCCTCCTGGATGACCCTGATACTTCCCCATGTGGCCCACCTGAGGCGTGATATAACCCCTTCTTTGGGGATGTATAACAAACTGCCTTCCCAATGGCGGTCACCCCCTGATCTGTTGACTTTGCCACACCTAAATAACAAGAAGCCTACATTTAAAATACTATCATTTGGGGACGCCTGGTTGGCTCAGTCAGTGGGGCATTGTCACTCTTGATCTCAGAGTTGTTGATTCAGGCTCCATGTTGGGCGTAGAGCTTAGTTAATAAAATAAAAAAAAATAAATAAAATAAAATAAAATACTATGGTTTGGGTAATTTCTCACACACAGTAGATTATCATTGGCCTTCATACCACAACACCATCTTCACATCTGAGAAAGTTAAAATTATTTCTTAATATAAGTCATCTCATACCTGGACCCACTGGTAAATGCCCTCCGTCTCCCTAAAAATACCTTTACAACTGGCTTACTGGGAAACGGGATCCAAATAAGGTCCACATATTTTATGCGTCTCTTTTCAATGTTGTTTTTTTTTTTTTTTTAATTTTTGGGACAGAGAGAGACAGAGCATGAACGGGGGAGGGGCAGAGAGAGAGGGAGACACAGAATCGGAAACAGGCTCCAGGCTCCAAGCCATCAGCCCAGAGCCTGACGCGGGGCTCGAACCCATGGACCGCGAGATCGTGACCTGGCTGAAGTTGGAAGCTTAACCGACTGCGCCACCCAGGCGCCCCTATGCGTCTCTTTTCAAAATAGAATTTTCAAAAAGGCAAAACCACAAGTCTCCTATTAACATTCATTAACTAGGATGATGGCACCAGTTAAAAGAAAGGGTATGAGAGACCCTTTGAGAGACCAAAGCACTGGAGAAGGATTGCTAAGATAGGTGGGCAGAAACCTGGTCAACAACCTCCCAGGCAATAAAACTGATCATCCAGACAGTCTCGATTATCTTTGCAACCAGACAGGAATCATTTGCATCCCTAGCAGACGAAATTAACCTCAGCTGCTGTCACATAAGAATCGTTGAAGTCACTGGGTTTTGCACATCATCCCCTTCCCCTCACAGAATTGCCAAATATCTCAATGAAATGAAGGTGTCCCCTGTCCCAGCCTGCGCCCCGAGGGTTAGAGCCCCAGCATGACACTGACATTGGAAGGCAAGGACATTAAGCCCTCCGTTTTCCATTTCCAAGTTTTGAGATTGTTTTTTAAAACATTTTTAAGTTTATTTATTTATTTTGAGAGAAGGAGAAAGAGAGAGAGCACATGTGCACAAGCGGGGGCGGTGGGGGGACAGAGAGAGAGAGAGAGAGGGAGAGAGAGAATCCCAAGCAGGGTCTACACAGTCAGCTCAAAGCCCAATGCAGGCTTGAACCCACGAACCCTCGAACCGTGAGATCATGACCTGAGTTGAGGTCAAGAGTCGGATGCTTAAACGACTGACCCACCTGGGCACCCCAGAGATTTTCTTTTCTCTTAAAGCTCTTTTAATCTAGAGTCATCTCCCTGTTAGGCTGTTACCCTGCAGAAAGTTCCTCCATTCTGATTTTATGTGCTTCCTATCAGTACTTCAATCAAATGTGATTTGAAAATCAATGCCTGGTTGTAAGAAAAACGCACGGCACTGAATGGATGAGATGGTGTTTGTGTCGGTGAGTTCTTAAACTATTATAGGAGGTTGAACTCAGGTTTTATGAATTTATTCACTTTATCGTTGACCTCAATTTCGAGCGCGTAGGATTCTCTTTAAGCACTCTCAAGTGGAGACTGTGGGCTTGTTTCGGAGGCATTGTCCTGAGGTCTTTGTTTGACCTCCCTCCTCTTCCTCCAAGGAGTCCTCGGTGCCTAACAGAGACTTCCTGGTGGTTGCCTTTGAAACACAGGCTGCAAGTTTGAGGGGGTCGTCTTCCCCACCCCTATTCCTTATCTCAGCTGGTCACCGAAGGTCCTGCAACTTCTGTTCTCTGTAAAGCACATTGACTTTGCTCCTCGACACCTGTTTGCGGTTTGTCCTGTGGGTCCTATGTGTCTTTAATATCTTCATTGTGGCTTCTTTGCCTGGTTTAGCAGAGGGAGCGTCACCCAGATACCAGCGATTCCTTCCTGGGTCTCTTTCAAGCCGATGAGGCCCCCATTTGCGAGAAATAGTGGGTGAAAGAAGAACATTTACTTAAAAGCAAAAGTTCTCAGTTTCCTTGTGGGCAAAGCAAGCCAAGGATGACAGCCTGATTCCTCAGCCTTGAGCTGGAGAACTTCACTCTGAATTTCACCCAAGCCATCCTATTGCATTTATCTACTTTCAATTGTGAAAATTTTGGAAGTATAAAAAGTCAAGAACAAGTACGATGAACACATACGTACTCTCTGCTGAGATTCAAGTGTTAATATTTTGCCTCTTTTGCTTTATCTCTTTTTTCTTTGACCTGTTTGAAAATAAATGGCGGACAGCAGACATCATGCCATTTCACTGCTAAAGTCTTCCTTTTTTTTTTTTTAACGTTTATTTATTTTTGAGACAGAGACAGAGCATGAACGGGGGAGGGTTGGAGAGAGGGAGACACAGAATCGTTAGCAGGCTCCAGGCTCTGAGCCGTCAGCACAGAGCCCGATGCGGGGCTCGAACCCACGGACCGTAAGATCATGACCTGAGCTGAAGTCGGCCGCTTAACCGACTGAGCCACCCAGGCGCCCCTAAAGACTTCCACTTGTATCCTCTAAGGATAAGGAGCTTCCTCCACATCACCACAACGCCTTTATCACACCTGCGGAAATTATCACTGTCTCATGCATCTGATACTTTTTTCATACCCGAGTTCCCCAACTGTCCCCTAGAATTACTTGGATGGCTTTTTTTTTTTTTTTTTAAAGAAATCCAGGATCCAGTCAAGAATGTGAAACATTGCTTTTGGTTCCTTTGAATCACTCCAGTGGTGATTTTTAAATATGTCCGCACATTCTTTGACTCTCCAGACTCAAAAGACAGAACTTCCTCTTGAGGGTCAGCCACATCCTGAGTCATTCCTAACAAACGGAATGCGGCAGAAGTGACAGCTTCTGCCTCCTGAGACTAGGTCACACCCGGCTCTCTCCTTCCTTTCTCTCGTACCGTCGTGTGAGATGCTGTTCAGCGCTCACGTAGCTCAGTTTGGGGGGTTATCTGTTCCTCAGCAATTGATAACGAATACAGGATCCGTTCAACCCAACCCTCTACCACTCCGTGTATTTCCCACGTACTGGAAGTTCCGTTTAGAGGCTTAACGAGGTTCAATTCAAACATGTTTGGCAGGAGCCTTGATAGGTTGTTTTAAGAACTTCACGTTCTACTACGTCAGGAGGTACATAATGGCAGGTGTCCCACTATGAGCCGCATCACGTTTGGTCATTTTGTTCCATTACTAAAAACCCTGTACCGTGTGATAGATTCGATTATTACCCCCAAATCCTCTCCCACCCACCTAAACGCCATTAGAGGAGTGTACTTCCCCGCCCCACCAATCCAGGGCTCAGCTACGTGACGCTTTGGCCAATAGGGTGTTGGCGCATGTGAGGCAAGCCTGGGCTTGGAGCGTGCTTGCCATTTGGGGCTTGCCCTCCTGTACCTATGCCGTCACCACAAGAAGAGCTATTCCCTGGTGGCTGTCATCCCCTGAGCCTGAGCTCCAGGACTGTCCAGCCAAGCCCAGCCTAGATCAGCTGCCCTGCAGGGCTGTGAATATAAGTAATTATTTGGGGTTTTTTAGACAACATTGTGGGATGGGGCAGTAGCCAACTGATACACAACACAGAGCAACAAGACAGATGCTACGGTAGACACGTTCAACACCTGCTTTTCTCGGAGAATCAGCCTCCTGACCTACAGACATAGGTACCCGGCAGCCATGTTTAGATGGTGAATCTTGCCCCCAAGATTGGTGGATCAAACTCAGCTGGGAACCTGGGCTACTCAAGTTGGTTTGGGGGTGAATGAGACTAACTAGTCTCTCTGTGTGGCTGGAATAGTAACATATACCTACAGGAGCTGCGGGGTGACCATATTCTACATGGAAGCTGGGTGGCCGGGAGAAAAAACAATGAAGCAGACGCAAAGATAAACAGGGTCCTGCCCTCATTCTATGTCCTGCTTCTCATCCCTTTCTGAGGCCCAAATCCTTTCTTGACCTTCAGTTCTAGTAAACCAGGTCCTTACAAGTGCCTCGTTTATGAAAAGGGTGGCATCACTGGGTTTCCAAACTTGCAACTCAGAGAGCCTTGGGGCGCCTGGGTGGCTCAGTGAGTTAAGCGTCTGACTCTTGATTTCGGTTCAGGTCCTGATCTCGCGGTTCATGGGTACAAGCCTGCCTAGGGCTCTGAACTGACAGCACAGAGTCTGCCTGGAATTCTCTCTCTCTTTCTCTCTGCCCCTTCCCCACCTGCGTTTGCTCTCTCTCAAAATAAATAACTTAAAAAAAAAAGTCTTTTTAAAACATGTTTATTTATTTATTTTGAGAGAGAGAGCGTGTGTGCACATGCACAAGCAGAGGCAGGGCGAAGAGAGAGAGGGAGAGAGGATCCCAAGCAGGCTCCGTGCTCAGCACAGAGCCCCATGTGGGGCTTGAACCCGTGAACCGCGATTATTACCTGAGCTGAAATCAAGAGTCAGACGCTCAACCCCCTGAGCCACTCAGGCGCCCCCTCAAAAGATTCTTTTTTTTTTTTTTAACTTTTTAAATGTTTGTTTATTTTTGAGACAGACAGACCACAAGCAGGGGAGGGGCAGAGTGAGAGGGAGACACAGAATCCGAAGCAGGCTCCAGGCTCTGGATTGTCAGCACAGAGCCCGACGAGGGGTTCGAACCCACGAACTGAGAGATCATGACCTGAGCCGAGATGCTCAACTGACTGAGCCACCTAGGCGCCCCTAAAAGCCCCTTAACACACCTGCTGACACCTGCCTCAGCAGGTGTGCCCGGAACATACCTGCATGCGTTTCCTGGGGCGGCCGCAGCAAATAACACCAACTGGGTGGCTTAAAATAACAGAACGGTCTTCTCTCACAGTTCTGGAGACCAGAAGTCTGGCAGGACAGCATTCCTGCCAG
The DNA here is from genome assembly GCF_018350175.1 of Felis catus. Classification (NCBI taxonomy): domain Eukaryota; kingdom Metazoa; phylum Chordata; class Mammalia; order Carnivora; family Felidae; genus Felis; species Felis catus. Next base: position 231,223,270 of record NC_058368.1, on the reverse strand, counting down.
GGGCAGAAGCCTTCCCGTTCTTCTAGCTTCTGGAGGCACCAGGGGGTTCTTTCCCCGCGTCTCTGCCTCCACCTCCATACGGCCTTCTCTGTGTCTGAATCTTCCCCTCTTCCACCTCCTACAAGGACAAATACTGGATTTAGGGCCCACCCAGATTATCCGGGAAGATCTCGTGTCGAGATCCTTAATTACAGCTCAGACTCTCTCTAAGCAGGGCCACATACACAGGGCCAAGTATTAGACCGTGGGACTCACACCGCATGCAGCCTTCTCACCAGGCCTCAGCCAGTGGAAACCTCATAAATTGGCCATTTATGTGTGACCTACAGAATTCACCGGGATCGCATTTTACATATCTATGGGACTTGTGTGCAGTCTGAAAAAATAAGAGGAAGGAAGGTTCCAAGAATCTTTTAAAGAATTTTAAATTCTTTCATGTCGAAAGGAACAGATGCTTACATATTTTAGGATCCCTGTTAAAGTCAAAGGTGTTTGAATTAAGGAGCACGTATAACCGGAGCGCAGGAATTCGGTCTACACTCACGCATCTTGTTGAGGGTCTGGAGTCACTCGCACAACCACTGCAGACAGGGCTCCCCCGCACGGCTGCCAGGCAGGGAGAAGGCCCGTTCCGAGTCTCTGCAGCATTCCGGCTGGTACTGGCCGGAAACCCTGGGCCGCAGTAGCCTCAGTTAGCTGGGTTACCAACTATCCTTTCCTGTGCACAAATATCTTTCAGTCTGGGAAGATTTAGAATTAACGGAAGTTTTTTTAAAATGTTTATTTATTTGAGAGAGAGAGAGAGAGGCAGCACAAGTAGGGTAGGGGCAGAGAGAGAGAGAGGGAGACACAGAATCCGAAGCAGGCTCCAGGTTCTGAGTTGTCAGCACAGAATCCAACGTGGGGCTTGAACCCACGAACTGCGAGATCATGACCTGAGCCGAAGTCGGACGCTTAACCCACTGAGCTTAACCCACTGAGTCGGACACTTAACCCACCCAGGCGCCCCTGGGAAGATTTAAAATTAAGTATCAAAAACCTTTTGAGACTCAAAACCCATCGTATTTTTTTTTAAGTTATCTCTACACCCAACATGGGGCTCGAACTCACAACTCCGAGATCAAGACGCGTATGCTTCACCGACTGAGCCAGCCAGGTGCCCTCGAAACCATTGTATTAAAATGAAATGTGTTAGGTTGTTATGCACCTGTTTGACATTTGATACTCTTGGGATACTTAAGAGACTTTGACCTGTGGGAAGGTCAGCCGTATTACACCAATTTAAAATGTGCAACAAGAGGTGCCCGGGTGGCTCAGTCAGTTAAGCAGTTGAATCTTGATTTCAGCTCAGGTCATGATCTCACGGTTCATGGGATCAAGCCCCATGTCAGGCTCTGTGCTGACGGTGCAGAGCCTCCTTGAAACTCTCTCCTTCTTTCTCTGCCCCTCCCCTGCTTGCACTCTCTCTCTCTCTCTCTCTCAAAGTAATAAAAAAATAAAGTGTCCAACTAAATCATTAACTGGACTCGGGGTTGGGGGTGAAGTTTTACCAAATTTATTTACTATGTTGAAACAACTCAGAGAACTTAAGTTTTGTTTACTTTGTAACTTTAATTTGTTAGATTTCCTATAATTATTTAGTACTCAAGAATCTGGGGTTTTTTTAAGTTTGTTTTTTTTTTCACTTTTTTTTAAGTTTATTTTTTTGAGAGACAGAGCACAAGCAGGTGAGGGGCAGAGAGAAGGAGAGACAGAATCCCAAGCAGGCTCCATGCCATCGGCACAGAGCCCAATGTGAGGCTTGAACTCACAAACCGTGAGATCATGACCTGAGCCAGGATCAAGAGTCATCAGATGCTTAACCTGCTGAGCCACCCAGGCACCCCAAGATTTTTTCACTTTTAAGTAATCTCTACACCCAACATGGGGCTTGAACTTACAACCCTGAGATCAAGCATCACATGCTCTATCTACAGAGCTAGCCAGGTGCCCCAGGAATCTTTTATTGTTCACTCAAATAACAAAAACACTCTAAAAGGAAATCAGTTATATTACATTTAAAATTGCAGTTGGGGTGCTTGGGTGGCTCAGTCAATTAAGCGTCCGACTTGGCTCAGGTCGTGATCTCACAGTTCACGGGTTTGAGTCCCACGTCTGGCTCTGTGCAGATAGCTCCGATCCTGGAGCCTGCTTCAGATTCTGTGTCTCCCTCTCTCTCTGCCCCTCCCCTGCTTGCTCTCTCTCTCTCTCTCTCAAAAATAAATAAATATTAAAATAAAATTAATGGGGCACTTGGGTGGCTCAGTTTGTTTGGGCTCCCGACTTCGGCTCAGGCCATGATCTTACCGTTGTGGGTTCGAGCCCCGTGTCGGGCTCTGTGCCGACAGCTGGGAGCCTGGAGCCTGCTTTGGATTCTGTGTCTCCCTCTCACTCTGTTCCTCCCCCGCTCATGCTCTGTCTCTGCCTCTCTCTCAAAAATAAACATTAAAAAAAATTTTTTTAATAAAATAAAAATGCAGCTTAAAAGATCTGAGGGTGGGAGGGGGGGATAAGAGGAAGGGGGGTCAAGGGCACAATATTCCAGTTATAAGATAAATAAGTACTAACGATGTCATGTACACCAGGACGTCTTCAGTTCATGCTGCTCTAGGGTATAGAAGAGAGTTAGGGGAGTAGATCCTAAAGGTTCTCACTCCAGGAGAAAAAAATTTTTTCCTTGTCTTTTTATTATATCTCTATGAGGTGATGTGTTAACTAAACCTATTGTAATAATCATCTCACAGCATATGCAAATCAAATCATCATACATCTTGAATAAGTCAGCCAACAAGATAAAAACGGGGCATTTGATGTTGAGAAAACCATGCATAGAAAGGCTCGGTGACTTAAGGAGGACAATTGATGTAAGGAAGTCAGAAAATTATGTAATCTTAGGCTGGAGAGGTACATAGGAGTAGACACGCACATTGTATGCCCGTTCTGTTTATACCCCCATCACAAGAGGAATAACAATCCCTTGAGCTAAAAGCTTTGGGAAGGCAGTATTTCAGCTATTTTAGAGTTCCAGTAAGGATGAAATAAGGCACATGTGTGAAAACATCTTTAAGGGTGTTATCATAAAAGTATGAGTCATGGGGCTCCTGGCTGGCTCAGTCAGCGGAGCGTGTGACTCTTGATCTCAGTCAGGATTGTGAGTTCAAGCCCCATGTGGGGTGTAGAGATTACTTAAAAATGAAATCCATAAAAAAATGAAACAATTTTAAAACGCTGTGAGTCATGACTATTGCTTTAGCTTTGAATCCAGGAAAAAAATAGTGTTTTTTCTTCTTATGAAGTTTATCTTTTCCCCACCATTTGTGACTTTTAGATTTACTGTAGGAGGGCGGTTCTGATTTTAATTGTATTCCAGTTACGATACCTTTATACTTGCTCATATTTAAAAAAAAAAAAGTTTGAAGATGGCTAATTAAGTTAGTAAATAGGACCAAGTATTTTCCAAAGACTTCTTAGAACTGACGCCTCAAATTTGTTGGATGTATAATGGGAAAAATGAGATCTGTACCCTAAGCTTTCATATGGAAAGAATAATAATTGAGGATTTGCAATTTCATATACTGAAAATTAAAATGTAAAGCCAAAGTGGGGCGCCTGGGTGGCGCAGTCGGTTAAGCGTCCGACTTCAGCCAGGCCACGATCTCGCGGTCCGTGAGTTTGAGCCCCGCGTCGGGCTCTGGGCTGATGGCTCAGAGCCTGGAGCCTGTTTCCGATTCTGTGTCTCCCTCTCTCTCTGCCCCTCCCCCGTTCATGCTCTGTCTCTCTCTGTCCCAAAAATAAATAAACGTTGAAAAAAAAATTAAAAAAAAAATGTAAAGCCAAAGTGAACACCTGCACAGTTCTTTCTGTGCCTAAAATCTACCCTCAAGGACGCCCAAACCCGCATATCAACAATCCATGCCATTCTCTGTCCATTTCTGGCCGTCAGTATTGAGTGCTTTCTTAAGTCCAAAGTGCACCAAATTAAAAAAAAAAAAAAAAAAAAGTTCTGTTTCTATCTCTCCACCTTCAGATCACATGTAAAATTGCCCCGCTCCAAACCACCAACCATTTCACTGTATTTGTATCCATTATGTGGACTTGATCTTACTTGGCTTTGGGTCATCAAAATTTGTGGGGCATATTTGCAACACCATTGATGGAGCTACGGAGGACCGTGCTAAGTGAAATAAGTTAGTCAGAGAGAGACAGATACCACCTGACTTCACTCATATGTGGAATTTAAGAAACAAGACAAACACACAAAGGGGGGGAGGGAAGACAGACACAAACCAAAAAAACCAGACTCTTAGCTATGGAGAACAAATAGACGGTCACCAGAGGGGAGGCGGGGAGGGGGATGGGTGAAATAGAGGATGGGAATTAAGAGTATACTTATCTAGGGGCGCCGGGGTGGCTCCGTCGGTGAAGCGTCTGACTCTTGGTTTTGGCTCAGGTCACGATCTCATCGTTCGTGAGATTGAGCCCCGCACCGGGCTCTGTGCTCACAGCCTGACAGTAAGGAGCCTGCTTGGGATTCTCTCTCTCTCCTTCTCTCTCTCTGACCCTCCCCTGTGTGCATGCACGCACTCTCTCTCTCTCTCAAAATAAATAAATAAATTTTAAAAAATTAATTAGATTTGAAAAGAAATGATACTCATTGAAAAAAAAAGAGTACACTTATCTTGACGAGCACCAAGTAATAATATACGGAAGTGTTGAATCACTGGGTTGTGCACCTGAAACTAATATAACACTGCATGTTAATGACATGAATTAAAATGAAATAAAATGTGTAGGTGCATATTAAGTTATGGTAGTTATTTAATAAAAATATATTTATTTAAATAGTAGTGATTACCCAAAGGAGATGCTCATTTAACACCCCCAAACTACTAGAATGAACACTTCAAATAAAAATCAAGGTATCATAAACTACGGTTTAATATTTCTCTGAGAAAGTAGTTTTGAAATAAATAGCATTATAGTTTTATGAATTAAAATGAGGAGGGGCGCCTGGGTGGCTCAGTTGGTTGAGCATCTAACTTTGGCTCAGGTCATGATCTCAGGTTTCATGTGTTCAAGCCCCACGTCGGGCTCTGTGCTGGCAGCTCAGAGCCTGGAGCCTGCTTTGGATTCTGTGTCTCCCTTTCTCTCTGCCCCTCTCCTGCTCACGCTCTTTCTCTGTCTCTCAAAAATAAATAAACTTAAAAAAAATTTTTTTAAATAAAATGAGGAGACAGTGGGGCTCCTGGCTGTCTTAGTCGGAGAAGCATGCAACTGTTGATCTCAGGGCTATGAGTTCGAGCCCCACATTGGGTGTAGAGACTAGATAGATAGATAGATAGATGATAGATAGACAGATAGATAGATAGATGATAGATAGATAGATAGATAGATAGATAGATAGATAGATAAAATGAAGAGACATTTGTAGCAGCTCTCTTCATAATTGCCCCAAACAAGAAACAACCCAAACATCTCTCAATGAGTGAATTGATGAACAAACCGTGATGTATCTATGCCATGGAATGTTCCTCAGATGAAAAAGGAACAAATTATTCGTACACCCAAAAACACAGATGGGTAAGTAAAAGAAGCTGGTCCCAAAAGGTTACAGACCACATGGTTCCATTCACACAGCATTCTGAAAAGGCAAAACTGGAGGAAGAAAGAACAGATCTGTGCTTGCCAGGGGCTGGGGGTCACGAGAGGGCTTGACAAGAAAAGGGCCCACGAGGCAGTTTCCTGGATGATGGCAGTATTCTGGGCACTGACGGCGGTGGTGGACAAACATATACCTGCCCGTGTTTAAAACGTACAGAACTATGCGCCAGAACCCAATGCCTATTTGATGGTATGTACATCTAAAATAATTCAAGATACATAAAGGGGCACATATGAGAAAGTCTGAACAGTAATTCCTTAACTCGCTCTTTTTCTCTGGGTATTTGGTGCTCAGTATTCTGGCGAACAGAGGACTAAATTCTGGCATCAGATCCCTTAATCTCAAGAGAACCCCATGAAAGGAGTCATCAGAATGTGTTTCTTTTTCAACAAGGCAGCAGAGAGGTCCTTTCTGAAATCCTGATATTGGGAGAGGAGTTTCCATTTAAATCCCTGCACGAGAACAGGGTTGAGACGCCAGTGCGAGAGATGCCATGAAATGTCAACGTTGGAAAAGGGACAGAAAGGAAGACCACAATGTTGCTAATTCAATGCCACGTGTGAAGGATGGCGGGCCCCAGCTCCTCTGGGCTGGAAGCGAGCAAAACACCAGTGAGGAGAAAATGAGAGGCAATCACTAGCCCCCGTTTATCAATTTCTTTTATTTTCTCCCTAACTGGCTCTTGGTCTAAATAATAAAACAACTCAGGTGTTTTTTTTTTTTTTCATGGGTAAGCATTATGATATTTTGGCCTTCAAATCTAAATTCCCAGACATTCTTTTTTTTTTTTTTTTTTTTTTTTTTTTTTTGGGACAGAGAGAGACAGAGCATGAACGGGGGAGGGGCAGAGAGAGAGGGAGACACAGAATCGGAAACAGGCTCCAGGCTCTGAGCCATCAGCCCAGAGCCCGACGTGGGGCTCAAACTCATGGACCACGAGATCGTGACCTGGCTGAAGTCGGACGCTTAACCGACTGCGCCACCCAGGCGCCCCCTAAATTCCCAGACATTCTTGAACAATTCTGCTTCCTTTTCCCTTTTTTCAAAGGCAGAAACTCTACTTCACTATTCTGGAAAGTGGGAAACTTTCTCATTTGTTTTTAGAGAGGAGATAGGTTTTCATAGAAAAAGGACACCATTCCGTCACCATTTAGGGCATTGTTTGTAGTAGTTATCTCTTGCTGCATTATAAACGTCCTTAACATTTAGCGGCTTCAGAGGCACCGGTGGCTCAGTTGACTAAGCGTCTGACTCTTGATCTCCGCTCAGGTCATGATCTCACGGTTAGTGAGTTCAAGCCCCACCTTGAACCCCAGGTTGGACTCCACGCTGACAGCCTGCTTGGGATTCTGTCTCTCCCTCTCTCTGTCCATCCCCTGCTTGTGTTCTCTCTCTCTCTCTCTCTCTCTCTCTCTCTCTTTCTCTTTCAAAATAAATAAATAAACTTAAAAAAACAATGAGTGCTTTAAGCAACAATGCATGGCTTCTCAAGTTTCTGCTGGCCACCCCCGGGTTCAGACAGCTGGTGGAAATGGTGGGGCTGGAGTCCAACGTGGCCTCACTCACGCGCCTGGGGCCTTGGGATGGCGTTGGCTGGGCCTGTCTCTCCTCGGGTTCCAAGAGATTGATTGACAAGAGAACTTAATATCTCTTGAGGTCTAGTCCTCCAGGTTGTACTCCGTCATTCCTGCTGCATTCTGTTGATCAAAGCAAGCCCAGGGCAGCCCAGGGCCCAGGGCTGGAGAAACAGGTCCTACCTCTTGATTTAAGGAGGCACAGCCTAATCACACGGCAGAGCAGTCAAGGACACAGGGAGACGGTGACTGGAACAGCGCGCCACACTCCCGTTAATAACGTTTAAAGCCCATATAAATATTAATTCCATTAGTCCTTGGATCTGAATCTGGATGAAATTAGGCTAAAGATATGTTTTGGGTTAGAAGCTCGCATTCACGCCAGCTTTGATGTGGTTAATCCTCATTTTAAAACCATCAGAAACCACTTAGAGATGATTCAGAGAAACCCGACCCTGCAGTTTTTAGGGGGATTTTAACCATCAACTAACGGAAGAGTAACGTGGAATCCATCAGCTATTTTAAAATACACTGTTATTATCTAATCGTGCGTCAGCTCCCCTAGGTGTCCTAATGTCTAAACATTTCATAATGTTGTAGGATGATGAAAGGATCCAATTCCCCCAAAGGATGTGGGCAAATCTGAGCATACCCATGAACTAGAGTGGACTGCTGGTAGGTCTCTGGGGCAGAAGGCACAGAGGAAGACCAGAATAATCCTCGTGCGTGCAGTTCAGACTTAGCCCTCTGTCAGCACAGGCTGCCAAACCTGTCACCTTTCTGGCAATAAGGAGCGATGCTCACACGGGAACCAGGGCCACGCCAACATCTCACCCCCTCTGTAGTCTGGGCTAATTCCAGCAATTCTCTGGGGGGGGGGGGAAGGTATCATGCAAAATACATCAAGGTCAGGAAACTGCCCACACACCTGCCCCAATTACTCAGCCTCACCAAATTCGTCATGCTCTTTCCTGCTTCAAAGCCTTTGTCCTAGCAGCCCTCCCTGACCGTGAACTTGACTCCCCAGGGTAAGTAATGAAGTGGAGTAGAAATCAAAGGTGGGGATTTGGCATCCGCAAAGTGCCCTGGCTTGCTCTTCTGTTGCTCCAAGGCCAGATCTGGGGCCTCTATCCTGCCCTAGGGGATGTTTTTCCCTCTGACCCTTATGGTGGGGGGCGGGGCCCTTTCTGCAACTCCTCCCCACTCCCATCCCCCCACACTTCTCCTCCCCGCCCCGTGCCTGAGCCCAGGGCCTTATTGCTAGAAAAGAAATCCCACCACCCTGGGGCTCCCGCAGAGACAGTGGGCAGCTGGGGCGTTCCAGGTTCTTACAGAAGAGTGGGGGAGTAGGGAGGAGAACCTGGGAAGCAGAGAAACCAGGAAAGGAGGAGGAAAAAGGACGGCTCTGGAGAGAATTTCCTTTTCACGCTTCTGCTGACCCTGGGGTGGGACTCAAATTGCCAGTGAGGAGGGGCCTGGAGGGGTTTGTAATGTGGGGCTGGGCGTGGGGTTGGGCGGCGTGTGCCAAGGAGGGGGGCTCCGTGTCATGGGCACTCACACGCCCACCTGCTAGAGACAGATAGGGAAGGCTTTGTCCCAAACCGAAAGGATCTGCAAGCCTCTCTAAAAATTCTGAGTTTTCATGTGAGCTTATTTTCCTGCGGGGATTCAACAGGGTGAGACGTGCGGTCAAAGCATTTAGCAGCTGTGTGTGCCTCAGGGTGCTGAAACATCAAAGCCATTCTTTCTCTCCAGAAAAACACAACTGACCACCCGCCTCCCACCTTTCATGCACTCCTGTGGATATCCCCCACTGGCCCCCTCCTCCCTTCCCCCCTCACCCCAGCACCTCCTGATGGCAGCCTCTGCCCAGATCCCCATCCTCAGGCCTCCCGCTTCCCCCTCCAGAAAGCTCATGGCTCCGGGACCAGGGCTGACAGCCCTATCCAGCCCCCAGTCCTGGGACAGCTCCCGGAGCCTAAAGGTTCAAGTTCAAACTCATTGATGTCGGGCCTCAGTTTATCCCCGCACCCCTCCACTGCCCCCCACTCCTGTCTTCCTTTCACGGGGCTGAGTGCATCAGGCACTCTCATGCTGCTGGGCTTTAATCCCTGCTGTTCTGCCCTCCCTGCAAACTCTCTTGGAGGTAGAGGCAAATGTTATTTCAGCTGTAAGGCTGCCCTCCTCCCCACGGCCTCCCCAGAGCCCCCACCCCAACCAGTCACTGCTGGCCGTGCCTGCAGATTTCTGTGCGCTGTGTGTTACACCCCTGTGGTGGCTGACAGCTGGCAGCTGGGATGTCTGTCTCCCTCCTGTCCAGGAGGAGGGTGTCTTCACTGGATCCTGCCCTCCCTGAGCTCCGTCTTCCTCCACACTATCCAGTGAGCGATTCCTCTCCACGCACCAGGTTTTCTGTAGACAAGGTTCTCTGTCAACACGCGGGAGGTGATTTACCCAGCGCTGTTGCAGACCTACTCAACTACTTTTCGAACTGGCCCCACCTTCCTCTTCCCAAAAGAGCTAAAACCAGGTCTTTGATGGTTCCCTGAAATGTTAACCCAGCGATCCCGCTCCCAGGTAGAGGGCCAACGGAATTGAAAACATGCGTCCGTATACCTACGTGTTCATGGCAGCTTTATTCATAGTAGCCAAAAAGCAGAAACAACCCAACCAAATGTCCATCAGCTAATGGATGGAGAAGTAAAATGTGCTATATCTATTCAATGGAATAGTGTTTGGCTATACAAAGAGAACGAAGCTCTGACACCCGTTACCACGTGGATGAACCTTGAAAACGTTATGCTAAGTGAAAGATGCCAGAACAGAAAAGATCACACATTTAGAGGAACTCTATAGAGACAGAAAGGGTAAAGTTTGCCAGGGGCTGGGGGGAGGGGGGAGGAACAGAGGGTGACTGCCGATGGGTACAGGTTTCTTTTTACAGAGAGGAAAACATTCCAGGGTGGATGGTGGTGACGACTGCAGGGCTCAGTGAGTGGACATACCAAACGGTTGACTTGTACGTGTTTACGTGGGTGAGTGGTACCTGTGACTTATGTCTCAATAAAGAGGCTAAAAAGGATTGTCTTTTGAGCACGGTCAAGGGGGTACCGTTCCAGTTCTTACAGGGCTGTGTATTATATATCGCTTCTG